>NC_133449.1:28997555-29600769 GCF_048565385.1 Saimiri boliviensis
AGAGGAAGGAGGGAGAGGGAGGGAGAGAGGGAGGGAGAGAGGGAGGGAGAGGAGGGAGGGAGAGAGGGAGGGAGAGAGGGAGGGAGAGAGGGAGGGAGCAAAGAGGGAGAGAGGGAGAGAGGGAGGGAGAGAGAGGGAGGGAGAGAGAGAGGGAGGGGAGAGAGGAGGGAGGGAGGGAGAGGAAGGGAGAGGGAGGGAGAGGGAGGGAGAGGAAGGGAAAGGAAGAGGGAGGGAGAGGGAGGGAGAGGAAGGGAAAGGAAGAGGTAGGGAGAGGGAGGGAGAGGGGGAGGGAAAGAGGGGGAGGGAAAGAGGGGGAGGGAAAGAGGGGGAGGGAAAGAGGGGGAGGGAAAGAGGGGGAGGGAAAGAGGGGGAGGGGAAAGAGGGGGAGGGAGACGGGGAGGGAGAGGGAGAGGGAGAGGGGGAGGGAGGGGGGAAGGGAGGGGGGAAGGGAGGGGGGAAGGAAGGGGAGAAGGGAGGGAGAGAGGGAAGGGGAAGGGGGAGAAGAGGAGGGGAGGGAGAGAGTGGGGAGGGGGATGGAGGCAGAGGGGGAGGGAAGTGGGGAGGAGGAGAGGGGAGGAGGAGAGAGGGGGAGGGGAAGAGAGGGGGAGGGGAGGAGGAGAGAGGTGGAGGGAGAGGAGGAGAGAGGGGGAGGGAGAGGAGGGGGAGGGAGAGGAGGTGGGGGAAAGAGAGAGGGTGAGGGAGAGGGGAAAAGGGAGAAAGGGGAAGGGGGAGAGGAAGGGGGAAGGGGACAGAGGAGGGAAAGGGAGGGGAGAGGGGGAGAGGGAGCGGGGGAGGGTGACAGAGGAGGGGGAGGGGGAAGGGGGAGAGGGAGGAGGAGAGGGAGAGGAAGGGGGAGGGGACAGAGGAGGGGGAGGGGGAAGGGGGAGAGGGAGGAGGAGAGGGAGAGGAAGGGGGAGGGGACAGAGGAGGGAAAGGGAGGGTGAGGGGGAGAGGGAGATGGGAAGGGGGACAGAGGAGGGGGAGGGGATGGGGACAGAGGGGGGAAGGGGGAGGGGGGACAGAAGAGGGAAAGGGAGGGGGATGGGGAAAGGGAGAGAGGAGGAAGGGAAGGGGGAGATAGAGGGGAGGGGGAAGAGGGGGGACGGGAAGAGGGAGGAGGGAGAGAGGGAGGGGGAAGAGGGTGAGGGGAGGGGAGGAGACAGAAGGGGAAGGGAGGGGGAGGGAAAGGGAGAGAGAGGAGGAGGGGGGAGGGGGAAAGATGGGGAGGGGGAGTGAGGGAGAGAAGAGGGGAGGGGACAGAGGAGGGGGAGTGGAGAGGGGGATGGGGAGTGAGGGAGAGAGGAGAGGGGAGGGAGGGGAGAGGGGGAGGGGGAGGGGGGCAGGGAGGAGAGAGGAGGGGAAGAGGGGGGAGGGGGGGAGAGGGGATAGGGGGAGGGGGGAGAGGGGGGAGAGGGGGGAGAGGGGAGAGAGGGGAGAGAGGGGAGAGAGGGGAGAGAGGGGAGAGCTGGGAGAGAGGGGGATCCTATTTCTTACTCCTGCTCCCTCCTGCCCTTAAAGTCCTTGAACTTTCCACGTGCTGGTTCCCAGACTCCCTTTGCAAAGTCCCTCTCCTTTGCAAAAGCCTCAGGAAGGTCCAGTGGGAGAACCAGAGCTGTGCCTCTTCCCAAGTGTGATGCCGCATGCCCCCCACTGCCATTAACGCTGCTGAGAATCTCAGGGCCTGAGGACCAAAGGCTCTGCCTCCTAGGCGGTGGTGGAGAGCCAGTGTATCTGACGCCTGGACCCTGGAGGAGATGCCTGGATGTCTGGCAGTGCCGGCTTCAAGGACCCAATCCCACCTTGATAGTTCACAGCCCAGAGGGGATCACTGGATAAGCATTCGGTTGGAGACAGCACTGAATCAGGAGTCACGAGGCCCGAGTTCTAGTCCCAGCTCTCCCGCTTCCTGTGTGGCCATGACAAGTCCCATAACCTCTCCGGGCCACAGTTTTCCCACCCATAGAACTGGGGCGAGATCTGCATTGTCTGTTCATAGGGTGGTGTTGAGATGTGGAAGCTCTGAGGATGCTGGCTGATGAGGGCTCTTCTGAGACAGGGGTAGTCTTTATCTCTCTGCTCCTTGCCCAGTCCTCTTGCCAGGTGTGCCTAGGGGCATGCATATTCCTCTTTTCAAAGAGGAAGACGGTATTCTTCATAGATGCTAAGATGGGTCACGCAGTGGGTTGTAGAAACAGAATGGAGGCTCCTAAGGTGAAGAAGGTATATTACATGGATCCTGCCTGAAGGTGGAGATCAGAACAGCCATGACCTTGCAGGGCTTCCGCCACCACTTTGAGTCCCTGTGAGTAGTGCGGTCAGGCTGGGGCTCCCGAGGGCATCCGGGAGCAGCTGGCTGTCAGTCCTTCACTGCTTTCCTGGGGCGGAAGTGTGGTCACTGCTTTTACTGTGCAAGTCTTCCTTGTATCCCCCCCCATATTACAGCGGTTCCTTGAGGAAGCTTAGATCCTAACCCTGCGGACTGCTCAGCTCCTGTTCCTGGTATCCAGGGCCTGCTGAACACTTGCAGACCCAGGCATGGACAGCGGGGCTCTGGGTCTGCCCAGAGTGCTATGTTTAATAATTTAGATCCACCTCTGAGATGTCCAACCCTCAGATCTCACCTGTGAAGATACCCAGGTTAAAGATTAAAGACTGCCCTAAACCACGTGGGCATCTAATGGTCAAGTTGGAGCTGGAAATTGGGATTCCTGGGTCCACCCTGGGTATCTTCACTTCCCAAGCTCTGTTTCCTTAACCATAAGATGTGTGTAGCACCTTCCTAAATACAAAGTTGGAATGTCCAGGCATTATTATTCTGACTTGAGACATGAGGAGAGTGGGCTCTGTGTGAGTAGCTGCAGAGTGACCCGCCCAGGTCAGTTTCCTGAGTAGCGACATGGCTCGCACACAAGTTCCCCTGTGTTCATTCATCTCTAGTTTGGTTTCCCAGAGTCAGCGGGCCATGAGAAGGGATCCGGGCTGTAGAATGCCGACATGGTTTGGATTTGTGTCCCTGCCGAAATCTTATGTTGAATTGTAATCCCCAGCATTGGAGGAGGGGCCCTGTGGGAGGTGACTGGATCATGGGTGGATTTCCCCTTGCTGTTCTTGCGACAGTGAATTCTCATGAGATCTGGTTGTTTAAAAGTGTACAGCACAGCACCGCCCCCCTCTTCCTTCTGCTCCAGGCATGTAAGACATGCCTTCTACCCCTTCTGCCATGATTATAAGTTTCCTGAGGCCTCCCCAGCCATGCTTCCTGTACAGCCTGCAGAACCATGAGCCCATTAAACATCTTTTCTTTATAAATTACCCGGTGTCAGGTAGTTCTTATAGCAGTGCAAGAATGGACTAACACAAATGCATTGCAGGTGCCTTGGACAAACTCCTTGGAGCTGGGGCTCAGCCATCATCTACCTCTGTTTTCTGTCCATTCCCTTACAGCCAGTCACCCCTCTATCCAAGCCCAAAATTGACTCCCTGGGTCCCACCAGGGGGAACTTGCTACCCAGGCTGCCCACTCTTGGTCCTTCCATCCTTGCTCCTGTTCTTGGCACAACCGCTGCAGCAAAACTGGTTCTCACTCACCGGGCGAGGGCGGGTCTCTCGGAGGAAGGACTTGAGGTCTCCCCCGGCCATGAGCTCTAGCAGGATGAACCGGGGAAGGGCTTGCAGGCTCACCCCGATGCAGCGAACAATGTTCTGGTGGTTGAATTTGCTGCAGAACAGAAGAGGGTATAACCAAAATTAACTGAGTCCAGGCAAATCTTAAGTTGCGGGGAGCAGGATACAAAGTTACATTTTCAGCAGCTACAATGCATAAATGCATTCTGTGAATATGGGGATCAGGAGTCCCGCCCTGAGCCTGAACCCAGAATCTCACTGGTGAACAGGTGAGGAGAACCAGGGCGGCTCTGCAGGAGTTCTGTTTGCAGGAGAGTGGCCAGAGGCGGGAGGATGCTGCACAGACCCTGGGGTGAAGAGGTGTCTCAGGGGCAGGAGGGTGACCTTCTCAGACACTGGTGCATGGACTGGGCACTAGAATTCGTGATTAATTTCTCCCAGGAAGGCCTCAGGCAGAAGGTGAAGGAAAACAACTGCTTCTAAGAGAGACTAAGTCAGACTCGCCAGGTGACAGCGTGTAAAACCGAGCCAGGAGAAGGGCTCACAAGTCCATCAGTTTCCCGTGGATTCTCCATGGGAGGGACACAGATTTGGGGTTTCTTGTTAACATGATCCCTTTAGGACACACAGGGCAGTGGGGCCTAGGAATTCCACATGGGCCAACATCTGCATGCATGTGTGTGCATACATACACGTACATACACATATATACACACACCCCCGCCCCAAGTGTTGAAAGACTGGGTGATTAGATACCAACATATAATGGTTAGTTACTACCAAGTAGTGAGATTAAGTGATTTGGGTCTCCTTCAATATAATCTCATACTTGCCAAGTTTTATTCGTAATCAGGAATTAGATGTATCATCAGAAAATAAATGTTATTTTGTGTGTCCTCCTGTGGCTCCAGACTTCACAACCACATCACTCACACTGCCTGGCCTTGTTACCCCTGGCCACTTCCACCAAGGGGACATCCTAGTCTGCCCCCACCTGCCAGGATGTTCAGAGTCTTCCCAGCGCAATAGGGGGCCACGAGCCCCGACCTGGTCTTGAGGTCAAACGTCTGCCTCCTCCTTGAGGGGATCTGCCGTCACAGCGGATGCCCTCGGGAGCCCCAGGCACTGAGATCCTGAGCTTAAATCCAGACCCTGGAGCCTCAAGTCAAAAGGCACAGCCAGCCGAGACTCAGCCCTGCTGACGGGAGGCAAGGATGGGGTGACATCCCATTGTAGTAGGAGCCCATTTACTGGGATTGGTGAAGGGTCTTGGAAGGAGATTACATCTTGTATTGTCAAAAGCTAGCACGTTCCACTTCTCAAGGAACAGTGAGGGAAGAAGGACCACTGGGTAACAGGAGGGGTGCTGGCTGCAGACAGCGATACCAGTGCGATCATGCTGCCACACAGATTTAGTTTCTGAGACAACCATCAGGGGTTGTTCCATTCTGGTTAAGAGGTGTCTAGAATGTTTGGGAGTCGCCTACTGGAGAAGAGGGGACATGCTGGGGACACCACCATTTCCCTTGGAGACATCAATCTATTAGAAAGGTCTCCAGGTTCTTTGCGGCGGTGGGGAGGTGGGGTGAGGGTGTCTCTCTGTGGCTTTACCTGATAATCAGGGCTTCCATGAGGAAATCCAGTTCGTCCTGTTCTGAGCACACCTCAGGCAGCGTCTGGGCACAGAAGGGGAGGGTGGGGAGGAGAAGGAGGCTGAGCTGAGAGCCACAGTCTACAGAGACCGCAGGTCAAGGTCAGGTTCGTGGGTGAGCCACTTCTTACCTTTACAGCCACTTGCAGGGGACTTGGGTCACTGGGCATTCCAGACACCTGGCCTTCATACACCTCCCCAAAGGCGCCATGGCCCAGACCCCTGTGCAAAGGAGAAGACAAGGTGAGACAGAGTCAAATGGGCCACAAGGAAGAGGCAGCTGGGGCTCCTGAGCCCAGGCGTCACATTTAGTGGACACACACGAGAGGCAGGGGGCAACACACACACTCGGGAGTAACTCCCTCCACATGGCTTTGCTTTGCAGTCTTGGGCCGCCGGTTCTTCAGGGGAAAACCATTAAGGATTCCAGCCAGGGATTCTTGACAATGGTCAACTGTTCATTCATTCAATCAGTAGTTAGAGTCTTTGCTATTAGCCAAGGGCATAGGGGGCATAAGCCATGGCTTTTCCCTGGGGAGGCTCATGCTCCTTGGGGAGAGACAGATCACCAGTGGGTACTGGCTGGGGAGTGTGGCAGTGAGTGGCAGAGGAAGGCACAGCTGCTCTAGACGCTCAGAGGAGAGGCCCTTTGCTTCCCTGCTCCCCTGGAGGGAACGGGTGCCAGGAGGGCTTGGAGAGGGCATACCTGAGTACATGCTGGGAGCCCTGGCTCTCTCATTGCATACACTCCATAAACATATAGGAGTTAATGTGAACCAACATACATGGCCCTGAATGTCAAGCCTTGTCCTCCCGGGAGGGCCAGGGGTGCCCGTAGAGAGGGCTCTGCTGGCCTTTTGTGGCTGGAGGAGTCTGGAGTGGTGATAACATTCAGCCCCCCGACTGCACCCCCTCTCCTCCCAGCAGGATGCTCACCGAATGAGGGTGATATTCTTCCGTGGCACCTCCTTCAGGTCACTGATGGAGGAGGTCTTGCCAGCAAAGCAGTAGTTGGGGTTGTAGTCTGTCATGATGGTCGAGGTACGGAGCTTGCTCAGCTTGTACTCAGGGCTCTGCAGCTCCATCTGCATGGCTTGCAGCTCCTGGTGCTTCCGGCGGTACACTGCAGACGGATGGTCGGCTGCAACATGGCCTGGACCAGGCAGCCTGGTTCTTGAAGCACTATACAGGCCACTTCCTACAGGAAGCCTCCCTGGATCTCCCCATGTCCTCCCCTGAGCTCTGAACCTTTCCACCATATTTAGAAATACTAACAAAATGATTATAGATGTGAAGGTGTGTCTTTAATTGAAACATTATTTAAAGTAAATATATAGCAAAAAAATCACATATATGGGTAAGAATTCTTTGTATTATACAGGGAAGTCATGTTAGTCAGGGTCTTCCAAGAAGTAGACTGGAGATGGGATTAGAACCAAGATGTTCTGCAGATTTTATTAGAAGTAGTGCCCATGAGAGAAAATGGGGAGGGAGCCAGGGAAGGCCGGGTAAACCAGCAGACAATTTTGCAAGTCTGACCCCATGTGAAGGAGGGAGGGGGGAACGTTGGGCAGAAGCCCCCTGGGTGCCATGCACCCTACGGAAGTTTCAGCAGGGCCCTAAGGGGTTCTGGAGCCTAAGTCGGTTATCAGCAGAGTCCCACAGCTCCCAGGAATTGGCTTGACTTAATATTTCTGCTGTGCTCAGCCACCGGGTAGGGCAGCTCCCGTGCGATCACAGCAGTGGATTTGAGGGCACAGCTGGGATCTTGGTCATTGTGTTTCCTGTAGTTGTGGAACTGCCAAGCCACAGAGTTGGAGAAGAGCCACGTCATGAAAAGATCTCTGAACTGGCATCTGGGGACCTATGTTCTAATTCTACCTCTTGTTACTTACAAGCTGAGCCACGATGGCCAGGCCACAGGATCTCCTTGGACTGCAGGTTTCCTCTCTGTGAGCAGGGATGGTAACTCCTGCCTGTTTCCCTAACCATCCCCACTCTCCATCCTCTAGGGTTGTCAATGAAATGAATTCACTGACATAAAATGGTTTTGAAAAATTCTAAAGAGCTCTACCAATGTGAGTGACCATTATCACTCTTACATGTAAGGATGTTCTGGAAGACAAACTCCATGGGAGCCAGAACGAAACTGTGACTTGGAGGGTAGATTCTGTGTGTAGAGCCCAGCCCCAAACAATGGGGCCAGGGCAAATGAGTCACCCGCTCTGTGCTCAGTTCCCTTATCTATGAAATGGACCAGCCATGATCAAATTAGGGTTACTTAAGGATGGCATGAACCGAAATGTGTAAATTGCCGAGCACGTAGAAGCACGCGAAAAGTGTTAGCTCATATTATCCTGTCCCTTTGAGGGATGGCACCATATGGGGACACAGCATGTGCTGCCACCTCTCTTCTACCGGCAGATCCCCTCATCTGCAGGGGCCTGGCCTGTGAGGGCTCCCAGAAGCCTTTCCCTCTGCCCTCTTCAAGCCTCTGTCCATCTGTCCTGGGCATGTCTCTGCCAGCAGTAAGAACTGGTGGGTACCACACAGAGCTCTCTCTGACCTGCGGGTCAGCTCACCTTGGCTCACAGGCTGAACAGAAACATACTCAAGCTGATTTTCCCATCTCTCTGCCTGGAGGGTGGTGGGGGGCTGCTCTGGAGAAGAGTGGGGTAGTGCATGATATAGGGTGAGAGCCAAACAGGAGCTGTGCCCAGAAGCACATGGGAGCTGGAAGTGAAGTCTGGGGTGGAGGCAAGCTTTCACCATCGTGATGGACACTGAAGAGAGCTCCCCACCCCGAGCAGGAGGTTACACACGGGGCTGAGGTGCAGAATCAGGGACTCTGCAGGGAACAGCAGCTGCTCTCGTTGGGAGAAGGCTGGGAGCTTCAGTTCTGGTTTGGCCTGGGCTGCCTTAATCACCACCCCATCCAATTCCAGGGACTAGCAGGGTGGAGTGACCCCTTGGCGTCCACTGCACAGCCTGGGACACTATTCCCTGCCTTCCCACCCCCCTGGGAGTCCCTGGGGTCCTATGCACTCACCGATCATGATGCCAGAAAAAGCCAGGACCAGGGCGGCCACGAGGGCAGAGGTCACCACAGACAGAATCAGCGAGAGTGGCAGGTGTGGCTCCGGGGTGGGCGACACTGGAAGACAGGTCCCAGGAAGCCACTGACAACCACACCAGTTCTCCTTTGAGCTGGTCCCAAGTCAGAAATAACCTCCCCAGCTGGGACAAAAGCTATCGTCTCCTTCCCATCACTGGAGACCTTGTCACACCTTTCTTTCCAGGGGACCATGAGCAGGACCAGACTCATCCTGTTTTTACAGGCTTTTAGCAGTAGCTTTTGGGTGGAGGGAAATTGAACAGGGATGAATATCCATGGTGGGATGTTGGTTCGAAACATGAGCTGCACAGCTGTAGGGCGAGGATGGAAGGTGACACAAAAGCGGATCTGGAAGAGAGGTGCGGGCGTTGGGGACTCAACAACAGGGGGCGCCGTAAGTGATACCCGCTGAGGCTCGATCACTTCCCTGCGGCTTCGAGGCACTGGGCTCAGAGCCGAGAGGGGTCCTGTGCCCTCTGCTGGCCACACCGCACGGAGGCATCGTGCTTGGTACTGGACACTACTTTTCAAAAGGGATGTCGACAATGGAACACATGCGGAAGGACGCCAGCGTGGGGAGGACACACAAAAGTGCATCTTGTATGAACGGTTGCAAACAAACTGGGGTTGCTCGATCTGAAGAAGATTTAGAGCAAGCGGATAGGGCCAGGCGTGGTGGCTCCCGCCTGTAATCCCAGCACTTTGGGAGGCTGAGGTGGGCGGATCACCTGAGGTCCGGACTTTGAGACTAGCCTGGCCAACATGGTGAAACCCCGTCTGTACCAAAAGTACAAAAATTAGCCAGGCGTGGTGGCACACGCCTGTAATCCCAGCTACTCGGAAGGCTGAGGTGGGAGAATCGCATGAACCCAGGAGCTGGAGGTTGCAGTGAGCCGAGACCGCACCATTGCACTCCAGCCTGGGTAACAAAAACAAAACTCCATCTCAAACACAACACAACACAACACAACGCAACACAACACAACACAACACACAACACACAACACACAACACAACACACAACACAACACAACACAAAAGGAGGAGGATCGGAGCACCGTCTTCAAAAGCTGCTGCTGTAAGGAAAGCTAGGAAAGGAAGGTTAAGCGACAGGCCTTAGCTCTGAGACTCCCCAAGGGAACAGTACCTTAGGAACAGTGACATCCCTGTCACTGGGCATGTTTATGTGGAGACAGGATGGGCCTCGGTGGGGATGGCAGAGGGTTTATTCTATACCAGAGGACTTTTGAGACTCCTTCAGGACCTATGGCCCACCTTTCACACAGTGGTCAGAGCACTCGCGCTGTGGCAGATCGGGGAGGGACAGAAAGCTTACAAAACCCAATCCAGGGTATCCTGGAACCCAGAAACCATTTGTGGTCATGGGCCAAATCTCAGGCTCCAAGCCCCTCTGCTTCCCCTGCTCCCCGCCTTACCAATGCAGGAGACACCATCCTCTGCCAGCACCGTCCCATGGTCACAGAAGCAGATGACCTTGTGGCTTTCGGGGTCCATGTGACATTCGTCTACCTCACAGTGACTGCAGTTTAGATAATGCTTAATATTCACTTCCCCGTGGCCTTCCATCACTGGTGACAAGGAGGGTGGGTTAGTCTCAGGCAGAGCCTGCCTCCCTCTTCCCAGCCTCAGTGCTGTGTCTCCAGGCGGTCCCTTGTTCCTAGGTCCCATAGCCACTGGAGGCACAACTGTGTGGGGGAGTGTTCCTGTGCATGTGGCGAGGGCAGCAAAGGCAGTGGACCTAGGCGCCTATGGATGTCTGCGTTTCCGTTGGTGGGGTGGGGGTGGGAAAGCCCATGCACGTGATCGTTAGGTTGGCTGGTGCAGGTATCGGGCTATTTTTATATTTCCTAGGATTCTGCCTCTGCATTCATATTAAAGCACACATCCTGACTTGCAGAAAACATGGTGACCTGCGCCATAGGCAGGCTTGCCCGCCAGGGACCCATAATTGTGCCTCTGTATCCCGGACACGTGACAGAGACTCAGGTTTTGGCTTGGTGGGAGGACTGACCTAAGGAAGTTTGCTCTGCTGCCTGGCAGAGGGGCTACCTTTTAAAGCTGGGGTGTACAGGATGCCCAGTGGACTGATGAAGGAAACCCCATCTTCCCCATCCATTTCGGGGTCATTGTTTGAGGCTGCATTGCCGCCTGAGTAGCAAACCAGAGTAGAGTTTAACATGGGGCGTGGGTGCCCAAATCTTAACACACATGCACGTCAGCGGGGCATGCAGCTCTGGCCAAGGTTAGGGGATCACTGGGGACCTCGGGGCAGACATATGGGGAGGGAAGGGAGGCTCAGGGCACAGAGGCTGCATGTGGGTCAGCAGAGGCTGGGTATGTGGCTACTTTCCCCTCAGGTCCAGGCCACTTCCCATGGGGAGTCTACCGCTCTGCCAGGGGCCCATTAAGAAGTGGTTAATTTGAGCAACAGTTCAAAAAGTTCTAGTCTTTCCAGGCTGGGATATGCCCACGGTGCCTCTCCCAGGACTGGTCAGGATGGTAGCACTGAAGCTCTCCAGCCCCACTGGGTCAAGGTTGGGGCATGGCGGGGCTTGGGGATTGCGGGAGATGAGCCCCTGTGCCTGAAGGCTCCTGTCTCTCCTTTCACCTGGGGCTGGGCTAACTTTGGGCTCCCCCCTCGGGCTCCTCCCACCCACCCAGCTTGGAAAAGAAGAGCATGTGGTTCACACAAGCATCTTACACACAGCATCAAAGCAAAACACAGACATGAACATCACAGAGCATGCATGGATTTGTCCTAATCTGTGGGGAGAAGGGAGCCATCGTCTCCCAGCCTCTCAGCTTCAGAAGGCTCTGCTGACTGTGCTCCGAAGCCCAGACAAAGCAGCTCGGGTCAATGGCCAGCTGCTTGCTGAAGCGCTGGGCTAAGCCTGCCTGCAGTTGGCCTTGGGAGCAGCTCTCATCAGCAGGAACAGCGGTGCCTTTCAGGAAGCTGGTGGGCTGGGATAGGGAACAGGAGTGAGGAGTCCATGAAACCATACACCAGCCCCTTCAGGAGCTGGCCTGGCCAGGCCATCCAAGGGAGGCTGGGAGAATCCTTACAGGTGACTCAGAGACTCGTCTGGAAAGCCAAAGCCTCTTTATCATTGACTTTGGGGGAGATCAAGAATCACTTGGGATCTTGATGCTGTCGCTGAGGGAGCCTGGAGGCAGGATGCTGGCTCAGAAGCCAACACCCTGCCTCCAGCTGGTCCAGCCAGGCCGAGAGGGAGGCGTGCAGTCACATCACAGTCCAGGGGGCAGGCCAGGGGAGGGTCAGAAGAGGGTAGGGAGGGGAGGAGCCTAGGACTAAGCGGGGAGGGAGTGACACCTTGAACACGAATCATCTTTACCTATATATCCTCCGCCTCCTCCACCTGAGGAGCACCCCCCTCCACCCCCTCCGAAACCCCCTCTTGTCTCCCACCCCCACTTCTTCATGGCCTGGGGGCAGGAATGTCCTCCGGTGGCGCCCTCCAACAAAGATTTTCCGGCCCAGAGCAAGGAAGTGTTATCATTCCAGCCACCTCCACCACCTGTGGGAAGAGTAGGGAGCCCGTGTGAGGATTCTGGCAAGGTCTGATTAGCCATGCTGGCCAAAGCAGCAGGAGGCAGGGCGCCTTGGAGGGCACCTGTACAGCTCCAGCTCCCAGGAGGGGCTCACGTCCAGTGGAGCCTGGGGGTTTCAGATCCACACCAAAACTGAGAGGCTGCTTGCCTTAGGGACACCTGCTGGCCACGGCTGAGTATGCCTAGATGAGAGTGTGTCTTATACACCTGTTTCCTACCAGTCCTCTCTGGCTCAAAAGCAGGGACTGTGGTTGGTTAAGGGTAGGGGGAGGTGGGCACACAGGCAGCATGGCAACTAAACTGGTTCCTCTATCTTCTCTCCATGTCAGCCAAGCCCCGTAGTGCTGGAGCTTCATTTTATTATCTGCCTTCCATCCTAACAAGAAATGGGACTCGCCAATCTCCGAGCAGCCAAATGTCAAAACCCTGCACTAAACTTCCTTGCAGGAATCCTGAACTAGGCACCAGAGAGCCCATTGCTGTCTGTGAAACCCTGGGCAAGAATGCCCCATTCTGAGCCTCTGTTTCCTCACCTGTAACTTGGGAATAATAAGACCCACCTCATGGGGCTGATGCTAGGATCAAAGGAGACAGTGAGTGTATGAAATACTCCATAAACTGCCAGGAGTGGGGAGTGTCAGGAGCTGGAGGGGCAGAACACATGTGTGCAGACGGCCTCACGCCTCAGCTCAGCCTGCAGAGGTTCTCCAGGGCCAGGGGCTCAGGAAGCGCCCCAAGGTCAGGAGCAGAAACCCTGGTGGGCAGACGATACTCTGGCAACAAAGGCAGCCTCGGGGCTGTGCTCCCAACACCTGCAGCTGCTTTGAGCGCTTGCAAAGGAAGCTGTCTACAGAGCCAAGGCTGAACGTCGCCACAGGTTGACCACAAGCAATCTCTTCTGCTGGCCTTTGAGATTCCAGGACATCCCCACATCCCTTGCTGTTCCAGAGGACATGTGAACAGACATCTACAGTCACCCCTCGGTATCTGTGGAGGATGCGTTCCAGGAGCCCTCCGTCACACCAGAATTAAAGGCCCTTTATATAAAATGGCATAGTGTTTGCACATAACCTATGCACATTCTCCCGTAAACAAAATCATCTCTAGATTACATGTAACACCCAATAGAGGGTAAATCTATGTAAATAGTTACTGTATTGTTTAGGGAATAAGTCTACGCATGTTCAGTAAAAACATAACTATCTTTTTTTTTTGTTTTTGAATATTTTTGATCTGTGATTGGTTGAATCCAAGGAAGGCAGAACTGATGGATAGGAAAGGGGGGCTGTACTCTAAACCCCTAAACTCTTTCTGCTGCAGCCGATGGTGCGCGGTGGGGACCTGGTAACTGAAGGTAGAAGGTAGCAACAGCAGGGTGTGTCTATGGGGCCCTGTGGGTGAACCGGCCTGGCAGGGTCTCTGGAAGCACTTGCAGCCGGGAGTCCTTGGGAGACCCAGAAGGACCTGTAGGTGGGATGACTACCTCGCTAGAAAGAGGAAGCCAGGTTTCGAAAATGAAGCTGAGGTCAGGAACAAGCTTGAATCTAGACTGGGGACAAGCAGAGCTGAGGTGAGGCCACCAGGCAAGTTGTGGGGGACTTTGTCAGCCATGAAAACTGCAGGGGTGGGGTGTTGGGCTTGGCTTTCGCCGTCTTCCCTTCTGCCCTCAGAGGAGGCTGTGGGCCTGCCACGGCTATTGTCATGTGGCAGAGAGAAGGCCATTCTGGTGTTTGTGCAGCGCTGTGAGCAAGTACATAAGAAATAAATCAGGACGAGATGGGTGGATACCATGCGCTGTGCTTTCATCCTGCCCAGCCCCCAGCTGAGGAGGCTTCTGACCTCATACCCATCTTGCAGCCTTCAAGTAAGTGTGTGGAAAGGAAAATAATGCATATTAAAATCAGAACACGGTGTCTTAAAGATAAGAACTGGACTGGGTGCGGTGGCTCACGCCCGTAATGCCAGCACTTTGGGAGGCCAAGGCAGGCGGATCAGGAGGTCAAGAGATCGAGACCATCCTGGCCAACATAGTGAAACCCTGTCGCTACTAAAAATACAAAAATTAGTAGGGCGTGGTGGTGTGCGCCTGTAGTCCCAGCGACTCAGGACGCTGAGACAGGAAAATCGCTTGAACCTGGGAGACGGAAGTTGCAGTGAACTGAGATCACACCACTGCACTCTAGCCTGGGTGACAGAGTGAGACTCCATCTCAACAAAACAAAACAAAACAAATGAATTGAGTCTTGTCTCCATCACTAAACAGCTTGGCCATGTGGAGAAAAAAAAAAGTCATCAGGCCTTGGTGAGCCCATTGACTCTTCTGTAAAACAGAAATGGTATCTGTCTGGAAACTCTACAGGGTTGTGTTGACAGTGCATGTGTAACAGATGTGGAGGCGCTCGGTGTTTATCAGGTGCTGGGCCTTGGTAGGGGTGCTGTGAACGTCACTGGAGGCAACCTCACAGTGGACCCCGTGACAGTTTCTACTCTTCTATCTCTAGCTGTCTCTCAACTGGGAGAGAGTTTGCACATTTGTTTTAATTAATCCCAAATCTTAAATGCCTTCTGAGATCCTCCCACAGTCTGATTGTGTGGAAAAGAAAATACAAAAAGGAATTACATTTTTCTGTCTTCAGGGGTGGCTGGCTGTAGAGGAATCAGAGAATTGACACTCTCTTCCCTGTCTGTCTTGCATTTCTGTGCTTCTGGCTCTCACTAATAAGGGAAGAGAACTCAGCCACGGAAAGTCAAGGAGGAGATTTTTCCAGTGGGGATACGTTTGGGTCTGGCAGCCTGGGGGCCTGGAGGTCTGCACCACGGGGGGCTAGGAGGCCTGACTTTGCCCAGATTTCTTTCATCTGCTCACATCCTAACTGGGGGTCACACCTTCCCCTGGAAGAAGGAGGCATCTCAGAGGGAGGCTCTAACAATTGCATTTTGGCAAACCCCAGGGTGGATCAGCTGGCTGGTTGAAAGCTGCTCCCTGCCTCACTTTCTCAGTGACCTTCAGCAATTCCAAACTCCAGGTCAGCAAGATGGACTGCAGAGTTCCTAGGGTGCTGCCTGCCCTCTCTCCCTTGATATGGGTACCAATATCCAGAGCTCCCAGCATCCCAGGTACCCTCAGGTATGCAATGGCATCAGGCCCAGCTGAAGCCCTGGGAGATAGATGTTCCCGGAGAGGGCGGGCTTGTGGCGCTTTACCTGCGGCTCCGGAATTGCCGTTCAGGCCTAGAACGGAGGAGTTATTCTCCAGTCTCTCTGGGTGGAACATGTCTGTCTTGGCCCCGTAGGCCCTGCCGCCACCTCCAGCTGCAATGATCAGGGGCACCGGCACTCCATCCTTCATCTGACCAGGGGAGACGTTCAGACATTGAGAAACCAAGCTGCACTTCCCCGCCGGAGCCCCTAAGCCCTGGTTCATTCACCCTGGCTGAGTGTTTTGCTGGGCAGTGGGGTGACCTGGTGACCTCTCAGTGGTCTGAGGTGGTTTGTGGGCTCTGAACCCTTCTTACAATAGTCCATTGGCTCCAACAGCTTCTCTATCAGTTGGGGTTCAACCAGAGAAGCAAAACCCATATACCAAGAGCAAAAGATGTATTCCAGGAGGTGGGGATTGATCTTAGAGGCTGCTTCCTCTACTTCCTTCAGTCCCTTTCCTGAAGCTCCTCAGGCTGGCCTCAGAGGTCTGGATGCTGGCAATTAGAAGGTCTCTCTGTGCTCCCTTTCCTTCACTCATAGGGGTCTCTGACTCTGACCCCCCCAGATTCAAGATTAAGCCCTCGGCATCACAGTCCCTGTGGGTGGACCTAGCAGGTGGCTTCTGTCTTCAGTTTCTGGCCTGGATGTGATGTCAGAAAAGTCCACCTTAGGACAGAGAGCTGGTTCTGGAGGGCACAGTGGGACCCCCTGAACGGAGGAGGGCAAAGGCTGTGCATGATGAAACTGGGCTGATATATCAGGAAGACGAGAGTCTAACCCTTTCCTGGACAGACAGACTCTCTCTGGGCCTCAGTCTGCTCATCTTTATTTTTTAATTCTTTTATTGGTTTTAGAGACAGAGTCTTGCTCTCTTGCTCAGGCTGGAGTGCAATGGTGTGATCACAGCTCACTGCAGCCTTGAACTCCTGGGCTCAAGAGATCCTCAGCCTTCCAAGTAGCTAAGACTACAGATGCAACCCAACACAAGGGGCTAATTTTTCCTTTTTTTGGTAGAGACAAGGTTTTGCTGTGTTGCCCAAACTGATCTCAAATTCCTGACCTCAAGCGATCTTCCTGCCTTGGCCTCTGAAAATGCTAGGATTACAGGAATGAGCCACCACACCTGGCCCTGCTCATCTTTAAACGGGGATAAGAGCATCTGAGGCGTTTCTCTCCCAGGGCTGTCATAAGGCTCTAACATTGCAGGCACACAGAAATCTGGTGGAATCTGGCAGCGCAGACCATACCTTAAATACGTAGGTGGCTCCGCCCCCGCCTCCTCCTCCTCCTGCCCACTCATGCACACTTCTGTTCACACGAATTTCTTCTTCGATCACATTGTTCTCGCCAATGCAGACTTTCTGGATTAACTGGTTTGTCTGTAGAAACAAAAATCACGTGAGGTTTGTGCATAAACCAGAGTTCTCCGCTTTGCAGCAGACAGAACTTCTATGTTTAAAATCAGGATCTGACCAGCTCTCAAGAAACTTACAGTTGAGTTGAGGAGGCAAAAAAAAAAATACAGTAATAACTGTCACTCTGGGCAGTATTAGGGAAGGACCAAGGGATAGCTTAGATAGAAAATGCAAGGAGAAACGGGGAGAGCGAGCAAGGTTTTATTGCTGTGAGGACTGCCTGTAGGAGGTGGCTTTTAGTTGAGCCTTGAAGGATAGGGAATCCCCCCCAACCCAGAGTTGGGGGCAAAGTTAGGTTGTTCCAAGAGCAGAGAGCATCATTAGCCAGAGGGAAGTGGGCGAGTGGGGTGTGTGGGGAAAAGCACGAGGGTCTCTTTGGCCCAGAAGTCTATCAGGACAGAGAGATTGTCCAGGACCACCTGTTTGGACCCTGTGGGATGAAGAGATCTAAGAATGAAGGAGAAAGGTCCTATGTGGGGAAATAGGGCTGGAAGGAGTGTAAACTAGGTGGATAGAGCGAATTCAACGGAGCAGTCCCATCATAGCTAGAGGTCTTGAAAGCACTGTGAGAAGAGTGCCATTCTCAAACAGCCATAGAGGTTTTCTGAGAAGTTACAGTTCTGAAGCATCAGGAAGAGAGGGGGATGGGGGGTGGGGGGACCAGCAAGAGGCCAGACTCAAGTTTTATTTCCAGTTCTTCTCTGGGAAAATCAGTTTTCCCTTTTGGACATCTCATTCCTCCTAGCTAATGTTCCATTTCTCGCCAATGGACGTCCCTGGCACAGCCCTCTGCTTGCCTTGTGGAGTGAGCCCTGCAGTCATGGTCCTCCACCCACCCCGGGAAACTGTGGCAGGGGTCCTCGAGCTCTGATCCTCCAGTGTGGCTGGGAATAGAGACAACAGAGGTTGTGTGGCATTTACTGAGGTCACTACAAGTAAGGCGCCTAGTGGAGCGTCTCACACTCACACGTGGTGGGAGCTGAGTAAACGGCTGCCATTCTTACTTGTTTTGCGAGACAGAGTCTTATTCCATGCAATACAGAGCAATGGCATGCCTCCCGGGTTCAAACAATTTTGGTATCTCAGCCTCCCGAGCATCTAAGACTATAGGTGTGAGCCACCATGCCTGACTAATTTTTTGTAGTTTTAGAAAAGATGGGGTTTCACCATGTTGGCTGGGCTGTTCTCAAACTCCTGGCCTCCAGTGATATGCCTGCCTCGGCCTCCCAAAGTGCTGGGGTTACAGATGTGAACCACCATGCCTGGCCAGCTGCTTTTTTTTTTTTTTTTTGAGACAGAGTCTTGCCATGTTGCCCAGGTTGGGGTGCAATGGCACGATCTCAGCTCAACGCAACCTTCACCTCTTGGGTTCAAGTGATTCTCCTGCCTCAGCCTCCCAAGTAGCTGAGAGTACAGACATACGCCACCGTGCCCTGCTAATTTTTGTCTTTTTAGTAGAGGAGGGGTTTTGCCATGTTGGCCAGGCTGGTCTTGAAAGCTCAACCACAGGTGATCCGCCGGCCTTGGCCTCCCAGTGTTCAGATTACGGATATGAGCCACTGTGCCTGGCCAGCTGTTCTAATTCAGATTCACTTCTGGCCCCACATGTGGCCTTGGTTGGGGCTCAGCTCTTAGCCCCCAGGATTGTGCTGGAGGTTTCTGTAACAGCATCCTGCGCTCCCTGAAGAAAGAAGAGTGAGCTTACAAACAGCCACGCCTGCTTGTCGGCCGCGACAGAGCAGGCAAAGTCTTCAAACATCAGCCTGACCTCGGAGGAAAATGACTGTTGTTTTACTTAATAGAAAAAAAGCCAGTAAAACATCACATTTCCATCCACGCCGCTTCATAACCAGCCAGTGGATGCAGCAATTCATCCCGAGCCACGTCGTACGTAAAGCACTCAGGGGTGCCGGCAATGAGTCCTATGGAAATTTCCAGATAAATAGCTGAGATGCAATTTGTTTCATGGCATTTTGGATTTAATGATGGAAATAATTTGATATTTCTTAGAGTGGATTTAGTGTGGGTGGAAGGCTCTGAATTGCTATTGTAGAGAGCTGGCATTTCTTGTATATACGTGCAGCTCTGTCCAGGACTGGGGGGAGACTTCTGGGGGAAGCCCTGCTCACTGCCACTGGCACAGGCAGACATGTGCCCTGAGGGCTCGGCCTGGGCATGGGGCTTGGGGATGTGAGCTGCCAGCTGGGCAAGCACAGGATTCAGGGTGCAGTTCAGGTTTTTGTTTGTTTTTGAGACAGAGTCTCACTCTGTCACCCAGGCTGGAGCGCAGTGGTGTGATCATAGCTCACTGTAGCCACAAACTTCGGGGCTGTAGTGACCATCCTGCCTTAGTCTCCAGAATAGCTGGGACTACAGGCATGAGCTACCATGCTCAACCAATTTTTTTTTTTTTTTTTTTTTTTTTTTTTTTTTTTTTTTTAAAGAGACAAGGTCTTGCTATGTTGCCCAGACTGATTTCTAACTCCTGGCTTCAAGTAGTTATCTTGCCTCAGCCTCCTGAGTAGCTGGGAAAACAGGTACAAGCTACTATGCTCGACTAGTTTTTGTATTTTTTTTTTTTTTTAAGAGATAGAGTCTTGCTATGTTGCCCAGGCTAGTCTCTAAGTGATTCTCTTGCCTCAGCCTTCTCAAAGTGCTAGGATTATAGGCATGAGCCATCACACCCTGTTTAGTCTGAGTACTTGACGCTCTGCCAGAGACTTGCAGGGCCACACTTGGTGAGGCACCCCACCTCGCTGAACTTGCCTCCTTGCCTGTAGATTGAGGGGCTGCCCAGTCTGAACCAGTGATGCTAAGGTCCACCCCCTCGGCCTCCGCTTCATCTCCCCTCTTGGCTGGCGGGTGGGCAGCACTGGGACCTCCACCCCAGGGGATGTCCTCCCACCGTGAACAGATCTGGAGATTGCTGGGATGGGGAGGAGAGGGCAGTGGGGCTTGAGGATGGGGTTTCCTGTAGTGAGAGCCTGGACCCATGCTCACCATCCCCGCCCTGCTTCCGGGGTCTCCTTTAGATCAGGTGGGGGTGGGGAACAGTCAAGCCTCTTGCTGGACTAGCAGCAGCATTTGGACGAGTTGCTGCCGCCGTTTCCTCACCCGACTTCCAAGACTCCACACTCTCTTGCATCCTCTCCTACCTCCCTGGTTCCTCTTTTCCTGATCTCTAAAAGGCGGAGGGTCCCCTAAGCTCAGTCCTCGCTTTCTTCTCTATCTGTACTGCATCCTAGGCAATCTCATCCTGTCTCAACTTTATGCCAATTTCTCCCATATTTACATGCCCAGCCTGGACCGCTCTTAAACTCCAGCGACCTGTCTCCCCTCACCCACCCGTCTGCCTGTGGCTGTCTACCAGGCCTCTACAGCTCAGCATGTCTGCTACTGAACTCCTGATCTTGCCCCCAAATTTGCTCCTTCCATAGCATCCCTTAACTCAGGGGATGGCAGCCCCTCCTTCTGGTGGCTCAGGTTCCATGTTCGGAGTCATCCTTGACTCTTCTTCCTCTTAATTTCTCATTCAACCTGGCAGAAAATCCTTTTGGATTTGACTTTCAAATTATGCCCAGAATTCAACTACTTTTCATCCCTTCCACTGTTACCATCCTAGTCTAAGCCATCATCATCGCTTGTCAGGATTAACGCCACAGCCCTTGAATTCATTGTTTTGACCCTTCCCTCTGTCCATGTGGTCGATTCTTCATATTGCAGCTGTAGGGGGTGCAATATATTCAAGCTTATGTACACTGCGTATGGTATCTGGTCATGGGAATGAAACTCCCTGACCCTGAAAACAGGACAGGGAGTGGAGTGTTTGGTGTGATGAAGAACGCTGAAAACAGCCTCCCGGGGATGCAGTTTGAATGTGTACAAGGTCACAGGTGACTCAGCAACCCACCTCAAATGACCATCTAGTGGATGTTTGTAGTTAATACAAGCCCTTTCAATAAATACTTGGTGGACAGATGCTGGGGCGGACTCTCTCGGAAGAGCTACCCCCCAGCCCCACTCAGCTGGAGTTGTCTGAGTACTTCGTTTTTGGTGTTTATTGCAAGTTTTTGGTGTTTACTGCAAGCTATAAGCTTTATAACTTCTGCCCCTGATGTGATCACCTTGAATTTAAGTGTGAAGGAGGAGAGCTTATTAATTTTTGGGGAATCCCAGTAAGGAACAGTCCTGACTCCCATCAGGAGGATGGGACACACACTTAGAATATCAGGGGCTAGGTTATCATGGGTCAAGAAATGACCAAAGAGCAGAAAGTATTTTTTTTTAAAATAGAGCAACAGCCACTTAAGGCTATCCAGTGCACTGTAGAGTTTACACTCTTAATTTGGCAGGAACGCCCTTGGTTTCCTGATCAAGGAAGCTTAGAGTTATGGGAGCAGGTAGGTCGCTGCCTGAACTGCCTGAAAAGAGGAATGAACAAGGTCATTTTACTAATGTTACTATTTTGACCACCTGGGCGCTGATACACTCTGCATCGTATCCTCTTTATCTGCCAGATTGAGATGAGTCAAACCACCCATCTTCTCCACCTGAAGGGAATTCAGGAGCTTTAAAGGAGAAGGAAAAACAGAAACCAGAACAGCAGGGAGAGACTCCTCTCCTTCCTTCACTCCTTTCTGTGGGATATAAGGAAGAGAGTTTTTTCTAGTGAGGATAAGGATGGACCGGAGCCTTTCCTTCTCCTATAGAAAGGCTATTGCCCTCCTTTTCTCCACCCTTAGAGGGACCTGCATCTGTCCGCCCTGTTCAGGCAACAGTGCCTCCCACCCCCCTTGAGGAGACTGAAGGCCACCAAGGGACAGTGCTGGGATAAAACCCCCGGTTAGCGAACATGTAATCCGGTGGCCGCGTCTCCTTGACAAGCTTCCCTGCTGGAGGGGTTCCTCCAGGAGGGAAGGAAAGGGGCCGATTATGACTGTTTTCCTACAAGCAAGTTCTCACTTCCTGCTTCCAGCACCAGACCTCCTGGCCTTGTTCGTTCTATGACCCTGGAGTATAAGGGAAAGTTGGATACTACTTCCTGGGTTTCATCCCAGAAAGCTCTGGCTTTCTTGCTGCCCACAGAGGCCTGGGGCAGGAGAGTTGCTAAGATGCCAGGGAATACCCATTTAGTCACTGGCAGTCAAGGCAAGTGGGCCCCTCTCTGGGTTTGTGGTGACGGAGGGGAGGCCAAGAGGCAGAGACCAAGTTCCTGGGTGGCTGCAGGGAGCTCCAGCCGGGCCCTGAGGATCCGCCTCACCATGGTCATGTGCCTTCGTAACTGTGCCCAAACAGTGGCTGCTGCTTGCTGTACTGCTGCTTTTCCTGCTTCTGCCCGTCCCTGTCACCCCTTGCACGTCTCAGTTGACAGGTAGTCCCTTGATTTCCCTGGCCCCCTAGGGAAAGGGCTAAGAACCAGTCTGTGTGCACCCCGACCTTACCGGCCTAAGGTGGGCAGAGGGTATGGAGCAGCCTAGAGTACAGAGCCCTGGGAGAGAAGCCCGCTAACGAGGGGTGCTCTCCCGTAGCCACATGTTTCATGCTAACCAGGCTGAGGTGGACAAGTTCTGCCAGCTTCTGTCATCTTCAGAAGACAGAGGCAGCAGTAAGGAATGTTGGTTTCACTTTTTAATAAAATGTTTAAAAACACCATGGCTGGGAAACTTCAGAGCAGACCCTGTGCTACACGTCTGCTCCTCCCCTGAGCCCCTCTACTTGGGGGTGGTCAAATAATAAAAAGCCCAGTATGTTTTCAGTTCCTTACCTAATTGGGTTGGTTCGAAGCATAGGTGACCTGGAGGATAAGGGCGAGGTCTCCTCCCAGCCGGCTACCCTCCCGCCTCCAGTCTCCGCGCTTATATACACGCACGTTACCACCTGGTCATTTCCTGACCTCTTGCTGCCACTTGTAGTCTGTCTGTGTTCCTCTCGGGGGGTAAGAGTAGCAACAGGTGGCAGGCTGTTAAAAAGAGGCTGCCTAAGGAACCCGGGGCAGATGGGAAAAACCTGGCCACGGCCCTGCTTTCCCAAACTCACTTCTAAGACGTTCCAGCTAAAGGCTAATGCAAGAAAATGGCCAGCACCTAAAGACATTTAAAAATGTTTTTTGGGGGGTTCCTTTGGTTTGTTTTTTTAAACGGAGTCTCGCTCTCTAGCCCAGGCTGGAGTGCAGTGGCGCAATCTCAGCTCACTGCAACCTCCACCTCCTGGGCCCCGGTTCAAGCGATTCTCCTGCCTCAGCCTCCTGAGTAGCTGGGATTACAGGCACACACCACCATGCCCAGCTAGTTTTTGTATTTTTAGTACAGACAGAGTTTCACCAGGTTGGCCAGGCTGATCTTGAACTCCGGACCTCCTGATCGGCCCACCTCAGCCTCCCAAAGTGCTGGGATTACAGGTGTGAGCCACCATGCCCAGCTGTTTTTTTCCCCCTAATTTTTACACATTCAAGCTAACTCAATGCGAGTTTATTATCCTGGCAACTTGAAGTCACATTTTAATGACTTTCGAGGCCAAATTATGGTAAAAATCACTAAAAATATCCATCCCTTCCATGCCTTAGTTTAACAGGTAGGTTTATCTTTCACCATTTCTGTATTTTACATGTCATTTACCTGCCTCATAACCCCTCTAAACATATACAAAAGACCACAGATTTAATAGCTTCTCTTCTCATAAAGGAACGCCAACGTTGTGTCTGGTTATCAGGATATGATCCTGCTACTCTTTTCCTATCGTCAAGCAAGGAAAAAGTTCATACTCTCTTAGCTTGTCATCTTCATTGGCAAGTAGCAATGGCTGATGTTATTGGTAATATCAGCTTTCATTTACCAACTTTAAGCTCCTAAACTGTTTGCAAACTGTGCCTGTTACATTTTATCTATTGTCTCTAAGCCCTTGCTTCAGTCCACTACTGTCTTCATAGATAGTTCAGAAAAAACAAGACAGCTACAGTGTGGCAAGATGCCATGCAAAACTGGCAACAGAAGATCCAGGAACATTTTAAAACCAAGCAACAGGTGGAGTTGGGTGCCCTAACATTGGTCTTACAAACTTTTCCTCAGCAAGCCATAAATATAGGCAGTGATTCTGCTTATGTGCTGTATACTCATTTAGACCTCGCACATGTGAAGGGCATTACTGAGGAATCTCTGCTAGCTTTGTTTCTTGCAGTGGAAGAGCTCCTCTGTGCCCGTCGTCACCCTCTTTACATCATTCGTATTCGCTCTCATTCTAGGCTATCTGGTCCCTTATCAGAAGGGAATGCTCAAGCCGATGCTCTGGTACAACCATAAATGTGGTGTGCAGAGTTTCCTGCTTCTTCACGAGCTCAAGCTGATCATGCTTTTTTTTTTTTTTTCTTCCGTCAGAACGCTCACAGTCTTAAACAACAATTTCACTTGACGCTTGCTGAAGCGTGCATGATTATTAAAACTTGTCTTGATTGCCAATGACATTCTGGCTCTCCGTTTTCCTTAGGGCTTGGTACCAACCCACAAGGTTTGGTGCCTAATGCTGGCTGGTAAACTGATGTTACTCAGTATCCACCTTTTAGACGTTTTGAATTTCTCCACGTTACCATGGACACTTATACAGGCTTGACACATGCTACCCTCTGGACCGGAGAAAAAACTACAAATGCAATTACTCATTTGTTTAAATCTATTATAACTTTAGGCCTTCCACAGACTATAAAAGCCGATAATGGACCTTACTATCTTAGTGCTCAATTTACATAAGCATTGCAACTTCAACACATACAACGTAAAACTAGCATCCTTTGTAACTCAACCGCTTAGGCCATTATTAAACAAGCTCGTCAAACTCTTAAAATATATCTTAATAAACACAAAAGGGGGAGTAAGGGGTTCTCTGCTTGAGAACAGGACCTGTTGTTGGACAATCGACCAGCAATGACGGTGATGATTTGGAAGGCACCTGACATTACTTGAGGACAGCTAAGGAGCAACTATCTGGTTTGCTGTCGTGGAAGGCCCTGCGACTACGGAGAACTGGCTTCTTCTGTGTCTGGCGGTGGCTGGGGAAGCTGCTGAGAAAGTCAGACAGACATGCATGTTAGGGTGGCTGGTAATTCTTGTCCTTTGCCAAGTGGGATCAGCTCAAGAACATGTTTATTGGAGTCATGTTCTGAGTCCCCCGATTTTAATGTTAGTACATGGTGGATGCTGACCCGCCTTTGTGATCTAATGATATTTCTTGGACAGGAGGTCAATAGATGCCCCCGTCTTACCCTTTAACTGAAAATTTGGGATGGATTAAACTTAATGGCTCCTTGACTTTACTCTCTAGCAATCCTTCTCTTTGATTTTCCGCAATAGGACATGACAAATGTATTACTCTGATTCCTTGAGTATCTATGCTAAGCTTGCAAATTTGCCCTTAATTTCTGCTGTTACCACTAATCTTACTGAGGTCTCTAATGAAGCTACACAGGTGCCTGGTCTTCCTATATGCTGTCCGAGTAGGGACTGGCGATACAAGTGCGAGGCCACCCCTCGGTCTCCGTGCCGACAGCCTGCGCTGTGCCAGGCCTCTGTTTAACTAGGACGCCTTGCTTGATTGGGGTCCCCATGGTAATCTTATGTCTGCAAATCAGACTATTGGATTTAGCAGTCCCTTCAATAGTTTTATCACCTGATCAGAGTACGGGCTTTCAGGACCATATTACAACTGAAAGGGAAACAAGCTTTAAGCCCTGCTCAGACCCATATTTGGGGACTAGCTCTTCCTCCTTTGAACGGGTTCTTTCACATGGTGAGTACATTATTAGTGGTGGCAAGTATACCCTCTCTTTGCACAATAATGTCACTGATACAGTCCTGATTTGTACTACACATCCTCATATACTTTTGTTTGGGCAAGGTATTCCTCATATAAAGCAGAATCCATTCTTTTATAGTATTAAAGTCTTTTCCAACAGCTGGTATGCTACATGCTTGTCTCATCAAATCATTATACAGTTAAATATAACCTATGTCACGATCTTAATGCAGTGAGCAGAACTGTGGGTACCTGTAAATATAAGCTGGAACCGGGGAGGATATTCCACCTTGCGGTTATTTAGAAAAGCACAGCTGCAAGGGGCTTACCACGACCATCTGCCTTCTCAGATTTCCACTCTTGAGTGTGAATTAAAGAAACAACTTGAAGAATGG
Organism: Saimiri boliviensis; assembly: GCF_048565385.1. Lineage (NCBI taxonomy): Eukaryota > Metazoa > Chordata > Mammalia > Primates > Cebidae > Saimiri > Saimiri boliviensis. The sequence goes on from NC_133449.1 coordinate 29,023,329, forward strand.
TGTCAGCAATCACAAAGACGTACCCTTCAGCAATTAGAAGAAGGCTTTCAATGGTTAAACCCGAACACTGGGTTGTCTGGGTTAGACGTACACATTTGGGTGATGGCCACTATACTTATTCTTTTTTGTATATGTTTGCTAGGCATCGGCAGGGGGCTTTGTGCTCCCACCCGACACATCTATGATCAGAGAAGAGCAATAGAAGCCTACCTTGCATTGGATGGCCAGCACGCTCTAAGAATTAAAGAAGGGGAAGATTTAGGGGGCACACGGCAACATAGTCAAGCAGCATAGTGTGTGAGGTCAGGGTATGGAAAAATACTGAGACGCTGTGTATGTTATTTGTGCATGAAACTCCTTGACCCTGAAAACAGGATGGGGAGTGTAGTGTGTGGTGTGATAAGGAACGCTGAAAACAGCCTCCTGAGAATGCAGTTTGAGTGTGTACAAGGTCACAGGTGCCTCAACAACACACCTCAAACGATCATCTAGTGGATGTTTGTAGTTAATACAAGCCCTTTCAGTAAATACTTGGTGGATGGATGCTGGGGCAGACTCTCTCGAAAGAGCTATCCCCAGCCCGCTCAGCTGAAACTGAGCACTTCGTTCCTGGCGTTCACTGCAAGCTATAAACTCTGCAGCAGCCAGAGTGGGCTTTTTAATACACATACTGCATATGTCACCATTTACTTCAAAACTCCCCTATGGCTCCCACATTAGAGCGGCCTGATCTGGCCCAGTTACCCCTGCCTTATCTCTTACCTACCCTTCTTTTTGCCCCCTCTGCTCCAGCCTGAGTGTTCTTTGAGCATTGATGAACCACTGGGACATGGCCTTTGCTGGGGTCATTGTTTCCTCAGATATTTGCCCCTCCCTCTCATCCAATGTAAGGTCTTTGAGAGCAAAGATCTTTCTTTTGTTCACTAAATATATCCCAAGTTCCTGGAACAGAGATGGTACAAAATAGGTACTCAATAAATATTTGTTAAATAAATTTCAATGAACTGAGAGCTGTCTGGATTATGGGCTGGCTCTCCACAATATTTGCCTTGCAGGGGATGGTAATTGTGGGATTTAATATTTGGAACAGACTTGGCTGCCTAGGGGACATTTAGAAATATCTGGAGGCTTTTGCAATTGTCATTGCTGGCGGTCGTTACTAGCATCAAGTTAGTAGAGGATGGGGATGCTGCTAACCATCCTGAAATACACAGGACAGACCCCTGCCCCCAGCCACACAGAATTACCTGCTCCAAAACGCCAATAATAGTACTGCTGTTAAGAAAGCCTGATTGAGACTCATGCTACCAGGCGAGGTTTGGAAGGAACTGAAGTAAAGGCTGAAGGCTGTGTGTGTTTGCATGCGTGCATGTTGTGGTGGGGGGTGAGGGGATGGGGGAGGGTTGTGGGGAGGAGGACTGCAGCAGCTGGAGCCCACTTTCAGCACAAGAACTCCAGCGTGGCCAGGTACACGGAAGGGCAACTATCCCGCATAGATGTGCGGTCGACCTGCAAAGCTGCCGCACACAGCAGTTTAATTCTTTATTTTTTATTTTTATTTGTTTATTTTTTTGAGACAGAGTCTTGCTCTGTCACCCAGGCTGGAGTGCAGTGGTGCAATATTGGCTCACTGCAACCTCTGCCTCCTGGGTTCAAGTGATTCTTGACAGGTATGCGCCACCACGCCTGGCTAATTTTTGTATTTCCAGTATATACAGAGTTTCACTGTGTTGGCCAGGCTGGTCTCAAATTTCTGACTTCAAGTGACCTGCCTGCTTTGGCCTCCCAATGTACTGGGATTACCGGTGTGAGCCACCATGGCTGACCTTTTTTCTTTTCTTTCTTTCTACCTTTGTTTCTTTCTTTTTTCTTTCTTTCTTTCTTTCTTTCTTTCTTTCTTTCTTTCTTTCTTTCTTTCTTTCTTTCTTTCTTCTTTCTCTCTCTCTGTCTCTTTCTTTCTTTCTTTCTCTCTCTTTCTTTCCTTTTTTGAGACAGGGTCTCACTCTGTTGCCTAGGCTGGAGTCATGATCATGGCTCTCTGCAGCCTTGACCTCCTGGATTTAGGTGATGCTCCTGCCTCAGCCTAAGTATCCGGAAACACAGGTGCCACGATGCCCAGCTATTTTTTTTAAAATTATTTTTTGTTGAGATAGGGTCTCGCCATGCTGCCCAGGCTGGTCTCGAACTCTTCTCTCAGCCTCCCAAAGTGCTGGGATTACAGGCGTGAGCCACTGCACCCGGCCCCTACAGTTTAATTCTTAGAGTCCACGTCATTCTCTTGAGAACTGTGTCTAGACACCATTTTTTTCTGTCTAGGGAGAACTGGAGAGGGAAGTAATGCCTGAAAACAGCCATTTCTCTCTTTTCTAAATGCCTCCTCAGGGGTGGAGGTGTGAAGCCACAGAGACCAGTTCCTTTCCCCACATGTCCCCGCTATGCCTTGCCCGACCTGCAGAGGGAGCTGCCCTCTGTCTCTGGCTGCGAATCGCCTCCTCCCACCTGCTTGGGAACCCCCTGTGCATCCACAAAGTTTGAGAGCTAGTAGGTTGATTAATAAAAATGATAAACTGCAGCAACACCAAGGAACAAGTAGATTTCAATTGAATTTTTTTTTTTTTTAAAGACTCGGTCCTGTGAAAAGACATAACTGATTACAGTCCAATCAAGTGAAAGTCCCTTGCAGAAGATAATGCAATCTTTCTGCTTAGATGAAAAAATTACATTAGCACTCAATAAATTCATGTGAAAATTACAGCAGCCTGTAATTTAACAGCTTAATATATTATATTAGGTTGGAAAGTCCTGATTATAGTTGCTAAATAAAAGTTGGAGTTGAGACATTTTTCATGCAAAGGTTGCACTTGCTAAGCTTACTCCTGTCACTTCACCTTAACCCTGAAGGGGCAGAAGGGAAAAGCTGAACTTCACTTTTGATGCTTCCTCGGCTCCCAGCCCAGGGCCTGGTTCTTAGGAGTCCTGAATGTATTTTGTGGAAGTAAACTGCTTTCTCGGTAGCCCTTCTTCCCACATCTCTCTGCCAAGGATGCTCTCAAATAAGTTTTTGGAAAAAGAGTCCGGGGTCCAGGGTGCTAGAACACAGCTGCCTGCCTCGACCCCTTCCCCGGGGCAAAATCTGTGCTTCCAGTGAGGGAGGCTGGGGCCTGGCCCAACCAGGAAATTCACCCTGCAGGGTGCTGAGTTCTTGCCAGGGGCCCTGCCAGGTCCTGCCTCCCCCCAGCACAGGCAAGAGGTGAACAACTTAACTGGGTGTGGTGGCATGTGCCTATAGTCCCAGCCACTGGGGAGGCTGAGGCAGGAGAATTGCTTGAACCTAGGAGTCGGAGGTTGCAGAGAGCTGAGATCGCACCATTGTACTCCAGCCTGGGTGACAGAGCAAGACTCTATCTCAAAAAAAAAAAAAAGAGGTAAACAACTAGGGTGCTGGGAGTTTGCACGGCTGGTAAGTGAACTTCCAGGGGAGGGTGTCGAGTGATGGTGTCCCCAAGAGGCCTCCCCGGGGGCCCGGGAGAGTGCAGACCAGAAGCCTCCGCTCTGGGTACTTACACTGGGGCAGGCGTCCTCCCCCTGCTGCCCGACCAGGATGTATAGCGTGTCATCCTTTTCCAGGTTGAAGATGCCCAGCACAGACACGCCGTGGGACCGCATCATGGTGTTCTTCCCGCCCTTCCCGCCAGCAGCTCCGTAGCCTGAGATGCTGCAACAGGACAAAGAACGTTGGCTCCTGCAGTTGCATGAAGACTCTCCCCCTTCCTGCCAACCCAGCAGCTTCCAGTGGGCTGAGCACATCACCGTCCAGGTCTGAGGGTTCTCCCCCATATCGGTTCCTGCAGAAAGGGATTCCTCTCCCCGCCTTCAGGAGAGGACAGTCAAGTTTAGAGAGGGGCAGGGAGTTGCCTCAGTCACAGAACCAGGAAGGTGAAAGACTAGTAAAGGGTGCAAGAGAGAAAGATAGGAAAAGAGTGGGGAGGAGGAAGGGAAGAAAGGAGGGATGGAGGGGAGAGAGAGGGAAACAGAGAGAGAGAGAGAGGGAGAGAGAGAGAGAGAGAGGGAGAGAGAGAGAGACAGAGAGAGAGAGAGGAGAATGCATGAATGTGGCATATTGGAATGATGGATTTCTGAATACCTAGATTTCCTCATTATGGTTTTCTCTGCTTGTTCCAGATCAAAGGACTTGTGTGACCTTAGATACGTAACTTAACTTCCCTATTCCTCATCTATACCATGGGGATAATAAGCGAACTTGCCTCCTAGCCTACATGTATTATGAGGATTGAAGACATTAAGACTTGTGGTCTTAGAATTGTGGCTGACATGTAATAAGCACTCAATAAGTATTAATTAATTATTATTATTATTAATGATGGTAGTAGCTGTTATTGACTTGGTACAAAGTTGTAAAGTCTCCTCATGGGGTCTGGAAACCAGGAGGTTCTGCACAGAATGATCCAGGAGAGCAGCGTGGATGAGCTGGCTGTCTGCTGCCAACCCAACAGTAACTCCTTCTGGAGCAATATGTGTGCAGACAACAAACAACCCATCATGATGAAAATAAAAACAGAACGAGGGGATGGGAGATAATTTCTGCTGCCTCTTAGGTTGCTGCAATGAAGTCAAGCAAGGATGGGGAAAAGAACTCTCTCCTGAACCGTATCAGAAGAGCGGCATGTTTTGAAGACAGCTAGCACGCCAGCTAACAAATGGGTCCCCAGAGACCAGCTGCCAGGGTATGGGACTCGGGAGACTTTCACATCCGTGTGTGCTCAGATCCAAGGTCTTTTATGAAAATCCAGGGAGAGATGCAAGGCGGTTTTGCGCATGTGCTCACTCAGTAGCTCCTTTATCTACAGTTCCAGGACATGTCCCTTGTTCCCAGCGTGTGAGGGGCCTCCCGGAGCTCTCCCAAGGCAGAACCCATGGCTCTTCTGCAGAGGCTGTTTGCTAACATGGCAGGCAAGGAACTGAGGTCTCCGCGAAATGGAAATGGAGGATCTTGTGCCCATTGCCCTGGTGGGTGCCTGGGCATTGGTGGGAGTTTATTGAATGTTGGGAGGGGTTTGAGGTTTTGTGGAACTGAGACAGCTTCGGGCTCTTAAAGAGCTCACAGAGAAACTGGGGAGATGATCTTCATGATGAAAAGAGAAGTCTCACCATAGGGTGGCTATGTTGAGGAGGCAAAGTGCCTCCTCATATATAAACAGCAGATGTTATTAATCTCATTTGACAAATGAGGAAACTGAGGCTCAGAGGGACTAAGTAACTCATCTGAGGCCATATAGCCAGTCAGTGGCAGGCTATGGTCCAAACCCTCACACATCCTCTTTTAGAGGCTATTTCTTCCCCAGTGTGCTGCTGGGATGCACAAAGAGAGGGGCCCGAGAAACTATTTGCCCCCCTCCTAATTCCCAGACCCTCAGGCAAACACTCCCTCCTGGTCCATTAGAAATGGACAAGGTGATGACCATAATTAAAAGGCTGAGAAAAAGGAAGGCTTATTGGTGAAAGGTAAGAGGAAGCAGAATTATTTTACTCAGTGAATGGAAACCTGGGTGGGGGATGGTGCGGTGGCTACCTGTGGTCTAGGGACAGCAGTGTGGATGGGCCCTAACTCTGCCCTGCTCACTGCCCCAGGTTTCTAGGGCTTGATCAGGCTGCATAAAAGTCATCTTGGTCAGGCGCGGTGTCTCACGCCTGTAATCCCAGCACTTTGGGAGGCTGAGATGGGCAGATAATCTGAGGTTGGGAGTTTGGGACCAGCCTGACCAACATGGAGAAACTCTGTCTCTACTAAAAATACAAAATTAGCTGGGCGTGGTGGCATGCGCCTGTAATCCCAGCTACTCAGGAGGCCGAGGCAGGAGAATCGCTTGAACCTGGCAGGTGGAGGTTTCAGTGAGCCAAGATCGCATGACTGCACTCCAGCCTGAGCAATAAGAGTGAAATTCCATCTCAAAAAAAAAAAAAAAAAAAAAAAAAGTCATCTCCACCTGAAAATGTGGTTTGCTTGGAAAACTTCTGCCCAAGACGAAGTCCTCATCCTACCACCCCTGCTGTGGTTGAAAGGTAAGCTTCACCCTGCCCATTCCTTTTGGTATCATTTGCACAGTCATTTGCATCAACCATGTATTATGAATCATTCTGAACTCTTTGGTATGTTTAAATTTAGCCAAATTCTTCTATTTCAGACGTTGTTTGTTCCTGACTCCTTTTACTCTAAGTTTTCTTTGCCATTTTTCCTGCCCCCCTCCCCCCGCCCCAAACCACATCTGAGTGCCAGCCCCATCTATGTCTTGACCTAGTTCTTGATGGTGAGGTGGGATGGAAAGAGCCCTGGGCTCTGAGTCATTTGCTTGTCCTCTTTCTTCTGGCTGTGTGACCTGAGGCAACATGGTCAATGTCTCAGAGCCTCAACTTCACTACTGAGGAAGAAAATGAAGACATGAACCCCTGCTCTCACGGGCACACAAAGCGAATTTGAGAAGACTGCAAATCCTTGCAAAGCCCAGGGCGAGATCCCGGGCTGGGGTCAGAGCTCCAGATTCCAAAGTGCACAGTAGAGCTTGGGGAGCAGGTGTCCATGGCTGGGTTGTACTTTCCTGGGCGGTGGCCTCAGCCCCACATTTCCAACCCAGATGAGGGGCTGGCTTACAGTCAGGGGGAGCAGGCAGCTGCCTGAAGTAACTGCAGGAGTCCTGGAGGGAGCAGCTCCCTCATCAGGCCCCTGAAGCCTGAAATTCCACCACTAGAGCTTCACTCCTTCGGAAGCTTCTAGTTGCTACTACAAGGCTGATTGCCTTTGGAGTGGGATGCGCCACAGTTAGAAAGGCAAGGTCTTGAATGCAGACAGACCTGGATCCAAATCCCAGCTCTGCCACTCAGGCCCAGGGGTAGGCTGAGCCCAGAGAGGTGCCTCCCTCCCAGGGAGGACCTTGCGCCGATCCATCTAGAGAGGGAGCACCTCCAAAGCCCAAGGTGCTTTGCTTACTTCTCCCTGGTCCTGGCCCTGCCAGTGTTACTCACTAGCTGTGTGACCTTGGATAGGTTATTTACCCTCTCTGAGCCCAGTTTCCTCATCTATCAATATAATACCTACCTTGGAAGGCTGTTGTGAGAATTAAATGAGATGATGCTTATAAGGGACCTACTTCAGTGCCCAGATGGTAGCCAGTGAGTGACAAATTATAGCTCCTGTCATCATGTGCCCCCCTTGCCCCGGTGGGTGAGCCTGTCCACTCCTTTTCTGGGGGTGACTTCTGGGAGGCAGACGGGGACCAAGTGGGTGAACCAGGGCATGGCCAAAGGGGCTTGGGGTCAAGGCTGTTCAGTTTCACCCAGGACACACCTCTGTGTAAGGCACAGGGCAGCCTTAGCACTTCTGAAGACCCCCACACCCTGTGAATCGCGTTTCACAAACTCACGCTATGATAGTAGCCTCAGCCTGCCTCTCCGAAGCTTTCTACCCATCCCTTGTAAACAATTTATTCTCGATGGTTGAGGAACAACAAGAAATTAATATATACCTGCCACTCAAGTGGGGAAAATGACTCACAGTGATTCCAATTTACTGGAAATTACAAGATACTGTTCTCAATGAGCTGATGCTGTAATTTTTTTGTTTTTCCTCATCTAAATCCATGTCCCCTGGTCAGAATAGATGTTTATTGGGTTTGCGTTTTGTATTATTGACTGTGAGCCATTGTTACCTTATGTAATTGAGTTGTGAATCTTTTTTAAGTAAAGAATTAGCAGCAAATCAAAGTGGCTGCCTGCTGGATCCTAAAATAAGAGCACAGCTGGTGTATAGCACATTGGCAGGGCCCACACTCACATGGGGGGATCTTGGGGGAGAGAGTGGACCCAGACTCAGAAAAACAGAAGTGTCCCATTCCTCCCTGCACACCCTCTGAAGGAGAGGGAGAGCGGCACCCTATTCTGGGCTCTGCCTTTAACTCTCTGCGGGTTCTTGGGCAAGTCCCTTTTGCCCCTGTTTCTCAGTTTCCTCATCTCATCTGTGAAATCAGGATGGTAAGCTCTCTCCTGCCCACCCTGCAGGGTTATTGTGAAGACACATGACACGTGTGAGTGTGGATGGAGCTTGGTCAGTGGGAGATTTCTCATCGGGTATGTAGTTGTGTTATCCAGATAGGGGTCAGGATTGAAGGGCCCAATTGTGGAGGCAGGTGCTCCTCAGCGGGGCCGGCCCAGGTTCCGCTCCTGTTGTGTCAGTGAGCAAGGCTGATGGTCTGTTTCTTCCCTCAGCACCTTCCTGGACAGTGCAGCCCTCCCTAAGTGCCTTGAAACACCTGAGCTTCCAGGAACCTCAGTGACCTCTCTCTATACCCCCTGCCTCTGCAGATGGAGCCTCTGGAGAGGAGGGAAGAGATCTTTCTATGTCACGTGGTGCATCGGTGGTGGAGGTTGGACTCAAACTTAATTCTGCCTGCAGCCCATTCATCTTTGTCTAATTCCCCCATCTCTGACATTCCCTGATCTGTGCCCTTTATAGCGATGGCTATCCATACAATTACTCTGGCAATTACTCATGCCTGTGACATCTCTCCTAGTATTGTCTAGAACTTGATTGTCATTGTGGACTGCTATTAAACTTTTCTGTCCTGTGGTCTTTCTAGAGACTGTGAGGCTCCAGAGTCTCAGTCCTTTCTATCAGTCTAGTCAGAGCCTGGCACACAGTAGGGGCTTCATGGCTTAGAGCCCTGCACACAGTAGGTGCTCCATGGCTCAGTGCCCTGCACACAGTAGGTGCTATATGGGTCAGTGTCCTGCACACAGTAGGTGCTATATGGGTCAGTGCCCTGCACACAGTAGGTGCTCTATGGCTCAGTGCCTTGCACACAGTAGATGCTCTATGGCTCAGTGCTCTGCACACAGTAGGTGCTCAATGGTTCAGTGCCCTATACACAGTTGGGGTTGTATGGCTCGGTGTCCTGCACACAGTAGGGCTTCATGGCTGTTTGTGGAGTGAGTTGAATGATGGTGTTGTCTGGCTGCACAGGCTGCTCCCTGGAGCCAGGTGAGGAAATTAGTGCCACTGACAGAGACCATGGGGAATGGCTGTGGCCCATATCAGCTAGCTCCAGCTGTGATGTGCGGCCTCTTGTCCATTGTGTGAAGAGCAGGTGAGCCATGCTCTACATCCTGGCTGGGAGCTGCGGGCTGTGCTTGACAAATAGTATTCTATTCAATCTGTGTGCCTACGGTAGTGGGTGGGGAGGAGGTGAGGGCCGGACTGTGAGCTGAAAAGGATGCTGGTCCTAGACAGGTAGGAAGGCAGGTACGCTGGAGGGGAGAGACGGATGAAGGAGAGGAAAATTCAGGGAGAGAGAGGGGGCAGGCTGGGCTGGGTGCTGGCCTCCTCTGCCTAGGGCAGGCCACCCTCGGGCTCTCACTGAGTCCCTGATAGTCCTCTAGAAGCTGATCTGTGCCATCATCTGTCTCCATTTTATGAAAACACTGAGGATGCTGTCCCTTCCCCAGCACCAACCCCATAATCCATGTTCTTCTCATGGCCCTGCAGTGACCTTCCACCCTCCCATCCGCTCCACCAACCCATCCCCTAGACACCATGGTCACTCAGCACCACGGCCCGGAAGCCCCCTGAGCAGGGCCCCTCTTGCTGCTGCTCTGGCCTTGCCTGTCCTCAGCCAAGTTCGTCGGAGCGTGGCTGCGCTCCTTGTCCTTGCTTCTGCAGCCCAAGCCAGAGTGTGGATGTCATCCCGGTGTTGCCCCTGATCCCACATTCACTCAGTTCTCAACTCACGCTGATCCCACCTTCCAAACACCTCTGTGCCTGCCCCTGCCTCTGCTCCTTCGCCGCCCCTCCCCCACCCCTCCCCTTCCCTCCCTCCCCCACCTTCCCCCACTCCTCCCCCACCACCCTCCACTCCTCCCCCACCACTTGCTCCCACCCCACTCCCCCCTCCCGCACACCTCCCTGACCCCTCCTCCTTCATCTTTCCCTTGTCCTGGCTTTGTGCTTTTGACCCTGGCCTGGGTGACGGTGACTGCCTTCCATCTGCTCTCCCCACCTCTAGACCATTTCTGTCATTTCCACCCCCATGCTGTCACCAGGGGGAGCGAGAGGCATGTGGGGGTGACATTGCAGCCCCAGGACCTGGCCCTGTTGCCTCCAGCCTCGGCTCCCCCAAGCCAGCCTTGCCCGACTTCTCATCAGCAGTACCGATTTCCTGTGCTCACCGCAGGCACTGGACAGCAAGAAGGCCCACCCGCTTCCTTGTAGAGAATGCCCTAAGCCTTCGAACTTAACCCAGGTGCCCATCTCCTGGCAGGAGTAATTTACGAACTCAGCTGAGTGCAGCTCCTTTCCTCTGGCCTCGGCAGCAGCACCTTATGCAAACTTCCACTGCAGTTCTCTCTACGCCCGCCCCACGGAGATGCCGTGTGCACACCATCACCGCCCTTGGCAGCAGCGCCTCTGGGGCAGGGCTGGGTCTTAATCACCTTTGAAGGCTTGGTGTCAGGCACAGCATCCTAAGGGGTGCTCAATATGGTTCACTGAGATCTACAGAGCAGGGGAAATGAAGTCCAGGAACCTGGACACACGCCTGCATCTCAGAGGAAGTGATAAGTCCAGGGCAGGGAAAGCCGGGCATGGGGGGTGGAGGAGATGAGAGTTCTGGGGTTCACCCAAGCCCCCATGCCAGCCTGCTGTCTCCTCCTGCCTCTCCTCCTTCCTCTCCCTCTTTCTGGGCCTCTTCCTTTGTGGAGGAGGGCAAAGCTGTAAAGGGTGGGAGATGGGCCCAGATAAGTTACCAGCTAAGAGTGGGAGTGTTTCCAATGTGTACATCTTGCAGGGGGCCCCAGGTAATGGTGGTCCCACCTTGGCATGAAGTCGCGGCTTGATCGCATTAGTTCCCTTCCCTTCACCTCTCCAGCAGTGGGCAGAGAAGTCAGCGGAGCTGTCCCAGTGCCAGACCTCGATGGCAGTCGTGCCTCCAGGATGGTGGGTTCCCTAGGGCGCAGCTCCCACCTTTCTGTTTCTAAGCACCTTTTTCTCACGTCCTCTAGTACGTCTTGTGTTCTTTCAACAGAGGAACTGCACTTATTAAATAGTAATAACTACTGTAGAGAAAAAGTCTTCCAGAGAAAAGGCAGTGACTTCTCAGTCATATTCTGACTTGGGGACATTTTGAAGTGGTCTAAAAATGAAATCCTTAACTGCTTGCTTCTTGGATTACTAAGTTATGTGACCAATAGACTCTGGTCATCCAAGATCTGAGTCTCTTCCAAGGTCAAGGAGGAGGTGAGGGTGAGGAATATCTCTTAGAACCTTTATTTGGTTAAAACACAAGTTTTCAAAAACAACAATGACTGGCTGGGTGTGGTGGCTTACATCTATAATCCCAGCACTTTGGGAGGCCAAGGTGGGCGGATCACTTGAGGCCAGGAGTTCAAGACCAGCCTGGCCAACATGGCGAAACCCCTTCTCTGCTCAAAATACAAAAATTAGCTGGGTATGGTGGTGAGTGCTTGTAATCCAGCTACTTGAGAGGCTGAGGCAGCAGAATCGCTTGGACCTGGGAGGTGGAGGTTGCAGTGAGCTGAGATTGTGCCATTGCACTCCAGCCTGGGCGACAGAGCGAGACTCTGTCTCAAAAACAACCATGACAAAAACCCAACCCCAATGGCTTTTGGTTTTGGTTCTTCCATTTTGATATGGTCCTATCTTAGGCCAGATCAAAATGTCTCCTTCAATAATTTGGACACTTCAAAATGGCCTGCTTCAACAGAAAAATGGCTCCTTCTGTATGCTTCTAATGAGGCAATCACCAGACAGTGGTGGGGCCTGGAGCTGGTCTCAGTCTCAATAGTTCAAAGAGATGAGTGGAGACAGCTTTCTGATTTTGGCTGGGATTCTATGAACTCACCGTGGAAATACTGTGGCACTTCCTGCAGATCAGAAACCTGACTTGAATTAGATATGGCTGTGATTAATAATAAATGGGAAAATGAATTAATTATTATTTAATAAGTGTAGTTCATCTGGCAGTCCAAATTTTTCAGAACACAGGGCTCATCTAAGGAATTCAGAGAAATGTCTTTGGAGGCAGAAAATGTCAGAAACTCCTGCGTATGGGATCAGCACGTTCTTGGAAACACTGGCTGTGCCTGCTGCTGGATGGCGGCGCTGCTTCAGCTGAGTTCTCCACCCATGGGCCAGAGAGCACCCACCATGTGCAGGCATTGTGCCAGGCACTATATAGCACCTTTCTAACCCCTGCCTCTTACAGATGGGGAAACAGAGTCTCAAGACATTGACTGACCTGTGCGAGTTTGGAAGTGGGCCTCATTCACACTATCTCAGGGGAACACAGCCCAAGAGAATCCCCATGCAAGGCACCTCCTGATGGTGTGTCCCCCTCTGTGGGACAGGCAGCAGGGGAAGTCTGGCCAAGCTGGCATTGGCGGTGCCCTGGGCAGGGTGGGGCAATGGACTCTGCTGGGGGCTTACTGTTGGGGTTCCCGTGTGCCTCCCAGCTCCTCTGCCTTCATCATATTGCTTTTTGTATATGGGGTGTGCTGGCCAATATCCCTTCAGGAGGTGGGGCGCCTCTCAGCCTCTCATCTCCAGAGGCTTCCAGGAGGTGGGTGGTGGGCGATTCCTATGCCCTCCTTCCTTTTCTGTCCCTCTTGCCCTCTGCATGCCTCCCAGAGTCCATATGTGGGCTTTGGTAGAAAGAACACAGACTTTGAGCCAGTGTGCCCTGGGTTTGAATCCCAGGTCCGTCACTGATTGTGTAGCCTCAGATGTGTTGCTAAGCCCCTCCGACTCCAGGGTTTTCACATGGAAACACGAGAGCAGCAATAATAATGCCACCCACCCTACTGCTAAAGCAGGAGCAACACCTGTGGGTCCTTAGCAAGCATTCATTTCCTCGTCTCCAGGAGTCCTTTCCTCCCTGCCCTGGGCCCCACGGAGGTTTGGCTCAGCAGGAAGGGGAGGTCTGGCTTGCTTGGCGTGGCAGGGCCAGGGGTGGTCCAGTGTCTTCTGGGATATTTACTGGGGGTATGTGGGCGCTATAGCAGCTAATCTGATTGTAGCCAAATCTTGTTATAGCATTTCTGCCCGGAGTGCCATTTAAAAAGCACTTAGGGCTGTCGCGTAACACATTTACCGAGACCCCCGAGATGGGGCTGCCACAGGAAATGCTAAGCTGGAGAGAGAAAACAGGGCAACTTGAGAAGCCCCTTTCCCTCCCAGGAGGCCCAGGATGTGGCAGATGCTGGAGGCTGTGGGAAGGGGAGGGGGGCTCATTTCCTATTGTTTCAGCCCCTGAGAACATTGCACCAACCAGGCATAGTGGTGATGCTTTCCTCTTAACCTGCCCCCATGCTCTGTGGAGAACTGGGGCCCTGCCCCAGAACTCTGGAGGTGGAGGCTGCTTCTGGAAGTGCAGCTGTGGGGACATCTCTCTGAGCCTCAGTATCCTCATCTGTAAAATGAGGATGGCAGTACTGGCCTTGCCTCGTCATAGAACTCCTTTAGGGGCTACCTAGGTTTACCTAAATCGAGCTCAGAGTTTCTAAAAGGCTGCATCGACATCACCTGAGAACTTGTTAGAAATTTCAGTTCTCAGCCCCCACTCCAGACCTTCAGAACCAGATGCTCCGGGAGGGGGTCTTGCAATCAGGGTCTTCCCCAGCTGCCAGTCTTAGCATTAGCTTCCTTCGATGCCATGATCTCAAAGTGGCCAAGCAGAGCTGGACCTCCTTCCAGCCTGGCCCTGTTCTAATGGAATACTGGGGGCGGGGTTGGGGCTGGGAGGAACGTTCCCGAACAGTTTGCTCTGCTTACGAACAGTGAAGGCCCAGGAAACGAGGCTTGAGAATAAAGCATCAGCTTTCAGGTGCATTGTGCTTCTGTTTCCCAAACATTTTACATGCATGCCTCATTTGAAGAGCATTAAGTAATATTCAATGAACAGGCCACCATAATTATCCTTATTAGCAATAATTCTGAAGCTAGCTCATGCATGCATATCACTTCCATGAACAGTCTGTGAGTTTCTTGTGGACAAAGGACATATCTTCCTTTGTTGCCATATTTCCCTAACCCAAATCTCCCCATCTTCAGCCCTTTCCCCACACTATGGGCCTGAGTCTATGGCTTTTGAACCTTGGCGTGCCTGGGCACCCCAGGAGCATGTACCCAAAGGCAAGACTCCAGGCCTCTTCAGGAGGGTGGGTATGTCCCTCCTCTATATACGCACCTGTAGGTGTCGGTGGCTGGCACCTTCCAGATCTGGATGCCCTTCAGGGGGCCCTCGCTTCCCACCTCCACGCTCAGGTTGGAGTTCTGGTAGGCGTTGTTGCATTGGGCTTGGGTGGGGCCGTGGGGCCCGCTGGCCCCACACGTGGTGAACAGCCAATGAACTGCGGCACAAGAGGAGAGGCAGTCACTCACATGGCCAGGTTCCCCCTCCTCCATGGGCCTCCCTGGGTGGCCTCTGAGACGTCTGCTCCATGGCCCCAAACCCGCAATCTAAGATGGCACCAAGGTCAGGGCAAGAAACACTAATCAGCCATAAAACTGGAAACTTCTAAAGAAAGCCTACTATGTGCCAGACCCTGAGGCAGAGACAAAGATGGAGCAGACTTAAGATGCACCCTGGCCTTAAGAAACTTACAGCTTTGGCCAGGCTCTGTGGCTCACGCCTATAATCCCAGCACTTTGGGAGGCCGAGGCAGGAGGATCATGAGGTCAAGAGATCAAGACCATTCTGGCCAACATGGCAAAACCCTGTCTCTACTAAAAATACAAAAATTAGCTGGGTGTGGTGGTGCGTGTCTGTAGTCCCAGCTACTTGGGAGGCTGAGGCAGGAGAATCACTTGAACCCAGGAGGTGGGGGTTGCAGTGAGCCGAGATTACACCATTGCACTCCAGCCTGGTGACAGCAAGATTTCATCTCAAAAAAAAAAAAAAAAAAAAAAAAAAAGCTTACAGCTTCTACAAGAGACCCAAAGGGATGCAACCAACAAAACTACAGGACAGCAAGAAAAGCAAGCCACAGGAGGGCCCAGCCAGCACTGCACTAGGGGAGTTCCAGGAAGGCGAGAAGGCCCCTGCAGGTGGGACAGGTGTGGGCAGTGGCTGGGTCTTCTCCCAGTCTCTCATCGAGTCTAGTGGGGCAAACAACAGGTGCTCAATCTGTGCAATTGTTGACTGCAACTCACCTGCTCAAGAAGGCTTAGCATTGCATGTAGGAGCCTCTTTGCTTGGAGACAATTGAAAAACAGAATCGAAAGCTCTGTGATGCTACATTGGCCCAGGGACCCAGGGTGGTGGTGGGAGCAGGAAGCTCTGCATGCCCTGGCCATGGCTTGGCCTGCCTGTCCGCGCTCCCTAACAGACCTGCAGCAAGGCAGGGCTCAGCCTCCTTATTAAAACCATCTTGCGTTTGGAAATGCAACGAAAGCAGCTTTCAGGCTCTCTATGCAACAGAGTATAAAAAAAATGGGAACACAGGTCGAATGTGTCTTTGGTGCATGCTCCTCCTTTTCCCAGCCCCCCTCACCCACTTCCTGGTGTTCTGTGTCCCACCCAATGTCCCTAGGTGGCCTTCTGGGGGGCCACACAGGAACACTCAGCACAAACTCCTCCCCACCCCCTCAACCCCCGCCGGCCATTTCCTTTCAAACTTTCTATTTTTGAGCCAGACCGAACCTTGGGGAGTTGTCAGATCTCACGTTGGCCAGAATTCTAACATTTTTACAACCTATAAAAACTTTTAAAAAGGGGTTATTGATAAATTACTTTTACTTAAAATACAAAAATCTCATGATAAGATTGCAGAAATTCTCTTAAAAGAGAGATTAAGTCTAAGGAAAATGATGGAAACATGAATTTGGCTGTGCATAATTTTGCTCACTCAAACATTAAAGTGAAAACATTTTTGAAGACTTTGCACTGATTGAATGACGCCAATGTGAAAGGTTAGCTTGGGTTGCCAGTTATAAGCCATAGATTGAGACTGCATGGGCAGGGTTGCTAATCTGAAAACTAGGCCAGTTCTGGTGGGATATTTCATGCTGCCCTGGCCTGGAGGCTGGAAGATGGAAGTTCTGGGTGAGCTTCTAATGCATATGCCACTCAGCACGGCGTCCTCAGTGCTTTTCTGGGCTTCATTTTTCTTTTTTGCAAATGAAGATGTTGATTTCTATTAGGTTTCTGAAGGTCATTTCAAGGGCTGGAAGATAATGGAGTTACTCAAAGATAACTTTGGGTGTGAATGGCTGGTTGTTAGTTTTCTGATTTTTTTTTTTTTTTTTTTTTTTTTTAAGACACAGGGTCTCACTCTTGCTCAGGCTGAAGGTAGTGGTAGTGGTATAATCATGGCTTACTGCAGCCTCAAATTCCTGGGCTGAAGCAATCTTCCTGCCTCAGCCTTCTGAGTAGTTGGGACTACAAACCCATGCCACCAAGCCCAGCTAGTTTTTAAAACTTTTTGTTGAGATGGGGTCTCACTCTGTCACCCTGGCTGGAGTACAGTGACACAATCATAGCTCACTGCAGCCTTGAAGTTCCCAGCTCAAGCGATCCTCCTGCCTCAGCCTTGCAAAGTACTGGGATTGTGGGCATGAACCACCATGCCCAGCCTCTATATTTATTATAAAGAGGGCAAAACTGTTAATTCACACTCTCTATGGAAGGCATTTTTAGCAGAGCTAGTTTGGCCAGTTGTCCTTTAACCCACTCCTGTGCCCAAAATATATATGTGGGCTGTGCTACATCACCGTGTGAGGGGTGACGTGGGAAGAACACAGGCTTTGAAAGGAACACCAGGGTTTGGAGGCAGCTTCATCATTTATTGATTAGGGGATCTTGATCTAGTTCCTTTGCTGTAAAAGAGGCTGGATTGGCATATGAACAGAAGCAAGGGGGTAGGAAGGTTCACTGCAAAGTCCCAAACTCTAAAAATGTGAGTGTATCCTTGACTCCTGCCTGTACCCAAGGCTGGAGCAGGGCCTGTGGCCAGGAGAGTGTCTGTGAATATGGATTCCATGCTAACAGCACCTGGGAATTTAGTCAATGGGCTGGGGAGGAGGATGGAGGCAGGGAGAAAAAGAAAACCTCAGAAAGAAAGTTGGGAAATCCACTCTTTTCCTTATCTATAGTTCCCTGAAACCTGTTATGCAGACCCAGGCTTTCCTTCCAGCCAGCAGCCTGGTGAGTGTGGCCTTATCAATCATAGGGCAGAAGTGTGGCAGTTCATTTAGTTAATTCAACCCTGAAAATGACAGAATACACATATCTATGTTATACAGACAGATGGATGGATGGATAGATATAGACAGAGAGAGAGAGAGAGAGAGAGAGAGATACATAGATAGATGTGGTTTGGCTGTGTCCCCACCCAAATCTCATCTTGAATTGTAGTTCCCATAATCCCCATGTGTCATGGGAGGGACCAGGTGGATATAATTGAATCATGGGGCCAGTTTTCCCCATCCTGTTCTCATGATAGTGACTTAGTTTGCACAAGACTGGATGGTTTTATAAGGGGCTTCCCCCTTTGCTGGGCACTCATTCTTCTCCTACCTGCCATGATTCGAAGAAAGACATGTTTGCTTCCCCTTCTGCCATAACTGTAAGTTTCCTGAGGCCTCTCCAGCCATGCTGAACTTTGAGGCAATTAAACCTCTTTCCTGTATAAATTACCCAGTCTCAGGATGTCTTTATTAGCAGTATGAGAATGCACTAATACATATATGAAAAAAAATCTATCTATATGTGTGTGTGTGTGTATATATATATATATATATATATATATATATATATATATATTTCTCAATCATGTGCTAGGGAAGAGAGCTAAAGATGTGGCCTTGTACGCTATCTTAGCATCTCACCTTCAGTGGCAGCCACTTCAGCCTAGGTTAACATTATTCTGAGGATTTTGAAACGTTCCCAGAGATGCTGGGCTTCTACTTCTGGCAAGGTAAGGAGACATCTGGCGAGGGAGGAAGAGGGTTTAGGCTTTGGATTCAGATAGGTTAAGTTTTCTCATTCTGGATTCTGCTGCTGGCCAGCTGTGAGATATAAAGTAGACTGTATAACCTCTCTGAGCCTCAGTTTTTAAAATCTGAACAAATGGAGACTGTTAGACATACCATCTAGACTTCCTGTGAGAATTAGGTGATACCTATGCCAAGTACTTAGCACAACATTGAGCATTAAGAGATATACAGTGACTACAGTTTGAAATGTGTGGAACTTTGCTCTCCATTTTTCACTGTGGGAAGCAGATATCCAGTCTCAAAATTTATGTCCTCCATTTCATAAAGGAGGGTCTCCAGGGTCACTTCTCAGGAAAGGGAACCAGTATTTTCCCAATTCAGTGGACATATATTAGTCTCCAGTGGTTTCCATACTCAAAATTTTGTTTTCATTTTCAGTGATTTCAGGTGGAAGGGTCTTGAGAGGGAATGCTTTCTAAAGTGGATTCCGCAGGAAGAGAGGATTTGCCATTCTACGTCAGACCCATGATTTATCTTCCCAGAATTCTGTTGTTCCCAGCAGCCTTCAAGGCATGGTGGTCCTCCCTGCCTCGGATGGCTCTGACCCTCATAAATCTGCTCAGAGTTGCTTGGAATCAATTTATGATTCCCACCAGCGCCGCCTCTGGGGGTGTGGAGTTTCTGAGTTTATTGCTCAGTGTGCAAGGGTTGTCCTGCCTCTCGTGTGTGGGCCTGCCTTGCTCTAGCCTCATTCTGCTGGTTCCCTTTGTTCACACTGTCTGTAATCTTGTGTCATCAGAGAATGTCACAGCATGGTGGGACCTTGGAGATCTCTGAAGTCAATGTTTTCCAAGCCACCTGAGGACCTTTCACATACAGATGCTAGGGACCTGGAGATTGAAATTCAATAGATCCTGGGTGAGAAGGCGATACTTGAAATATATAAAAAACATTCTTAAGAGAATCTAATACTCAGCAAGACTTGTACATGAGTCTTGATATAGCTTATTGTCTAGGTGGAGAAACAGCATTCTAGGAAGCAGAAGTGACTTTTCTGAGCCTATCAGTATTGGAAAAGGAACCAAAATTGAGGGTTCCTCCTTCTCGGTCCAAGAGTCCTCTGGAGGTGATTAAGCCCGTCCCAGATTTCCGCCTTGAAAACTTCCAAGCCTTGTCAGATTGTCCCTACAAGAGTCCTTGATCCGCCTTGTCTTTTTCAGAACTTTACTTAATGCTAGAATCTGATTTTCAAGGTGGACCCACCAGAGCTGTGAGTACCGTGACTTTGCATAATGGGACTCTTGCTCTTCTGCTTTATCTATCGTGCCTCTGAAGCTGCTCTATACACTATTGGCCTCTCTTAGCTGAGCACTGGCCTCTGGCTTGCTGGGGACCAACTCTTAATTATTCCCACATCGTTGCCCAAGGGGTGGGCTCTTGCTTCAAGCAGGAAGAATCTGGCAGGTACTTTAGGCAGGGTAAACCTGAGATCAGTTCTACGCCAAGACAGGTTGAGTCAGAACCATGAGAAGGCAGGCAGATGCTGGGCTGATTTTCAACAATGTCGTTGAAGTGGACGGCATTGGGCACAACTTTGTGGGTCAAAGTGATCATGTCTAAAACCTGAGCGGCAAGAGAATTAGCAACAGTGGTTCCAGGGGACAGGAGGAGTCAAGGCAAGCCTTGATCCCCAGGTAGAAGCTGTGTGCTTCCTAACTTGTTTTGTCCTTCTTCCTGGGTAAAGAGCTGGGGTGGGAGGCTGAACCTTAGGCACCTGAGAGGTAACCTCCACTCACGAAAGGGGTGAAAGCCTCTTAGTGTTTACTGTGTGCCTAATATAGGCCAGTCACTGCGCTTTCACACACGCATGGAATGCCTTTATGCTTGCTGCGACATTGTAGTGCTGCAAGGGGAGTTACAGTATTCCCTCTAAAAATCAGGAAATTCAAGTTCAGAGGAGCTGAGTGGCCGGTCTGCAGCATATGGAGTAGATAACTGGTGAAGCCAGAAATGAAATGTGGATTTTCTGAGTCCAAGTTCAAGGCTTGAAAAGGGGCTAGGCTCCCCAGGAAATCCCTAGGGAAAGCGTTGATTGTTTTTTGTTTTTGTTTTCAAATCCCTGAGCCTAGGGCTCAGTTCTAGCCAGGACAGACCATACCAAGGTTGCTCCAGCCCAGAGAGTAGTCAGGCTACTGTGGGGGAACAGGCAAGAGTATGGTCAGTGTACTGAGGTGGGGTGAGTAGACCCTCCGTCCCAGAGGGTCCCGCAGTGGCCCCAGCAGTTGCTTAGCCTAGTGGAGCGTGGGCTGTGCAGGGTCAAAGGTGTCAGCCAAAGAGAGCAGGTGCTCAGGGTGAGGCTCTGGTCCCAGAGAGGACATGGGAGCAAGGCAGTGTCATAAGGGAAACCTAGTAATTGGAGTGTTTGCAAGGTCAGGAAGGAAAGACTTTAGTGAGAGGGACTGTGTCATAAGCAACAGGGCAAAATCCCAATTTTGGGGGACAAGATCAAGGTCACAGTGAGACTACCAGTGAGGCTGGCTTGATGCTGAGCAGACAATCTAAGGGTCCCCATTATCTCCCCTGCTGAGGGTCTGCCCTGGTCCCTGAAGCTCTATGGAGCTGTAGGAGGATCGAATGGGCCCCAGGGATGATCTGGGATGGGCAGCAGAGGAGGGCGGTCACCTGCCTCTTCCCTCTTCTCTCAAACATACCAACCTATTTTATTAATACTCGTTTATGAAAGAAAAAAAAAGAACTGCCTTATCTCATTCTCACACATACCGCACACTGGAAACATAGTTTAATACTCATTCACATCTAAACTGTATAAAGAACCCAGAAATATGAAAATACTGATTGGTTATAGACAGTCGAGTACAGAAAAATCTATTAAGCACTGGGTTTCATTTTAAGTACATTGCAGCACCCTCCAAGAAGAAACAAATCAATTAGTAATAAACAGTGTATCGCTAAAAAAAAATAGGCTAGACAGTGATTGTCCTGATTTTATTACTGTTGCTAAGCCATCTCATCTGCGCAATGCAATGCAAAGAAATAAAGCGTGATACAAAGGAAAGTAAGTTCTCGACCATCACTATTAATCACAACAGTAAGGCTCGGCTTCGTTTTGGAGGCTTGTGTGTATTGTACCACAGAAGAACACTCAATGCCTCATGTGGATCCTTTGTACAATTTTTATTCCGATCCATAGTACTGAGTTTCATCCACATCCATCGCTGAACTAAATGTTATGGACGTTGTAGCATACAGAACCATTTTGATGGGAAACCCTGGATCCCAGTAAATAAAAATCATGACCAAAATCCAGGTAAATATGATAGTTCACCCATTTCTTTTTTGAGACAGAGTCTTGCTCTGTCATTGAGCCTGGAGTACAGTGGCACAGTCTTGGCTCACTGCAAACTTTACCTCCTGGGCTTAAGCAATCCTACCACCTCAGACTCCAGAGTAGTTGAGACCACAGGCACACACCACCACGCTCAGCTAAATTTTACATTTTTTATAGAGATGAAGTCTCACTGTATTGCCCAGGCTGGTCTTGAACTCATGGGCTCAAGTGATCTGTGGCCTCCCAAAGTGCTGGCATTACAGGCATGAACCACTATTCCTGGCCTCCATAGTTTCTCTTTTTGAAGAAACTGGGCTGTTTGACCTGCAGAACTTCCCAGAGTCTGAATTTTGCTGATTGCATCTCCATGGTGCAGTTCAACATGTTCCTCTGTCCTGCAAATTGCCAACTAGATCGTTCTACAAGACCCCAGGTCACGTTCTTTCATCAGGAGATACTTCGTGTCTGGTTATTGCTCTCCTTTTTTATGTTAGCACATATCAAACAAAGCTCAATGCTTAGAACTATTTATTTATTGTGAGTTGCAAAATAATGCTATTCTACTTATTTACCTCTTTTTTCATATGCTAGTTGGAATATATTTATAGAAAGATGTTCTCCCTTATCTACTATCTGGGTTACTGAGTAATATGGTTCATGTAGAAAATGCAGAATAAATGCTCAATTCTTTCTCCTTATGCATAGATTTCAAGACACTGAATTGGTTCTCTATCATCCTCTGAAACTGGTCAATTAACTGTACATCATTATGAATCCATAAATTTAAACATATTTTAAAGTTTCAATTAATCACAATTTTTATCCTCTGAAAGCTCAAATGATCACCTTTGGTCAGTGGAAGCTTCCTGGGTCCCTTTGACACGACCCTAGTAAACTTTCAAAGGTTCTTTGCTATATGATATGACAAAATATTTCTTCTCTAGACCTGGAATAACGATTTTCTCAAAAGCCTTGGTTTCTTTTAGTGGGAAAAAGTATTTTAAGTACATATTCTGGGTGCTATGGAATCTTTGCTACTGGATTGGTGATTGTCTCTATTTTCTTTAGTGAAGAGAGCTAGGAAATATATGTGTGCATGCATATATGTATATCAGTATAAATATACATCTATGTGAAATACACATACATATGTGTATGACAAAGTACGTCATGAGTTCATATTAATATTTCCAACTCAAATTCAGGACTACAGGGCTTTTTATTTAACTCGTCTATATCATATCTGCATTTTTTTTTTCACACTGAGAACCGTGTCTCTCAATAACACATGTGGTAGTCAAATGAGAATATACTGTAATTATTCATTTACTTTACCTTTCCTTACACACAGTATTAGAGTCACAATGCTTTACTACTACCACCATTATTAATATAAAAACTGAGAACATCAAACTTTTATTTTATATGTGCTTTTCCTTCTCCTGTGATTTTTTTGTAATTGTACTATATATAGCTACCCTGGGCGGATGGCCATTAATATGCCGCTCTTTCCTCTATCCCTTACTTAGTCATAGTTCTGTAAGTATTTCTAGTTATTGCTCACATCAGTCCTTATGTTGCTATATCTCTAGTCATTTTTGTTGTCTGAAGCCTGTTTTAAAGTAAATTCCTTAGAACGAGGTCACAGGAGAAATATTCCTTGAATTCTTTGGTGTTGATAATATATTTTTCCCTCAAGTATCTTAAAAATGTTACTCTATTTTCTTGTTATATAAAGTGTTGCTGTCAAAAACTCTGATAATTTTAAATTTCCTTCTCTAATAAGTCACTTGCTATTTTGGTTAGGTGTCCAAAGTATTTTTTTTATTTAAAGTCCAGCAATTGTACTAGAATATACATTGGTACTGCTCATTCTGGGTCAATATTCTTAGGTATATGGTATGCTCTTTTAATAAGTAGCTTAATTAGGATATTTTCCTGGAGTTATACTTTTAAGTATTTTGTTTTGTTCTAGTTATTCACTTTTCTTCTTCAGGTCTTTCTATTATTTTTATGTTGGATCTTCATTGCCTGTCTTCGACGTGTGTCATCTTTTTCATTTTTAAAAATTTCCTCTTTTTACCTTCTACTTCTTGTAAGGCATAAACTGTTGTGTTTATTGGTTTTTGTGTTCCCTCTATTAATACGTTAGCCTTCATTTTTGAAAACAGTTTATTACTGCAAATTCTTTTCTGAGTTCTAGCACCACATGTCTGAGTTTTTCTTATACTGATTTATGTATTTTTCATGTCTCATATCATTGTTTTGGTGCCTTTTAGCTCATTTTAAAACAGAAGGTTAGATTCTGACAGATCCAGTAAGCATGTCTTTCTGGTATGCTTTTATTTCCTGGAAGTGTGTTATTCTGCCCTCTGTGTTCTGTTTTTTGTTTTCTTATTTTAATTTTGAATGATATTTGATCTTGATGCTCTTCTGTTAGGTATTTTTATGTGAGATTAGTTTTCCTGAATTTTTAGGGTTCAGGAGCTTTTTTATTTCACAGAACTCCCTCTACTCCTTTTTAAAAATATTATGTTCAAAAATATAAAAGTTTTGCAAATATGTTGGCTCATGCCTGTAATCTCTGCACTTTGGGAGACCGAGGCAAGTGGATCACCTGAGGTCAGGAGTTTGAGACCAGACTGGCAAACATGGTAAAACTCCATCTCTACTAAAAATACAAAAATTAGCTAGGTGTGGTTACCTGTAATCCCAGCTACTTGGGAGGCTGAGGCAGGTGAATCACCTGAACCCAGGAGGCGGAGGTTACAGTGAGCTCCGATCATGTCACTACACTTCAGCTTGGGTGACAGAGTGAGACTCTGCCTCAAGAGAGAGAAAAAAACAAAGCAGTTTGCTTTCTGAGATTTCTGACTGCTTCTTTCTTCCACTTTTATCTGGATATTGTCTTATTTATTTATTCTCTATTATCCCTGTCTGACTCAATGTTTATTTTACCCCAGAACTTACTTCTTGTGTGGGACCTGTCCTGGAATGAGGTTTGCTCGCTAGACTGCTCCAGCCCCTTCAGATCCAACTGTGCCCATGGTCCCCTGCACTGGGCAAAGCCCCTCCCACTTTCAGAAGCTGCTCTCAGACTGGCTGTCTGTAATTTCTAGCAAATATCTGTTAGCTCTTTAGGGGTTCTCCTGTTCTCAGGCCTGTTTCTCCCCTGTCTTCTGTCTTGTACCGATGCCGATACTCTGCAGGCCTTGTGATGTTGGCGCTTTGACTAATCTCACTTGCATGTTGAAGTTTTAGGGGAATAACCTTATCCTCAAATTTTGCTGTCAATGTTGTTTGTGGGTTTTCAGTTTTGATATACGGTGGTTCTGTGTTTATGCAGGGATTTGGAAAGACTTTTTTTTTTTTTTTAAAGAAAACTATGCTGTTCCTACTGTCACTGCCTTCTTCCCAGAATCCTTGAAACATTTTTTAAATGTAGAAATCATTTGAACTCATTGGCGATGGCAAGCCCCTGTAAACCATCTGTCTGGTCAGAGCCCTCACCTTCTTTTCTGTTCCTGGGTTGCAGGTTTGTTTTTCAGATTTCACCTCAGGGACATCTCCAGTGACCCTGGCTTAGAACCTGCCATTACGTATGCTCTGGCTGTTTTTGATACGGCCTGCTAAGTATAATTTAATCTTTTCTTGATAGTGCTACCCAGACTTAATGAGTTGTTTAGGGCTATCTGACTCTTCATTAAATGGCCTCAGGCACACATATTTTATAGTGACTCTCTTTCTCTGCTAGCAGGTGTCTTTCGGTACTGCAGCGTGCCCACCTAATCTTATCTTACCTCCAAGATCAGGTGAGGGCATGACGGTGGCCCCATCCCTCTTGGTGTATCAGGCTGAGGGCAGTTAACTGCAGGAAACCTTTATGTCGCAGTTTTGGAAGGTATTTATATTTTGGTATTTTTATTTGGTGGATGGTGGAAGGTACTAGAAGTCTAACTTCAGATAAAAGGATGTTATCATAATTTTGAATGAACAGGGTTGAGGATGTTTAGGCCTTCAATTTCCATGTACAGTTTATGGTACATTTCTACAGCATCTCCACCTCCAGTAAGCTTAGCTCCTTACAACCATGATAGGTCAGTAGATAGGGAATGGAGAAGAGCTGTGACTTTTGTCTTATAAGTCATACAGTCATGTAGAAAAGTTAAGCAATTGGCCAGTGACTGCAAAGCAAACCTGGGGCTAAGTTAAGACGGGCACATCACCTGCCCTCTTTCTACGACACAAACTGTTTTCAGTTGATGAATTTTCCATGCTGTTCTTCTAGCTTGTGTCTCAGACCGAATTGATTTGTGAGCATGCGCAGGCATATGTACACACACGTGCTTGCATGTGCACCTGAGCGCCTGGCCAAGTGTGCCTGTGTACACATACCCACCCCATTCATTCACGCAAAGCTTTCCCTCTGGTTCTTTTTGGATGATGGGAAGTCAGGGAGGTAACAAAAACAACAATGACACCAGCCCTGTCTTTTACTAGAAATGCTCACACACATGATCTCATTTTTACTTTTATATTGCTGTTTCCTTTGCTCCAGACACAGTTCCTCTAGGCAGGCGGGGTGCCTGATAATGCTTGAGACCAGAGGCCCAACTCTGTCCCTACTAAGAGGCAGACACCCCTTCTTGGAGAGGGACTTCCAAGTGAGCTTGCCCCCAACAACAGGGCAGCAAGCCAGGGCTGTCGAGATAAAAGCTGCTTTCAGGGCTGAATTACCCTAAACAGCTCTGACACCCAGTGATCTGCAGGAGATTTTAATGGCTCCTGTGATGGCTGCTGTATTGTGTTCTCCGCCACCCCCTGCTCCCCAAGGGAAAGTCAGCAACACATGGTCGAAGAGAAAGGTCAGGGAAAAACACTATCCTGAAAGCAGAGCTGTAAAAATCAAGTTAAGGGAGGCTCAGGGCTAATTTGGTTATTTCTAACTTGGCTTCAGGCCAGAATCAGGCCAATAAAGTGTTTGATATGGAGATGGGTGCTGTGGACTCACCCATCTGCAGGTTACGCATAACGGATTTGGTTTTGAGGCTTCAGTGAGAAGTGGCTGGTGGTTTAAATGCCAGCTCTGCCACACTCAAGCCCAAAAGGTCATGGACTTCTGCCTTGTCCATTCTTGTCTGCAAATGGGAGAGATTTAATCGAGTGTATCACCGCAGGGGTTGTGTGATTAGGACTCACTGCCTCCTGTTGTAAGGTCCACTGGCTCCTAAGAGACAGGCAAACATGCGGGAAACCAGAGCCCCTCACTCCTTTATTCTAAGAAATACCTGGTCATCGCTTGGTTCTAACTCATGATGGCTGAAATCTCTACAAGGCCGTTGGGATTGCACCGCCTCTGACAGATGAGCAGACGGAGGTGCAGGCAGCCCAACCGACCGGGGGATTTGGAGCCAGAAAGATGCCCTGACTTCTGGGTGTGGGTCCCAGACCCTCTAAAATGAACTGGAGGACTGAGCCACACGTGAGAGGATGTGACATCCAAATTTCAAGGGTAGAAAAGAAAGCAGTGGGGAAGCATTAGGACCAAATACTGGACCGGGAAGAGAAGGCGAAGTGTGTAAGACTAGAGGGCTAGAGAAAAGAAGGGAAGAAACGCTTCCCTCTTATCTTTGTCTGTAATGCAGTCATGGTGGCTGGAGATGCAGCAGCCATTTTGCAACCATGAGGCAACAAGCATGAGGAAAAGGCCAAGAAGATCGCAGAGATGTAAGTCTTGACATTATCAGGCACTGGATGATGACAGTAGTCCCTTCTAGGGCCACTGAATTAACATCAGCGGTCATCTATACAACAATCTTTGTTGTCATACTGGACCAGTCCTTGGGGCTGAGTGAATGGGCCCAATCTTTTTGCTTACATATATATTTAACAATAATGTTAATTACAATATGACAACAGCATTTTCTATTAGCATATTGTTTTCAAAGCCTGATAGAAATGATCTCATTTGCTCAGTACAATAGCCAGCTCTGAGAAAGTAACTGTGGCAGGTAATTAACATCCCTACTTTACGGATGGGGAAACGGGGCCCAGAATCTTTGACTCTCCTGAAGTTCCATGGCCAGAACATTGGCCTCTAGGATTCGCTGCCAATCCACTTACTGTCTTGCTATTGCCTGGCACTTGGTAGGCGCTTTGTGACTATTTAAGCATCTGTGGAATATTGAATACATAGGCTTGAGATTGATCTTAGGAATTCTGCCCGTCAGAATCCCCACTGGGCTCCCAGAGCGTACTGGTGAATGGTTGATCTCCAGCATACAGAAGTCACTACGGGTAGGCTCTAAGATGGCCTCAGTGGTATCCAATTCTTGATAGCCACACCCTTGTGTAATCCTCTCCCTTTGAGTGTTGGTGAGATCTGTGAGTTTCTTCTAACCAATAGAATATGGCACAGATGATGAGATGGCATTTTCTTGCTAATGTTATAAACTTGTAATTTCTGTATTACTAGAAGATTCTCTCTTTCTCTCTCCCTTCCTCCCCTATCCTACTGCCTCACCCCTGCACTAGCTTTGCAAAAGTAAGCTGCCATACTGGGGAGAAACTGAGGGTGGCCTCCAGCCAGTTAGGGACTGAGGCTCTCAGTCTAATAGCCCTCCAAGAACTGCCAAATGCCACGTAAGCTTGGCAGTGAACGTCTCCTCCATAGAGCTTTTAGATGAGACGCTAGCCCTGGGTGACATCCTAACTGCAACCTCACGAGAGACTATGAAGTGGAGGACTCAGCTGAGCTGTGTCTGATTTCCTGACCTGCAGAAACTTGTATAATAAATGTGTGTTGTTATAGCTTCTGTGTTTATGGCCATTTGTCACAACGCAATAGATAACTATCTAGGCACCACAAAGATTCTGCTGTGCAGCTGGTACATTCTTTGGCCTCCTCATCTTTTTTTTTTTTTTTGAAATGGAGTTTCACTCTTGTTGCCCAGGCTGGAGTGCAATGGCGCGATCTTGGCTCACCGCAACCTCCACCTCCTGGGTTCAAGCGATTCTCCTGCCTCAGCCTCCCGAGTAGCTGGGATTATAGGCATGTGCCACCATGCCCAGCTAATTTTTATATTTTTAGTAGACACGGGGTTTCTCCATGTTGCTCAGGCTGGTCTTGAACTCCCAAGTTCAGGTGATTCACCCGCCTCGGCCTCTCAAAGTGCTGGGATTACAGGCATGAGCCACCGAGCATGGCCAACCTCCTCATCTTTTGTGTAAACATCCAGCAGGGAGGGCACTGGCTGGGCCGAGTTCTGTCTGCCCTGTGTCCTCTCTCTCCTCCCAGACCCCTTGATAGCTAAGGTAATTCCATCTCTTCTTTCTTTTCCTCTCGGTAGGGGAGGGGCAAGCTGGGAAGACCATCTTTTGTGATTAAGAGTTAGCATTTTAACCTTTTTACTCCTAGATCCATTATTCACTCCAGGGCCGATGAATTAAAAAAATGTTTTTCTTTGCCAAATCCACTGAAGCTTTGCTGTAACAAGCAGAGAGCTGAATAGGCCCTGAGAAGATGCGGAGTTGTTTTACAGGCAGAATCAGCAAGTCCAAGAGAGAATGATAACAAAGTGGTCTTCCCAAGCAAGTACTTAATGCACTTGCCCTGATGGAGGTGCCTTTGCCTTCTGCTAGTCTTCAATCTAACTGATCTTAATCAAGGCATGCTGAGCCCAGAGTTCCTGGATCATTTATTGTCTCCCACTTTTGTAACTTTTCACTGAAACAAATGAGAAAAAACAACCGTTTTCTCAGGCCAGCCAGGAGAGAGAAAGGCAATGGTTCCTGTCTGCTGCTTAGAAGGGCAACAGTATCGACTTTATGTTAAAGTATTTTGTCAGCAACTTTGTCGTAATCCCAGCTCCCATCTAGCACTAGCCTGGAGGTCCAAGAGGCATCTTTGGGTCTGTCAGAGCTGGGTGGGTCTGTGCTATTTCTTCAGGGGGGCCCACGTTTGGGAAGTTCTGAAGCAACAGTGTTGATGCCTTTCTATCTCACAGAACGCATTTTGAAAATGATGGTTGGTTGAGAATAATTTGCAATGCACCATCCAGGGCAGGGTGAAGTGGGGGCACCTGTCCTGGTTCTAGATGTGATCAGAATCAGAGTCTCTCTTGTGCTGGGAGAACAGTGGCTTCATGCTGGGCTTGTGCAGACGAAGCTCTGGGTGATCATTTCGCAAGAGAACACTTTGGCTCGTTCACAGCCTCAGACCCCCAGGCCCCTGCATAGGGTTTGGCACAGAGTACGCACCCAGTACATGCTGGTTAAATGGAACTATGTGAGTTGTTATTTCTTAGGCTTGGGATTCAGGGAAAGCAATGATGTTGTCTGCATTGGATGCTGAGTTGAATCTTCTCGGAAAGAGAACGGCCGATTAGGATGCAGCAAGAGCTTCTCCCTTATGCTAGTCAGCAATTGGGTAGTATTTAGAATTGTTCGTAACAGGTGTGGGCTTAGAGTGGGAATGGCTTTGGAGTGAGCTGGCTTGACTTTGAACCCTGGATCTGCATTTGATTAGTAGGTCAAGTCACATAATCTTTCTGATCCTCTGTTTCCTCAATTCTAAAGTGATGAAGAAAATGATGGCAGGCTGGCTGTGGTGGCTTAAGCCTGTAATCCCAGCACTTTGGGAGGCTGAGGTAGGCGGATCACAGGTCAGGAGTTTGAGACCAGCCTGACCAACATGGTGAAACTGCGTCTCTACTAAAAATACAAAAATACAAAAAAAAAAAAAAAAAAAAAAAAAGAAAAGAAAAGAAAAAGAAAAATTAGCCAGCATGGTGGTACATGCCTGCAATCCCAGCTACTTAGGAGGCTGAGGCAGGAGAATCGCTTGAACCTGGGAAGCAGAGGTTGCAGTGAGCCGAGATTATGCCACTGCACTCCAGCCTGGGCTACAGAGCGAGACTCCATATAAAAAAAATGATGGCCCAGGTAGCTAGCCACTTATGTGTCAGGCACCTTTCTAAGCCCTGGATACATATTAATGTATGTGACCCTTGCATCAAATGTAAGCGATGTAAGCACTGATAATCTAAGCACCATTTTTTGATGCAAGGAAGCAAAGGCACAGGCAACAGAAGGGACTTGCTTAGTTAGAGTGCGCGACACAGCTGGGATTTGGACGCGGGTAGTCTGCGCTCTTAAAAACAATGCTATATTGCTTCCTCATAGTGACATCTCCCTCAGGGAGTTCGTGAGAATCAAATGAAAGAGACACTGAATGTGCTTAGTGACTGTCACCCGGTGGGCAGACGGAGGGAGGTGGCTGACAAATGGTGGAACACACGCTGGGAAGCTCTATTGCTGGTGGGAGCTCGGCCTGCAGCCCGGCCTCTGGTTCCACCCGGTTACCATCACCTGCTCCCTGGGGACGTACTTTCTCGCCATTAAGCTGGCCCCGGTGTTTACTACTGTCCACTTCTTGGGGATGCTGACTGGCTCTCCAGCGTGCAGCCTCTGAAGAAACTCGTTAGCGTTGGTAATGGGATTGTGAATCACAAATCAGTTCTTTGGCACCTCTCTTCCTGGAGCACAAGCCCTGATTTCTCGGGGAAAGGGGGACACACCCAAAATAGTGACATTCTAATTGGGAGAGTGCTGAACCTGCTGCAATGACTGGGGTCCCAAGAGCCTTGTTCAGGCTGGTGCTTCCTGCGTCATTGCTGGTGAGCTTGCTATAAATAGGTGATAATCTAAAATTAGTAACATAAGCGTGATCACAGAACATGAGGTTAATCATCAGGGCAGCTGAGCAGGGAAATGGCCAGTGTCTGAAGGGGCTCCAAGGGTTGTAACCATGGTCCTGTGCCTGCCACCCCTTAATGAACTGTCCCCCCTAGTTAAATGGGTGCTAATAGAAGTGCCTTCCAAGTGCACCAGTGAAGGCTAGGGTGCCTGGAGGAGGAATGCCAATTAGCTGCAATTATCAGCTTTCTTACATGTGCGTGGGAATACTGCCTGCCTGGGGCACCGTCTTGAATGTTAGTGAAGATGCAGATGTGCTCTGTTTAAGCGAAAACTAACATTAAGAAGCCAGGTTGTTCAGAAAAGAGAGATCCCTCGGGCAGACCTATTGAATAATGGGATTCCTAAAAGATTTCTTTATCATGACTTTGACCTTCCAAATGTTAGCTGGCATAGAAAATTTCACTTTCTGCATGATTTTTGAGAAACATGATCTTTTGCTTTTTACACAAGTTGTCTAACTTAGGGCAAGTTGGTTCACCTCTCTGGACCTCATCTGTTAAAGGGAGATACCACGATAGCACCAAGAGCTCAGCACAGTCCTGGCACACAGCAGTGCATAGTGAATTGCAGTTACGATTGATGTGTGAAGCGGGAACAACGTGACACAAGGCCTTTGCTTTGGGCCAGGCTCCTCGTCTGTAGGTCGGGCTGCAGTTCTGAGTTCCTAAATTTTTTTTTGCTAATCAAACTTTCATTGAGGGATGGTTAAAAATGCGGATTCGACCTCCTGCTCCCAGACATTCAGATTCCATAGGTTGGCAGTGGCCCAAGAATCTGCATTTTTAACAAGCAGCACTTGCAGGCACCCTGTTCCCATCAGGAGACCCAGATGCAAATGATTTGAGGCTACACTTGGAGAAACCAAGGCTGAGTCTAGTTCCCTGGCTGGCCAGCTCCCTGCTGCACTTGTGAGTCCTGGATTGTGTCCGTAACTGGGCATTTCTGGGGAAAGCTGTTAATGATATCATTAACACAAATCTATCTGAGCTCCCTCCAGAGTGGGGGGTCCCTGGCTTCCTGCTCTGACTTGTTTCTGGACTTCTCACGTCTTGGACCTCCCAGCTTCAAGGCTGGGATGCAATGAGGAGCTGTGGCTAAAGAGAGGGACTTGGCTCCCTCGCTGTCCCCAGCATGGGATTATCTGTAAGGCCAGCAAGGAAGAGGCCAGGATTTTTCGGAACTGGATTAGAATACATGATTGATTTAGGAACGGAGTGACTCTGAAGTGGGGTGTGCCACTACAGTAGGCTTGGTGGGACCTGCAGGGCCTGAGGGGAACAAAGCCCCCCATCGAGCGGAAAGACAGGCTCTGAGGGAGGACGCTGGCCTGCGGAGCCTGCCTTCCAACCATGCCGTCATCCCCAGAGGGGTGTACTTGGAGCATAATGGCTCTAGCTACAAATTCTATTAACTCTAATAGTTGTTCTGTGGTGAACGGATAATGTATTTAGCAGAAATAGACCCAATCAATTTTTAGGAAACACATAAAACTTTCTCATTGGAATTGGCATCTGTTCTTGAATCAGGAGCGTGTGTGGAAATGGACAGTCTGTGGCCCTTCCTCACTTCTGGGCACGTGAGCAGTGCCATGGGTTAACTGGAGATATGGGTCAAATAAAGCCATAGATCCCTGATGCTATCACCCTTCAGCCCTTAGAATCTTGGAGCTGGGAATGGGAAGGGACTTGGACGCTGTCTACTTCTAACTTTGACTTAAAAAAAAATTGGTTTCTCTGCCCTTGTCTGTGCTCACATCAGCCCCACTCATCTGTTGAACTGCCCTGATGGGAGCCCTGCCAGCCCGGCGGGGGTGTTCCAGTGCTCTTCCCATGATTCTGTATATTTTTTAATTGCTTTATCCCCCTTTGGCAAGAGATGTGTCCTCAGAAAATGGCAGACCAACCTGTCACCAAATAGCTAGAGGCAAGGCTATGGTTTTAACGCCAGGGCCCCCACAGTTAGGGCTGTGGAGTTGGGCTGGTTCTCCTGTTAGCTGAGCTGATTCTCTTAGACTCGCCCTATACAGACAGCATCTGAGCTCCAAAGAGAAGGATGGAGGGGAAGGGAGATTGAGGCAGGGTCCTTGGGCCCTGGGGGGCTGCTTATTCTCATTTGGGCTTTTTAGGGAAAGAGTGTGGTAGAGCCTGCCTGTACATCCTCACTGCTAACATTCAGTACTGCCAGAGAGAGAGAGAGAGAGAGAGAGAGAGAGAGAGAGAAGAGAAAGAGAGAGAGAGAAAGAAGGGAGCAGGGTGAGGGAGACAGAGAGATAGAGAGACAGAGAGAGGAACCTGGCTCTGCAGCCCTGTGATCACATTACTCCAATCATTTGGTTAGTGTAATTGTATGTGCAAAGCTGACAAATGTAATTTCCCTGGACTTAATACTTGCACCATTTTCTCGTTCAGCCCCTTCATCTGATTAGCTAAAGTGACTCAGAGTCTTCCGAGAACACCGCATGAAGCACCTGGATAGGATTTTCCCAGCCTGGAAGCTTCAGCGGCTCAGCTTTGCCCCATGGGCCTGGAGGTGAAGAACCGCCCACATCTAGGGAGTCAGGCCCAGTCTCTCATCAGAGGGGAGGGCTGCTGCGGGGAGTGAGGAATGTTTAGGGAAACGTTGTCAGTAACTGTTTTCAAATGCCCCCAAAGGGCCTTTGCCTTTCTAGGGGTTCTCCAACGCCTGGCTGGAGGAGAGCTGAAATGCCACCAGCCACCTTGTTCCAGCCCAGCAGAAACTGACAGCTTTGAACTTTGGAAAGAAAAATCGCATTATGTTGTCTCCTCGATTGTTTGGCAGAAGGCTGGGGGTGATGTGTTTACTGTGTGTGCAGGGCGTCTGGGCTGGAACTCTTCCTGCTCTTTTCTGTTTTTAGTGTTTATCTCTGATTGGAGACTTCGATATGTAGAAGCAGCTTAGTTGGGTGAAAGAATGCGGATTCCAGGTTCACTTTCTGGCTCCACTGCCTTCCAGCCACGGGCCCTTACATTCTTCCAGTTTCCTCATCTCTGCAATGGTAAAAACAGCAACTATCCCTGGGCCAGTGTGAGGGCAAGTTGTTGTGTGAAATAACCTAGCCCATGGGACCATGCTCAACGATCTTTCCTTTCTTTTCCCTCTCCTTCCAGCCCATCCCTCTGTTCCTCTGCAGGGGGCCTCCCAGGTAGAAATCTGAGTTGGGCTTTGCAGACATGCTCTGCCGCCTCATAGGCCACTCTCCTCCCATGGCCCAGAAGCTCCAGGATGGCGAGTACTGGCTCAGCCCTGACCCTGTTGTAACCATGCACCGTGCTGGGCACGCGTCTGCTGGGTGACTATTACTGAGTGGGTGTGGCCTTGGCCTCGGCCTCCATGAGTCTGCCTGGACCCATAGGCACTGCCTTAGCATTGCCCTGAGACTGGAGTTGAGGATGACGAGTCGTTTTTCAGCGGGAGGCTTGTGTTCCAGCTGCTGTCTTCTCCAGCCTTTAATTTTATTTAGAGGTGGTGGGGGAGTCATCGCCACGTTTGAGCCACTGGTAATTTCATCAGTCTGATTGGCCATCGGGCAGGCCCTTATCGATTAGCCTTTTAGGGACAGGGGGAGTTATGTGGCAATAAACTCAGGAGTCGAGCAGGCTTTTTCCTAAATGCTGGCTGCAGGGGGCTGGCTGCTGACACCTGAGATCCAGGCTCAGGCATCCGGCCATCCACTGGTCGATAGATGTTTCTGGAGACTCTGCTATGTAATCAGTGCTGTTGATTAGGCTGGGCAGGGGGCTGCAGCTATGTTTACTTAGCACATTAAAAGGGGAAGTCTGGCTTCTTCCCTTAATTTATACATTTATAAGTTTCCTGAATTTATCACAGGGAGGTGGTAGTTGACCAAGAGCCAAGGAGTGAGTGGAGGTGAATCACTGGGGCTGGGCGGCAGGGCGTTGAATGGAGAACTAGAAGGCCACCTCCAGCAGATGAGCCATTGTCATGAACTGAGATTTGAGGGGGAAACCAGGGAGAGCTGCAGTTGTGGGACAGGCTCTCCTCTCTGTGGGAACATGCGAAGATCTTTTGTGATTCTAGTGAAAGGGGAAGGGAGAGATGATGGGAAAAGGAACTCCCTTAATCTTGGGTTTGGCAGCTGGATTAGATCAGGCAGGGTGAGGGTTAGCCCTGGGACAGCTTTTCATGGGATAGAAAGGCAGGGACTCCTTCAAAGACAAAGCAACACTAACATCTAGTTCACACGTTGAGAGCTGATATGGCAAAGGCTTGAAACTCATTTCTTGTACTTTGTACCAAAAAGGGATTTCATATTATAAGTTGAAATTAGAGATTTATCAGTGATCTGTTATTATTTTGATAAAGACTTACCTTTTATAGGAAAAAGAGTGTGGGTAGATTGTGTGTTGTATACTTGTTTCTCCAGGCTATACATAGCAGAAGAACCCTCCCAGGACAAGGCACCAATGCCTGCCTGGGAAAATCTCTTGGCTTGCTGGTGTGGGGCCGGGGCAGCCTCAGTTAGCTTCTGTGGGGCTAGGTTCACAGCCTCTGGTCTAATAGAAGACTGGCTGACAAGTTACACCTACGGTTTATAACCAGAGGTTGAAGAGTTTCTTTAGTGGCAAGGGGCCATGGGAAGTCTTGGCTTGGGGTATGCTCAGCCGAACAGCTCTTGAGGGGATCTGAGCTCTGGGGGAACTGTGCTGAATGGAAGCTTTGGAGGCTTTACCCATAATGGGGTAGTCCACCTTTGTGCAACAGATAACCTTGGCTATGGGCCCAGCCCTCTTTACAAGGAGAAGGAATCTGACAGTAAGATTTGCTTTGTTCGGTAAGAGGAGAGTGAATTCAAGGCACTGAGTTGGGAAAAAAATGCCATCTTGGTTCTCCCCTTCGGGTGGGGCCTAGGCATTCCCTAGGCATAGAGGAAGCTGCTCCTATGCACAACTTCCAGTGGTTTCCGTTGCTCGGGCACTATGAGAACCAGTCAGCTTCCTCTCGGACCCCATAGTCAGAGCGCAGGTGATGCTCCTTCTAAAGATTGACCGTTTCATTCTTTTAGCACAGCTCCCCACCCCAATCACGGCTCCAGTCTTTCTTCTGCCTTTTGCAGCAAGAGGTTACTGTGCTCACGTTTGTGAGCTGAGCCCTTACCTGTAGGGTCAAAGATGGGGTTCTGTCTTGCTGAATTTTCCCCAGGTTTCAGCTCCTTGTTTGGGTTTCTCTCAAACAGGTTTCTTGATTTGGGTGCTGTCTTCTGTGGGATCTTGTCCTCTCCACTAACTGGAATAGAGGAGAATGGGCTGTGTTAGGTAAGAGTCGATTTCAGGCTGATAGATGATTTCACACTGAGGGAGGTGGGAGAGACAGGCTTAGGCTGAGTAGGGACAGTGAGGCTATGGGCCATCGGGGCTGGGGGACAGGGTGCTGGGGTCAGAGTGAACTCACTGGTGAGGTAGCAGTCCAGGCTGATGGAGATATTGTCAAAAGCCACGATGGCTCTGGATCCTTGTCCCCACCATGCGACCATCTGCAGCCAGAACCTGTACACATCAAGAAGAATGTAAGTGAGAAGCAAACTGGGGGGTCTTGTCTTAGGATTCAGCATCCAGCACACATGTGCTGACTACCTGGCTCAGAATGTGAGTTTGGAAAAGGCTTACCTAATCCCAGAGCAGTGGGAGAGAAGAGCTGTCAACTCCTCCTTCTGTATTGCTGCATAGTGCTAATGACTGACACACTGGTCCTTAAATCCAGCCCCGAGTTTGAGGCCTGGGACCAGGACTACCTGAAAATCTGAGGAGAAATCTTTTGCTTTCTGGGTGTGCGAGGTGCTTGGAAGTGGAGAAGCAATCTGGCAGTAACGGCTTTGTTCAGCAAGTGGGGAGTGATTTCATGACACTGAGTTGGGGAAAAAAAATACCAGCTTGGGTATCCTGTTTAGGTGAACTAAACAGGAGACATGTGTAGGTCTGACATTCAGCCAGTGAGGCTGAAGTCATTATTAAAGTATGAAAATGCTTCCGTACCAGCCAATAAGGAACCGCGGTTCCACTCGTGCCCCTTCTTGTCCCATCAGGCAGCTGGCTCCTTCCCTGGTGCCCCCTGCCCTCTGAATTTCCCAATTCACCAGCCACCCATAGGGTTTATCCATTGGATAGCCCAGCAGGGGTCTCACGCATCCCAGGTTTCATCCAGCATCACTGGAGGTTGCCTGCCTGGTGGTTAAATATTAAGTGACTTGACTATTACCCCTGGGAGCGTTTGTAACCAACACAGAGGAGTCATAAAAGTGTTAACAACAAACCCATTAAGATATTGTTTCTTTCCCCGCTCTTTCATATCCGTGGACCGCCAGGTTCTCAGACTGTGACCAGGGAAGGCCTTACAGTGACATAAACAGGAAAATACCTTTGGTTGGTTTGTTTCCTGAGAAATCATCCCCCAGAAGGCTATCCGTCAACCAGCCTTTCCTGCTGTAAAGTGAAGATTCCCTGAGAACCTTACAAACATTTTCTGCCCTCCAGAAAGTCAGTCCAGAATGACCTGCAGAAAGCGTGTGGTCTCTGGCATGGATATGAAAACACTAAGAGAAGGAAGCCATGCTCACCAACTGGTGACTGGGTAAACCTCACATGGTACAGCCATACAATGGGATGCCAGGCTACAGTAAAGAACGGACTGGCAGACACGCTATAAAATGGATGGACCTCAAATACACTATGCTAAGTTAAAGAATCCAGACAGTAGGTGAAAGACCTCACATTGAATGATTCCGTTGATAGAAAATGTCTAGAAAAGGTAACTCGGTGGAGCCAGAAAGCCGGTTCGTGGTTGCCTGGGGCTGCGAGTGGGCACAGGATTGACTGCAGATGAGCACGCAGGCTTTTGGGGGGGATGAAAATGTTCAGAAACGGGAGTGTGGGGCTCTCTCCACAACTCTGTAAGTTTGTTGGAAGTCACTGACTTGTATACTTACAGTGGGTGAATTTTATGATATGTAAATTATAGCTGGATAAAGCTGTTAGAAAAAAAGGAGAAAGAGGAAGAAAG
Organism: Saimiri boliviensis; assembly: GCF_048565385.1. Classification (NCBI taxonomy): domain Eukaryota; kingdom Metazoa; phylum Chordata; class Mammalia; order Primates; family Cebidae; genus Saimiri; species Saimiri boliviensis. The sequence goes on from NC_133449.1 coordinate 29,061,488, forward strand.
AGGGAAGCCAGGCCACAGGGCACTGGCACATAGGGTGGCAAGAGCAGGAAACCAGAGCAGGGTGGGCATTGGTGATGTGGAGAGAACGGGACCTGCGGGACACAAGGACAAGAAACGGGGTGTCAGCAGCGGGAGGAGAGACATGGAGGAGGCGGTGCGGAGAGAAGGGCGTTTGCTCACACGGGTTTGCAGTGAGGCAGCAACGCTTTAGCCAGTGAGTCAACTACAGCAGGGGCTGGAAGCCCCGTTCCGCCTGTGAGCAGATGACCACTGATCAACATGTAGAAGGCAAAGTGCTGGCTTGGTTATTCCTGGCCAGAGGACAGTTACTGTTTCCATGGAGTGAAGCCTTAAATTCCAAAACTTTTATCTGAATAACTGTGATTGATTATTCTTAACTGAACTACTCCATACATTTATCTGTGCCTTTTTTTTTTTGAGATGGAATCTCACATTGTTGCCCAGGCTGTAGTGCAGTGGCACGATCTCGGCTCACGCAATCTCCACCTCCTGGATTCAAGCAATTCTCCTGCCTCAGCCTCCTGAGTAGCTGGGACTACAGGTGTGCGCCACCATGCCCAGCTAATTTTTTTGTATTTTTAGTAGAGACGGGGTTTCACCGTGTTGGCCAGGACGGTCTCGATCTCCTGACCTCGTGATCTGCCTGCCTCGGCCTCCCAAATGCTGAGATTACAGGCATGAGCCACCGTGCCCGGCCTTATCTGTGTTTTTAACCCTCTCGTGAGGGCTGGTCATTCAGAAACAATCCTTTCTGTCTGAAAGTCACAATTATAGGACCCAAATATGGTTTGATTCTAAAGAAGAAATTCTAAAGAAGATTCTAAAGAAGAAATGCCCAAATCTGTTGTAGCTGCGGCCAACATCACTGGGGTTGGCCTTTCAGGCCGTATTCCCCATGAAGAGGTCTCCATGCTACCCTCAGTCAGGATAGGGTGGGCTGGTGGTTGGGTGTGGAAGGAGGAGTGCCTGGTGGAGAAACTTCAAATCCTGTTCTGGGAGGCTTGGGCATGCCAGATGAGTGTGCAAGAGGGGAGGGACAGCACAAGGACCCTCAGCCCCTGCCACCCTGGCACTGGGGTGTATGCCTCTGAGAGGCATCTCTCATTCCAGCCTTGGTACACACCTATTTTTGCGTCCTATACAGCTATTGCATATAGGTCTATGCGGCATTCTAAGAGAAATCAGACATGAATGCTGCATTCAGGTCACTTAACTGTCCAGTGTGAAGATGGAGTGTGTGTACCTCACTGTGGAATAACGCAGAAGGAGGTCAATGCTTCATGAAGGTGCAGATACAGCACCATGGGAGCTCAGAGGAAGAGGGAATTACACTAGGGCAGGGAGATCAGGAGGGCTTCATGGAGGAGGTAGTATTTAAGTTGGTTTTGAATGCAGGGAAGGGCTTGAGGATGTGGGTGTGGGAGTGCAGTGCAGAGAGAAGATATCTGGAGCAGAGGAACTGGTGTGAGGGCAAGGAGGTTCTGCCATTCTTTCAGGGAACATGGAGAGCCATGGCGGGTTTCTAACAGGACAGTGGTGAGATCAAAGACCTCTTAGAATATAATTGTGATGGGACTAGTAGACAGGATGGGGACCAGGAGAAGAGGCAGAGAGGCAGGGGAGATTGTGTGAGAGACATCTCTGCACTCCTTCATCAAGTTTCTCCATGAATCTTGGCAAGGTTATAGCCACGATTTCCCTGGGGTCCCCACATGGGAAACAGTCCAAAGATGAATTTCTGGCTTGAGCCTGTGTAACCCAGACAAAGCCCAGGTCTGGGATCTGAACTGGAAAACCAGGGCCCTAATACTGCTGTCTTGTTAAAGCCGGTGCAACCCTTAGGAAAATGCTGCTCCAGGTAGCAAGAGAACAGGCACTTAGAGTGGCAGAGAGGGTGGACAGAAGGACTCAGGTTCCCTGGGGAAGCATCAGGAGGGCACAGCTGCCTGGCTTGCCTGCATATCACGGGGTAAGGCCCCCCCACAGGCCACATTTCTCCACCAGGTCATCATCTCCTAACCTGCCATTCGCAGGACCAGGGGCCAAGCCAGGCCCTGATTTCAATGCTGAGCTGTATGAGGGATGTACCTTCCAGGAGGCCAGAGGGGCCTGAGTGAGGAAATGACTTGTGTGTGCCTGTGGAGACCAGGGAGAGGGGGACAGAATCGTGGCTGTCCTCTAAATGGGTGCTCCCAGGGAAGCTGCACTTTCCCCCGCCCCTCTCTCTGCCTTCCTTCCTTATTACTAAAAGATTAGATCTGCGAAGTCTTTCACAGCCACTGGGACTCTTAGCATGGATGGGATGATGCCGGCTGAGGCTGGAATGGTTTCTAAATAGAAGAGTTTCTAAAGTGCTCTGTGCGGCGACAGCAGTGGCAGCTGCTGCTTCAAAGAGTTTGATTGACACTTGGAATTGCGCATATTTTGAGTCAGGAACACTCACAACCATCAGGAGGACTCCGTAAGATGGCAACATGGGACCAGGCAGTGCTACCTCTGTCCACCCATGGGCCAACCTTCCCCCATGGCTCCAGCCCCCAGAGGCTGCAGGGAAGGGACAGTGGGGGAAAGGTGGGACAAAGGAGAGCCGTTGAAGGATGGGTGGAAGGTGGGGCAGAAGCAAAGGCTGTCTGAGAATGTGGGATGGGGATGGTAGGTGGTGGGTAGTGGGGGGATAGAGCAGCCCCAACCTAGGAGACCCTTTCCAGCTGATGTGCTGGCCCAGAGACAGAGTGGGCATCTCTACTACCCAGATTCAGGCTTCCCTACTTTGGAAGGTGCCTGGTTGTGCGTCTTTACCTGACTGGTGAAGAAGAGGTTGCTGCTGGCCCCGCTCACCCTCTCCTTGCTGGAGATGGGACAGGCTTCCTCAAGGATCTCACAGTCTCTTGGTTCCACCCACTCCTTCCTGTGAGTCCCCCAAAGTACAGCTATCATGTCACTCTCCAGAGTCAGACATGGCCTCAGGTCTGGAGTTCTACCACTTTCCAGGCGGGCCACTTTGGGATTGAGGGAAAGTTCTGGCAGGTACCAGGTGGACCACCAGGGGACTGAGGGAAGGGTCTGGTATGTACCAGGTGGACTACCATGGGACCGAGGAAAAATTCTATAACATACCAGGTAGACCTGACACGTAGGTGAGACCTGACACACTCTGGGACTGAGAGAAAATTCTAGTATGTCCCAAGTGGCCCATTCTGGGATCGAAAGAAAGTTCTAGAATGTACTATGTAGACCACTCTAGGACTGAGGGAAGGTTCCATTATGTACCAGGTGGACCACTGTGGGACTGAGGGAAGGTTCTAATATGTACCAAGTGGTCCATTCTGGGACTGAAGGGAAGTTCTGGTTGTAGACCACTCTGGGACTATGGAAAAGTTCTAACATGCACCAGGCAGACCACTCTGGGACTGAGGGAAGGTTCTGGTGTGTACCAGGTGAGCCACCTTGGGTTTGCCTGAAAGAAAGCAAGGACCCTGACACATCACTGCCAAGACTGCAAAGGCCAGGTCGTCCGAGTGAACGTATAGTTGCTCTTCTGCCCCACTTTGAAGCCTCAGCTCTGGATGGGGAAGGGCGGCTGGGTTTCCCAGGACAGAAGAGTCTTCCCCTTTCTCTCTGTGGGCAGCGTGGTCAAGAAGAAGGGAAGTGTTAGCTCTTTGGGGTTCCTTCCGCTCTCTCACCAATCTGTGTTACCTGAGAACGTGGCAGGGGAGCCTCTTCTTTCCCTGTGCTTAGCAGCAGAGGCTTTGCTCCTGATCCTTCGTAGTTCATACCTGCTCAGCTCTGTTTCTTCAGAAAAGACACTTTTGATTGCATGGGTTGTTGTTGCTTTTTCTTTTCCTTTCTTTTCCAGCTGGTGGAGTTTGGAACTTGTTATTAAAACAGACTTGGCTAGAGATCTTGGTTGGAGGCTGTCTTTGTATAAAGAATGCATTTGCCCTGACTCTTTCAGCTCTACAGAGATGCCTCTTGAAAACAGGCTCAGGGGGGGATCTGGGAGGTGGCCATCTGGGCAGTGGGCCAAGTCTGGAAGGGCAGCTTGGAACTGGGTGCCTCGGAGACTCACTGCGCAGATCTCTGCCTGAGAAATGCCGATGCTGCTCACGTACAGCTCAGAAAATGCACCATCTCATTCAGGCAACAGACTGTTAATGGACAGTGAATATAATGCCGTATTTGCCACCCTGCCAGCCTTAGGGATTGACAAAGCTAATTAAGTTCACTTAATGATTTTAAGTAGCTGACAGAAAGGTTTGCGTCTGAACGTGGATGGAGGGAATGGCAACGCTTTGGAGTGGGAGAGCAGGATGGAGTGGCTGGACCTGGGTAGGAGGCATTTGCCGGCTGGGCCCCCTGTCTCAGATTCCTCCCTTGGCCGTTTAGCGGACTCAGAGGAGGAAGTGTTCTGCATCCCTTTTTGCTGCTGGGGCTTGTCTGAGCTCTGGCTGCTTAGGATAGAACTGGCAGCTACTGCGCAGGAAAAGCACTTCCTCCAATTTCTCACCGCGGAGTTGATTTGCTCGGCAAATGTCTTCTAGAACGGGCTGTCACAAAGCTTAGGTCGCAGTATGCATATCTATTAGAATAATATACTTGAAGAAAAAGCCCTGCCACATTCCTCCTTTTATCTGTGTAATGGACTTCAGTTCTAAGGTAAAGACGGGCTGATGGATTGCTTTGGATTCCTGGGACCATCCCTGGCCATGTCAAACCCAATCATGGCTGGGAATGTGTGTCTTGGCTTTTTGAGTTTTTAACTTCTGCACAGTAAACTAGAGATGAGCTGGACATTCAAGGCCAGACTCAGGAGTTGGGAACATACCCCTCCTGGCTCCATCCCACTCTCAGAGGTAATTTACCACCTCCTGCCTTGGTTTCCCCTCTAGGCATAATGGCACCAGTAGCGTGAGTAAAAGTCAACACAGAACTTCCAGGGCTTCCAAGGGCTGTAGAGATCTTTCACAATGAGTTTGGCTTGGTGAGGGAGCCCTTCTGGAGATAAGAGAGAAAACGAATTTTCAGCCAGGCTGAGCAAGCGTGGAGAACCATTCAGATCCGTCCACATTCTCAGTTCAAGGCTTCCAGGCATTCTGTGCTCACTTTCGGGGGCTGAGCCTAAAGGCTCCTGCCTCCTTCCTGTGCTCTGGTGTGTCACCCATTGGAAGGGACTGCTGCAAGGATGTTCCCCCACACCAGATGGAGGCCCATCTCTGGCAAGTTCCTGTTTTGCTTTCATTCTCGAAATCTGTGTGGTATATGTTGAGCTCTCTGGGCCCTGTGCTTTGAAGGGGAAAGACACTGCTTCCTGGAGCCATGGCCCAACAGGGGAGGTGCCTGTGCACAAAAACACTTGACCCATAGTCAAGTGCCAAGCGCTCTGGGAAGGAGTCAGGTGCCTCTTGGGCCCCTGCCATTCTTTTGACTTGGGTGGTCGCATATGGAGACAGCAGATGCCGGATGAGAACTCAGGCCTCTAGCTTCCCAGGGTACTTTTCCCATCGTCTCTTGCAGAACCATCCAACTTCTTGAATCTCATTTAATCTCATATGTACTCCATATCATCAGAAACGTATAGCAAGCTCCTTGGAACGACTGGGGGCAAGGCGGCTGTCTGGAGCTAGAAAGGCCCTGCATCCATCCTTCTTGGAGGGATAGAGATGTCCGCTCCCCGTTTCTTGGAACACACAAACATTTCCTCCATTCTCTGTTGCTGTGCTGGCTTGCGGGTTGTGGAGCTGACATGATGTCAGCACTGCCAATGGTGAGAACACCCAGAAAAAGGGTGCTTTGTAACCTCTCTTCTCGCCTGACCAAAAGCATTTTTATGAGTAAATTAGCAGTCTTTTCTGCTTGGTGAGGACTAGCTTCAAAAAGTAGAGTGGAGTGAAGCTTGGGCTGTATAGTTGGTGGGGTCCTGGGCAAGTTGCCAAAACTTTTAAGGTGTCATCTTGGTTTTTAAAAGAAGCTACGTCACATTTTTCTTTTCCACAACTGAACCCTTTTTAAAGCATGAGATGCTAATTTCTTGCTCCTGTTTTATATTACATGTTTACTAGTAACATGTGCTTCCCCAGGCAGTATCACAAATGACATATCTCCTCCTCTTTCTTTGAGCAGAGATGATTTGAGCATGTACTATGAGTCTGACACTCGTGCCTGCAGGTAGGAGTGCAGAGATGTGTAAGACGTGGGTCTTGTTGCTGAGGATTTCAGACAGTGAGGTAACTCCCATGATTTACTGAGCAGGGAATTGCTGAGTTCTGCCCCCTATAGAGGTAGCAGCTACTCAAGCTGGAGAAACACTGCATCTGGGCAATGAGAGAGAAGTCAAGAAAGACTTCAAAGAATGAAAAGTCTTGGAGAAGGGTAGAGCTGTGGGCAGAACTCTCACTAGGCAGTGGGGTGTGCTGGTGGGAGACGTGGAAGATGTGGGTGGGACGCCATTCAGGCAGCTGGAAAAAATGCAGGTGTGGGACCCAGGTGGACCTAAAGATATTTGAGTCATCTGCATAGAGGTAAGAGTGGAAGTTATGAGCACTGCTGAGGCTCCTGGCGCAGGGGTGGGGGCAGCATGGATAGAACTGGATTCTTTGCTTCAAACATTGGAAGCTCAATTAGCCCCTAAATTGCAGACTTTATGCTTAGGGAAAGAAGGGGCTGAGAACACAGGGCTACATTTTCAGAGACATTAAGAATTATGAAAAACATATGCATCTGTAGACTTGTAAGCCAAGCTGTGGATGTTACCAAGAAAATCTTGAGCAGATTCGAACATCCTGTTATTTCAAAGAGGTTCACTTAGTGCCATTTTGAGCAACTGCCTCTTAAACCAAGCTCATGGGCCGGATCTGTCTCACTGTTTTGCACTCTTGATTGTGGAAACTTAGCAATCAAAAGCAGCAACTTGTCCCAAACGTCACAGTAAATCAGTGTTAGAAATAAGATTTAAAGCTCAGAATTGCTAATCTACTCCTTGCTCCAATGATCTGGGATATTTTCTGAGAAAGAAACAGGGCCAGATCCTTCCAGAGTTATGAATGTTTGATTTGTATATGTCGATGCCTGGTTGCACATTGCATGCTGAGCCACCGGTCGCATCTCTTCTCCTCTTCTTGAAGGGCTGAGGCTGCTCACGTACAGTTTGGAAAACGCACAATCTTGTTCAGGCAACAGGCTGTCGATGGACAGTGAATATATTGCCTTATTTGCCGCCCTGCCAGGTTTAGGGATTGACAAACCTTAATTAAGTTCACTTAATAATTTTAAGTAGCCCATGTCTACTTAAGTTTGCCCGAGGCTGTCCTGAGCCACTGGTGCCATTTAGAAGGCAGCAGAGGAAGGAGGCTCTTCTCCTGCTTCTGTCTTCACTCTTTCTGAGCTTCACACTGAGTGAGGCCCTAGTCACTTCCCACTGGGCTCCTCACAAGACCTTCCAATATCCCCCATGCTCTGAGCTTCCCATCCTCCAGCCTATCTCTGTGCTCAGTGGCTCTTTCATTTTTTCTTCTTTTTTTTTTTTTTTGAGACAGAGTCTAGCTCTGTCACCCAGGCTAAAAAATTATGCAGTGGTCTCATCTTGGCTCCCTGCAACTTCTGCTTTCTGGGTTTAATTCTTGTGCCTCAGCCTCCTGAGTAGCTGGGATTACACACGTGCACCACCATGCCCAGCTAATTTTTCGTATTTTTAGTAGGAATGGGGTTTCACTATGTTGGCCAGGCTGGTCTTGAACTGCTAGCCTCAAGTGATCTGCCTACATTGGCCTCCCAAAGTGCTGGGTTTACAGGTGTAAGACATGGTGCCTGACCCTCAGTGGCTTTTTTTTTTTTTTGAGATAGAGTCCTTTCTGTTGCCCAGGCTGGAGTGCAGTGGTGCAATTTCATCTCCCTGCAACCTCTGCCTCCTGGGTTCAAGTGATTCTCCTGCCTCAGCCTCCTGAGTATCTGGAATTACAGGCACACGCCACCATGTCCAGCTAACTTCAGTATTTTTAGTGAAGGTGGGGTTTCACCATGTTGGCCAGGCTGGTCTCGAACTCCTGACCTCAAGTTATCCACCTGCCTCCGCCTCCCAAAGTGCTGGGATTACAGGCATGACCCACCGTGCCTGGCCCTCAGTGGCTCTTTATTATCTGTATCCCTAAGTCCAAAACACCTGGGCTAATACTCACACTCACTCTCTCCCAAAGAGATTGATCAGGATTTTGATACAACCTGGTTGGCTGTTCTTGAACTCACAGAAAACATTTCTGCATCTCGAACCCTCTGCTTTCCCTAAAGGTCTTCTCTGGAATGTCTTGTCCCTTTTCCATTTCCCTAAGACTCCATGGGCCGGCTTATTAAAAGCCCATTTTCTCCATGATGGTTCTTCTGACTGTTCTTGTATCTGGAGGTCATTGGACCTGCTGAACCCTTTCATGATCCGTCAGAAGCTGCATGGTGCCTGTGTGCTAGTTTGTGTGCGCGGGTCCTGTGATCTGGCAAGAGCTGATCAAGCATCCCTTTCCATCCTCCGTGCTTGATGGAAGCTTAATGCATGTTGGCCGACCATGTGTCAGCCAATGACACTTCTCCAGTCGCTTCTTGATTCCCTGTCTTGCCCACAAGAGACCTGGATCTGCCATTATATGCCAATGGCTTCCAAATGTGGTTACACATGAAAGTCATCTGGTAAACTTAAAAAAAATACAGATTCCTGATGCCAATATGTCATCTGTAAATCAGAATCTTTGTGTATGAGATCTGGGGCTCTGAAAGAAAAAAAGTTTTCCAGGTGATCGTAATGTTTACCCAAGTTTGGAAACCACTGTCCTACACTGTCCTGCTAGTTTTCAGTCTTTTCGAAAGTACTTTCGTCTGTTTATTTTTTGTTTTTAGAAAGGAAAAGTTCAGGGAGGGAAATTCTGAGGTGGTTTCTGCCAGAAAGTAAGATTTTGCTGTATCATAAAAAATTTGGGGATGAAACATTCATACCTCAGAATAGAACCTGGAATTGATTTCAGCCTTGAATTATGAGGTTTTGTGGAGAAGAAGCATGATCAGTGCCCAGCGTAGGTAAATGAGGAAGAGACATTCTCAAGTGACACTCTGATAGATGTCCAGACATGAGAGCTATATTCATTGGCTTATTTCGTGACACATTATCTGGTTTTTTTTTTCAAATCTAACTCACTTCTTTTATTTGGGCACACAGCTAGACTGCATTCTCCAGCATCCTTTGCAGTAGGTGTGGCCATGTGACATTTTTTACATTATAAAATGTTTCCTTAACGAAAAAACTTTGAGAAACATGGTTCATGGCAGAAGCTAAGAAACTCATCCACAGAACACTGCTTGTGTGCACCAGACATTTCAGACTTTCTCCAAGTCACATTTGATGTGATCAGTTTTGAGGTACTAAATTTAGAGGAGTCTTATTTCTCACTGCTTGAATTTTTAAGAAATATGACTAAAGAACATTGTAAAGCATTAATATTTACAATACAAAAAAGAGCTCTTAATAAAATACATTTTGACCATGTTTCAAAGAATACTTAACAGGTCAACATTCTGCATTACTGTTGGCCTTGTGTCTTACATACAATAGATGCCTAACACCTAATGACCAAGACCTTCGACTGAATTATGTAACTATTTTCTTCGATTCTTACATGTGCCAATTTTAGACAGAAACCTTAGATGATGATACAGAAGCCACAATATGACATTACAAGTGGTGTGGTAATTCTCACCTTGCAAAAAATCTCAATGACTGAAAATTTTTGTTTTCTAAGTAAAAAGCCTAAAAACCAGCTCAGATGAGGCGAACAAGAAGTCAGTAAGGAAATCCGAAGGGAGCAGATGGGAAGGGAGCAGATGGGAGGGGAGCAGAAGTGATGATTCATAAAAATCTTCCTGTTTAAGGTTTCCCAAGCTCTTTGCCCACTGACTGGCTGAATGAAAAGAATTCCAAGGCCAGAGAGAAGGTTAGGCCTTTCCTCTGGACTTGGAATCCTTTCCATTCAGGGAAGGAGAAGGGTGGAAGGGGCCTGAATCCCTGAGTGATCAGGTGGAAGGCCTCCCACCAACAAGCACGCTCATTTTTTATTTCATATGAGCAGGAAATAATTTCTTTTGTGTACAGCCCCAGGAGTGGAGATGTAATGTTACTTCAGGTAATGTCGCCTCCACTCACTTAACGTGTGGCACGTGCCTAGGTACTCAGCTGTGTTCAATGCATCTGGCATTGTCGGGTTGATGACTAATGCACTCATGGGGGTGGGAGGGATGGGTGAACTTGGTACTTGGTTGGCTGCAGGAATCTGCAGTATTCTTCCTTCACAGCTATAGCCTCCCCCCACAGCACACTCCTGGCACTATTCCAGGACTAGGGACATATCTGAGTAAGGCAAGGGGCATAAAGGACTCTGGCCCAAGGCTCTGGGATGCAGAAGCAGCTTTTGTGCTAACGTACTATTTACATAGGCTTCAGGCTCACTGACCGGGTTTCTGTCATGCTCTGGAGGCCTGGGGCCTCATCTAGTCCCAGTTTTTCACCTGGGTCCTGGCCACACACCCATATCCCTCTCTGGATGGCCGATCTGGCACCCCAGTTCCACCAAGGCTGTGCCTGGCCTGCTCCTACAGGTCAGAGTCCTGTCTCTGGCTCTTAACTGCATGGCTGGGCTCTGCAGGTACAGGCTGACCTCCTCATGGCTGACAGGGTCTTCAGGTGACCCAGGCCTAGACGCCATGGCACAGTGTTTTCATATCAGCTGATGTGTGATAACACCTGCTGCCTGTTGTCACTGAGATCCACGGAAAAAATTTCTTGACCATGAGAGCACGGAATTTGGAAAAGCGAGCTAGAAAATTGTGCCTTGAACCGGGTGTGGTGGCTCATGCCTGTAATCCCAGCACTTTGGGAGGCTGAGGCAGGCTGATCATTTGAAGTCAGGAGTTCAAGACCAACCTGGCCAACATGGTGAAACCTTGTCTCTACTAAAAAATACAAGAATAAGCCAGATGTGGTGGTGGGTGGCTGTAATCCCAACTACTAGGGAGGCTAAGGCAGGAGAATCACTTGAATCCGGGAGGTGATGGTTGCAGTGAGCTGAGATGATGCCACTGCACTCCAGCCTGGGCAAGTCCTCCAAAAAAAAGAGAGAGAGAAAGAAAGAAAAAGGAAGTTGTGTTTTGAATCCTGACTTTCTGCTTCCTAGTTGTGTGCTGCCGGACAGATTATTTAACTACTCTGAGCCACAGTTTCTCATTGATAAACATTAAAATCTGACTTATGATGATGAAGCTAAAGGGGCACAGATGTTTGGTTCAATGAGGATGCCATCCCTCTTCTCCTGTCTTTGGTCATGATGGCCCCAAGAGGCATAGGCCATGGGCTCCAGGTGGGACCCCAGCCCTGCCAAAGTCCCCTCAGCCGTGCAGGCTGCTGCTGAAGCCAGAGACTCTGTTTCCACCTCCCTTATCATGAAGGAAAGGAGAATAAAGCCTGGTGTGCACTTAAGTGTTTGAACTCCTTGGGGGAAGACTTGATGGATTTAGTCAATGTAATTTACCCTGCATGGCTTATAATTGCCCCTGAGACCACCATTTTCTCCCAGTTCAAAGAACTGACTCAGCCTAATGCCAATTAGCATGTCAATGTCCCCAGCCTCTGCAGCTCCAGGAAGGTATACTTGTGCTGCCATAACAGGTCACGAGTGGAGAGCACCTTTGGTTTTCTCCACCCACTGTGTGAAAGAATTGGTTTTGCCTGAGTGTGTGTGTGTGTATACACAGTCTAACAAGAAAACATGTTCCCTCTGGAGATATTTAGATGCCGTGTTCCCTTTGTATACACACACACACACACACACACACACACACACACACACACACGGCATCAGGACAACTCAACTCCCCCCAGGACGGGGAGGTGAGACATTCCTCTTGCTTCTGCCCCATTTCCAACTTTGCAGCCTACAGGGCTACTCTGGAGTAAGTTCCTGGCACGTGTCTGCTGAGAGTGGATGGGCAAAGGCACGTCCATTGGGGGTAGTTACTGCTCTCTGCTTCCCTTGTTGTGAGAATGCCTGGCAGAGGCAGGACCCAACACTGGCAATCAGATAGGTGCCTGCTGGGAAGCAAGGAGCCCCAAATCACATGCCTATGATGTTTGTGGCATCACAGAAAGATGCTACAAAAAGGGAGAGTGTTGTTATTGACAGCATCCCATATAAAATGAGAATTCTGTAGGTGATAAAAATGGAATAGAAAAAAATCTTGGCTCTGTGGAGTTTCTGGTTGAAACTCCATAAAGACGTAACTCTCAGTTTAACCCACCTCATCTGAAAGATGCATTTGTGAAACACACCACTTGTCATTTAGGACAAAGGATGCAAAGGGAACAGGGCATCTAAATATCTCCAGAGGGAATATTTTTTCTTGTTAGACTATGTATACAGTGTACGGCTAAAAGCCTTTATAAGTGCTGAGGAATGAGTCAAGCTGGGGCTTTACTGGGCTCCTGCTGCTCCAGCTCCCTGGACTCCTGTTCTGTGATGCCATGGTTTCATCTTCCTGCCAGCCTCCCTAATTAGATGGAGATTGAGAGCTGGGGCTGTATTTCTTGTCTGGGTGTGCCCATCATCTGGCACCCAATACTGCTGCAAATGTTGGCTGACCTAATGCCTTGGGGGATTTTGGAGGTTTGTGCATTTCATGCTTGAAAATCTTCACAGGATGGTGTCTGGTGAAGTGGAAAGAGGGGAGGAGGGACCTCCACAGAGGGGCCTCTATGTTTAATGGCAAGTTCTCGAACCCCTCTGGGATTCCGTCTTTTCAGCTGAAAATAGGGAATGACATCTACCCTAGCTGCTCAAATGTGGGCCTCAGTGAGCACCTCGTGTTATGAAGGAGCCAAGCACCCTGGAAGGGGGCACACGGTGGCCGTGGATGGGGAGATGTGGACAGAGTGAGGAGGTGCAGGAGCTGCTGGGACTGTCAGCCAGCTTGTCCAGCAGAGGGGCAGCTGGTGAGTGACATGTGCTCTTCCTTATAGGCATCTCTGTTTCCTGGGGCAGAGGTAGAGCCAGAGCAGTTACAGATGAAAATGCTCCAAGGAAAGGCAGGCAGGCAGGAGGGCAAGAGCAGATGCGGGGGCCACCCCGGGCCATGTGCTCCTAAGGATGAAGCAGGGCTCTGCTTAGCACAGTGCACCAACCTTGCGGCTGGGGTCTCCTTTTGATCCTTGTGGCAGTGAACTTTATTCTCAATGAAAGGATGATTTGTTAAATGTAAAGTATAACTAAAAGTTACTTTTATGCCTTCATTAGACTTGGTACATGAATAGATTTGCAAATTAAAAATGCCTATCAGAGCCTGTGCTCCAGTGTTGGGGAGGGAGCACACTGGCTTGGGGATAGTCAAAGGCATGCCAGAGTGGAAGGCACCTGGGGAGGGCACACAATGGCCTGGAAGGATAAGAGGAGACTCCAGCTATGAGCCTGAGAGGAGACAAGGCAGGTAGGGAGGGCCTGGTCTTTAGGAGGAGGTGGTGGTGGAAATAGCTATGATGAGTTTCAGGAGCTGGTTGAAGCAAAGGGAAAGCAGTAAACTAATGTGAAACAAATAAGAGATGTGGCCTAAAAATAACTGAGAACGTAAATATTTTGTTAATAACAATGGCTATCGACCAGGTGGGACAGCTCCTGCCTGCTACTTCAGCAATTTGGGAGGCCCAGGAAGGAGGATCACTTAAGGCCAAAGTTCAAGATCAGCCTAGGCAACACAGCAAAACCCTGTCTCTACAAAATTAAAAAAAAAATTAGCTTGGCATGGTGGTGCATGCCTGTAGTTCTATCTACTGGGGAGGCTGTGGCAGGAGGAGGATTGTTTGAGCTCCGGAGTTTGAGGCTGCAGTGCGCTGTGATCATTTCACTGCACTGGGTGATAGAGTAAGACCTTGTCTCTAAAAATTAAACTAAAAAATTAAAAACCAACAGTAATAGCTACCGTTTTTCAAGTTTCTGCTACATGCCAAGCCCCACACATCATTTCCTCAGGCAGTACGTAGGAGGCAGACTAGCCTAAGGGTTAAGGGAAAATTATTTAACCTCCATAACCCTCAGATTTCTAATATTAAAAAGGGGATTAATGATAGTATCTACCCCAAGGGGTTGTTTTAAGGACAAAATTAGATGATGCATGCTAAGTACTTGTTACATGACTGGCAGGCAGTAAGCACTCAGCAACTGCTAGCTCTAATAATCATTTATAACTCTTGAATGGCTTTATCAGAATGCTGTGATTCAATGTACACAAATGTGACTTAAACAGAACTTTTTTTTAGGGGCGTGTCTAGACCTGCAAACTGAGGCTTACCGGAAATCTCTGGATTTCCACTCACTGCAATCTACTACTTCTCTAAACTGATAAGAATAAGTAATGAAAATGCTCCTCTAATGCCTTTCTCATCACAGAAAGATGCTACCCAAAGGAAGAGGGTTGTTATTGACAGCATCCCATATAAAATGAGAATTCTGTAGGTGATAAAAACTGAATAGGAAAAAATCTTGGCTCTATGGCACTTCTGGTGTAAATGCATGAAGACATAACTCTGTTTAACCCACCTCATTTGAAAGATGCATTTGTGAAACACACCACTTGTCGTTTAGGACAAAGGATGCAAAGAGAACAGGACATCTAAATATCTCCAGAGGGCACATTTTTTCTTGTTAGACTATGTATATGGTGTACGGCTAAAAGCCTTTATAATGATAGTGCTGAGGAATGGAGCCTGCACAGGTGTGATAAGTTGTGTACTTTATATTTGACTGTACAATTGCAGTGATTTGTGGGACGTGATTTGATCCATGTGTTTCCAAATCCATCTCAAAATGAGTTGAACTTAGCATGGCTTCTGCTCTGTAAGCATGTCAAAGCTTAGGATGGCGTGGGAACATTGTGTTTAATTTAGTAAGATATATAAAGAGAGGAAAAACTAGGGGTATATCTCTGCAAGAGACTGACAATTAGCATCAGGGGAGAGGGCTTACCTTTCTTCCATTTTAAGAAAAGCTAGAATTAATTCCAGCAGAAAGAGCGGCAATTGAATGGGAGAGGTGGGGCTGATAAAGTGAGGAGAGGATGAGGAAAAGCAGCTATGTGAGGTGGATGTAAAGTAATGAGATAACTTTTAAGCACACATCAAGCCGATATTTGAATTGGTGTTGTCCTTCAAAATTACCTTGAGAGCATTTATCTGTATTCGGAGGACACTGCCACTGCTCAAAACATCTGAGGCGTTGCTCTTGGAGATTTTTCTTGTTGCTCGTTATAGTATGGTTGCACAGTTAACATAATTTCATAATGATGACAGGCTATTACACTCCTTAGATTGCTTTGCATGTTTGCAAGTAGACAGGAAAAATACCATTCCATGGATCAATGCCTCCCTGTCACCAGACTTTATGCACCTATGTCATATTCTCCAAGCCTTCCGGGGGACTGCTGTGTGGTGGGGGCAATCTGACTAGAGCTCTTTTCTCTCAAATGCACAGCTCTGGTTCTCCCTACTCACAGGACCAGGGCACCCGATTAGGATCAAAGTCTTTCTTATGAAGTGATTCCAACAGGACCAGTGACCAGAGACAAAGAAAACACAGGTACTAGGCAAGTCCCTAAAGATAATTCCTTGTCACAGAGCAACAAATGATGTTTTGATTCATCTGATGGGACACAGGTGTTGCTTTGATATGCAGAACACTTTGCAGTAGTATTTATTATAAAGCGATTGTATTTGTCTCGTTGGACACAGGTTGAACAGAGGAGGAATATTAGATAGATTCCAACAAGTGCAATTCTCAGTCTATTCAACTGGAATTTGAAAGTATATGCATTTTCCCTCAATACGTCATTCTGTCAATGCATATTTATTGGGTATACCATGTGTTAAGTATGGTACTAAAGGTTCAGGAAGCAGTGATTTATAAGACATGCGTAATCCCTGCCTTGTTGGTTTGTATATTCTGATATAAAAAAGATAGTAAGGAATGATAAATTGTTGTAGGGTTGTTTCAAGAGCCATGAGACTATATTGTGAATACATATAGAGTATAGGTGTCTGGGTATAGTTTTTTTTTTTATGTGAAGGAAGAGTAGTATTTAGAGAGATGGAAGGTAAAGGAAGAACATTAAGGTGGAGAGAATGGCAGCTGCAAAAGCCTAGAGGTAAGAATGTCAGAAGGTACAACTGAGTAGAAAGATGGGGAGAGTGAGAGAAGAAGAATGGTTTAAGAAGCAGCTGGTGAAATTAGCGCTGGACAGATCACACATGGGCTTAAATAAAGGTCTCATTAGGGAGTCTGAAAGGCATCCCAAAAGCCACAGGAAGCCACAGAAGGATTTCCAAAATAGGAAAAAGCCAGATTTATGTTTAGAAAGTTTACTCATGTAACACCCAGGGCCAATACCAGTGACTAGAACCCGGAATCGCTTAAGGGCTAACCTCTAAGCCAGGCGTCCCCAAACTTTTTACACAGGGGGCCAGTTCACTGTCCCTCAGACCGTTGGAGGGCCGCCACATACTGTGCTCCTCTCACTGACCACCAATGAAAGAAGTGCCCCTTCCTGAAGTGTGGCGGGGGGCCGGATAAATGGCCTCAGGGGGCCGCATGCGGCCCGCGGGCTGTAGTTTGGGGACGCCTGCTCTAAGCCTTAATAAAGTTGCTTTAAAATTTTTGTCATGTGTGAAGGTTGAGGAACCTGGGAGCAGAGGTGATTTGGGACAGCATAGGGAATAAAATTTCTGCCACTTTCAAGGGTCAGGGTTGGGGAGCTGTCCACGAGGCAGGTGCTGAATAGCTAAAGCCAGGAGCTGCCTAAGGAAGCTTGGTGGGATGTGGGGTGGATGGCGCCAAGTGTTAACGCCAACCTCTCCAGAGATGGCAGGAAGAGAGCTGGTTTTTCTTTGTCTTTTATCCATTCTATTTTTCTATTGTCCTTCCTTATTTCTTCCTCTACCTTCTCCTTTCTCACATTTTCATCTTCTAGTGATCTGGGCAGCTATAGCTGACTCTCCCTGAAGGAAGAGGGAAGAGTGTGCTTCCTGCTCCCCCATCAGTGACTTCTCCTTATAAAGAGTCAAGAAAGCATTGTGAAAATAAGTTCACAAGAAGCCCACCTTTATCTGAGGGTTGCATGACTGGGTATATTGCTAAATTGGCCATCCCAGACCCTTCTGAGGCATTAGGTGGGGAGATATTGTCATTATTATATGATAGTTATGAGTAGTTCAACATTTAGTGTGGGTCAGGCAGTTGACCAAGCACTTTACTTCTCCAAAACGAAGAACAGACTGTGTTATCTGTTTTAGAGAACACGGCTTGACTTGGAAGATAAGTGGTTGTGATTTGTGCTATTTGTTTAATAAATTATTACTAAGGCCAAATAACTGAAAGATGAGAATGGAAGATACAGAAAACAAAATCTGTTAATACGTACTCTGTGTAGACTCTTTCCAGAGTCATTTCATTTAGTCTTACAACAATCTTGTGAAATTATACTGTTATTATCCTCATTTTACTGATGAGGACACTGAGGCTCAGAGAGCTTAAGTAGTTGGCTGAGGTCACACAACTAGTAAGTGGCCAGGTGAATTTTCAAACTTGGCACTATTTGGTTCCAAAGCCTCTGCTCTTTCATCCAGAGTGCTTCTTTAGTTTTTTTGGGGGCCAGTCATAGCTACAGTCTAGTTTGATTTTAGCAAATGAAAACTGCTACACCTCATTTTCCTTCAGTACCATTTGCCTCTGGGTCTTGATGCTTCCCATATCACCTGTACTCTGAGAGGGCAGCTTCCAGCCTCAGAGCATGTCAGTGGTACACAGGCTCCTAGTGAATGGAACTCTTGTTTTCTGTAATTGTACACTTATTAGGTCATGAGGGATCATCAAACCAAGCTGTCTTTTGTCTGAATCCCCACTGGACAGTTTGGTCTCAGTATCAATATTGGAAATGTCAGTCTGGTAAACAGCCTTTAACAGGGAGGAAGGAGGCTAAGAACAAAGTCTCCTTCAAATGAAACTCTAGGATGAGAGTGAACAGAGTCAACATCTTACTTGCTTTCAATCCCCTGGAGTGGTTATGAAAGAGAGAAGACTTACTGGATAGAGGAAAAACACTCCTTTGATTCATCTGACTTAATTTCACCTCTCCCAGGAGGGATGATTCTTTCACCACCCTCCTGTTCACACACTGCACGCAATCCCCACTATCCCCAAAGATGAAAGATTAGTCTGTAGTGGGCAGAGCTCACACCTCCTCCTTTCTCCACTTAAATCCATTTGTCCTGGAGTCACTGATCCTTGGAACATCCGTGGGCTTTGACCTTTAACCCACTCACAGCTGAAGGAGTGGGTAGCTGGTGCTCAGAGTAAGGACAATACCTTCTTCCTTTGACAGCACTGATGCAGTTATGAGCTCTTGTAAATAGCAGACTGTTGAGTTTGGGTGAAAAATGTGAAAGCTGCATGCCAACTGGCATAACCCTCCACCTTGCCTTGAGCCCTCTGCCCTCATTTTTTGAAGGTGGATCCACCAGGATGGTAATTTGAATGTGTTTTAGGGGTCTCAGGCAGAGGCTGCTCTGGGTTGTAGGGTTTGACACTTAGCCCATAAAGGATGGCTCCGCCCATCCAGATCCATTCATCTTGTCCCCTATATAGAAATGGCCCCTCACCCCTCTTTTGTCTGGAACAGATCAGCACCCACCATGAGGGCTCAGGATGATATGGCAGGGTCACATGAGTGCTGCCATGCAGGGCCATCTTTATTCAAGCACAGCTTGCTCCAGGCTGACTGCAGGTGGCAGAATAGTGCCATCCTGGGGAGACAAGTGGCGGTGAACACTCCATGGTTCCTGCTCCATTGTGGAGCCATGTGGAGTTTGTGATTTTCCAGTCCAAACCTCTCGGCTTAAAGGTGAGGAAACTGAGGCCCAAAGAAGTCAAGGATGTTGCTCAAAGTCACAGAGGCCATTAGTGATAGAATCCAAAAAGGAACCAGGACCCTAGGTAGAAGCATTCCTCTGTTTACTGAAGAATTTGCCATCCTCCTTATTAACCTGCCTTTGCACCTGACTCAGCAGAGAGCACTGGACTTGGAGTCAGGCCCGGGTACCAGATCCAACTCGGATTCCAACTTGCTGGCACTTCACCACTTTGATTCTCAGTTTCTCCCCTCATAACAGTACAGGAGTGGTAAATGATGATAAGGCCCATCCTACCTACCTAACAATAAAACCTGTGGGTTTTATTGTTAATAAGGATAAAATAAAAGTCAAATGGGAAAGGCAAAGTCCATCATGTAAGAGAACATCATGTATACATGTAAAACCAAGCTGTGATTTGGGAGTAATGTGAGTTGTTCAATTTTATTTTTCCTATAGACCCTGGAGGTGGCCAACCCGGCCATACCAGTGGTGTCAAGATGAGTGCTCAGTAGCCTCGTCATCCCTTGGAGAAGCTTGTAAACTGCAGAAACTGTGTAACTTGCAGAATGTGTGTGTGTGTGTGTGTGTGTGTGTGTGTGTGTGTGTGTGCGCATATCTGCATGTGCATCGGGGTAAAAGGCATGGGGAAAGGGAAGGGATGATCCCTTCTGCATTTTAGCTGATAGAGGAGAAGGGCATGGGGTCGATGGGTAGAGGCCTACCTGTCAGACACGTCGAGGAGTGGCAACACCGTCCATTGCCACAAGCTCAGGCCTTCATAGGCAGCGACATGCCAGACCATCCTGCCATGCTCCTTCCCGGTTTTGTTCTCCACTAGCACCAAGGACACGTTTCCCCTCAAGACTCCACGAATGAGCCAGGACATTCGGAGCTGTGAGGGCAAGAAGAGTCAGAGGACAAGGTTTGATTTTTGAAAGGTCTCCTTTCTGGAATTCCCCACTGAACCCTCGAGGACCTTGCCAGAGACTCAGCTGAGGTCAGCCTGGTAAGAAGAGCTGGACACCCACTGCCTGTCTCCCAAAGTGGCTTTCAACAAAGTTCAAGACTCCTACTTCTTAGGATAATTAAATGAATCTGTTAATTTTTTGTGTGTGCAGGGACAACTGATGGGCAGTTTTGGAACGTTGTTCAGGTTGATGTTATCATCCTACCTTTCACAAGATTCTGCCTCTGAGGTGACATCACGATCAATGGGGCGGTAAACTTCCTAAAGAGTAGCCAAGGATTCTTGCCTGTGGCCCCAATTCACTGTGTGACCTTGGTCAAACGATTTTGTGACTCAGTTTCTTTTAGTGATTTAGTTATCATAAATTTCTATCTCTTCCCCAAAGACTCATTTGAATAATCTCATTTGAATGGTGTCATGTCACATGTCAGCTAACTAAAAACCCAGTGACTTGATACCTGTGGCCATTGGCAGGCAAAAACCAGACAAAAATCTACATACCAAGATCTTTTAATATGGGTGTCTTTCAAAGAGGATACCCACTTTGCCAAAAGGAAGCCACGACTGTTTGTTTTTCATTGTGTCTTTATTAAAAGTTTCTGTGGCATTGTTCCTAAACATTTGAAAGGGAATTGTAACTAGTAACCTTTCTAAGGAAGTTTAAGTACAGTCATATTCAGAGGTAGGACATACTATAAACAAGGTTTCTGGTCTTTGTGTTTATAATGATAGGGGTTTATATATTTGATAGAAACAATCTATAAACAACATTTAAAACCTAGGACAACTACATCATATCATTGCCAAAAATATTCCTGTTCAGATACTGTAATAAAAAATGGTGGCTGTTGTAGAAAGAAGGGTAAAATACATCTTACGGCAAGCTGGAAGTTTCATCAGAGTAAAGGTACCCCATTTTACTGATTCTCTCTGAATACCTGTTTCTCTGTGAATCGCCACTCCTTCGTCTTCCAGTCCTTGATACATGGTTGCCTCATAATTTGAAGAGGTTAAGAACCATGACTCACTGCAGCCCCAAACTTCTCACTTCCTTAAATACAAACCCTTCACTAATAAGGTCACACGAGGATACTGGGGTCCCCAGGGACTGATCTACTTCTGAGACCCTGGACCTTGTAAGCCTGGTCTATAACCACAGACTCTTCACTTATATCTTTCCCATTTCTCCATATCCTGGGCAGTAAATATGTATCTCCATTGAGACTTCCTAGGATAATTGAATGAATCTGTTAATTTTTTTTTCTGGGCTCAGTTAGCTTTCTTGTACCAGCTGGATGCCATGCTTGGAAATTTCCACTCTACCCCTGCTAACTGGAAACACTTCAGCTCTCAGTCCATGCCATGCAATGCCTAGCTTGGAATCATGCTTGACACCTGCCGTCTCCTTTTCCTCCTTGGCTGCAGAAAACTGCAAAGTTGAAGTTCCATGAATTCAGACTGTTGAATCTCAATGCCCTGGATGTGAGGTTGTACTTGCCCATTCTCTGTTGATTTCCATAGTTGATTTCTGGATACACGCAGTATAATGGGTGTTTCAAACTCTTCCTCACACACTGATGCTGTCACCCCCTGGTGCCCACCTCCTGATCCATTGATTTTATTTCTACTTTGAGAAAGATCTGCCATGTCAGGTACAATCTCCTTGAGCCCCCTTCTCTCTTTTTGGCAGGCGGTTTATTTATCCCTCTTTCTTTCCCTTTTCTCTCTTAGAGGAAGCTGGGTCCTTCATTGTCTTCCACGTAAGCCCTGCATGTTTTCCTTCCCTCAGTCCTTGCTCTTTTAGTTGCTGCCCTCCTTTCCCTCCTTTCCCCGGCATCTCAGAATCTCTTCTGGCTCCTTTGTCTACACATGAGGTCAAGGTTCACCCTTTCCGGAGAAGTATCCTTTATTTGATCCTCGGGGCTCCCTGGCTTGCAGCCATTTCTGCGCCCCATTCAGATGTTCCTATCTTGAAAAGCTTTCACTGCTATTCTGGTTCCTTGTGGCCCCTTCTCTCCTTAAACTCTTTCAACCTGGCTTCTACGTAATTTCCTCATTACTTTAACAAAATAGAGTAACCATGTCCTTTATAACTCTTTGAACTCTTCAGAGTCTCCTAAAGTGCCTCTCCCTCTCCGCTCTTTCTCTTTTCTGAATTTTCTTGCATATTTCTAGGACATTCTCCCATGGATCATGCTCATCTGTGAATTGGGGCCCAACAACTGTCAGTGGTTCCTCATTCCTTATCAAAAATTACGGCGTGTACATTCCTCTATTATCTGAGGAAATCAACTTTTTCATCATTCAACAAATATTTGTTGAGCACTTATGCTGGGTCACATGAATTCTCCATTTCAGAATGGCCTAAGACCTCTAGAATGAGCGAGTTCTGAATGCAAAACCTGTTTTTGCCACTTTGGCCTAGTTATTTAATCATTTTGAAGCTCAGTTTCCTATTCTCCAAGATGAGAATAGTTTTATCTCTTACAGGGTTAAGGGATTATTAACTGAAATAATAATTGATAGAACAAAATGGTAAAAAGGCATATTGGCTTAAGCATGGAGGCAGTGGGCATTGCATTTCAAAGGGAAGTGTAAGAGCACAAGGTTGCAGAACTTTCAAGGGAGGTGGATAAAAATGAATGACATAATTCTTAACCCCTGACTCATACATGGCATATTACAAAATGCTGGAAGTTGACTATTAGGAGAGAGTTTTTGGAAGATGCTTTTGGCATACCATGAGTTCCACTTCACCCTCCTGCTAGGAAGGGTGGGAAGAGGGTTCTGTTTTTATCTCAAGTCAAGAGAGAATGGTTTTATGATACCACTTCGAGAACTTGATACTTATCCCCTGCAGTTTGGGAAACACAGTGGATTAGTGTCTCTCTCCTACCCAGAAGATCTAAAGTTTGAACTAGGGGCTGGTTAGCTGCTCTGATGGCAGAACAAGGCAAGGTGGTAGCACTGGGTTGCCTGTACTCCCAGAGTTTGGTGGGGCAGAAATGCATGAGCGTGGCATATGGGTGAGAGGAAAACCATGTATAGGGGAGCCCATGCGGGCTCACTGTAGATCTTACCTAAGAGGAAGGTAATTAGACAACAGTAGGAAGAAGCTAGTGGTATCTTGAGATGCCCAAGAGTGGAGGAAGGAGGAAGTAACCACCTGTAACAGAGATGTACATACTCTACTAGGCGTGGTGGCTCATGTCTATAGTCCCAAGGCCGAGGTGGGTGGATCACTTGAGGTCAGTAGTTCGAGACCAGCCTGACCAACATGGTGAAACCCTGTCTCTACTAAAAACTAGCCAGGCATGGTGGTGGGCACCTTTAATCCCAGCTACTCTGGAGGCCGAGGCAGGAGAATGACTTGAACCTGACTGCAGTGAGCTGAGATCGTGCCATTGCACTCCAGCCTGGGAGACAGAGCAAGACTCCATCTCAAATAAAATAAAATAAAATAAATGAAGAGAGATGCATATACCCTAAGTTACAGTGAAAGGTTCCAAGCCATAGTGGAGGGGATTAGGAGAAAGGTGGATCTACAAAGAAAGTCCAAAAGCCCCTGAGTGAGAAATGGTGAGC
Organism: Saimiri boliviensis; assembly: GCF_048565385.1. Lineage (NCBI taxonomy): Eukaryota > Metazoa > Chordata > Mammalia > Primates > Cebidae > Saimiri > Saimiri boliviensis. The sequence continues at coordinate 29,085,031 of NC_133449.1, forward strand.
CTTGGACATTTGTCACACCCAGAGAACACCAAGGCAAGATTACCCAGCAGTCTCCAATAAGATCTTTGTTGTTTCCCTGAACTCCCCTCTCTGTCTATGCTTACAACCCCAACAGGTCAGAAATCATTGAGATGACAGAAGAGGAGCAGAGCTGGGTGGAGAACCAGAGAGGCCACTGACAACACCCTTTCTCTCATTTCAGGCTTTCCATCTGCAATGGGACCGAGGGTAGAGGGGGCAGGAGAGGGGAGAAAGTCATGATTTTAAAGCAAGATTGAAGTTGTGACTGGATGAGCATGTTGACTACTAAAAAGCCTGGGTTTTGCATTTTGAAGTGACTGAAGAACTGTGTGCATTACCTTCAAGTGACCAGAGAAGTAGGCTGTCAGTTTTCACCTAGCAACCCACACAAGAAAGCTGTTTGAATGCAGGTTCCAGGCTCCCCTACAGCAGTCTACTCGCCAGATGTGCACTGCCTAGCATTTCTCCGCTTCTATACTTTTTGTTCCTCCATTTTCTCTACCTGCTCTTTCCTAGTGTTCCCTTAACAAATGAAATCTCTTTCCTTTTTAGGAAGCCTTCTTATCATCCATCTCAGAAACAACCTCTTTCTCCTCTTAAATCTTCTAACTAATCTTATTGGGACCTGCTGTCTGGTCTTCTCTCTCTGCCCCTGGTCATGAATTCCTTCAAGGCAGGGACTGTCTTATTCATCTTATGTTCACAGTAGCTGTAAAGCGGCGACATGTGGTAGGAATCAATCAATGTCAGTATGAATAAAACTGTATATCTATATAGGAAGACACTCTCGTCTTTGCTAGGCTTTCCTTTTAGGAGTAGTCAATCAACTTTCCATCCTAGGAATCTCCTTGGCATTTTCTTGCATTCTAGGGGTTAAGGACCAGGAAAGAAGAGAGAATCTTCACTTCCCGGCCACCTGGCTATATTCTAAACTGCCCCCTCCTCAGCTGCTCCCTAGAACTTTTCAGTTTAAAGTAGAATCTGCTGATGGTATGAGCATGTCAGCGAGATGCAGCCCTGTCTTGTCTACGCTGGGACCAGGGACCAGCCATGAGATGAGCTCTCTCCATCTTCCTGTTCTGTGTTTTAGGCAAATCAGAGTGAGCAAAAGAGAGAGAACTGGACTGGCCACCCAGGAATGGTGCGAAGCCTACGGCATCCTTAGCTCTCGGAGGCAATCCACCAGGATCCTTCCTGGGATTAGTCCTTAAGGGAGATCATCATCTACTTACAGATAGTTACTATATTCCAATTCTGTGCTGCATACTTTGCTCTTGAAGATCAGCTTCTGCCCTCATGGAGTTTATCATCCAGCCAGGAAGTTAGAATTTAAATGAATGATTATAAATGTGCTGATTGTAGCAAAAGGTGAAGTAATTGGAGCCACTTGATGGTAAAGACATATGACAAAAGATAATCAAGGCAAGACACATGACATCACACAGTAAAGACTCAGGTCCAGACAGCCACTTGACCCAACTATTCAGAGCTAGGAACAAATAGCATAATTAAAGAATTAACTTCTTTTCATCTTATAATGGTACCTCTTATGTTTATAGCAGAAGACACGCATCTACAGCCACAACTCAAGCCAAGGCATACACTGTCTGTGTTTCGACAGTGTTTCATTCTAGAGATAGATGCAAAAGGCTTGGAATAAGATTGCAAACTGGTAACCAGTAAATGGACAGCAGATGTGTATTTTTTGGCCATATTATTCATCCACTTAGTGTTCAGTAAGGGAGTATATCCAGCAGATGTTCTTCCTCAGGATATAAGCAGTCCACTGGCTAGCTATATGCAGAAGAATGAAACTGAACTCCACCTCTCACCATATATAAAAATTAATTCATGATGTATTAAAGACTTAAATGAAAGACCTCAAACTATAAAAATCCTAGAAGAAAACTTAGAAATAATTCTTTTATTGTCCTTGGCAAAAAGTTTATGACTAAGACTGCAAAAGCAAATGAAACAAAAACAAAAATTGACAATTGGGACCTAATTAAAGAGCTTCTGCACAGCAGAAGAAACTATAAACAGAGTAAATGGACAGCCTACAGAACAGGAGAAAATACTTGAAAACTATGCATCCAAGAAGGCATTCGTATCCAGAATCTATAAGAAACTTAAGCAAATCAAGAAAAAAACACTTCATTAAAAATAACACCTTTGCCCTTTGTCTGGGCAAAGGACATTAATAGACACTTCTCAAAAGAAGATATACAAGCAGCCAACACACACGAAGGACTGCTCAGCACCACTAACCATTGAGAAATGCAAATCAAAACCAATGAGATACCATCTCTGCCAGTCAGAATGGCTATTATTAAAAAGTAAAAAAAGACAGATATTGGTGAAGATGCAGAGAAATGGGAATGGTTATACACTGTTGGTTGGAATGTAAATTAGTTTAGTTGCTGTGGAAAACAGTATGGAGATTTCTCAAAGAACTTAAAACAGAACTACCATTCAACTCAGAAATCTCACTACTGGGTAGCTACGCAAAGGAAGATAAGTCATTTTTACCAAATAGACACCTACAGTCACATATTTACTGCAGCACTATTCACCATAGCAAAGTCCTAGAATCAACCTAAGTGTCTATCAGTGGTGCACTGGATAAAGAGAATAAAAAAGGAATGAAGTCATGTCCTTTGTAGCAATGTGGATGCAGCTGGAGGCCATTATCTTAAGTGAGTTGATATAGAGACAGAAAATCAAATGCCGTGTGTACTCACTTATGAGTGGGAACTAAACAATGAGTCCACACAGACTGAAAGATGAAAACCATATACTGGGGACTCCAAAAGGTGGAAGGGAAGAAGGCGGAAAAGGATGGAAAAACTGCTTGCTGGGTAGTAAGCTCACTATTTGGGTGATGGGTCCAATAGATGCCCAAACCCCAGCATTGCATAATGTAACATAGAAATTCAGGGAATTTCCTACGTTCCCTGAATCTAGGGAAAAAATAGACACAAGTAGTCCAGAGCCTATGTTTTTTCCTTGGCCTACTTCTCACCTGTAGTTGTAATCCTAATTTCTTCCAGATTGTGCCTCTAAGAGGAGTCAGTGGTTTTCTGCTTAGAGCGTAGTCCTCAGACTGGTAACATCAGTGTTACCTGGACCTTGTTAGAAATGCAGAATCTGGCTGGGCACGGTGGCTCATGCCTGTAATCCCAGCACTTTGGCAGGCAGATCACAAGGTCAGGAGCTTGAGACGAGCCTGGCCAATATGGTGAAACCCTGTCTCTACCAAAAATACAAAAGTTAGCTGGGCTTGGTGGCAGGTGCCTGTAGTCCCAGCTATTTGGGAGGCTGAGGCAGGAGAATTGCTTGAACCCAGGAGGCAGAGGTTGCAGTGAGTCAGGATAGGGCCACTGCACCCCAGCCTGGGCGACAGAGTGAGAGTCTGTCTCAAAAAAAAAAAAAAAAAAAAAAAAAAAAAAGCAGAACCTCTGGCCTGATTCCAAATCCCTGTCCCTATCCTTCTGTGACTCATCCCATAACCTTTCCAGAATGCACTGGAACCACCTGTCCTTTGCTGCAACATTCATTCTCCAGTGGCTCGTCAAACTGTCTTCTTTCCTTGCCTGCTGACTATGGTGTAACTTGGAGTCTGTGCTTCAAGGCCAATGTGCATTAATTGTGTGACCTTAAGCCAACCACTTACCTCCTCTGAACCTGTATTTTGTTATAGACAAACTTGTAATAATAACCACACCTTCCCTGCCTGCCTTAACAGAGGGTTATGAAGTATGAGATGAAGAACGGGGAAGCAGAGCTCCTGCGATACTGCGAATGGCATGGTGAAACCACTGGTTTTCAAACTGGGGTGCAAATTAGAATCAGTTTTCCAAACCACCAATGTCTGGGCCCCGCTGCAGAGACTCTGATTTAAGAAGCCACGGGTAGGTCCTGGGCACTGGCAGACTTTCAAATCTCTCCATGTGATTCTAAAGTGCAGCCTGGGTAGAGACCTCTGGGGAGCTGGGCTACTTAGTGCAGGAAGTACCTGGCCCTCTCAGTGAGAGGTCCTTTTTCATCTTGGACTCTTGAGTAAGAGCCAATTCTTAATAACTTACAAATGGCTTAAAATGGGCCCACCATCACCAAGGTGTAGGGGGAGCGATTTTTCTGCAGCAGGGAGTCTGCTGCCCTCAGCTGAGGGCCTTCTTGGGGCTGTTACATCACCTCCAGAAAAAGCCTGAGAACAACTCAGAGAGAGAAAGAGAGAGAGAGAGAGAGAGAGAGAGAGAGAGAGAGAGAGAGAGAGAGAGAGACCGACCCCCTCCTTGGGCAGGAATGACTCAAGGATGTAGATATGGCTAGAACTATCCTCTTGGACTTGAAAGGTAAGGGTAAGGTTTTGGCCAGTTTCTTAATTAGAAGACCTGGAGGATGCTATCAGCTCTTCTGAGTATTCCTTGTTGATCATGTGTGTCTGACATTATACAGCACTCACCATATGTGGTTCCTAGAGCAGACTGCAGGCTCAAGTTCCTCTCAAAGACCTTCATTTCTCTTATATAGCCCTTGGTTAAGGAGGTCCCTTGAGATCACTTTATGTAAATATCCATGCCAAGTATACCCAGCTTGATCTTGGCAATCAAGATTCCAGTCCAAAAACAGCCTTGGAATCTTAAAACTATTTCTATCTGGGTGGCCTATAGCAGATGTCCTCAACATTTTTGCCACGAGGGACTGGTTTCGTGGAAGACAATTTTTCCACAGACCAGGAGCAGGGGCGGGGGGATGGCTTAGAATGACTTAAGCACATTACATTTATTGTGCACTTTATTTCTATTATTATTACTTTGTCATATATAATGAAATAATTATACAACTCATCATCATGTCAGATCAGTGGGAGCCCTGAGCTTATTTTTCCTGTAACTAGACGGCCCCATCTGGGGGTGATGGGAGACAGTGACAGATTATCAGGCATTAGATTCTCATAAGGAGCACACAACCAAGATGCCCAGCATGTGCAGTTCACAATAGAGCTCCTGCTTCCATGAAGCTTCATTCACTTGCCTGCCGCTCACCTCCTGCTGTGTGGACTGGTTCCTAACAGGAGCAGTACTGGTTTGTGGCCTGGGGGTTGGAGACCCCTGACCTATAGGATATGAAGTCATTTGTTAATTGACTCTTTACTGAATGCCAAAAAGCAGGTCTAGGCACTTGGATATAGGCTTATCTCATTGTATACTGACAACATCCCTTCATGTAGATATTATTCCACCCATTTTTCAGATGCAGAATTGGAAGCTTTGAGAAGTTAAGTCAGTCACCCTTGGGCATTAAGCCCACAGGCTGCAGACCTGCAGTCCACACATGATGCTCTGTGCTCTTTCTGCCACACATGGAGTGCAATGCTTGCGTGATATATGATGGTACTCCTTAAAGCTTCAGGGGCATATTGTGAAGATTTTCAGATCCTCATTGCTCAAGCTGTGATCTGTGGAACTGCAATGTGGGTGCTACCTAGGAGCTGATTAGAAATTCAGGGTCCCAGGCCCTGCCCCACTCTTCTGAATCAGAATTTATATTTTAACAAGATCTTATCCTAGAAATATTTTTTATTGGAGAAATTAGGGAGATAGTGAACTGTAATGCGTTTACAACCACGGTCTGTGCCAGACAATTACCAGCCGTGTGTGTGTGTGTGTGTGTGTGTGTGTGTGTGTGTGTATTCACACAAATATGGGAAGTTTTATACAAATCCCAAATTATATTTATGGAAAATAATGCTTGCTGGTGCCAGTAACAATAAAATGTCTGATCCTTCTAGACACATCCTAGTAGATAGAGGTTATAAATGGCAGTGTTTGACTAATAAACTCTTTTCTATGCAGACAGCAAATGAGACAAGTGAATAGAGACAACACCAGGAGCACGCCACCGGCAATTATATCTTCTGGTTCCAGCTAGTGCTTTCACAAGGGCCTTTTTTTCTGCCTCTCGGAACGGGCTGATAGACTTTCCAATTATGTGGTACCAGTGTTTGTCATTTTATTAATTAAAGTCCTGTATGTAAAGCAGGAATAGCATTGTGGCTAGGGCTATTGCTATTATTTCTCTCATGGTCCATTCCTCCTCAAGGGGTAATTATTGCAATTTTATGTCTTGAATATGCCCCGTGTTTGCTATGCATACCTCATGGCCGCTTGGAACAATCCCTTCAACTCATAGAAAATACCGTAGTGATATTTAGCCTGCAGATTTTAAAAGAGACTCAATGACATCCAATAATATCCATACTGCATGCAATACCCCCAAATGTAGAAAATGCTACAAAAGGGAGGGGATATCTTTCTTCAAATTTCTGAAGACCTGCATGAGTTTCAATAGTAGAGACAAAACCAAGGCTAGATGCTGTAGTGTGTATTTCACTCCAAGAGAAGGAAACACATTTGTTAACTGAGGTGCTGAAAGATGAGCTTGCGTGGTGTGGGTACTCCCTGGGTATTCTCCATCCAGTCTTTGTTGAATGACTGGGATTGGAATTGTCATCAGGAACATCTAAGCAAGCCCTGTATGGAGGTTAAGGCTCTCCCTCAATATAGGGTGCCAGAGGATTCCAAGTGTGAATGAGTAATTTCGAGTTCCCTTGTTTCAATGTGGTATCTTATTAACTTCAGCTGAGAATATTGACTCATTGCAAAATACAGTGTTTTTGTTCACCGTCTTCTAATTCACCTGGAAAAAAGAAACACCAACTCTCTAGCTATAAATAGCCCAAATACAAATCAACCCAACACAGTAAGAAGCTGGTCAGAGGCAGATTTTTGATAACAAGCAAATAAAACACGTGGCTGGCAAATACTTGCAATTATGGAAGCTTAAGAAATGCTGGATTCCTGGTCCTCCAGGATACTTAAAAGATCAGGATCCTTCCTGAAAATGCCACTTAATATGTTTCCTTTCTGAGGGATCATGTAGAAGCCAGGGAACACCAAGGGACGTCCATATACCCTCTTTCTAAAAATGTGAAGGCTACATATAAAAGTAATAACCTAGGGAACCCTGGCTGGTGAGGTTATAAAGTTACGAGTTGTTTTTTTTTGTCTTCTGTGGTCTTTTCTTTCTTTTACATTTTTTTTTACAATGAATATCTGACTTTTGATAACTAGAACAAAAACAATAAAATTAGAGTATGCAGTTTTAAAAACATGTTTATAAAGATTAATATGGATATGGGAAAATGTAATGTTAAATAAAGAAATAAGACACATAATGTTTACATAATACCAGATTTATATTATATAAACCCTTTCTCTATAGCAAAGCTCAAATCCAAACCTGTCTGTAAGGAAATATACCAATATCTTTAGGGGGTAAGATTTTGGGCAGTTTCAATTTTCTTCATACTTTCTTGCATTTTCCTAATGTTCTACAATGAACATAAAGTTCTTTTATAATCAGAGAAAACAAGAAATGCTATATTAAAAAGGTAGTGAGAGAGGATTCTGATGTTGGAAAATAGTAAAAACTAGTCCTATGTTTTTACCCACTTCATGGAGAATCAAGTTATCGTGCCTGTACTCTGGGCTCTGTGAGGGAGACCAGGGGAAGGTGGGAGCTTCTGCGGAAGGAGGTGGGACAGTGCTGTGAATGGAACGAAAGCTTTGGTATCAGAAAAAGTGGTCTATTCTTTATGTATCATGTAATATCTCAGAACTTCAGCATCTTCATCTGTAAAGCGGGGTCCACAGAACTTTCCTTAGATATTTATTACGAGGCTTTAATAAGATGATATGAGACCAGTGCTCAGCTTAGCAAAGACATTTGATGTATGTTATTTCCTCTCTCCTGCATTGGAAAGAGCAGGCAGGGGACACTTTGTTAGAGATAAACAGTTCACAAAAAATAGAATCGAACAGGGTGAAAATGAAGTATTAAAATTTGCCTAATTTTTTTGTTTTTTTAATCTTCTGTGTTCCCTAGAGAATTATCTTTCCAGGCTTATGGGAAGAAAAAGATGTTTTTTTCTTCAGTTACACTGTAATGGTGTAATCCTGGGCAAACAGCCTCCCCTGTGCCTCAGTTTCTCTGTGTGTGATGGAGATGACATATTAGCTTTGTAGTCTGACTCCTGGGGAACAGGATGATTCTAGGCAATGAAACTCCCACAGCCTTCATGGACACCACTGGCAAAAGAGTAAATGTGGGGGGCACAGAAGCATCTGCAGGGGCCCAGAGCTCCCTGGGGAGTATTTTTTCCATAGTTGGAGAGAGTATGTGCCCTCAATGGGCTGCTCTCCCGTACATGGGCCACATGAATGTGTTGCAGTGATCAATAGTGAAAGCCAGGGAGGCCTGTGATTAACATACAGCTTTTGAACAGGACCCAAGTCTGTGCCAAGTGCCAAGGAAGATCCTGTTCAGACCCCAGAGCTGAGACAGTGATTCTTCCTAGACCTCAGCCTCATCATGCATTGGGAGAGGTATTAGTTGTGAATGGCTCAAAGGTATTAAATTAATTATGTCTGACTGCAGTTACAATTGCTGTTGATTACTGTAGCCATTAGCAAGTGTTCTAACAGAGTCCACCACTTAACAGGCAGTGGTTACAGAATGCTGGGCTCCAGCTCTAGGTGCTGGAGTAAGAATGACTTTGGTCAGAAAGCTCAGGGAGGTGTCATTTGTTGGGTCCCCAAGACTCAAGAGGAGTCTTCTTGCTCGCTCTCATCCTGGACAAGGGTTATGCTTGCAATGGCAGGGTTGGGGGTGGGGCTGTGCAATTAATTAATTAATTAATTATCAATGAAGTGGGTTTATTGGGCACATCCTGCTGGTGCTAATGTGAGCACTGTGTGAAATAACGTTCCCAACCTGCCCATGTGGTGCTGCTTGACTGAGAGGAGAAATCAACACAGGCGGTGTCTGAATTTACACAGCAGCAACTTCCTCATGCCTGAGTAACATAAGATGAGGGATCATGATCATCGTCATCATTGCGGCCCTTCATCAAGCGTTGCAGAGAAGACAGAGGGTTTTCACATTTTCCTCTGATCCTGGTAACAACCTCATGCAGCAATTAAAACAGGTTTGCTTGTTTGCTTTTTATTTTTTATCTTCAGTTAGAGGAAGTGACTTGCTTGTGGTCATATGGCTCCTAAGGGGCAGAGCTGGGATTTAAACTCAGGCCACCTAAGTCAAACCCAGTGTGTATAGATTTGTTTGGGAGTGGGACAGACCTGGCTTGAATCATACTCTGCCCTAGCAGTCAGATTACAAAGCTACTCTTCAGTGTCATCTCCATCACACACAGAGAAACTGAGGCACAAGGGAGGCTGTTTGCCCAGGATTACACCATTACAGTGTAACTGAAGAAAATATCATGTTTTTCTTCCCATAAGCCTGTAAAGATAATTCTCTAGGGAACCTAGAATATTAAAAAAAAAACAAAACAAAGACTAGACTGAAATTTAATACAACATCTTTGCCCTGTCCTATTCTGTTTTTGTGAACTGTTTATCTCTAACAAAGTGTTCCCTGTCTGCTTTTTCCAATGCAGGAGAAAGGAACTAACATTTATCAAATGTCTTTGCTAAGCTGGGCACTTACCTTGGGACAATCACTTAAACTCTTTAAGCTCCAGTTTCTGTATCAATAAATGGGGGTAACAATTTTTTTTTACAATGAGATAATGTAGGTGAAATGCTTAGCACAGTGCCAGCCTTATACTAGAGAATCAATACTTGAAAATTACACCCTTAGTTGGCTTTACCGATATGAAGGGTCCCTTCCTCCAGCTTTGGACTAAGTGAAGGCGTCTTTCTACTAGAGTGCAAAGAGCTAGAGTGTTTGAGGGCCCTGATTAAGAATAATGGCTTGTTTTTTCATGTAATACAGCCAAGTCATTTGTAATTGACCTGGAGACCAGAAGTTTTCACACTGAATGTAAGTTTTCTTAACTTTCCTATAGAATCAACACCCCAAAGAGATTCCAGCTTCCCATGGCTGTCTCCCCACATGGCTGGGCACAGGGCAGGTTTGAAATCAATACTTGCTGGTTCACCACCTGACCGCGGACCCTCAGTGCCCCTCCCTCACTCATCCCTCCCACTGGGTGTCCCTGTGTGCATCCAGCCAATCAAGTGCCTTGTTGCCATGGCTCAAGGGCTCATCTGAAGAACAGGGAAGATTTCAACCCCTCACAGGATAGCCATGGGAGGTGGAGAGGCTCTGTAAGCTTTGACACATAAGGGACTCTCATTATAGTGATGTTATTACGCGTGTCTGGATGGTTGTCATTAGACACTGGAAGTGGGGCCCAAATCTCTCACACAGGGAGCCTTTGGAAAAAGCCATTTGGAAAATACCTGAAGAACCACAGCCGCTTCCTCCCCCTTGCCCTCTAATACAAAGTTACGCATGCCTAGACCTCAGCTAAAGACTTTCTGAGGTTACTGTCTCCATCACCGGCAGTGTTAGCAGCTGCCAGGGCTCAGCCCTTCTGAGGTTTCAGCACCAGGGACAGCGTGACTGATGCGGGACAAACAGACGTAGTTGAGGCTGACTTAAGGGCCAAAGAAGGCAGGGCAGGTGCTCTTCAAAATGCATCATCTATGAGCCTAATTGTGACTTGGGGGATGGAGTGAGATCACAAAGGTGGGTAGGCCTTGGGGCATCAGAAAAAGGCAGTGAGGGTGGGACCTCTTCCTGTGGGCTTCTTAGAGGAGGGGCACATACACTACTTAGCTCTTCCTGGGGGTACCTGAAGCCGTAGGGCAAACAGGGTGTACCTTCCTGGAATGTTAGCCACTCAATAGTAAGTAATGAGGCATGTTTTTGTGTCCAAAGAACTAGGCATGTTAGGGAATAAAATACAGAATTGGCATTTATTTTTAAGTTAAAAAAAGAGGTTTGTAAAGAAAAGTCTGGCTTGTGATGTTCTGCTCTGGACCGTGTCATCAGACTTCCTCCCTGCCTTGGGTGACCTCGTTGATGGCAGCTGTCCCACCCCCAGGAGCTCCCCTGGGGAAAGTGGAGATGCTCTTGCATCTGGGGGACACTGTGTGGCCTTGCTGGCCAGCTGTGTGTGGTCTAGGCTGCTTTCCTGAGCCTCCTCTCCCCATTCGTAAAAGGGTGGCAATATCATCTCCCCTGGGGGATGGGGGTGATGTGAGGGAAGCCCCCTCAGTTAACATGTTGGGACTGTATCAAGGTATGGGGTTATTGTTCTGTGTAGGTGTCTGCTGATGGGGCAGTGGGGCAAAGGGACTTTTGGCAGATGGAGGCGGAAGCTCTCATGCCCATGCTGGCTGGGGAGAGGAGCTGGTGGAGATGCTGGAGGGGGCGGCAGGGGACCTTTTGCTGCTGTTAAGGCATAAACTTCCCCTAGCTCCAGCCACTGAGGTGGGCAACACCCCTGTCCCCACTATTGCCAAGGTACCCCGGGGAGGGCAGGAGCCAAACCCTCCAGATTCAGGCTCCTTGCAGAGGGCAGGCTCCAGCTTTGGTCTCAGAATCATGATAAAGTCAGATAATAAGACAATAATAGTAATGGCTGCAACAGAGTAGCAGAAACCACATTTACCATTTTTAGGCACCTAATAGTGTTTAGATTAAGGCTGGGCATTTTTCACATCTCCTCTCCCTTGTTTCTCCTGACAGCCCTGGAGAGGATACTGAAGCTGGGAAGAGTGGGGCGCTGTGCTCAAGGTCTCCTGGCTAGAAAGTGAAGGGCTTCCATCAATTCCTAAGGGACTTCAAGACCTTGCCCTTACCACAGCACCATGCTGCTTGGGGATGCTCCTTTTGCACTGGCCCCATATGGCTAGCCAAATTCCTCTGGTCACGGGAGATGGCATGGCTGTTGGGCTGTGGGGCAAGAGGAGGCAGCTCTACCTGGAGCCAACAGCCTGCTCTGACTTGCTCCAGGTGTCAGCGTTACCCTGTGGGAGCCAGAGGAGCTCTGTGCTTTCCGCTAAGCCCAACATTCTGTCCTCCTAGGCAGAGAGTGGACAACTTAGAGGAATCATATGCTAGCTTGGGGTCCTGACCATGGTACCCAACACAGGAAGAGGAATGTGCAGAGAACAGCATGTGTGAAAACAATCCCCAGCAAGACTAGCTGGATCTGCTCTTAATTTAGACAAGGACTGACACCTAGAGCTGGACTTCCTTTCTCCCAATTCAGGCACATTCCGTCACTGCAGAGATGTCACAGCATCAGAAGAGATGGGGCTGACACCCACGGGAACTCTGCCTGATGGGTATCTTGGTCCCCAAATTACTTGACCAAAGGGACTTGGGTTTAGTGAGGGAGATAGAGATACTATTACCCTGAAATCCCCTCTAGCTTGGTACTGGGCCCCAACTATGTATGAAAAGCGTTTCTATAAACACCACAAAGGGTAGCATTGCTTGGCTGTGCATGGGCAGAGAGAGGCTGGTCCCAACAGCCTCTGATAGGGACTTGCTTGTTCTTCCACCAGTCAGCCTGGACAGGGGAAGGATACAACATTCTTCTCCCTAGATGGTCATACGTTCTGTGCAGAAGGTAAACTGGCTCCAGGAAATAACAACCTTATTTCTGATCAAGCCCATGAGGTCTCTTGGAATGGCTTCTCCTTCCTGATTTGCTAAAGTAAGTTGGACCACCTGGGGCCAAGAACGGGGCCCACGTAATGGACAAACTCCATTTAAGTCCTGCAGGTGAGTGGCAGCGTCCCCTTGGTGGCTCAGGAGTTAGAACCAGTGACTTCTCCCAGGCTGTGGAGAGATGAACTGGAGAACTCTTTGGTTACAAAATGGGGTGAGAATCCCTGCCTGCCTGCAGAGATGTGCTGGTGGGAGGGCTCTGAGTCAGGTGAGAGTGGTGCTGTTTTGATGCTTTTGAGGCTCTTCTCAACTCTCCCTAAGCTGAGAAGATTCTATCTTTCCCCAGCGGGGCAGTGTGACAGGAAGAGCATGAAGCTCAGAGTCATAAGATCTGGGTTTGGTCTTGTGTTTATTAGCTGTGGGTCTTTCGGTAAATTTCATGATCTGGATGGGGAGCCCCTGATACGTAGGATCTGCTCTGGAAAATGAGCTGAATTCAATAGTTCTGCTCATTCCCCTTGGCTCCTACCTTGTTGAGAGTTTGGAGGGGGCTGATAAAGGAAGACCCCTTCTGCTTTTGTTTTCCCTCAATCTCATGCCATCTGATACTCAGTTTTATTACTCTTATCCTCCTTTTTTTGACTTTCCGCAGAATATTTGCCACTGAGTTTAATAAACTTAAAAAACACAGCAGTCAGAAAAGTACCTCTCTCGTCCCCATCTTGAGAGTCCTATTTGCCAGCTGCTGAGGTTGGTGGCAAGCTTCAACAAGCCCAATCAGCACAGCCTGCCTCTCAGTTTCCCTGCTTCTGTCACACTGAAAGCCAGGAGGGAAGGACAGGCCCATTTCCAGAGATGATCACCAGCACCCTGAAAAGTCTTACAAAATCAGCCAGAGAGAAATTTACAGAAAAATTCCCTGTCTTCGGGTTCCTGCTGGGTACCAGGCACTCCTTCTCAGTGGGGCTTTGAGAAAGGCTTCAGGGATGGATGGCCAAGGGCAATTCCAGGGGTCATGGTGTCTTCCCCTCATGTCCCTCTGGGCTACATTTGCTGGTTTTAATGACGCAAAGGATAGGTCCCCTTTTCTGCAGGTCAGCTGGCCCATGTAGATGTGGAAGGGGTCCTCTGGTCAGCTTCAGCCTAGATCACAGCAGCTCCCCACAGCTAATCCAACCTGATTCTTTTTTTTTTTTAGATGGAGTTTTACTCTTGTTGCCCAGGCTGGAGTGCAGTGGCACGATCTCGGCTCACTGCAACCTCTGCCTCCCTGGTCCAAGCAATTCTCCTGCCTCAGCCTCCTGAGTAGCTGAGATCACAGGCATGTGTCACCACGCCCATTTAATTTTGTATTTTTAGTAGAGACAGGGTTTCTCCATGTTGGTCAGGCTGTTCTTGAACTCCTGACCTCAGTGATCTGCCCACCTTGGCCTCCCAAATTGCTGAGATTACAGGGGTGAGCCAACACGCCTGGCCAACCTGATTCTTCTTTTTATTGCTAGAGGTGACGTCAGGGGTGGAAAGGTCCAGCTGTGTCACAAGATCCCAATGGGTGTGTGCACACGTGTGTGTGTGTGTGTGTGTGTGTGTGTGTTTGTGTGTACATATGTATGTGCGAGAAGAGGGCAGCAGCGACTGCATCTCTGGCTAGGGAGGAAAACCAGCATTGAGGAACTGATCACCACAAACTGACGGGGGTCCCATCTCACTTTTGGATCAAATTGCATTCCTGTAGCTCATACAAGGAAAACTGCTTCCATGCCTTGGAGGGGAAAGAAAATGAGGGAAGTCCATTTTTACTCCCTCTAGGCCTTGTTCTGGCCCGAGAACATGGTTTAAATTATTCTAGTCACAAGCAGGCTATTCAAATAAAATAGAATTTCAAACCACATGGGGCTTGTTGAGACATTCAGGCTACTCGGTGTGTGAAAGGCAGGGGGCTAGGGTGACGTCGGCCGCCACTCTGCCATGCTCTTTATTACCAGCGGCTGCAATGCCAGACACATCCGCGGGTGTCTCAAAGCCGAGGTGGATTCGAGCAGGTCTGACAGCAAGTGAGCACATGAAAGCCACTGCAAGCCTTCCCTCCCCGGTGGCAACTTTAATTATTTGAACTGGAGCTCAGAAAAAATAAAAATAAAATCAGAATACATTGTAAGTGGCTCCCCCGTTTCCCACAGAGAAGAGCTTGTGGTGGAGAGGAGAAAGAAAAAGAGAAAACCAAAACCACAACGTTCTCTTTTGTTTGTGGCTGGGTGAGGCAGAGGTCTTTAAATATTCATGCCCCATGTGCAACTGTGCAGAGAGACAGGAGGCAGCCGCGGTAGTGAGCAAGGGCCGGCAGTGGTGGCTGCAGGAGCCTGGAGGGAGGAGGTGGGACTGGGGCAGGCTTCTGTATGCCCTGGAAGTTGGATTAGCACAAAGGTATACAGTGGCTATGCCTCCATCACGGGGGGCTCCTGACCTGGTTCCATATGCCCTCCCATCCGCTTCTCTTCCCCCCTGCCTCCATCATTTCTCATCCCTTTTCTGACTCATCCTTCTAAAAGACAAGTGACATCACGCGATCTGGGGCCACAGGCAGGGGAGGAAAACTCTCTGCATGGGCTCAGAATGGATTTCAGTCACAACTGGCATAACACCTCCGACCAATAGCTCTGAAGTTTCAGTGCACCTCCAGATCACTGAGGATGGGGTTTAAAAATGCAGAGCCCAAGGCCCCACACTTAGCGATACCATTCAGTAGGTTCAGGGTGGGGCATTTATTACGTTTTTCAGGTGACTGAGACTGGAGAAACATAGAACTACTGGTGAGCTCACTTCCAGATTTTTCAGAAAATTCTCGAAGATGACACCAGTTCGTCTAAGGGAATCCACTGATGATTGGGGTGTTTCTTGAGATATTCTACAATTACTTTAACTTCCCGGAGACCAGGACTGAGCTGGGTTTGGAGAAGGTCCTCTGTGGTAGGCGTCAGCCCAGGAGCTCAGCGGGACCAACTGCCAGTCCCTGTGGGCCTGATGCTCATCAGACCCTGTCCCCCAGACTCTGTCTTGTGTCCCCCTTCCTACACTTGAGCTCCATATGCAACAGAGGCCTCTGCATGGTTGGTGGGGTATGAAAACTCTGACTGAGCCTCACATAGTCCCCCAGAGAAATGCAATATCCATTTTTTTTCTGCCACTGGGGTTTAGCCTGCCTGGGAGGAGGAAATCAACTTCCTGCCTTCTGCATTTAGGATTCACATAAAATAAATGGTAGGGCTTACACATCTAGAAATGCATATTTCTACTTTGGTTATTTATTTTCCTGATAAAAACATTTCTCCCAACATTGGGAATTCAAAGGCCCATCAGTATTAGACGAATGGTCTGAAAACCTGAATGTGAAATCATATGAATATATATAAATAAAAATAATGTGAGTGTGGAATGGACTTATTCCCTTCCCTTCATTATGCCTGCTGAGCCAAGTTCTGGAAAAGGGCAGGAAATAGCAGAAACAGCCCAGAGCAAATTAGACTGCAGGAAAAATAAAACAGGCCAGTAAAACAAAACACCTGCTTAAGCTATTGATCAACTCAAAGGTTATTAGAAAATGATGAAGTATTAGAATAATATCATTTGTACCTTGACGTTTCTTTTTCTGAAATTTGGCTCATATTAAACCTGGTGAAGAGTAAATTTAAAGACCAAATGCTCTTAAGGATCTTCCTGCCCTCTCCGGTGGGCCGACCATCTGTCCTCACTTACGTGTTCTCTTAAAAAGCCTTCCTTTCTAGGTAACTGCTTTCAGACACCTGAGAAATATCAGCAATGTCTGTGTAATTCCACCATCTGCATGAGATAGCGTGGTTTCTCAAATACAATTTAATTTAATGAATCTATTTATTTGTGCCCAGACTTCTTCCAAAAAGGATTTAAGGTGGTTCACAGAGATACATAAAATCTAGTAGGATAGCCTAGCCTAGAAGAGGGTGAGAAAGAAGTGGCAAAGGTCGAGTTATAAAATCAAACCAGGAGTAAACTCCTACAAACTGCATACCACGAAATTCCATTTAATGCCAAGCGGAGCCTTGGTTTTAATTTAACCCCTCCTTGGATTCAAAAATTATTTCTACATCTTTTCCATACTTATTTGTTTTCTGTTTTAATTTTTTTCTAGTATAATTTTTTAAATTATACTTTAAGTTCTGGGGTACATGTGCAGATTGTGCAGGATTGTTACATATTTTATGAGAAACTTGAGGGGCTTGAATCTGCCTGCGTCCCTTAGCAGGGCAGTCCTGTTGTCTGTCCCGCTGCCGGCCACAGCACCACCTCCCTGGGATTTCTATTAGCCACAGGAGGAGAAATGAACCTGGTCAGTTTCACGATGTCCACAACTTGACAGGAAACACATTGCTCAGGGTGCACAGCTATTCCTGACGCTGAGCCAGACAGGATGTCTCCTGCGAGTGTCCAGAAAGAAATGACTGGCCAAATCTCAGCTACATGCAGGTTTTCTACTATGTGCAAGATGTTGATGCAGGTGCGGCGAGGGTGTGCGGAGAAGCACAAGACGTGGCCTGCTCTCTCGGAGCTTAGAGTCTGATTTCTGACTCAAGTTCTATTCCTCTTCCCTCAGTGTCCTTCTGAATGTTTATACAGGTTGCCAGGAACCCTGTTGGCTAACTCCTGCAGTGCTTGCTTTGTGCCAGATGCTCTTCCAAGCCCTTTGGACATTATCTATTTAATCTTCACTCTTTGGGGTAGGCACTGTAAGTGTGCTCGCTTTCCCGGTGAGGAAATGGAAGCCCCAAGAGGTTAATTAACTGCCCAAACAATCTGTACAGTCAATCAGTGGTGGAACCTGACTTGGACTCAGGTAGTTGATTCGAGAGTCCATGAGCTTCATCACTGTGCCATGTTGGGGTCTTAAGCACATATATTGTCTCCTAAAGAATATGACCATATGCTAAGGAACATGGCACCAGTCCCTCCAACCACACATGAATGAGATAACAGTGTCAGGAACCATTTGAGTGCATGGCTTTGGAGCCACTCACTGAATGCCATTGACGTCTTAGTGAAATTTATGTAAATCAAATTTTTGAGGATGTTTAGTATTTAAAATGTATTACAAGAGCTCAATATTTTTTTTTTTTTTTTTTTTTTTTTTTTTTTTTTTTTTTTTTGAGATGGAGTTTCGCTCTTGTTACCCAGGCTGGAGTGCAATGGCGCGATCTCGGCTCACCGCAACCTCCGCCTCCTGGATTCAAGCAATTCTCCTGCCTCAGCCTCCTGAGTAGCTGGGATTACAGGCACACACCACCACGTCCAGCTAATTTTTTGTATTTTTAGTAGAGACGGGGTTTCACCTTGTTGACCAGGATGGTCTTGATCTCTCGACCTCGTGATCCACCCGCCTCGGCCTCCCAAAGTGCTGGGATTACAGGCTTGAGCCACCGCGCCCGGCCAAGCTCAATATTTTTAAAAAGGATTCTGTAGAAAGTCTTTTGTAATCCTTGTTATTCTCCCTTGTTATGTGCAGAAAAATCTCTTCTGGGTTTGATTAAATCAAGGTTCTACTGCAAATAGTTCAGTGCAGCTGCATAGGGCTGTTTAAGGCATGATTCTCGGCAGATGGGGCTTTACCATGTGGATGGACGTGCTCTGTCTTGAAGATGGCAGAGATGGTGGAGATGGCCCTCTTGTCCCCTCCCCAGGAGAACCACCAGCCCAGCCAGCTAGGCTACTTTCTTAATCTGGGTCCCAGAAGTGACAGGAGGTGGGAGGAGAAGTTAGAGAAGTTAGAGAACTAGAGAAACACTGAGACTTGCCTCACATGGAGAGCTCTTCATCGGTGCGGGAAACGTAGCACTGGTCACTGTAGCGCTTTCAGAAGTGGCGACATCAGTGGTACTGAGCAATAGTGCATGGTCTAGGAGAGAGGAAAAGAATCATAAGCACACCATTATCAGGGACTGGGGGGCCAGGGGCGCAGGGGTCATGGACTGTGCACAGTTCTTTTCTAACCTGGGGATATCTTTGAGGAAACAAGTTTCTGGCCTACAATGGAGAAGAAAGCCCACCTGCCAACAATTTCATTCCATACTGCCTGTGAGGTCCCAGCACCATCATGGGGGCTTCCACATCCCTGATCTTCCAAGTCACCAGCTTTAGCCTATGGCCCAGGAGTAGCTTGAAGCGCACTGGCCTCCCCAGCTCCACCTGCTCCATTTTCAGTCAGGCATGGCCTTCCACTGGTTTCTATGACCTTCACCCTCTTCTCCCTTGCCCGGAACCCAGGTCATCCTATTCCCCTGCCCATGAAGACCCACTTCTTGTATTTTCTAAGCATCGTTTTGCCTGAAAATCTGGGAGAACAGGGGCTCCCAACCCCACATGGTGGTGGAAGAAGCATCTACACACTTCCAGGCTCTGCAGAGCATTTTGTAGGTGGTCAGAGCTGCGGTACGAGTTCCAGTGTGAGCTCACAACACTAGGGGCCCACAGAACCCCAAGCATTACTTTAGTCTTTCCTTTCTACCTTTCTACCTCTCTCAGTACAGGGCAGAGTAACCAGGAGGTCTCAGTAGGCATTGAGGGAGATTCAAGGAGCTGGCATTATGTGACTGGGGACAGAAAAGCCCTCTTGCAGGCAGGCGGGTCACAATTGTTGCCTTCAGATTTCTGAAGGGCTGCCTTGCTGAGAGAGGCTGTGGGGCTCCAGGGAGCAAAGGCCATGATCAATGAGTAAAAGTCACGGAGAGGTGAAGCTTGCCTCCGGGTAAGAAAAGCTAATCCGTGATTGGGAACAATGGCATGGCCTGCTCTGGGAGGCAGCGGGAGCACTGTCACTGGAGGTATTCCATAGGGCTGGATGTTTCTTTGCTATGGGTGCTGTAGGGGGAATTATCAAACTGGGAACAGAGACATGAAGAGCATATCCAGCTTTGAACTCCACTTCTCTCCTCTGCTTCTTCTACAGACAGAATGCTAAGAATGATGCTACTGGATGGTGAGGACTGAACCAACTCTTACTTTGTTCAATAAATAAGCATTGGAGGGTCTCTAGTTCCACAAAAAGAAGGCAAAGGAAGAGGAAAGAAGGAGAGAAACGCTCCCATCCCGTCAGCCCCATGCTTCGGAGAGGTGAGCACCAGGACCTGCCCGGGTCCCACCACTAGGCACAGCCCCCAAGGCTGGCTAGCCTGGCCTCTCCAGCAGCCCAACGCTGGGAGCTGTGCCGGCTTCACAGATCCTCTGTGATCCCACACCCTGCCCAGCCTGGTGTCTCTGAGTCTGGAGTCAGCTTAACCTGGTGCACTGACTATTTCTTGGC
The DNA here is from genome assembly GCF_048565385.1 of Saimiri boliviensis. Lineage (NCBI taxonomy): Eukaryota > Metazoa > Chordata > Mammalia > Primates > Cebidae > Saimiri > Saimiri boliviensis. The sequence continues at coordinate 29,104,934 of NC_133449.1, forward strand.
TGTGTGGAGGCCCTTTGCTCTCTGGCAGACATGCAGGGTTTGTGGAGGATGGGCCCGGGAGAGGGGAGGACACGCATTAGTAACTTAAATCAGGGGTGACCGTGGGGGGATGGTCAGAGAGGCTGCGCCACAGGGGGTGGACCAGTTGTAGGATGAGGTTCCCTGGGCACAACCCCGGGACAAATGACACAAGGCCTTCCTGTGCCTCATTCTCTCTAGTCTTAAAGAGAGCTATGGCTTTCACTACCTCTCAGTGAATTACGTGCCTGACACATAGTAGGCCCTCAACACACACTTGTTGATGGGAAGGATTATTATCATTGTTGCTCTTATCTTTTTGCTAATCCCTCCTCATGGTTCCCATTTTAAGTAACCAAAGGTGACATCTACCTTGGCCTGATTTAATCATTCGAAAGCTCAAGAAGCTGTAGAGAGGGAATTGTTTGTGAGTGCTCTAGGCAAGCTTTGGTTAGACACCTGAGCTTGCCCTGCAGGTGGGGTGAAGCCCAGCTCTGAGTGTCTCATCTGGCTATGCGGGCATGACGATGGGTACCAGGGAGAAGGGAGGAGAGCAGCAGTACCTTGGTGGTCCTGGAACCTGGCATCCTTTAGAGTTCTGATCTGCCACTGAGGAGTGTGGGGTGAGAGGGTGCCTTGGGTCCAGCCACAGAAGCCATCTTCAAAGTTGCAGTAAAAACCCGCAGGGAGTTTACCTACGGAGACAGCAGAGAGGCAGTCATTTCCAGGACCACTGAAGGCAAAATATGCCAACTTCAAGTCACATTAGCCAGGCATGACCCAATTATCTTCATGAGTAATACAGCTCCCCAGCCAGAATGCTGGATGACTGATGACACAGATCATAAAGAAGAAAAGCCCCCAACCCCTAACTGATGCCTGTGCTGCTTTACAGTTTCTTATCTTTAGGAAACAAAATAGGAAAAATAACTCCTCATCATGGGTATTATTAGTCCAGTTGCATATCTGACAAAGCAGAGGCTCAGAATTCCTTTTTATTTGTTTAATTGTACTTTAGGTTCTGGGGTACATGTGCAGATCATGCAGGATTGTTGCATAGGTACATACATGGCAATGCGGTTTGCTGTCTCCATCCCCATCATCTATATCTGGCATTTCTCCCCATGTTGTCCCTCCCCATCCTCCCCATCCCGCTGCTGTGCCTCTCCTGGCCCCCCACAACAGACCCCAGTGTGTGATGCTCCCCTCCCTGTGTCCATGTGTTCTCATTGTTCAATACCCACCTATGAGTGAGAACATGCAGTTTTTGGTTTTCTGTACTTGTGTCAGTTTGCTGAGAATGATGGTTTCCAGATTCATCCATGTCCCTACAAAGGACCCTAACTCATCCTTTTTTATGGCTGCATAGTATTCCATGTTGTATATGTGCCACATTTTCCTTGTCCAGTCTATCATCAATGGGCATTTGGGTTGGTTCCAGGTCTTTGCTATTGTAAATAGTGCCTTAATAAACATACCTGTGCATGTGTCTTTATAAGAGAATAATTTATAATCCTTTGGGTACATACCCAGTAATGGGATTGCTGGGTCAAATGGAATTTCTATTTTAAGGTCCTTGAGTAATTGCCACACTGTCTTCCACAATGGTTGAACTAATTTACACTCCCACCAACAGTGTAAAAGTGTTCCTATTCCTCCACATCCTCTTTAGCATCTGTTGTCTCCAGATTTTTTAATGATCACCATTCTAAATGGCATGAGATGGTATCTCAATGTAGTTTTGATTTGCATTTCTCTAATGACCAGTGATGATGAGCATTTTCTCTATGTTTTTGGCCTCATGTATGTCTTCTTTGGTAAAGTGTCTGTTCATATCCTTTGCCCACTTTTGGATGGGCTTTTTTTTTTTTTTTGTGAATTTGTTTTAGTTCTTTGTAGATTCTGGATATCAGCCCTTTGTCAGTTTTTTCCCATTGTGTTGGTTGCTAGTTCCCTCTAATGATTGTTTCTTTTGCTATACAGAAGCTCTGGAGTTTAATCAGGTCCCATTTGTCTATTTTGGCTTTTGTTGCCAATGCTTTTGGTATTTTAGTCATGAAGTCCTTGCCTATGCCTATGTCCTGAATGGTTTTGCCCAGGTTTTTTTCTAGGGTTTTCATGGTGTTAGGTCTTATGTTTAAGTCTTTAATCCATCTGGAGTTAATTTTAGTGTAAGGTGTCAGGAAGGGGTCGAGTTTCTGCTTTCCGCACATGGCTAGCCAGTTTTCACAACACCATTTATTACATAGGGAATCCTTTCCCCATTGCTTGCTTTTGTCCAGTTTGTCAAAGATGAGATGGTTGTAGATGTGTGGCATTGCCTCTGAGGCCTCTGTTCTGTTTCATTGGTTTATATCTCTGTTTTGGTACCAGTATCATGCTGTTTTGATTACTTTAGCCTTGTAGTATAGTTTGAAGTCAGGTAGCGTGATGCCTTCAGCTTTGTTCTTTTTGCTTAGGATTGACTTGGCTATTGTGGGCTCTTTTTTGGTTCCATATAAAGTTTAAGGTGTTTTTTTCCAGTTCTGTGAAGAAGGTTATTGGTAGCTTGATGGGGATAGCATTGAATCTACAAATTACTTTGGGCAGTATGGCCATTTTCATGATATTGATTCTTCCTAACCATGAGCATGGAATGTTTCTCCATCTGTTTGTGTCCTCTCTTATTTCCTTGAGCAGTAGTTTGCAGTCCTCCTTGAAGAAGTCCTTTACATCCTTAGTTGTATTCCTAGGTATTTTATTCTCTTTGTAGCAATTGTGAATGGCAGTTTGCTCATGATTTGGCTCTCTGTTAGTCTGTTACTGATGTATAGGAATGCTTGTGATTTCTGCATATTGATTTTGTATCCTGAGACTTTGCTGAAGATGCTTATCAGTTTCAGGAGATTTGGGGGTGAGTTGATAGGGTCTTTCTAAATATACATGATTATGTCATCTGCAAATAGAGACAATTTGACTTTCTCCTTTCCTAATTGAATACCCTTTATTTTTTTGTTATTGCCTAATTGCTCTGGCTAGAACTTCAAATACTATATTGAATAGGAGTGGTGAGAGAGGGCATCCTTGTCTAGTGCCAGATTTCAAAGGGAATGCTTCCAGTTTTTGCCCATTCAGTATGATGTTGGCTGTAGGTCTGTCATAAATAGCTTTTATTTTGAGATATGTTCCTTCGATACCTCTTTTAGCATAAAGAGCTGTTGAATTTTGTCAAAAGCCTTCTCTGCATGTATTGAGATAATCATGTAGTTTTTGTCTTTCATTCTGTTTATGTGGTGGATTACATTTATAGAGTTGCATATGTTGAACCAGCCTTGCATCCCTGGGATGAAGCCTACTTGATCATGATGGAGAAGCTTTTTGATGTGCTGTTGCATTTGGTTTGCCAGTATTTTATTGAAGATTTTTGCATCTATATTCATCATGGATATTGGCCTGAAGTATTGTTTTTCTGATGAGTCTCTGTTGGGTTTTAGTATCAGGATGATGTCTGTCTCATAAAATGATTTGGGAAGGATTCCCTCTTTTTGTACTGTTTGGAATAGTTTCAGAAGGAATGGTACCAGCTCCTCTTTGTATGTCTCGTAGAATTCAGCTGTGAACCCATCTTGATCTGCACTTTTTTTGGGTTAGTAGGCTATTAATTGCTGCCTCAACTTCAGCCCTTGTTATTGATCTGTTCAAGGTTTCAATTTCTTCCTAGTTTAGGCTTGGGAGGGTGCAAGTGTCTAGGAATTTATCCGTTTCTTCCAGGTTTACCGGTTTATGTGCATAGAGTTGTTTGTAGTAATCTCTGATGATAGTTTGTATTTCTGTGGAATCAGTGGTGATGTTCCCTTTATTTTTTTTATTTTTATTTTTTTTTCTGAGATGGAGTTTTGCTCTTGTTACCCAGGATGGAGTGCAATGGCGCTATCTCAGCTTACTGCAACCTCCGCCTCCTGAGTTCAAGCAATTCTCCTGCCTCAGCCTCCCGAGTATCTGGGACTACAGGCGTGTGCCACCATGCCCAGCTGATTTTTGTATTTTTAGTAGAGATAGGGTTTCATCATGTTGACCAGGATGGTCTTGATCTCTTGACCTCACGATCCACCCACCTTGGCCTCACAAAGTCCTTTATTGTTTTTTAATGCATCTATTTGATTCTTCTCCCTTTTCTTTTTTATTAGTCTGGCTAGTGGTCTATTTTGTTGATCTTTTCAAAAAACCAGCTCCTGGATTTATTGATTGTTTGAAGTGTTTTTTGTGTGTCTATCTCCTTCAGTTCTGCTCTGATCTTAGTTATTTCTTGTTTTCTGCTAGCTTTTGAGGTTTTTTTTTTTTTTTTTTTGCTCCTCTAGCTCTTTCAATTTTGATGATAGGATGTTGATTTTAGATTTTTCCTTGCTTCTCATGTGGGCATTTATTGCTATAAATTTCCCTTTAGACACTGCTTTAAATGTGTCCCAGAAATTCTGGTACATTGTGTCTTCGTTCTTGTTGGTTTCAAATAACATCTTCATTTTTGTCTTCTTTTCATTGTTTATCCAGTCAATATTCAGAAGCCAGTTGTTCAGTTTCCATGAAGTTGTGCAGTTCTGAGTTAGGTTCTTAATCCTGAGTTCTAATTTGATTGACCTGTGGTCTGAAAGGCTGTTTGTTATGATTTTAGTTCTTTTGCATTTGCTGAGGAGTGATTTACTTCCAATTATGTGATCAGTTTTAGAGTAGGTGCAATGTTGTGCTGAGAAAAATGTACATTCTGTTGATTTGGGGTGGAGATTTCCGTAGATGTCTATTAGTTCTGCTTGGTTCAGATCTGAGTTCAAGCCCTGGATATCCTTGTTAATTTTCTGTCTGGTTGATCTGTCTAATATTGACAGTGGAGTCTTAAAGTCTCTCACTGTTATTATGTGGGAGTTAAGTCTCTTTGTAGGTCATTAAGAACTTGCTTTATCTATCTGGGTGCTCCTGTATTGGATATGTATATATTTAGGATTGTTAGCTCTTCTTGTTGCATTGATCCTTTTACCATTATGTAATGCCCTTCTTTGTCTCTTTTGATCTCTGTTGGTTTAAAGTCCATTTTACCAGAGACTAGGATTGCAACTCCTACTTTTTTTTTTGCTCTCCATTTACTTGATAAATCTTCCTCCATCCCTTTATTTTTAGCCTATGTGTGTCCTTGCATGAGATGGGTTTCTTGAATACAGCACACTGATGGGTCTTGACTTTTTATCCAATTTGCCAGTCTGTGTCTTTTGATCGAGGCATTTAGTCCATTTACATTTAGGGTTAATATTGTTATGTGTGAATTTTATCCTGCCATTTTGATGCTAGCTGGATGTTTTGCCCATTAGTTGACACATTTTCTTCATTGCATCGATGGTCTTTACCATTTGGTACGTTTTTTGGAGTGGCTGGTACTGGTTGTTCCTTTCCTTGTTTAGTGCTTCTTTCAGGAGCTCTTGTAAGGCAGGCCTGGTGGTGATGAAATCTCTCAGCAATTGCTTGTCCGTACAGGATTTTATTTCTCCTTCACTTATGAAGCTTAGTTTGGCTGGATATGAAATTCTAGGTTGAAAGTTTTTTTCTTTAAGGATGTTGAATATTGGCCCCCACTCTCTTCTGGCTTGTAGAGTTTCTGCCAAGAGATCCACTGTGAGTCTGATGGGATTCCCTAGTAACCTGACCTTTCTCTCTGGCTGCCCTTAGCATTTTTTCTTTCATTTCAAGCCTGATAAATCTGACGATTATGTGCCTTGGGGTTGCTCTTCTTGAGGAATACCTTTGTGGTGTCCTCTGTATTTCCTGGACTTGAATGTTGGCCTGCCTTGCTAGGTTGGGGATGTTCTCTTGGATAGTATCCTGAAGACTGTTTTCCAGCTTGGATTCATTCTCTCCATCACATTCAGGTACAACTATCAAATGTAGATTAGGTCTTTTCACATAATCCCATATCTTGGAGGCTTTGTTAATTTCTTTTCACTCTTTTTTCTCTAATCTTGCCTTTTCATTTTATTTCATTGAGTTGATCTTCAATCTCCGATATCCTTTCTTCTGTGTGGTTGATTCAGCTATTGAAACTTGTGTATGCTTCGCAAAGTTCATGTGCTGTGTTTTTCAGCTCCATCAAGTCATTTATATTCTTCTCTAAACTGTTCATTTTAGTTAGCATTTCATCTAACCTTTTTTCAAGGTTCTTAGTTTCTTTGCATTGGGTTAGCATGTGTTCTTTTAGCTCTGAGAAGTTTGTTATTACCCACCTTTTGAAGCCTGTTTTTGTCAATCCATCAGATTCATTCTCCATCCAGCTTTGTTCCCTAGCCGGTGAGGAGTTGTAATCCCTTGGAGGAGGAGAAGCATTCTGGTTTTTGGTATTTTCATCCTTTTTGTGCTGGTTTCTTCCCATCTTCGTGGATTTATCTACCTGTGGTCTTTGTAGCTGGTGACTTTCAGATGGGGTCTCTGAGTGGACATCCTTTTTGTTGATGTGGAAGCTATATCTTTCTGTTTCTTAGTTTTCCTTCTAACAATCAGGCCCCTCTGCTGCAGGACTGCTGGAGGTCCACTCCAGACCCTGCTTGCCTGGGGATCACCCATGGGGGCTGCAGAGCAGTAAGGGTTGCTGCCGGTTTCTTCTTTTGTTATCTTCATCTCAGAAGGGTACCCGCCAGATTTTGGCCGGAGTTCTCCTTTATGAGGTGTCTCTTTGGGTACACAGGGGTCAGGGAGCTGCTTGAGAAGACAGTCTATGCCTTATAGGAGCTTAAGTGCTGTGCTGGGAGTTCCATTGTTCTGTGCAGATCTGCTGGGCAGGTACATTTAAGTCTGATCCAGCTGAACTGATAACCACCTCTTTTCCTAGGTGCTCTGTTCTAGGAAGGTCGGGCTCTATTTATAAGTTCCTGACATGCTGCTGCCTTTTTTCATGATGCCCTGCCCTGCACAGAGATAGTCTAGTCACAGTCTGCCAGCAGAGGCATTGCTGAGCTTCTGTGGGCTCTGCCCAGCTGCTGTGTGAACTACCTTGACCAGAGGCTCAGAATTCTTAAGCAACCTGACCAGGATCACACAGCAGGCAGGTAACCCAGCTAGGACTCAAATCCAGATCTTCTGCTTCTAAATTCTGTGCTCTTTGTGCCAATCTACCATGCATGTGACCTCAGGAGAAGCCAATGTATAGCTCACTACATTTCTAATGGTTGACTCAGTGTCAAGAGTGTGGTGGTGGTTGTGGTACTGTTGGCTGGGGGTTTGCCTGGGTCTACCAAATTACCATCTGCAGAGACTCAAAACTTTCCATTTGCTTTCCTTTATCTTCCAGTCCCCTTGCAGTTAAGGGAAGCCATATGATGTGCTCTGTCCAATGAAATGTGAGTAGAATTGATGTGTCTTTTCTGAATTAAGACTGCAAAAAGCCCTTGTGTAAATCTTTGGTCTCTCTATTCCCTTGCTGAAACAACCAATGAGAGTTCTTGTTCCTAAGGGTGACACTATATTGATGGAGGAGCCTCCGCCAGCCTAGGTCCCTGAGTGATCCTGTGGAGCAGAGGCCCCTCCCACTCCCATCTTCATTGGATGGGTACTGTAAATGTTAATCCCAAGCCACTGAAATCTGGGGTTTATTACTGCAGCATGATCTAGCCTATCCTGATCAAACAATCCCAGTCACTGGGGTCTCTTTATATCATCTGTGGGCTCAGCACAAGGGCATGCAATCTTTTTCTCTACATCAGACTGATCTCAGGTCCCATTGAAGAGGCCACAGTCAGCTTTCTAGACTGTGCATCTCTCAACTGCCCAAGAAGGAAGAGGGAAGGATAAGAGGGTGAGAGAGAGAGCTCACTTTCTCCAGCTCACTCTGAGCATGGCTCCAGGAAAAGTGCTCAGCCCTGAGGAGCTAGTGGGCTATTCCCAGCAATTCTGATGGCATCTAACACTTCCCAGCCTAGCTGCGGAGAAGCCTGTCTCCACGCAGGATGAAAGAAGCTCTGTAGCTGAGACCCACAGCACTGCATGTCCTTCCTCCGTCTCAGCCTTCTTGGCAGCAGCAGGCTGACAAAGAGGGGCCTAACGCTTCCTGGCTGTGACAGCACCTTAGTGAATTATTACTCATTTCCCCCCAATTCTCTGTGCATTTCACACAGAGGCAGAATTATAAATTACAACAGGCTGTCACTGACTTTGAGCATCTCTTCCCATTTATACCCCCCTGAAGAAATCATTTCCCCCAAGCCCCACATGTTTCTCTGATTAAAAATCCCAAAGCTAAGAAGAACTTTCTGTTTTATTTTTTATTCCCCCCTCAAGGGATCCCACATCTACTTCTTTTGCAGAAACCCACTGGTGGCTGGAAGTGACCTTCTCATGGAGTGTCCTTTATAAGTGAGTTTTAAAATGGCTCATGCCTGTAATCCTAGAACTTCGGGAGGCCAAGGCAGGCAGATCACCTAAGGTCAGGAGTTCAAGACCAGCCTGGCCAACGTGGTGAAACCTCCATCTCTACTAAAAATGCAAAAATTAGCTGGGTGTGGTGGTGGGCTCCTATAATCCCAGCTACTCGGGAGGCTGAGGCAGGAGAATCACTTAAACTCAGGAGGCGGAGGTTGCAGTGAGCCCAGATTGCAACACTGCACCCCAGCCTGGGTGGCAGAGTGAGAGTGCATCTCAAAAAAACAAACAAAACAAACAAACAAACAAACAAAAAAACCATGCATTTCCTTCTCTTGAAGTGAGATACACACTACGGCATCGAGCGTTGGTTTTGTCTCTACTATTGGAATTCATGTAGGTCTTCAGAAATCTGAAGAAAGATAGCACCTCTCTGAACTGAGATTGCACCACTGCACTCCAGCCTGGGCAACGAGAGCAAAACTCCATCTCAAACAAACAAACAAACAAAAACAAACAAACAAAACCCAAGGCCCACAATGAAAGGTTGCAGTGGGTGACGGATTCCTGGAGGAAGGAGGAAGCCAGCCTGAGGTGGGAGCTGCACAGTGTGTCACTCTCTCTTACCCTTTTAGGAGGAAAAGGGAGAGAACTGAGCCTGGATCATGGGTATTGGTATCACAGCAGCACTAGAATCCGAACATATGGGCTCTAGTTCTAGCCTTACCACTTCCTGCTGTGTGACCTTACATAAGTCACTTCTTCCTTAGAGTCTCAGGTTCCTTATCTGTAAAATGGGGCAACATTAGTGTCTATTTTACTGAGCTGGTTTGAGGATAAAGTAGGGGAGAGAGTGTGGAAACACTTTGTAAACAGCCAGAGAGGTACAAATGTAAAGTGGTGGTAGTGTTATTAATTGTCATTCACACCTAACACGGAGCTAACTCATCAGAGTATGGCTGAACCTGACAGTAAGTCCCTGGCTGGCTCTCTGGAAATGCCTGTTGGAGCCTGCATATGTGGTAGCTCTGCCTATGCATTTTGGATGGACAGGAATGTAGAAAGCCATCAGCATTCTCTGATGCGGCAATTAAAACCCTAAATGGGCCGGGCGCGGTGGCTCAAGCCTGTAATCCCAGCACTTTGGGAGGCCGAGGCGGGTGGATCACAAGGTCAAGAGATCGAGACGATTCTTGTCAACATGGTGAAACCCCGTCTCTACTAAAAATACAAAAAATTAGCTGGGCATGGTGGTGCGTGCCTGTAGTCCCAGCTACTCAGGAGGCTGAGGCAGGAGAATTGCCTGAACCCAGGAGGCGGAGGTTGCGGTGAGCCGAGATCGCGCCATTGCACACTCCAGCCTGGGTAACAAGAGCGAAACTCCGTCTCAAAAAAAAAAAAAAAAAAAAAAAAGAAAGAAAGAAAGAAAAAACCCTAAATGGAGGAAGGGGAGCAGAGGATTTCCATGAGTGTAAAGTCATCAAGGCAGCGTGCTCAGCCAGAAGCCACTCCTGAGGAAGCTGGTGGGGTTAAGGTTAAGAGTCAGAACACAGACCCCTGTGGATTTGGCTGCAACTGGGAAATCGCTGCTAAGGCCAATTGCTGAGCAAAAGGTTGGCCCACAGGGTTGGGTCTAATGGTATCAACTCATCCTCTGATTAACCTTTTCTCTTCTCATTTGCCCCAAGCTCCTACTCAGTGCTTTGCAGATAGGAGGACTTCAAAACTTATTTGCTGAACAAAATGGGAGTGGGCTCAATCCTCTAATTCTTTGACACTCAAAATATGGTCCAGGGACCAGCTGCAGCCTCATCACCTGTGAATCTGTCAGATGCCTGGAATCTCAGGCCCTGCCCCAACCCCCTGAATCAGAATCTACATTTTTAACACGCTCCCCAGCGACTCCTGTGCACCTTAAGTTTGGAGAAGCTCGGTTCTAACCAACCCCCTTCTTGGGCTGCAGCCAGTTATTTCATTGGCTGGATGGCCAAATCGCGCTGTGGATAGGTCAATCAATCCTGCAACATTTGGCAATTATGACACCTGATTCCACTCTAAGAGAGACAAACTGGTAGAGTCACGGAGCTGTGACCTCAGCAGCAGCTGTGGGAGCTGCCAAGTATAAACTCCAGGCCAAATGACACTACTTCTTTTCCTTCCTGCGTGACAACTCTGTTAACATTTTTGATAAATATGTGCTATACATTTTCTTGAAAATATAGAGTCATGGGAAAAAAATGCTAGAAGAAATACATCAAAATATTACAGTTATCTCTGAATGTTTGAGAGGGAGGATTATGGGCAATAGTTATTTTCTCCTGTGCACATTTCTAGATTTTCTGTATTTTACAACCAGTATGTTTTATTTTACGATAAGGAAATACACTTTTAAAACCCTGTTTTTGCTTGGCAGGAAGAGTATCCTTAGCACACAGATGAGATTATCAAGTCCATGGGGGAAAAGTGACCTGTTAGCAATACCCAGTGGATCATGGACTTGTCCAGGGAATGAAGTGGGGACACCTGGCCCCTTTCTGGGGAGCCACATGCCATTAAGACCATTGGTCAGAACACACAGAGAGTCGAGAAGACCCCCTTCGGTGCATTTGGGATGTCTCACTTGGATTTGGGGATGTTTAATTAGAGACGCAGAAGTGGCCGTGTTGGAGAGGGGGCCGCGAGTAGTGTGTGGGGTGTGGGTTTGGAGGAGAGAGTATGATGAACAGGTGAGTGTCCTAATTGGACAGAAAAGGGCAAGGGAACGTCACCTCCCTCTCAGGCCCTACACTCATCCTGGACAACTCTTAGAATTTTTAAAGGCTCCAAAAAGATCCAGTAACGTTGCCCAGATTGAGTCTGATAATCTGTTTGGAGCCTCAGCGTCTGCAGGGGACTCCCTCTGGGAAGGTGTGGGAGTTGAGGCTGGCCCTTTGGTAGGGGGAGTTGATTAAATGGAACCTACTTTCTCCCTCCAAATTCCAACCATGGCAGAGTTTGGTCAACTACCCTGGTGCAAGATGAATGACCCTCTGGAAGGTTCCTGAGAGGACCTGGCCATCCCCAACAGAGCTGCAGTGTGAACACCTGCTCAGAGAAGACATTTTAACAGGTTCCAGACCACCTGGAAAAGAGCGGGTATAGTCAAGAGTACTTTCCTCTGATATTGGTGTTGATTCTGGAAACCATCCCCATGAAGAAAACAATAACATGAATAATACTGGCTAACATTTACTGTGTGCCCGGAGCTGCTCCAAACACTTCCCCTTGTTTCTCAGACATCAGAGTGTGAGTAGGCATCACCTTACAGTTGAGGAACCCGAGATCCAGACGGGGAGGCCGATGATCTGAACCCTCCTACCCCTAGAGAAAGGCAGTAGCATAGCCCTGATCCTTCCTGTCTCTTCCTGGCCCCTTCATCCTTGGTATATCTGTGACTAGGTTTAGCTAAATGCTGGAAGCTTGTGAAACAGAGTTTAGCCTGCAGTGGTTCAGAGGGTGGCTCTGAAGTCAGACTGCATCACTGCTCAGCCGCTGGCTGTCAGTTTGATCACGGACAACCACTTAAACTCCGCGAACTTCAGCTTCCTCGTCTCTCGCAGAGATGGGTACAATAGCATCACACAGGACGTTGCAAGGATGAAGCAAGTTCATCCCTGAAAAGTGTTAAGAGCAGCTCCTGACTCCTAGAGCACAGGCTCAACAGGTGTTGTTGCTGTTATCTTCATGGGAATGGTTTTCAGACTTGACATTAGCGTGATGGGGAAAACAGCAAAAATGCCAGAGAGGAAGAGGCACACAAATAAGAAAAAGGATATTTTCTAAGAGTGCTGCCAAGATCCGAGTGGGAATAACTCTCCTGAACTGAACTTCCCTCCCAGCAACTGCTTTCCGTAGCCAAGCACACAGTGAGGGTGTTCTCCAGGGTGGGGGGTTATTCGGAGCTTGTCAGAGCTGCTTTTCAAAGGTGGCTGAAAAAGCCTCTGGGCCCCAGGTTCTGGCCCTCAGTACTTGAAGTGGACTTCCCTGAAGCTTGGAGCTGGCCAGGAACCAATAACGGTAAGCTTTGGAGTGCTGGGAAATGCCCTGAGCCCGTAGTAATCGGCTGGATCCTGAAGGCTCAGGGCTTTAATCACAGCTCTGTCTCTGACATGCTGTGTGACCCTGAACAAGTCAATTGCTCTGTCTGTGCCTTCGTTTTCCCAAATGTTAATCAGGGCATGGCCTGCCCAACCCGTGTCCCAGCTGGGAAGTGGGTATCAAAAAACTTGAAAAAGGCAGTCGTGAAATCACACTGTTCAGAGGCACTGCTGGAAAAGCTACAGATACAAATAAACAGAGACACACACACAGGCCCCTGAATGGGGCACTGTGGGCAGGGTGGCTTCACTTTGGGCCATGCGTGTAGTGAGAACTCTGTGAGAAAGGCCGGGAGCGGAACAGAGCGGGCCAAGCAAAGCCCTTCCCTGTAACTCTTTGCCGAGTTTTATCTAAAAACACACAACAATTCCATAATAATTGGAAACTTCACTTGAAAGTTTGGTATAAAAATGAAGTGTAGGCCGGGTGCGGTGGCTCAAGCCTGTAATCCCAGCACGTTGGGAGGCCAAGGCGGGTGGATCGAGACCATCCTGGTCAACATGGTGAAATCCTGTCTCTACTAAAAATACAAAAAAAATCAGCTGGGCATGGTGGCACGTGCCTGTAATCCCAGCTACTCAGGAGGCTGAGGCAGGAGAATTGCCTGAACCCAGGAGGTGGAAGTTGCGGTGAGCCGAGATCGCGCCATTGCACTCCAGCCTGGGTAACGAGTGAAACTCTGTCTCCAAAAAAAAAAAAAAAAAAAAAAAAGAAAGAAAAAGAAAAAGAAAAATGAAGTATAAAAAATTGGGAAATGGATGTCTTTATTGCTTCGTTTAAATGAGAATAAAGAAAACCTTCCCTGCCCCCCATAAAGAGTCTAGATGACTGGGGGCAGAGAGGGCCCTGTTTTAAAAGGTATTTTGGAAACTTTCTTGCAGGCCAGTGGGATCTGCATATCTGGGAGGTGAGGCATTTGCTCCGGGTCTGGGGCCCACCCCAGGCACCATTCTGCCTTGTCCTTCCCCAATCCGGGCTCCGTTTCACTCCCCGCCCCCATGTGAAGCTGTCAGTGCTCTGAGGGCAGATGCTGAATTATTCGTCTCTGCTCCGGGATCTGGCGCATTTTCCAGCTCCCTGTAGGTATTCTGCAGGTGTTGGTGGTTTCCGTGGCAAAAACATAAAAGGCTCTGAAGTGATTACTTCTGGAGAGACAGCTGCGGGGAGCACCACGTTCAAGTGCAGGAGCACCAGCTGGGAGTCTACTTTGCCCCGACTGCCAGCGGGGCCTCAGCAATTTGTTTTCCTCTGTGGAGTCCAAGTTGCCCAACACATTGTTTCCTCTCAATCAGTGAAGATTCACTGAGCGCCGAAGCTGTGCCAGGAATCATGAGAGGTACTGCTACGGGAAAGATGACCAGACTCAACCCACAAACAGAGAGGAAGAGAGACGTGGAAATCACCTCCATAAAATATAATGGATGCATGCCCACTAGGATGGCTAAAATTAAAAAGACAGATAATATGACGTGTTGGTGAAGATACGGAGAAAGTGCGCCCCTCATAGGCTGCTAAATACCCAGAACAGGCAAATCTATAGAAACAAAGATTAGTGGTTGTTTCAGGCTAATGGCAGGGGGGTTGAAGCAAAACAGGAAGAGATACTGCAGGCTTCTTTTTGGGTGATAAAAATGTTCTAAAATTAAATTGTGATGATGGTTGAACAACCTTGTGACTATGTGGAAAACAGTGAATTGTACACTCGAAGTGGGTGAATTGTATATGGATTCTATTTCAAAGCTATTCATAAAAAGTCATGGCAGCGACGATGTTTGTATAGATCTACTGCGTTATGGGGGAAGGGTCCAGAGGGAGAAGAACCAAGGGTACTTGTGGGGGACGGTCAGAGGAGGCGTTCTGAAAGAATCAACTCAGGGCGAGTCTGGAAGTAGATGTGACTCGACAAAGGGAAGCGGGGACCATGTAAGCAAGCCGTAGCAGCACGAGGGACCTGCAAAGTGGTTTCATACGGCCAGAGCTGGGGTGCATGGAGGAGGGAGAGGATGAGGGGCAGGTGGGGAATGAGGCTTGGCAGCTGAGGGAAGTCTAGTCATGGAGGGCTTTCAGTGTCACACTGGAGCTGGGCTTTATCCTGCACATTTTTCTCTGTGCCTTGAGGATGCTGATGGCATCATTTACAAGACCTCGTTTGATTTTTGACTTACGCGACTGCAGACTTATATTTCTAGACCACAAATCTTAGCTCTACCTCTTGAAGACTGTGTGGCTTTGCCATGAGAGGAGTCACAAGTGTTATTGGATGTCAGGAAGGCTGTCCATGCTCTCATGCCCGGGATAATGGGCACAAGAGGAGCTTCGGGGATGGGCAGGGCTGGGGCAGGGTGGGGCAGCCCCATCTACTCACGGCACATGTGGCTCTCGTCTTCTCCCTGGGCGCAGTCCTGGTGGAAGTCACAGGCCTGGCCAAGCTGGAGGACTGTCCCGTTCCAACAAGTGAAGGAGCTCTGCAGGGCCATCTTGGAGCCGGGGGATGTTCCTGGAGAGCACACAGACACACAACCATGGTGAGTTTGCATGACCCCAGGTACCAGCTGGCCTGATGGGTTGGTCCCATGGGCAGGCTGCAAGGACAGCATTATCCCACCCTGCCATTCACATCCCCAGGCCTGAATGAGACATCTGCATTTTCATCTGGCCACACCCAGGGTCAACACCAGCAGGTGAGAGGAGTCAAAGCCCCTCATGCTCATTCATGGCTTGCTGGGATATCTCACTTTCTAGGATGGTGAGCAGCAGAGTGGTCCATGTTCCCTAGGTGACGTTCCCCCTCAGGGGTCCTCAAACCCATGGCTTTAGTGTGCAAAGCAGATGGCCTCCAGGTGGAATCTCACCTGCACAGACAGCTCCACCCTCAAGGTCAAATTTGGGGTACCAAGAAGTGGACCTGGTCTAGTGCATGACCCCAGGTTCCATCACTGGAGTGACTTATTGAGAAGATTTTAGAAACATGCAGCACTTTAATGCAAAGAACACAATCATGCAAGCTCGGGCCTGTGATCTGGACTTGGCTTAACCTGCCTGGCTGTGTGAGGCTGACCATGTCCCTTCTCTCTGTGATCCCTGTCCCCTTCTCTGTCAAATGAGGGATTTCTACTAGATTGCTAAGGTTTGCTCCAGTCTGAAATTCTTAGACAATTAATTTTATCCAGAGGGGGAAGGGAGGGGAACAGTTTATAATGAACATGCACAGTTATTAATTTCTGGATTAAGAGCAATGCATTTTGATCATGAACTAACCTGTAACCACTCACATCTTTGCAGGCCCCAAAGTCAGGAAGGAGAAGGCCGGCCTGATTTAGCCTCCCTGACCAAGTGGAGGGCTCTGCCCGGGGACCACCTCACAAGGGCCTGGCTGGCGCCTGCTGCTACTCAGCTCTTGGCTGATGTCAAGTTTGGAGCCTCTGGCCCCTGTGGAGATGAGCAGGCAGGGTTCAACTGGGTCAATGCCCCGAGTTTGCCTGCCTTACCCTTGGCCTTGTTTTCTAGCTCCATCCGGTCGTAGCTGGTGCTACACCCACCTCGTGCTCAGGGCAGTGGGGGGAGATCAATGAGTACCCCACTTGGCTAAGTCCCCCAGCCTCTCTGAGCCTCACGTCGGGGTGGGGCGTTTCCATCTCTGCTGCAAAGCAAACTCAACTGATTCGGATGCAGAACTCTCCAGGTTAGGTGATCTTTAATATCTAAATTTCCATGATTTCCTGGTTCAAAGGACTCTTCCCAATAGCACTGAAACTAACACAAAGCCCAGCTTGTCTACTTTGGAATTCCTCCATCTACTTTAGCACACCTGGCCCTGTGAGGAAGCTAGACAGGTCTTGAGGTCCATTTCCCAAGCATAAAAACTGAGGTCAGAGAGGTTCAGTGATTTATCTAAGGTCACACAGCTGGTATGTGGGATTTATACCCAGCATCTCTGACTGTAAAGGTGCCCTCTCCATCTCATGGAAGGAGGTGGCCTTGTGCCCTAGGGTAGTCCACATAAGGCAAGTTTGTTAGATGACAGCAGATGGCCACCCAGCATTGTCAGCCCTGCCTCCTGCAGAGCATTCTCTGCAAGTCCTGATCGTGAGAAAACAGGTCCCACTTCCTTCCAGGGAATCATATCTGAGCCCTTTCATCTGCCCTTCAAGGTTCGTTGATCTGGGCCCAAATTGCCTTTGCCTCTCCCTCTGCCTCTTCTCATGGACTCTGTGAGGGAGAGGATCATGGTTATATGATGGTCATGTGATGTTGCACCCCATACTCTGCTGATTGAAACCCTGATGTCCATCCAGGTCCAGCACACAGATGCTGCCTGTGATAATCCTCACACCTTCTCCTCACCTCCATCTGGAGAGCTGCTGGTTCCATGAAGACTGCCTCCAGAACACGTGTGCATCATCCCATCTCCTCCATCAAGTTGTTTGAGCTTGGCGTTCCCCCAGCCCTAGCCAGTGCCTGACCCCTAGTTGGGGTTCGTGAATAGCTTGCATATTAGGTTACCTATCTGCAGTAGGCTGAATAGCAGACCCCCAGATAGCCACATCTGAATCCCCAGGGCCTGCGAAAATGTTATTTATGTGGCACTTAATGTGATTAAGTTAAGACTCTTTAGCTGGAGACATTAACCTGGAATATCTAGGGTTGCGGTGTGTGGCAAATGTGATCACGAGACAAGAGAGTCAAAGTAAGAAGTATGAACTGTGAGGGTGGAAGCGAGAGTTTGGAGTAGTGGGAGGAAGGGGTCACAAGCCAAAGGGTGCAGGCAGCCTCTGGAAGCTGGAAAAGTCAAGGAAATGATTCTCTTAGAGCCTCCAGGAGGAACCCACCCTGCTTGACAACATGACTTTAGTCCAGTGAAACTAATTTCCAACTTCTGCCCTCCAGAACTGTAAGAGAACACATTCATGTTGCTTTATTATGTTCGTGGTAGTTTGTTACAGCAGCAATAGAGAATGAACACTCCGTCTAAACCTGACTCCCGCTGAAATCTCAGACAGCCAAAGCTCCCATCATCGGGAGCTCAGAGTAGCTTTAGATCCACTTCTCAGTGCTCTAACTTGCTTTTGTGACTAGATCTTTGCAGTTCTCTGGACTATTCACCCTACCTTTTTCTTACATAGAAGGAAAAATGCCACCCCATTTGTCCCTGGGCCTCAAGACAGCCTTAGCAAGGTTTTCCCAAATAACTTACGGATTCTAAGTGCAGGAAAATGCACAACAAAAAATTACCCTTGAGCAATATAGGTTTGAATCCACTTATACTTGGATCTTTCCCAACATGGTGTGGATGGAAAATATAGTATTTTTGGGTTTGGCAGGGGTGACTGATGCCCTGGGGCATGTACAGATTTGTGGGTCCTGGAAGCAACCCCTCACGGCATGGAGACCATATTCTTCCACACACATGGGATCAAAGCACAGAGGGATGGCAGAATGAGACAAGATGCTCATTTTAGGACGTAAAATGTCAAGTTCATTTTGCGGCTTTAATTTTGTGCATCAATTCTTCACCTGTCATTCATGTCCTCTTGGAAGCTGAAGGTAAAACGCTTTCTGCACACACTGGTGCTGGTCCCAAGGAAGGTGTCCTCTCCCCAGAACAGCGGGAGGAGATGCACCTCAGCTGGGGAGCTGACCGGGCTGTGTCCCAGGAGTCAAGGGCACTCTAGAAGAAGCACCTGCCTGTCAACTAAACTTGTAACAACCAGGACGGAGCAGTTCTGCTCTTTCTACTTAGTAGGAGAAAATGGGGAAGCCAGGCACCCTTGCCTCTCTGCGCCTCTTTCAAGGCACAGGTATTTAGGATAACAAGAAAAGTTCTCACATTGGCTTGGTGATTTTGTTTCCAAATCACTCTTTCTTAGGTCTTATCATAGGAGACCATTAAATATAGTTAAGACCTTATCCTCATTCCCAGCCCTGCCCAAAACCCACGTGAACTCAAAAATCTGTGAGGTCTCCCTTAACCTCCTGGATACATCTAGGCTGCGTCTGTTTCATCCGCAGCTTATGTCCCAATGGGCACAAGCGCTTTGCACACCAATCACCTGGTTTCCTCAAATAGGTCTTGCAGCTTCTTTACTTTCCTTCATTCTAAAAACAGACGCCAATCGTCTAAAGTTCAAAAGCAGGGTCAAAAGAAGCAAAGATAATGGCCAGAATCCCACCATCCGGAAGCCACCATTTTTAACATCTTGGTAGATTTCTCTTTGGTTTAGTTTCTTCTGCTCATGCTTTAAAAGTATGTATAGTTGTGTCATATATATAGGCCTTAAAATAATTTAGGTTATATCACGAGTTTTTCCAATGGTTTTAAAATTTTCCCATAAAAATCCTTTTTAATGGCAACAATATTGTGCGATATTTCCTATCATTCATTTAAACATTATTCAATGATTGGGCTGCTAGTCTGTTTATGATAACACTTTGAAGAATATCTTTGAGCATAAACCTTTGCCTGCACTGCAGATGATTTTCACAGGATAGATTCCCAGAAGTGGAATTACTGAATCAAAAGGTATAAACATTTTAAAGGCTCTTAATACAGATTGCCAAATTGCCTTCTAGAAGTTAATCCAATTTACACTCTTCACCAGCTGTGTTCATGCATGCACATCCCTCATACTACATCCTGGCCAACCCTGAGTATTACCAGAATTTTTAACTACAGGTATCCCCCTGCTGTTTTATTCTGGATTTCTTTGATAGTCAGTGAAGTTGGGTGCTTTTTTCTTTTTCTTTTTCTTTTTTTTATAGACAGAGTCTTGCTCTGTTGCCAGGCTGGAGTGCAGTGGTGTGATCTTGGCTCACTACAACCTCCGCCTCCTGGGTTCAAGCAATCCTCCTGCCTCAGCTTCCCAAGTGGCTGGGACTACAGGTGCACACCACCAGACTCAGCTAATTTTTTGTATTTTTAACAGAGACGAGGTTTCACCATGTTGGCCAGGATGGTCTTGATTTCTTGACCTCATGATTCACCCACCTCGGCCTCTCAAAGTGCTGGGATTACAGGGATTACAGGTGTGAGCCACCACGCCCAGCCCTCTTTTTTTTTTTTTTTTTCTTTGAGGCAGAGTCTTACTCCGTGGCACAGGCTGGAGTGCTGTGGCACAGTATTGGCTCACTGCAACCTCTGCCTCCCAGGTGGAAGTGATTCTCCTGCCTCAGCCTCCCTAGCAGCTGGTATTACAGGCCCCCCGCCACCATGCCTGGCTAATTGTATTTTTAGTAGAGGCATGCTTTTGCCATGTTGGCCAGGCTGGTCTTGAATGTCTGGCTTCAAGTGATCTGCCCACCTTGGCCTCCCAAAGTGCTGGGATTACAGGCATGAGCCACTGTGCCCAGCTTGGAGGTTGAATTTTTTCTCACATTACTAGCTTCTTTTTTTCTTTCCAAATTTATTTTTTAGGGAATTGCCAACGTGTCGATTAGGTTCTTCCTGTTTTCATACTGAGTCGTATGACGTCATTAATAAGGGTGTGAAACTATCATATGCTTGACAATTTTTCCCAGTATTTTATATATATTTTCATTCTGTTTATAATGTATTTTGATAAACAAGCATTTTAAATTTCCCTGGTGATTTCCTCTTCTGTATGGATGCCTACAGAGTTTGTTCCATGTGGGATCAGTGGGTCGCATGTGGGTTACCCTTTGGCATCTTCGGCTTGACCTCTCCTCTGTGGACACCTTCCACCAACTCTTCCCCTTTCAGCACTGGGAATCTAGCTCTCACCACCTCATCTGGGCCATTTTCATGGATTCTCTTCTCCATGAATAATCCTTTCTCTTGGGTACATTACGTCTTCTGCATTTAATGTGGTAGACACTCTGCTCCGTGTCGTTACTGTGGTGTGCACATCTGATGTCCTCACCCAGCTGCAAGTGACTTGAAGAGAGGTGTCAAGTCTCAACTTCAAGAGCCTCAGATGGAGTCTGGCATAAAGATCTCAAATCTCCCTATTTGGGAATTGTACTGATCCTGTGTATTAGCTGGGGAAGGTCTCATTATGCCCATTTGATAGTTGAGAATACCAGAGGTCAGAGTGGTTACATGGCTGGCTGAGGGATTGGTGGAAATGTACGGATTTAGATCCCTTGTTCTCTATCCTTTATGCTGTGTCTGTCCAGGGAGTGGTGATGGTGGGCACGGAAGGTCAGGATATCGGCATCCCTGCCCCTCCCACACACCTCGACAAAGGAGGAGGTCCAGGAGCAGGGGCCAGTGTGGCTTCCACTCTCCGATGCCCTGGATTTTGCTCCAGAGACCTGTCTTCCTGGGCGGAAGCACAGCAGCAGCCCGACACTGCTACCAACTCTGCCCAGTCTCCCTCCCCGACAGGAGATTTCCAGGCTCTGGCGCAGCTTCCTCTGCCCATGGGGAGCTTTAGGCTTGCAGGAGAGTCAATTAGATGGACGCCTGGTATTGTGATCTCTACTGCCAGCCCAAACCCCAAACTAATGAGGCACAACAAAAAACAACTGCTCTGTCTTCTCAAGTTCTATTTTTTATGGGGCCCATAAATTCCAAGAAGAAAAGTATCCTTGGTGAATGATTTTAATCAAGGGCCTGAGTTCCCAAACAGCATCTTCTCTGTGGTTATAACAGAATTGTTCTGCCTGCAGTGTAGAGTACTCTCAGGCTGGTCACAGCCTGCAGAGCAGTGAGGAAGGGCAGTAGCTTGGACAGGAAGAGCCAGCTCCTGTTTCCCCTCGACACTTCTGATGTCTACTGCCCATGTGGTTCCTGGTAACCACTGAAACACCTAAATGCCCTAATAGGCAAAAGTAAGGAGGTCTGAGAACAAGCCACTCTGGGAAGAGTCGGTGCTTGGGGAATCTTTTGCTAGTAAGGGTCTTTTCTATGGGAATTGACATATTAGCCTTTGAAATGGTACTTCCCCACAGAATAACGATGTAAATCATGGGGTGTTACCTTTATATAGTATTTGTAGCATTCAAACAGCTTACAATGTATTTCTTCCCCACCTTCTTTTCTTTTCTTTTCTTTTCTTTTCTTTTCTTTTCTTTTTTTTTTTTTTGAGATGAAGTCTCACTCTGTTGCCCAGGTTGGAGTGCAATGGCATGACCTCGGCTCACTGCAACCTCCGCCTCCCGGGTTCAAGCAATTCTCTGCCTCAGCCTCCCAAGTAGCTGGGATTACAGGCATGTGCCACCATGCCAGGCTAATTTTTGTATTTTTAGTAGAGACGGGGCTTCACCAACTTGGCCAGGCTGGTCTTGAACTCCTCATCTCATGATCCACCTGCTTTACCCGCCTCGGCCTCCCAAAGTCCTGGGATTACAGGTATGAGCCTATTTTCTTAACCCTTCTTTGTGTGAATCTCATAAAAAACTGGAAGGACAGTTATTAATGTTCTCATTTGATTAATCAGAAGACTAAAGATTTGAGAACCTACACATTGCACAGAGAAATGATTTTTAGACAATAAAGCACTACAGAAGGTAACCAGTTATTTACTAGGTACTTTGCAAGTGGTCTCACAACTAGTAAACCACAGGTAGGGGCCCAAAACCTGGTGAGATGACCCCAGCTCAAGTTCCTCTCTCATGACTCAGATTAAATTGTCTTCTAGGAGAGGCTCCCTGACTGCCCATGGGAGTCACTTGGAAAGTGAGAAATAGTTCTGAGGTTCAGGCCAATGAAATCAGTATCTCTGGGGAACAGACCTTTGGCCTTGTTGGTTTTAAAAGTCCTGGGTGCAGTTGCTCATACCTGTAATCCCAGCACTTTGGGAGGCCAAGGCGGGTAGATTGCTTTGAGGTCAGGAGTTCCAGACCAGTCTGACCAACATGGTGAAACCCATCTCTACTAAAAATATAAAAATTAGCTGGCTGTGATGGTGGGCACCTGTAATCCCAGCTATTTGGGAGGCTGAGGCAGGAGAATCCCTTGAAGCTGGGAGGTGGAGGTTGCAGTGAGCTGAGATCGTGCCTTTGTCACTCCAGCCTGGGTGACAAAGCAAGACTTCATCTCAGAAAAAAGTTCCTCTGGCAATTCTCAGGGGCATATGGTTGAGTATCATTTCCTTGGAGGCCTGGAGATCCTGGGCGGAGATGCCTCTGTATCAGGGGTGGGTTCTTTATCTTTACCATCTTCACTGTTGATCTCAAATCCTGTCTCCAAGGGCCCTTCCATCTCTGATGTCCTGTTCTGGGCAGTAGCTGTTGGTGGCTACATGTTTCTGAGGTTGACAGGTTAGAGTTAGTGTCAGCTTTAATGCTGGCTGTTGCTAATGACTCTCCCCTGCAGCTTTCTCCCCTCCCAAGCATCTGTCCTAAGCCACACACCCAGCACACTTGCCTTTCAGTGGCATTTCCTGTCTCAGTCATTTGTCACTTGCATCCTGGAATATCTCTCCCGAAACAACATGCCACTTTTGTTTGCCCATTTATCTCCTCCCTGGATATGGTAGAAATGAGTTCAGATTTGCACTGGAGACACACGTGGCCCACGTCAGGTTACATGAATCGCTATTCTACACTACAGGCGTTTTACTGGGTTCGCTTACTGAGAACGATGTCTTTTCCCTAACGGTGCATTCAAAACAGAAACACACACAGCCTCTTCTCCTTCAGTCATGTTTTAGAGATTTGATGCTACAAAACCTACACAACTCTCCTAACTCAAATATCTTTTTTTAAACGAATGTCAAATTTGAGGGCGCTAATTTTTAATTAGGGTGATTTATGTGTCATTTCAAAAAGGGACATTTCTATCAGCTTTCTGGCATCTCCCACCTGCTTGCTCTTGCCTAACTAATGACACTCGTTAAAGGGGAAAATCTGAGGGCTGCTTCCGTGAGAAGGGGTCTTGCTCTTCAGTTAAAGTGAAGGGGAGGCGATGCATGGAGGAGCCTGGTGTCTAGGGGACGCAGGTCAGGTCTGGACAAGGAGCTTGAGTCCAGGGGGCTGGGCCAGAATCTGGACTAGGAGAATCAGGCTCTCAAGGGTAAACAGCCTGAAGACATGAAAACGGATGGTGACATGATGAGAATGTAGTGAAGTGCACGGGCTAACAGCTGCAGATCCTTTCTGATGTTAATGGGGGTATTGGAAGGCCTGAGAACTGTGTAAATTAAGCCTGGCAGAGACCAGTCCTGCTGAGGTCTAGGGGGCTCATAAATTGTAGTGGACAACCTTATTAAAGAACTGGCATCTTGGGTTCCTACTTGAAATGTAAATCGGCAAGGAGCAGGTCTCACTACAGATGGCTGCTGGTGGGCTGGGTAAGAAAGCCTGGTTCTGGGAAGTGGGAGAGTTAGTTTAAGGCCAAGCCTTGCCACCAGCCCTCTGGGACCACGAGGAAGTCACTTTCTCCCTGGGCCTCAATTTCCTTGTTTGTGAACCTTCTAAAGCCAGCCAGCATAGCTGCCGCGGGCTTAGGCTGTTGCATTAATGGTGTGCCCACACACCCCTACATCAGAACCACACAGGAGCTTCCTGGATCTGACTTCAGTCACACAGAATCACAGGATCTGGGTGGAGGGCCTGGAAAAGCAGGCACCACAGGCTCTGTGGGCGATAATTGAATACACCCAAGTCTGACACCCTCTGGTGCCTGAGAAATGGATATTCAGTTCTTTTTCCTCGCAGAGGAATTCCAGGACCTCCAGCACCTCTCACCGCCTCCACCCTCTCATTGCAAGGATTTCCTCCTTGGCCCAGGATTCTCAAGAGCGCCTTTCACCCCGCTAGCTTCCATGTCTGTGAATCCTCTTGCAGGCCCAAGGACCCACTTTGTTCAGTTTGTGTTGATGAGCCCTCTAAGATGTAGAGAAAGTAAAAGTAGGTTCCAGCCCCCATCTTCTACTAGCTAGTGGGGTGAACGCAGACACGGTTTGCAGTTTTCTATATATTGGGGATGCTACTCAACGTACAAGATTTATGTGAGGATGAAATGAAATCATGTGCACATAAAACAATACATGGGTTCTTACTATGGGTTAATTTCAGAGACTATCCCAAGGACTTTGAGAGGACCAGCAATGGAGGGTGGATGAGAAGGGGTCAGTGAGGGGGCTACAGAGGCAGATCTTGGGACAGATAGAACCTTTGGGTGTCCTCACGCCACGTAGTAGAGGTGAAGCGCTGCAGGGCCAGATCCTTTCAGCAAAACAATAATGGAAACAAATGCAAGAGTCATTTCTGACATAAATAACAGCTGTGAAAAATAACACTTGCAATGATGGGTTTTCAGCATTAGTTGTCTCTGGAGTCAGCTTTCTGAAGCCACCTCCTTTTCGGTCCTAATTCTACCATAAACCTTTGCTGGTTTCCACAGCATGCAACATAAATCCCAGCTCTGCCATGTGTTATCACACCTTTAGCTAAACATCGGGACCTGCAGTTCCTTACAGCATTTGTGTAACTTTGTTCCGTTGTCTAGAATCATCTTGATCTCAACAATTCCTGCTAACTCAGATGCCACTTTCCCCAACTGCTTGTTCTTCTCTCTTGAAGAAAGACACACGCCTCCCTCTGGGGTGCTCTGGAAATGGTGCATACCTTTGGCTGTGTCTTGCCTCACTTTATTGGGCATTGATATCTGCACTGCCAGCTTCTCCCACTAAATTCTAAATTCCTTGAGGCAGGGAGTCTGTGTCACTTATTTTGTCTCCTCAAGAGTGTCTGTCACATAGCAAGTGCTAATGTATGTAGTCAAATAGTACAAACCAGATCACCGAGTTTAAGTGAAGAATGTCGTGAGGTGGGATGGATTTCCTTGCATTCTGCTAGGAATTACTAATTCCTTTGGGTTGCACTGCAGAAATCCCACCCACCTTCCCCAGTCTCCATTTCAGTCTTTGAGCTTCTACGACGTGCCCAGCACTGGGGTGACAGCAGTAAAGAAAGAGCAACATGGCAGGCGCAGTGGCTCCTGCCTGTAATCCCAGCACTTTGGGAGGCTGAGGCGGGCAGGTCACCTGAGGTCAGGAGTTCAACACCAGCCTGACCAACATGGTGAAACCCCGACTCTACTAAAAATACAGTAAGTAGTCAGGTGTGATGGCGTGTACCTGCAGTCCCAGCTACTGGGAGGGGGGCTGAGGCAGGGGAATAGCTTGAACCCAGGAGGCAGAGCTTGCAGTGAACCCAGACCGCACCACTGCACTCCAGCCTGGGCAACAGAGCAAGAGTCCATCTCAAAAAAAAAAAAAAAAAAAAAAAAAAAAAAAAAAAAAAAAAAGATATGCCATCTCTGTGGAAGTGATACATGAGCTGATAGTGAAGGGTGAGAATCAGCCATGAAAAAGGCTGTGGAGGAGCAGAAGCTGCAAGGCTGGGGTGCTAAAGGATGTTCCTGATCCGGAAGCAGAGCTGAGGCCAGTGCGGCTTAAGAGGGTCACAGAAGATTACAGAGGGTTATGAGTGGTGGCTTTGGAGGGAGGCTGAGGCCCACCGAGGCAGGACCCTGTGGGTTGTGGCAAGGGGCAGGGACCTTATTTAAGGAGTTTAGACAAAAGGCTGAAAAACATCTAAGTCTTTAAAACGATAATTCTGAGTGATTCCAGAATAGATGGAGAGAAAATGGAAGTGGGCAAAGCACTTGGCAGGCTGCTGTTGGAGCTGACCAAGCAAGTCACGAGGGCAGCGTGAATGAGGCTGGTGATATGGAGATGGAAGGAGGTGGGGGTGTGCGAAGGTGACCCTGACAGGACTGGCAGAGGGCCCGAGGTGATGGTGAGAGAGGACAACATGGTGGCACTCAGGTGGGACCAGGGCTGCCTGCTGATGTGACAGAGCCTGTGAGGGCTGGCTTGCAACTTCCAATTCCTAGGACAAAGTCGGTCTCCATATAGATTTACTGAGAACCGCCAAGATTCCTGCAGGAAGGCAGCATGCATTTCGTTTCTGTGGTCGAGTTCTCCAAAGGAATTAGCAATTTCCTTAATCTTTTGTATCTTCACAGCCCCTTCATTTTGTTGCGTGATCCTTTCCTAAGGTTTTCCCATTCAACATTTATCTTCATTGCTTTGTTGAAAACACACACCAATAATTTTATTTGTAATATTATAAATGACCTCTGTGTATGTTTCGCCATTAATCTCCCTGCAAAGTGGTTGCACTTAACCATTCTGTACCATACCTCCCCATAAAATATGTCATCTTCTCCTCTTGTTCTTCAGTAAACAATGCAATTTCAACTGTACCTTGGAGAATTAGTACTAATCACAAACAAATTATAGCTCCTACTGAGACTACTGCAGGGACCAGACTGTAGATTCTGCCGTGGAGAAGCCTGCTTGGATTGAGCAAAGGCAAGGAGGGCTCATTTGGAATGGAGGAGTAAAGACAGGAGCACCTGATCATAGGCAGTGGCCCCTTCAGGCATCTCCAATTAAGGGAGCCAGGTGGACTCAGCCCTCTTATATGTACGTAGGAGGTCATCCTGCCCCCATTGGATCCATGGTTCCCACAGTAGAAGGGCTGGCTACTTGCTAAAGGATGAGGTAGCCACTGGGTGCTGATGCCAATGTCAATCATCACAGCAATAGCTTCCACCCTCACCATTGACTGAGTGCTTACAATGTTCTAGGTCCTGTACTCAAGGCTTTATTAGCATTATTTTATTTAGATCTTACAGTAATTATGTAGTAATTGCTCCCTCATTTTACTGAGAAGGAAACTGGAATCCAAATGTTTGTAAGATCATTCCCGAGGTCATAAGTGTTGGCAAAGCTAGAGTTTTATATCTGTCTGGCTGAGAAGCCCACACTCTCAGTCAATATGCGAGCCCTGGTGGGCTGAAGGGTGAGGCTGGCTGGGATTTGGGAATGGGATTCCAGTCTCTCAAAGGGTTAGAACATTCAGTGTTTTCAGAGGAATAATGTACCAAGCAGGTACTAAGATAAGGTCCAGAAACCTGAATATTAGCATTCAGGGTTTGTCCCCACCAGCCAGGCAAAAATGCCTCCTCCATCAGAGGTCATTGGGGCCAAATGAGATAATTGTGGAAAGTACTTTGTAAACCATCTAGTGCTAGTGAATGATTAAGATTTTATTTTTAATATTAACCATCTGACATTTATGCACAATATCACTAAACCCGTAAGAGGCTTCCACACCTCCATCTTTACTGAAATGCTACCTTCTCACCAAGGCCTTCCCTGGTGATTTTATCTAAAATGTCTCCCCTGGCCCCTTACCCAAATCACAGAGGCTTCATCTCTCCTTTCCTTGCTACCTGCATAATTGGGCAATATACACCTTCCTTATTAGTGTTGATGGTAGTCTGTCTCCCTGACTAGTCCCTGGGGGATGGAGAACTTAGTGTGTGTTTCACTGCTGAACCCCAGTGCCCAGAACAACACCCAGCACCTGGGAATCTCAGTAAAAGTTTCTTGAAAGAATAAGTGAATAATGCTTTTTAATAAATAATTTTGGGTAGTGGATTCAGAAGCAGGGTCTATGCTTTGTTCGTAATATAAAATTGGTATTTCAGAGAGTTTCCACATGGCCCCAACTCCCGTGGCTACAAAGCTGGCATCTGTTCATATAAAAAGCAAATCATGTAGAAGGCTCATTGCGGTGATTGTGGCTTTCTCTGTGGCTAAAGACCTTGCTCAGTGCTGCCAATTCCATCCAGGATGACAGCTGCCCACTCAAACCTGCAATGGGGCATGGACCAGAAGCTGATGAAGTTGGAACTGGTACGGGCTTCTGGGTGCCACCATACATGGAGAGTGATGGCTGATTCACAGTGAGTAGCAAGGGGCTGGGAGACAGCGAGAAAGGGCTTCCTAGCTGGGCACAATGGCAATGAGCTGTAATCGTGCCTCTGCATTCCAGCCTGGGCAACAGAGCAAGACTCCATCTCTTAAAAAAAAAAAAAAGTGCATCCCATTCTAGGCACTAAGCCAAGTGAGAAACAGCCTCCAAGCTAGCAGTGTGCAGTGGATGGGTCATCTTTCCAGCCAGGGGCAAGAGGAAGCAGGGTTTCCTTGGAGGGAATGAAAGGAGCTTTGGTGTTATCAAATTTGACAGGCACAGTCCAGGCAAAGAAATCTGGAAAGGGGTAGGGTCTCCTATGCAAAGATCAAAGTCACTTGCTTTGGCTAGGAGTCAAGAACCTCTCTGTAGTTTTTAGTTCTTTTCTAAGCCTTTCGTGTTAAGGTCTGAACTTCTCAGAACCACAAGACTGGGAGAAAACTAATGAAGAAGGAAAACTGGATGATAGGCAGGCAGGAAGGATAAATAACAACTAAAATAATATTCAGCCTACTATGTATCAGGCATTTTTCATATGTATTATCTTTCACTTGATTCCTTCAATGAATATGACTGAAATATACAAGAAGATGACTGATTTAGTATGGCTACTATCAAAACATAGAAAATAACAAGTATTGGCAAGGATATAGGGAAACTGGGACCCTTGTGTGTTGTTGGTGGGAAGGTAAAATGGTGTGGCTGCTATGGAAAACAATACAATGGTTCCTAAATTTAGCTCTGAAAAGGAAGTAAATTCTGACACATGCTTCAGCATGGATGAACCTTGAAAACACTATGCTAAGTGAAATAAGCCAGTTTCAAAAAGGCAAATGTACGATTTCACTTATGTGAGGAACCTTGCCTAGTGAAATCCATAGAGACGGCATGTATGTGGTTATGGGGACCGGGGAGGGGGAGGGATAGGGAGCTGTTTAATGGGTATGGAATTTCAGTTTGGGAAGATTAAAAAGTTCTGAAAATTGCTTGCACAGCAAGGTTGAATATACTTAACCACTACTGAACTGTACAAGTAGATGTGGTTAAGATGCTAAATTTTATGTTATATTTTTGATTATATTGGCCTTGAAAATAAGCCCTAATGAAGACTGCAGGACAGGAAGAAGTCAGCGTGGCCTGCTGAGAAAAGCCTGTGGCTGAGGCCCTGTGCGGGGTTCAGGCTCTTTTCTTTCGTCTTTTAAATCTCTCTTCCATTTGGTTTCCAGTGGAATATACTGGTGGGTTAGGCACTGGATAGAGCTGGAAATACACTGGCCTGGCAGTGATGAAGCCTCTGAGCTAACCTGACACTACTGGGTGCTGAGTGATCTCTTTTTTTAATTTTTAAATTTTTATTTATTTTTTCAGACAGGGTCTCATCGTCATCCAGATTGGAATGCAGTGGCGCAATCGTGGCTCCCTGCAGCTTCAATCTCCTGTGCTCACGTGATCCTCCCATCTCAGTCTCCCAAGTAGCCTGGACCACAGGTGTGTGCCACTGCATCTGGCTAAGTAAAAAAAAAAAAATTGTCGAGACGGGGTCTCCCTATTTTGTCCAGGCTGGTCTCGAACTCCTGGGCTCGAGCAATCCTTCTGTTTTAGCCTCTCAAAGTGTTGAGATGATAGGCGTGAGCTACCACACCAGGCCACCTGAGTGATCTTCAACCTGGCATTGGCCTCTCTCAGCCTCAGTTTGCTTATCTGTGAAATGATGGGGTTGGACCAGATGATCTCTAAGGGCTGTTTCTCCCCACGCTGTGGGTCAAGGTCTCAGCCAGCAGCAGGAAACCGTGGAGATGAGTTTCCATGCATAGGAGGAAGATGTTGTGGGAGGGTCTGGTAATGGTGATAAATGTGAATGACAACTTGGAAACCACCAGGTGACTTTTGAGGGTAGATCATAAAAACTGGGCAGCCCTCACCTTGCTCATGGATACATTTGGCCTTGGAGCCTGGAGCATGCATGTAAGCAGTTTGGCTCCCTCAAGGCTACTATGCTGGAGAGGTCACATGTAGGCACTCTGGAGGTAGTCTCAGCTGAGCTCAGCCCTCCTGCCATCTTTTCCAAGGCAGCAGACATGCAAACAAAGCCATCCTGGAGCCCACACACCATTTGCTCTACCAGCTGAATCCAACACATGACCTGTCAATGCCATGTGGTGTGAAAAAGTTACCTGCCCAAATTTTTGTCCCATACAATTGTGAAAAATGATAAAATGGTGGTTGTTTTAAGCTACTATTCTCTGGAGTATTTGTTGCTCAGAAATAGATAACTGGGATGTCTGAATGATAGGCACGCAGAGGAGTGTCCAGCCAGGGGGCAAAGGAAGGCTCTAGGAAAGAGACAATACTTGAGTTATCCTCAGAGGGTGGGCGAGAGTTCTCAACCAAAGAGAAAAGATAAGGGAGCTCCAGGGGCAAAGGATGGCATGCTCAGGGAACAGTGACTTGTCTGTGTGACTTTAGCATGAGCTGTGTCAACTGATAGTCAGATTAAAACAGTTTATTAGATTGGTGCAAAAGCTATTTTGGTTTTTGCCATTATTTTACTTTTGGTGGCAGAAACTAACATAGCTTTTTCACCAACCTAATGGCTTCATCAAATTAGCAGATTTAAAAATAATACCCAGGCCTTCCTGGTGGCTCAGACCTATAATCCCAGCACTTTAGAAGTCCAAGGTGGGCAGATAGCTTGGGCCCAGGAGTTCAAGACTAACCTGGGCAACATAGTGAAATCTTGTCTCTACTGAAAATACAAAAAATTAACTGGAGATGGTGGCACATGCCTGTAGTCCCGGCTACCTGGGAGGCTGAGGTGGGAGGATCACCTGAGCTTGGGAGGTCTCCTCGGGAGGTTGAGGCTGCAGTGAGTCATGATCTCAGCATTGTATTCCAGCCTGGGTGACTGGGTGTGAGACCTTATCTTAATTTTTTTAAAAAAATCAATCAATAAAAATAATACTCAGTCCTAGGAAGGATTTAGTGAGTTAGACACTCTTACATACTGCTGGTGAGAATGTGAACTGGGAGAATTTTTCTAGAAAAGTTTTGCAGCATGTTTTAAGAAACTTGAACACTTTGTTCTGACCTTTAAACCCTAAAGTTCCACTTCTAGGAAACTTCCTTGAGGAAACAGAGTTATCAGATGCTTAGGTCCAAAAAAACTCATAGCAGATTATAATATCATGAAAATGAAAACAAAGAAACAAGATCCCCACAGACAGGGAAACAGTATTAATAAAAGCTTGCACCCCTGTATCACACAGAGGTGTTTTTGAAGAACTTTTACTAACATGAGAAAATTTTCACGATAAATTAACTAAAAAGACAACCAACCAAACAAAAAAAAACCCAATGCATCTATAAGACTGTTGGAACAGCACAGCAAAATCCATTTATATACATAGAAAGGAAAACTAGAAAGACTATATGTCAAATTGTTAACCACAGTTACCTCTGCGGTAGAGAATTACGAATGCTTTGAGTTCTCTTTCCTAAACCTTTCTGAGTTTCTGTGTTCTGTAATGGACATAGATAACTTTTACAATCAAAAAAATCAAGGAAAGTTCTCTGAAACAAGCATAAGTGAGTCAGTCCTTCTCTTTCCTTCCTAGGCTGATGCTTACATTCTGAGGACCCCAATTCACCCCGTTTCTATTCCAATGCATGACCTGTATTTCTGCTCACAAAACTCTTCCAAGCCCTTTCATGTCCACTATCTCATTAGTTTCTCTCAATCAATCCAGGAGGCAGGCAGGGTGAGGATTGCATCTATTTCCAGAGGGGGAAAAAAAGATCCACAGGAAGGTACCAATTGAATGCAGTCTGCTTTATTTTCAGAGACCCACGTCTCATTGACACCCCTGACCCACTCTCCAGAGCATCCTGCAGAATCAGGGCTGGTCCAAGTGTGGACAGCCATGGGGATGGGAGAGGAACCTTACCCTGGTCTGGGCCACCAAGCTGTCGGCACCTCTCAGGGCCACCATCCCTGAAATGCCCGCCATGTGGCAGCGAGGTTTCTGAATCACACTGTAAACCTGTATTTCTGACAGAGGCACAAATTGCTAGTTCGTATAGCAGTAAATTCAACATCTGATTTCCATTGACGTTAAATTAGCAAATCAACTAAACACCAATATGTTTTATGTCCTGTCTTATGCCAGATTGTGATCCAGGCATGACACAATGCAGAAGTTTGGATAGACTGGCTCAGGGGTAAACTGTAAACCATTCACTGTGTCTATTTCAGTGGCTGAACCAGGAAGAAATTCCTGGGTCCATCTGTCAGAGGCTCTGAACTGGGAGGAGGAGACAAATGAAGCAGACAGCTGACCAGCCAGGCAGTCCCCAGAGCTGCCATTCACTCTGCAGCATGCTTCCTTGGTCTTCATTCCAATCAGTGGGACAGTTTCACTCATAAATCCTCACCCTGATGGTCAGATGTGGTCTCCATCTGCTTTCCTGACCTCATTTGTCTTCCTTAAAGAGTAGCGACTCAGAATAACAAAGATCTTTATTTGCATAGCACTCTCCATTTTTTGAAGTTTGATATACATGATTTCAGTGAATCCTGAAAACAACCCTATGACATGGAACAGTCACCTCCATTTATAGATGAGGAAACTGTTCAAGGTCACATGGGTGGTAAGAGGTTTAGAGGAACTAGAACCGTGGTCTCCTGGCTGCCAGTCCAGGGCTCCTCCTAGAACATTCTAAGAGTGAGGTCTCTGACCCTGGCTGAGGAGAGAGAGATCCTGACCATTCCTCTGAAACTCTGACACCCTCTTTCTGCCTAGAGTCTGGTTTTCCAGGTGGGCTTCTGAGCTGGTAGAGGACGTCAACCAACTCATTTCCACGAGCACTTGGAGGAACTCTGCACAGGACCACTAAAGGTTGTCCTTTGGTTTGGATGGGGTGGGGTGTGAATGGTCAGGGAGTGGCAGGGCTTATGCTCTGAGCTGCCGGGGGCAGTCTGCAGCTGAGACCTCGGTCCCTTTCATAGAGGATATAGGGGAGATTTATCTCCAACGTTACGTCCTCAAACAACAAATCTGGGAAATCTGTCTCCTTTCACTTCTTTTGAATTATAAAATAACTGGCTGTATAGTCCTATCCATTTGTAAGATGCAGGGGCTAGTTTGACAGTGAAATGAAATGATAGAGAGGCATTAGGTGGGGACTTTTACCTCCATTGCTTTTCAGGCTCCAGCCAGGGATCAGTAAACAAGCAGCTGCCGATCTAGCTCTTTGCATCTGAAGAAAGAGCCTTTCAGGAGGCACAGATAAGCTTTGCAACTATAACTGGGGTCTGCTTTAAGGAAGTAGTTCTCAACCTTCAGCATGCATCAAAGTCATGCTTCTTAACACCTCCAATGTTTCTGATTCAGTAGATCTAGGGTAGAGCTTGATAATTTGCATTTTTAATTATGCAAATTACATTGGTGCTGGTTCTGGGGCTGCACCTTAAGAAGCTCTGCTGTAAGGGTTTTGCTGCAAGGGACAGCTGTAGGGGTTTTCTGTGTCTTATTACAGTCTTTCCCATCAACTTGATGTGGGCTGAGAACTGGTCTTCAAGGACAATGGGGGTGAAGGAGTTGCTTCTTCTCAGAGGCAATATGATCTGTGTCAGGCTGGGCAGGGGTGGAATGCATGAGTTGTAGGATTCTGCCCCCACCCTAGTGAGCCGAAGTTGCTCCATCTCTCCTAGGCTGACTTGGCACACTCAACCCAGCCAGATGGTCCCCCAGGGTGGTCCATCTGGGTCTGCTTATGAGAATGAATGAACTGTGTCTATAAAGTGCTGGCAGCTCTCTGGAGAGGGCATCTTAGCGCAATTACCGTAATAATAAATGCTTTCTGTTCATTTGGTGTGTGTGCATCCTTGGAGAACCCAGGGGCTCAGCTCATGAGGACTCTACAACTTGGACAATCAAGTTGGTAGGGAGCAAGGTAAGAAGCTGGCCTTGTATCATAGTGTCATTCTATGCTTAAAAAGCCAAAGTTTGGAAATACCAATTCACAAAGTCAGTTGGGCCATTTTGGTTAGCTCGTGAGTAGCAGGACCAGGGCAGGACACGGGTTCTTCACAGGAAAGCAACGAACGCTAACAGCTCATATGGTAAGCATCATAGTTTATGAAACACTTTGACACATATTATGAAATTCAACCTTTGTAATAGTCCTGTGAGGTAGAGACGAAGTCAGTTTGGTTCTTGTGCAGATCACACAGAAGGAATGAGGCAGAAGTGAAGGCAGCTCACATTCTGCTATTTACAGCTGCCATTGTAAGGACAGACTCCTAACACAATGCTCTATTATGTCACCAGTGTTCACTGAGTACTCTCCATTAAAGGCACCCAGATTCAATCAGGACCTTTCAGTGGCTCTGAAGACAAGCTGTCTGAGTTTAACTCCTGGCTCCAACACATACTTGCTCTGTAAGCTTGGGCAAGTGGTTTACCCTAAGACTCAGTTTCTCAAATGTACCGTGGGGATAATAAGAGCACTGTCTTCATGTGGCCTTTGTGAAGAGCAAATGAATTAGTGTCCATCAAGTTCTTAGTGGTGCCTTACACAGAGTAAGGCTTGGTGAATGTTGGCTGCTTTGCTAGCTCAGTCCCTGCTCCAGGTGAAATGGGTTGCGGGGCTGCCCTCTCCATTGCTCAGGGAAGATAGTAGAGTCTGCCTTATTCTGTGGGCTTGCTGGGTCCTAATTACTGAGAAGCAGTGGTTTCCCTGGCCTGTGGCATGGCCTGCCATTTTGCTCTTGACCCTGCTCTCACTGGTGTTCTTGACAATAGGCCACAGGCTGGGTTTTGGCCTGTGTTTGCGGCCTCATCAGGGGAAAGGCATTTCAAACTGCTTATTTGTGACTGTTGCCTCATAGGCTGAGATTCATGGGGCAACACTGGCTTAATAGTCCATTACTAGTCACAGTGGGGAAATCAGAGTGCATTATGGTAAGGCAATTGACATGATGTCTACCAGGGTAGGGGGCAATGGCTGAAGAGACACGTTCATCTAGACACAAAACAACTCTGCTTCCAGGAAGCAGGGAACCTCTGCACCTGGGCTGTTTTAAATCCTGTAGTGCAAAAATCAGGGCAGCCTACTCTGGCTGAAGGCCTCCCCTTTCATTATTTCCAGCTCCAGAGGAGCACCTTGCAGGTGGTACAAAGGATGTGCAGAGTGGTCAGGTGATAGCTCACAGGGAGGAGCCATGTGAGCTGGGAAAGGGATGGAGATGTGGTTTACACACTCAGCCCTGCTCAGGAAAGAGCAGCCTGCAATGTACAGCACAACTGTGGGGAAGACTTCAAGCTGGATTAGTAGAACCAGCACCTGCTGCATACCTGTCATCATAGCTACAGTGAGGGCTGGTCAGGAGACACCTGGCTGGGAAGTTCAGCCTGGGCAAGGCAGGAATCACTGAAAGAAGAATGTTACCCACTCTAGGTAGAGGGAGGCAGCCCAGAGCCTGGAGAACAATAGATAATCAGCAAGAACATCTCTAGCAAGCAGGGCTGATAAACTGCTGCTCTCAGGGCGAAGGCTTGGGCAACTGGCTTAGTCCTTCCAACTCTTATTTTTTGTGTCTGTAAAATGGGCATAAATAATCCCTGTCCTGCCTATCCTACAGGGTTTCTGGGATCAGAACTATCCTAATACATAACTCCAGAGCATTGTATGTGAGTCTACTGGGCCTGGTTGAAATGATATGATGGAAGCCACAAAGTCTTGTGTATCTGAAGGAACTGGGCGGCTGTAAATGACTGTATTATTTTATCCTGCATGCTGGATGAGAATGGCTTTGGGTCACCAGACATTTGTTGTGGCCAGAGAAAGCCTAGTAGCCCCTTGGTGATCTTGACGGCCATTGGTTCTGGAGAGGGGACTGGCAGATGTGGAGATCCTGGGAAGAACCTTCCGTTGAGCTGAGCGCCTGAGTCAGCCTGTCCCACAGGGACAGCTGCCACTGGCTCTGGTCTTGCTTGGTTTCCCTTGGCTCTCAGGGGCCTTCTAGGCTTCTCAGTGGTTCTGCATTTCTGAACCATAACCTCCTGAGTAGCTGCTGTAGAGTAAACTCAGGAATGACAGAGTACCAAGAAATCAGCAGTGACCACTTCCGGAGCACCTGCTCAGAGGCAGTCACTGAGCAAGTCACATTGGACCCACTGTATGTCATTTTAACCTCCCACCAACCCTGCGAGTAGGTATTATCATCTCTGTTTAACAGATAAAGAAACTCAGACCCGGAGAAGTGAAGTGACCTGTCCAAGGTTGCAGAGCCAAATTTGAACTATAGCTTGCCTGCAACTGAGTCTCAGGAACTTCTGCTACACGTGTATCTCCCAGACTGTTTTCTGCAAAACACTGGTTCTGGGAACTGTTTCTGGTGCTTCATGAAAAGATTATTTTGTGGGAATAAGTTTGGAAAGGCTGCATATTCTATTTTACTCTTGGAGATTCATGTTGTACGTTAGCAAATTAAAGTCTCTGAGAAATCCTGCATTGGAGAAACTTGGGCAACATTAAAAAACCCAACTTTCATTGCTCATATTTGAACATAGGACACTTTTTCACCCCAATGGGGTTGGGAAATACTGAGTTATATTGTGGCTTTTATTTTGAATTCACATATAGTTAGTTATTAAAGATAGATGAAAAATACTTCTTTTGAGATGGTACATCTTTGTGTGGGTGAAGACACTTATGCAACTAAGGAGAGATGTATGGAAGCTTAGAAATAGGACTGGCTCATTCTCTCTGAAGGTTTCACAAAGGCAGTGATACTTGGGCTGGGCCGTGACAGGTAAGCAGGGATCACCTGATCATGACAGAGGGGAGGCATCCCAGACAGAAGCCTGGACTGCATGCATCAGTCCTCCTCCCTTCACTCTCCAAGGACC
The DNA here is from genome assembly GCF_048565385.1 of Saimiri boliviensis. Classification (NCBI taxonomy): domain Eukaryota; kingdom Metazoa; phylum Chordata; class Mammalia; order Primates; family Cebidae; genus Saimiri; species Saimiri boliviensis. The sequence goes on from NC_133449.1 coordinate 29,142,106, forward strand.
AGCCCTCTGCCCAGAGTTCCTGCATCCTGGGGGCCACTTCTGAACCAGACAGTGCCCACTCCAGCCATCACAGATTGAGTGAGGGGAAACCAATTACTAGGCTGGCCACACTTGTGACTTGTGTGGTCCTGCCTTAACAGATAGATTGGAGCAATCGGATTCTCAGCTTGGGAAGTCTGATCAAATGCCTGGAAAGACTTGCTGATATACGGTGATGATTGCAGCTGCAAAGTCTTGGAGTAAGACTGGCGAGGCTAAGGTGGGTCAGGTGTAATTTGGTTAACTCCATGGGAGGCTGGTGGTAGGGTAGGAGAGGAAGACCCTGACTCCTAAGCAGAGTACCCCATTTGGAAGAAGAAGCACCAGAGAGAGACGTGGCACTCAACTGGGGCTGAGTCAGGTGAAGAGCAGGATGTTGGCCTTAAGATCCCAAAACTCTCCTGTTGGATCTTGTCCCTGCAGCTCCAAGTATGCGGAACCATCTCAGCTCTGGCCACAGTGAAGCCAATCCTATCATCAGCCCTAGCCCTGGCATCCACCCTCTCTTCTTCCAGCTGCCCCAGCATAAGGAGTAGTAAATGATGACCATCTCAGAGCAGGGAGCTGCTGCATCCTGGAGAGGCCGCTGGGCTAGGAGCTGGCCATCTCGGCTCTGCTTCAAGCTGTGCTACCGAATAGCCACATCACTTCACATCTGTGCTGTGCCCTCACCATTGCTGCTAATCTGGTGACAATAAAGATTGTGGGGAAAAGCACATGAGATGTGTGTGTGACAGCTCTTTGTAAACTGTCAGGAGTGGCATAGATTTATTCCTGTTATTGGTTGTGGAAATGTGTGTTGGGAGGACAGGCAGAGGTGCCTTTAAAGGCTGCGTGGGGCTTGCAATACTTGGGGGAGACAGCAGTCTGGTCCCCAGCTACTAGGGTCACGTGGTCACAGAAGAAGTGCCCTCTGTGGGCCATGGCTCAAGGTCCTCCCCAACCTTGCTCTCCTACATCACCCCAGAATGTCCTGCATGGTGGCCGTGGTGAGTATGCCAAAGCAAAGATACAGAGGACAGAATCTCAGGGCTCAGGGGACTTTTAGACATGCAACATTCAATTATCTGGGAAAATAGAGGTCCAGAGAGGTTATGTGATATTGTGGTGTTGATTGATTAATTGGTGGCCGGCAAGCAGGCACTTCCAGATCCATCTGCAGAGGGGCTGCCACAAGACACCTAGGCTGTGGTGGGAGAGAGGCAGAAGAAGTCAGAGGATGGATGCTGTGGGGTAGTGAGGAATAAGAGCGTTTGTGGGAAGTGGGCAGAGCCCAGGAAGGGTTGGGGGATGGGAGTGAAACTGTCTTTGCAAAACTCATAACTGATAAAATTGTGACAGTGAAAGAGATCTGACCAAACTGACTCCATTTTGCTTCTAACCTCCAAGTTGTCATTGTTCATTCCTGGGTGTAGGCCGAACTAACTTCGGGAAGAACTGAGTTTGTAGTTTAACTTTGAAACAAAGACGAGTATAGCCCCTTCCCCAAACAAACCTCCTTGCCTGGAGACCAGGCTGCCTTTGTAGGACTGACAAACTAGCCATAAGATGAGAAATGATGGTTTAGGAGTCACATGGCTGGAGGCTGCAAGACTCTGAACTCCTCAGATTGCTCCTGGGGATAACATCACTATTGTAAAACCTAAAATCAATGCTTGAGATATTTTGCAGACCTTGTACTCAGTGGGTCATCTGTCACCACCCAGATCAGTAAACTGGCTCATCTGTTCTTGTGGACCCCATTCAGGGACTTACTCAGCACAAGAGGACAGCTTTGATTTCCCATGATTTCATCTCCTACCAAGCCAAGCAGCACTCCTAACTCATTGGTCCCCTACTCACCAAATTATCCTTAAAAACTCTGATACATGAATTCTTGGGGAGACTGATTTGCGTAATAATAAAACTAGGGTCTCCCACACAGCTGGCTCTGCATGAATTAAACTCTCTTTTGTAATACTCCTGTCTTGATATATTGAGTCTGTCTAGGCAGTGGGCAAGGAGAACTTGAGTGGTTACAGGAGTGAATGAGGAGGGACCTCTCATTTGTCATCCCAATTGGCTTGAGGCTCACCCTCAGTGCCTGGTATGATTTGGTTGTGTCCCCACCCAAATCTCATCTTGAATTATAGGTCCCATAATCCTCACATGTCGTGGGAGGGACCCGGTGGGAGATGATTGAATCATGAGCGCAGTTACTCCCATGCTGTTCTTGTGATAGTGAGTTCTCACAAGACCTGATGGTTTTGTAAGGGCCTTTTAACCCTTTTCTCTGAACTTCTCTCTCCTGCCACCATGTGAAGAAGGACATGTTTGCTTTACCTTCCTCCATGGCTGTTAAGTTTCCTGAGGCCTCTCCAGCCATGCAGAAACGTGAGTCAATTAAATCTCTTTACTTTATAAATTACCCAATCTTGGGCAGTTCTGTATAGCCATCTGAGAACAGACTAATACACGGGCCCTTTCATGCTAAGTTTATCTGGAATACTGTGTACACTCCTGTCTCAGAGGCTGTGGATGCTAAGTGGGAATGAACCTGACCTATTCTTCATTTAGCAGATGAGGAATTTGAGGTCCAGAAAGGAAACAGGACCAGTCCAGATTCCCCTGATGTTAGTGGCTGCCTTGGCCCTCAGGCCAGTGTCCTGTGAGTCCTACCTGGCTCCTTCCCCTTCCTCCATCCCCATGTCCTCCAACAGGCCCTGCCTGTGCTTAGAAGAGCTGCAGGGCTGGTCATGTGCTGCTCCAAGGGAAGATAATGAGCTTGATGCATTGTTCCTTCCTATCAATCAATCACCTTTTTTTTTTTCACTTTTTGTGTATCTACATTTGCAATTACCCCAATTTTGAGGGAAGAGAGAAAAAAATGACATGATTAAACAAAAGAATCATCTCTGAAATTTTCCAACCTGAGAACAGAGAGCTTTCATTGCTTTGTCAAGTCTGGGTCTGGCTTCATGCACGGCAAACCTCCATCTCTAGAAGGCAGAGGGCAGGGAATTTACGAGGTGGTGTCAGAGCTAAAGCCTGCTTCTGTCTGTACACCAGGGAGAGGTGTTTTGTTCATTACACACGTGTATTGAGCTGTAAATGACCCAAAGGCAGTCTGTTGAGGTTTCAATATTTTCTGATGGAGAAGGTCATGATGAAGTGAGGGTCTAAAAAAAAGCATTTATTGAAGGCTTCCTATTAGGTTGAATCAGACGAAACACAAAAATGGCAATTTCATATGATTCAACCTAATGCATTCAGACTCTGTTAAATTCTTGATGGACATCCCATAAGGAAAACCTTAGTACTTCCTTTTGCCTGACTAGGATGTTGAGACTCAAAGGTAGGAAGATAAATGGATGTAGCTGACACTATTAACAAAGGACAGCCTTTGGTCCCTATGCACAAGAGAGCCTCTGCTCTGGGCATTTCTATCATGTGACAGCTCAAATGCCCCAACCAGCCTTTCACTGGTCTTTATAGCTTTTATATGACCTTCAGTGTTGTCTCACGTGGTGGCCACAAGGTCTTTCAGAATTTTACTTCTCTGTCTGTAAGGGCCATGAAAAGACTGCAGGCATGTCTGAGGAAGGCAGAGTGTTTCCAAGAGGCCAACTGTGGCTATTTCCTGTCCTGGTTCCTCCCAGAGTCTGCCCTGTCTTAGATAGTGCTGTGATCTCTGTGCTATGTGACCCCTTCCTGGCTGTGATCAAAAGGCAGTCCTTTCACAAGCTGGCCAACAACCTGAGACACTTGTATCCTTGCTCAAAAGCCAGATCTGGGCCAATTAGATTCCTTTCTTCAGAATTCGAGACTGGGATAATGCTGGGTGGCTGTGAGGGCTGACCTGAATGGCCCTGGGGTGGATTTGGGGTCAAGGTGGCCCTTCTGAGCCATGCTCGTCAGAGAAGGCAGGAGAGCAGGGCAGCACCCAAGAGAATCTGTGGCATCATGCACCAGAGACCATGCTTCTTCATCCTTCTCCTCAATGTCCCAGTTTTCAAGAGAGAGAAGCTAAAACCCAAAGGCTCTGATACTGTATCTCATACCTAAGAGATGCTCTCGCCTCTCTTGAGGAGGAAGATGAAGAGCTACTTTCCTGACACATGTAGCTTTATGGTTCCAGTCCCAGGCCGTGACTGCACTTGGCATGTGCCCACTTTTCTTTGTGACAGGAATGGGTATCTGATGCCTTCCCTAGCAACTGATTGGTTTCCAAGGCCTTTGGCCAACTCATGAGCATTTAGCCACTTCGCAGCTGAGTGGAGGTTAACCTCTTTCATTTGTATGGAGCATTCATGGATGAGATATCTCTTGATTCTATGATACCCCTGCAAAGAAGGCATGATGGTCATCCTGATTCTCCTATTTTGAGCTGGGAAAACAAAGTCATGCAACACTGGGCCTAAAACCCAGATCCCCAGATTCCCAGTCCGGTGCTGTTTTTATGTAATTTCTCTGGTTCTCAGGTCACTTTCTACTAGGGTAAGGGTAATTCCTGAGTTTCTAAGCCCAAGACTTTCAGTCCATCCTGGCCCTTCCCTAACATACACACCACATACACACCCACCACACACAGACACAGACACAGACACAGACACGTTCCGCTTGTCCTTGAAGGTCTCTGCAATGCATGTCCTTATGCCACTATCCCATCCCTCAGCTGAGGCGTGTTGCCCAATGGGCCCTAGCAGTAATTGAGTGGCTACACTGGAAGGGAAAGACTTCTAGCTACAGGAAGCAGTTCTGCTGATTCAATCCCATCTAATTAAGAGTCACTGAACTGTTAGACATGCTGCTTTTTAGATTAAGCATTAAAACCTAAAACCCTGAACTCTCCAAACTCTTTCCTGCTTGCTCCACACTCTGCCCATTTCCTCTCATTTGCCCAACATTGCTGGAGAGCTTAACTCCAACAGTTAGGCTACCTTGAGTTAGGATATACAAAGCCAGAGCTGACAGGGACACCTAAGACTCTCTGGCTCACCTAGGCTCCTCAGAGTAGCATGCTGGAGCCAACTGTGTGCCTCTCTTCTTACTTCCACATCCAGTGACCTCACAGTGGTATCTTATAATCCACCATCATGGGAATATTTACACCACCAAAATTGGCAAATGGTAAAATCAAGGCTCCTTCCTGAAGAGCCACTTGTTAAGACACCTGCCAGAACACCACTGCCCAGGCCTCCGGAGGTCCAAGGAGCCTGCATGGGAGTGTGGGTGGAATCTGAAGGCACCTCCATCCTGATGCAGCCTGGGCCATTCTGATTGTGTCTGTTCCACAGAGTAATAGTAGCTGACCTTTTTTGAAGTCTATATATGTGCCAGGTTGTGTGCTGATATTTTGCAAGTATTAACTCATTTTATTTCCTTAAAACCCTAAGAGTAGATAGTATTATTAACCTGTTTTTTTGCAGGTAAGGAAAATGAAGCTCAGAGGTTACATAACTTACCCTAGCTTACACAGCTATTGAGGGTGATACCTGGATTTGAATTCAGGCAGTCTGACTCTTAACCCACATTCTTAACCTATATTCCTTCTCCACATCAGATTTAATTTGGGAAAAAAAAAAGTCCCATGTAAGAAACTGTTAGAAAATTAAGTAATAGTCTCACTATAGTACGATGGAGTGTGCTGAGTGTTCCCTTCTCCACACTTTGCTGCCTCTGGTTCTAGAATTTAGTAGAAGCTGCTTACTCAGAGTTGGCTCAATTAGCAAAGAAGTGTCTTTCAGAAACCTCAAACCTTGTTCCACTCCTGCCTGATTTTGGGACGGGAGACTGAGCAGACCCACTGGGGTGGCAGAATCACTCAATCACGTTGAAAATGACATCCAAGTAAATAAAGAAAAGCAAGCGCGCCACCTGGGCCCTGCACACAGCAGGCTCTTGCAGAGCTGCAGGCGCTGTTTATTCTGAGCTGTGTCGGACAGAGAAGGAGACACCTGAGTTCAGCCAGAGTTAAAGAATTCTTCAGGTTCCTGGGCATGAGCTGAACCAGCAGTGCCTGAAGCTTCCCCATCCAGTCTCCGATGGCTCCACATCTTCAAAGACCCTCAAGTCCCACCCTCTGGAGCTTCAGCCACAACAAACTACTCACAAGTAGTTTGTGAGTAAGCCACAGGCTTCCCCCCACCCACAGCCCCCATCAAATTGAGTGCAAAGATTCAACCAGGCCATGGCACTCACTTCTGCTCTTATATATTAGCTGTAACTATATATGCAGGTGCTAGTTAGTTCTTTGCCCCCATCTCCTTCTCACGACCACTATCACTGTCCCTGGCATCTGGAACACCCTGCACATCTCTCTGTCTCAATTTTCTTCCCCACTGGGAGGGCCTAGCTTATGCTGTTCTTTGAAGACATCTGTGACTCTTCCAGGGAGAAGTGGGCTCTTTATTCCTCGACACAGCACATCACACCACTGCTTCTAGCTTCTAGAAAGGCCAGTTATGTTATTCCTGAAATCTCAGCAGTCATGGCAAACTTTCACAGCAGATGCCTTGCTATTTAGGGTCAAACCACAGCCAGAGATAATTCCCATTCTGTCCTGGTCATAGCGGGGGTGCTGTGGCAAACCTGAGGCCTATCTCCCCCACCTGCCTGTCCATAGTAATATTCCTGGTCTCCCATGTCAAATGCGAAGTCCCAGGTGGGCTTTGACCCAGCATCTCTTTCATGTCAGTGCTCCCCTGCAGAATCTGCAGGCTGATTTTGCAGGAGGTAGGGGCTCTAAGTTAAGCTATGAACTTCATGGAGGGGTAGGAAGAAAGGGTTATTTCATTGCATATAGTAGATGAGAAGGTATCTCAAAAACTATACTCTCAATTTCAGAGATACTTAATAATATCTTACCGACTTGGCCCTTTCCTGGGTCAAAAGTAAAATCTCCCTGTATAGTAATCACTGTAATAAACAGAAGAGGCAACATCCCATTTGGTCCACTATTTTACAGGTTAACAAGAGGCTAAGAGAAGAAAGAAGAGACTTGACCAAGTTTACACAGCTGGTAAACAGCAGAAAGGAGACTTGAGCCCAGCATGTCAGCCTGCAGAGCCAGAGTCCATAACCAATATGGTACTGAGTTTTCAGGTGTACCTATAAAGCTGCTTTGTGTGTCATGAAAAATTCACGCAAGAAAATCTGCAAATGTATTAAAACAGTAACTGAGCCAAGATAGGCCTTCGTCTCTTTGAAAAAGGCAATGCTGTTCTCGTAAGGTATTTTATCTTCTTTATTTAGAAATTTAAAGCTAAATTTAAATTTAGAATGACATCTGAAAAAGCAGATCAAGTTGTGTAACTTTTAATAAATGTTCTGACCTTAGGTGAAAAGTAAAGATGGAGAAAACATCAGGTAAAATAAAGACGGAGAAAATCTCACATAAATATTTAAGCATCACACAGAATGTTAGTGATTGGGCCCATGGCTCAGACTAAGGCTCTCCATCTTGTCTTTCTCCAAATACAAACAAAAGTCTCCCAGCATGTGTCCCCAGGAAGCAGATGGATTGACAGCAAGATGTCCCAAGTGCTCTAGAGGAAACTTGTCAATCTTCAGTTTGCTCCGGTGTCAGGGAAGTTGATTGTTTGCCAGTTCTACTTGGATGTGGATTTACTCTGCCTGTGGATGCCCACCTTTCTGTATAGCTTCTCATCTGCACCTCCAGAAAATAAACTTCCAGTCTCAGTGAGAGGCAGGCACTGACACACTTTCTCCCGTTTGGAATCACATGCTCATTTTTCTGCTTCCAGAGTTTCCCCCACGGGGGGACTTAATTTCCTTATAATGAGTTGTCATAGATCCTTCCTCCTTACTACCTTATCAGCTCTGTGAGGACCAACAATTCCCTGTTATACACATTTGTAAATGATTAATCAATGTTTGAGGGATTAATAAATGGTTCGGCACAGGATTTTTCAACTAAGAGGTGCACAATTAAGAACAGTCTAGGTGTATCTAGAGATAAGCTGAACAGCATTATGCCTACAGTTAACAATACTGGATTGCACATTACAAAAATTATTAAAAAGGTAGATCTCATGTTAAGTGTCCTTGCTACGGTAATTAAAAAAAAAAAAAAAAAACAACAAAAAAAAGAGAATATTCTAGGTGTATCTAAAAGGGTGACCCAAACTGGAATGTAAAGGAGCCTTTAGAAAAACTAACGCTGCAGCGTCTGCACACAAACCAGCTGAGACTCGTGTTGCTCCTGGATGGACTCAAGGTTTGTATTGCAGCCAACGCCCCTCCGCTGAAGAAGAGATTATGCAGGGTGGCCCAGGTCTCCTCCACACCCCTGGGTCCACACCTCTGCCCCCTTTAAGTTCCGTCGAATCTGTGTGATTTGGCTTCGACTGTCTCCCACATGGAGGAGGGTTCCCGGCAGGGTTGGTGTCTGGGACTTCTCAGTGAGGTGCTTAGTCAATTAGCTCAGAAATCATGTTCGAAGGATTTTTTCTTCTTCACTGGGTGCTTTCTTGAGACCGGGCCAAGTCATGGTATTTCATTAGGATAATAAAAAAGGAGAAAGTCAGGCTTAGAATTTGAAAGTCCCTCACATAATAAAAGCTGACTGGTAATTTATGGCTGTTCCACCTGAAGGTGACTTTGGGATCAATACACACTCTAACTGGACTTGTAGAGACTCGATTCATAAAGGCTTCCAAGGCGCCATGAATGGGCTGCTTCAGCTGCTCGTCTTCCAGAAGGCGGCCAGCACCGTCCAGCTTGTTCTGGGCAGGCAGTCTTGTTAGCTGGTTTGGTGGTCTGCTGCCTGCTTCCCTCCTGTCTCTGTCTTGGAAATTAATTCTACCTAACGTTGTTAAACAGCACGGCCCTTTGGTGGTGCCTAAGACTGTTTAGGCTTTGTCCAAATGCATCCTCATCGCTGAGAGGAAGAAGACCTACATTCCAATTTTCATCTCATATCCAGGGCATGACGTTTTCACAGTCTGAAAGCTCTTCCTCTCTCCAAGAGTCCTCAGTAGAAGAGGGCAAGCCTCAGTTTCCCTCTCATAATGGCTACCTAGAATCTTTTTCTAAGAATGTGGGTCTCAGGAATCTCTTCTCTTAGGCAGAGCCTGGGGTGGGCATTCACATAAAATAATGGCTCCGGGAATGTCTCTTCTCTGGGGCCACAGAACCCACCTTGGTTTCCTTCTTCTTAGGGGCCAAGATTGTAAGCCACGATTCAGGGCTTTTTTGGCATAGTTGGTATTCCCAGTCCTGGCCCTTCCCTCTCTGGGCAGTGTCTTCACAGCCATGAATGAGACTTCTGGGTCCCAGGTCTCATTTAGTCTGAGTGGGCTCCATTTCCTTTTTATATTTTTTTTGAATAACATGCTGCTGTCCTGCCCCTGGTCAGCTAGTCCTCCCCGGTTCCTGGTCTAGCTTCTGTGTAGCCTTCTGGCCTCTGGAGACAGGAGTGCAGAGGGAGCACATTGCCCCACAGCTTCTGACACAAGGCTCATCCTGCCCACAATGGATTCCTTCCTCAGAAGCCACGTGTTTGTCAATGACTTCATGTTGAGGTTTGATTTATTGAGCATCTTTCCTGCGTACAGCTCTGTGGTAGGTGTTAGGTGCTGTGAGAATACAGAAATGATTCATGGACTCTTATCCTCAAAGAGCTGCAATCTTAGGACGGATATGACAGGAGCACAAACAACTAGGAATTGTGGTAAAACGTAAGTACCATAATGGTGGTGAAAAATAAAAGCCTACAGACATTTAGAGGAGGAAAAATTATTTCTAGGTTGATGAGATGAATTAATGATGCTTGATTTATGTGCTCTCTAGCTGATGTTTATCTGTGAGGTTTGTGCAAAGATGAGTGGTCAGAAGCTCATTTGTTCTGGGTTTTAAGAATAGGGTCTTTCTCTAAATCCTGACTCCGGCTTGGATTCTCCCACCATCCCGGGTCACAGGCTTGGAAGCACATAAGCTGCCAGGGCTCAGCGAGAGATACAGAAATGCAGAGGAGCATGGCCCTACTTGAAAGAGGCCCTGGGGCCACACTGTCAGAAGCCCAGCAGCAAAGTCCCCCTGGATCTTCCTTTTTGGGGAGACTCCCTCAGGAGGCTGATGAATCCACAGACAGATCACTGAGGCAGTCTCAAATTGATACCCCTGATTGGCAAGACAGGTTCCTGTGCTGTTAGAAGTGGTGACAGCTTTTAGACGGGGCATAAACCAATTGTTAAAGACCCTTCGCATTCTTCACCAGGGTGGGAGAATTCGTTTTAGTATCCGGGAAAAATAGCCGTTTGGGTAATTACATTCTGTTTCCCCTCGTCTCTGCTAATGTGTTAGCGGGAGATAATATTCCACATTCCAAGTCCCGAACCATCCCACAGAGCTGCTATTAAACAGCTGTCACCTTCCTCCCTGTAACTGGATGCATTTCTCAGCAGGAAGAATGACTCCCTGTATGCTGGCTGCATCAATCCTGCCGTGTAGGAAATGCCTTTGCTGGAGCTAGAGGCAATGTGTTACAGTGGGAAGACACTGGGCCCGGGGTGGAGGAGCTGGGCTGTGGTTCTGACTCAGCCATGACTTGCTGTGTAACCTTGGGTGAGTCACTTAATCTCTCTGGTGCTGGGGCTTCCCAAGTGGTAAAGTCAGAAGGCTGGGACAGGCAATCCCTGGGGGATCTGCAATTTGGGGTCACCACGTAGGTTCTTCTTCAACAGAGCACTGGCTCTCAGGACTTCTGCTTTGGGCTGGAAACTCTCAAAACTCGTTGGCCACATGATCCTTGTATATTGTGGCCAATATCTACAACTGCTGTCTGGTTGGACGTCCTGGTTCTTTCTTTACTGACTGAAGGCCTGACTTGGTTTATGCCCTGTCTGAAAGCTGTCACCATTCCTTCAACTGACTGCCTTTGAAACAAATAATCTTGAGACCATCCTTTTCTTCACTTCATTGTTCCTCATGAACCATATCAGACCTCTGACCTTGCCGCAAGTAGTGGGAAATTAGGGAGAGAAGGATGGAGCAAGGACACAAAGGCTCAGGGGGGCAGACAGGAAGTGGAAAAAGGGGAGAATCCGGAGGAGAAACAGAGGAAGGAAGACAGAGAATGGAAGGGGAAAGGGAGGGCTCGGGAATGGACTGGCGGGTGGTGGGGAGGAAGGATGGAAGAGAACAGGGGGAATGAAGGAGCTACTGGAGGGAAAAAAAAGAGAGCCAAACACAGGAGAATGGCAAGTGGTGATGGAAAGAAGTGCTGGAAGTTGGAGAAATTCATTTCCTTCCTTCTCTTGTTCCTTCCTTCCTTCTTTCTTTCCTGCCAACAAACACTAGCAACTGACAATCTGACACGGTGTTCAGCATCAATATTCTAGGTGCTAAAGAGGCAAACATGCATGAGACATGGCCTTTGCATGCAAGGAGTTGACAGTATATTAGAAGGAGGCAGAGTGTTGAATGTGTGACAGGGTGTGGAAAGACCCTTCTAAGAGGGGTGTGTCCACAGTCCCGGGAAATGGATCAGTGCTGCTGGGAGAGGGAGGGAGGCTTGGGAGAGGCTTCATGGAGCTGGATGGATCCCAGGAGAGGAGTAGAATGTCTGTGCTCTCCTGTTCTGCACTCGCTCTGTGGCTTTATTGTATTATCTTCCTTCATGCGATCACTGCATCCTCCCCCGTTTCCACAGCACAGTGTCTCATTCACCTTCCTGTACTGTAGTCCCTTCTTTATCTGTCTTACCCCATGCACTGAGCTCTTTAAGGCCAGAAAACTTGGTTTACTTGCCTTCATATTTCTATTGCCCAGGACCTAGCTTGGTGACAGCAAACAGCAGGTACAATCCCCAACCCCAAAAACAAACAAGGACGACAACAAAAACACTGAATGAAGTGTAAGGCATATATAATTTCTCTTCCACTGGCTCCCATTTACACGGGTTACTACAACAGTAACTTTCCATTAAGTATTTCCATCACGTCACCACCATGGCACGTGGAAGGAAGGGAAAGATGTTTCTGGCGATGCTTCAATCAACATCCATGCCTTCCTTGCCTGCTGCTTTTCCCTTTCCATTTTCCTTCCCTTCCCTTTGTACTTGCCTCTTCTTCTCTCCAGGGGTCCTCAGTAAAAGTGGGCAAGCCTCGGTTTCCCTCTCATAATGGCCAGCTAGAACCTTTTTCTAAGAATGTGGGTTTCAGGGATCTCTTCTCTTCTCAGGCAGAGCCTGGGGTGTATACTAACATAGATTAATGGCTCTGGGAATGTCTCTTTCTCTGGGATCCTTCTTCCTAGGGGCCTTCCCATGACAGCTGAGCTATTTCTTGGATAACAGCATATCCAGGGAACTGGAGGCATGGCCTTCTCCATGGAGTGGTGCCTTTCTGAGCTCACATCCCTCAGCTCCAGAAAGTTCTGTCTCCTGACTTGAAAGTGTAAGTAGAAATCATCTGGCCCCATCTTTCGCACCCTCATGAAAGCTCTGCTTCTACTGAGACATGTCTCTTAGCTGGATAAGCCTGCTGGAGTACCACCATTTCTGGATCTATAGGGAAGGGCTGCATGGCTACCTAAGCTGTAATTGTCGTGGCCTGTATACAGGTTATTCAGTCTATTTTTCTGGGGGAAAAGTATCTTTTAATCTTTGTACACAAGCCCAGGGGCCTCAGTGATGGATACATTTTAAAACTCCAAGTAAATAACTCTTTAATTCATCATTCTTGCCTCTGAAAGCAGGATTCTTGGAAAGCTGGTACAATTTGAGTCAACAATTCAGACTCTGCCATCTCTTCAGAAAAGTTATTAAAAAATACATCGAGGAACCCAGATTGTATTCTGTTTGAAAGCATTGAGAGAATATATAGTAATACTGTAGTTGGAAACTGAAATCACATGGGCATGAGGTGGTGTCCCCTTTTCTAGGAGACCTCTTCCTTCCTCCCATTTGGGAGTGAGATCACAAAACCCTTTAATGCTCTCACCAAAATAAAGCTAAGCCCTTAAAATGTCACCCAACCTCACAGTTCCTTATTATTATGGGCTTTAAACACAGATTCAAAATGGGAAAAATCAAAATGCTACTATGCTAATGTTCTACATTGAATTAGAGTCCTTCATGGTTAGAGATTAATGAAAGGGAGGCTATTCAGACATATGTGTCTAAGACAGCTACCCAAGCTCTATGGGAGACACCTGGTGTTTTCAGACCGGGAAAAGAAATGCCCAGCTTGGGTCATGATAACACCTGGCATGGCTGAGAGGCTTTGGTAGCTGTTGTTTCTCTGGCCCCTCCTGAAAGGGGAAATGGAGCATGGTGAGTTGCTATGGTGACTTCTCTGCATCACGGGTCAGAGGTGGAGCTGGGGAAGGACCAGCTAACCAGGTCAGCTCACAATGGGCCTCATGTCACTGCTTAGAAAGGCTAGAAGCCCCTGGCACACTTGCAGCAGAAGGGAATGGGCTTCTGATAGAAATCCTGCCTGTTCCTTCTGAAGGACCCACCATCCTTGAGCATGGAGCCAACTACCATTCCTTACCTACATCCTGGATTTCACTGTTAAGAAAACTGAAGCCTGGCACAGGGTCCTTACTAAGCTCTTCCTAGCAAAATGGCCACAGAAGAGCCAGGGCTCCAGAGAGTGGTCAGGAAGCTTCCAAGGCTGGATGAGGCCACCTTTGTAGAGACCAAATGTGGACCAGGGAACAGAAGTGGGTGACGGAACAATCCTTACATTTTATCTATCCTTATTCATATATTCATCATCCAACATTGAGCCCATCTTTACGAGGCACACATTATTTTGAGCATTGTGCCATCATGTGGGTTAGTAGGACACCTTCTGGTGAATGAAGGCTGAGAAGAGGAAGAGGAGGAAACAGAGAACTCTATGGGCAAGAAGGAAGACAATCAGCTTGTTTTGAACATTTCTTGTGCCGGTGTGTTACCTAGGTTGTCTCCCTGAATTTAAACCCGTCCCTAGAAGGGTGGCATTATAATGATTCCTATTTTACAATGAGAAAAACCAATGCTCAGAGAGGTTGAGTTCAGTGGATGCTGCTCGTGGCTCCAAATTCTTTTCACTGAGATGTGCTGTCCTCAGGAAATTTACCATCTAGATTAGCAGGAACACATTCTTATGTGTGTTGGCTGAAGCAAGTGTTGCTAGACTCTGCCCAAAACATAAGACTTTTACTAAAAGTAAAATTGTTTTATGTGACAAGTCACGAGCAGCAGGTGATTTAAGGCCAGTTAGTGCCAAACGTGCAGTTTAAACATAGGAAGCACTCACAGATGCCTCGGGGAGATGAAATGAGATTTGTGATGTGATGATCCTTGTCGAACAGATAGGATTAAGACAGGGTGATGGCCATCTCCGGCCCATTCAGAGGACAGGTTGTAGATCTGGTTGGGCCCAAGTGTGGGACTTAGGGGCTGGGCAGGCAGGTTGGGGCCAGAGAAAGAGGGTCCAGCTCTAAGATCTCCAACTAGATCTGTAGATGATGGGGATCTTGTGCAGGAAAAATATGCAAGTGGTACTTTCCAAAAATGAATCAGAACACACTGTACTCCATCTTTGGTAATCATCTTTTGCCAGGAGAAAATTTGGTATAAACACAAGGATTAGCTAGAGTTCTATAAGCTCTGACCTAGGACTAAAATCAATACCAAAGGGTTGGGTATTTAATGGGACATCTTAGAATTTTAAAATATTTTGAGTTCTTTACCTCCCATCATAACAGTCATGGAAACTCTTTCCAGAAAGACCTTTAAAAAAGGGCACTGATACCTTTCTTTGGTGATTGTTTTAGCTAGAGACAGCTGGACAACTAGAGTCAGGGGATGGAATGATACCATGATAATGACAATTGTGATTCAAACTATGGTGATATTTTGAAACGTCACCTGAGGTTTCTTTTTCCTGAGCTTTGCAGACCCAATCCTTCATTTTCCTGCATTTATAGAACCGCCATTGCTTTCTCTGTGTACTACTTTGGGTTGGGGAGGGCAGACACACTTGAAAATACAGGTTTTTAGCAGTAAGATATGGACTATTTGCGAGTGAAATTACATCTTTCAGTCTAAAAAGCTAAACCTTGAGGGCCGGACATGGTGGCTCACGCTTGTAATTCCAGCACTTTGGGAGGCTGAGATGGGCGAATTACCTGAGGTCGGGAGTTCAAGACCAGCCTGACCAACATGGAGAATTCCCATCTCTACTAAAAGTACAAAATTAGCCAGGCATGGTGGCACGTGCCTGTAAACCCAGCTACTCGGGAGGCTGAGGCAGGAGAATCGCTTGAACCCAGGAGGCGGAGGTTGCTGTGAGCCAAGATTGCACCATTGTACTCCAGCCTGGGCAACAACAAGAGCAAAACTCTGCCTCAAAAAAAAAAAAAAAAAAAAAAAGGTAAACCTTGTGTATCTGGAATCAAGAGATGATAGGCCCCAAAACATAGATTTGGTAGTAAAATGTCACAGAGTGAGGCAGAATGTGCAGTGATGTGGAACAGACCCTGTAGACTGAGAGCAGAGAGAATTAGACCAGGAGAGCATTAGAGGGTCCCTGCAGGAGATAAAAGTTGGTGCATTCTCTACTTGAGGCTTTACCTGGAAGGTCAAGGGGCCTTGGAAACCAGACAACCTGTGTGCTGCAGGTTAGTTCTGGACTGCTTTGATAGTCAGGAAAGTCAAGGAGGGCAGCGGGAAGCCCTTGGCAGATAAGGCCCGGGAACCCGGAGCAGCATGGGAGAGCTTTGGGGGCTCAGCGTCTCCCTGAGAGGGGCTGAGTGGTGGCTGAAAGGGTGTGGGCAGACCTGGAGGTCCTGTGGATGGATCTACGTGATCTGTGTGAAACTAATGACCTGCCTGCAAGGACTCCTTCAGTTGCACGCAGGCTAGGCCCCTGACCAAAGACCAACACAGAGTGAGTCTCTCCGTGGAGAAGGGAGTAGACGGCTCTTCCGATACTAGGATGACACAGAAGCCTTCCCATGTTTACTTACACCTCAAAGGAATGATATGGAGGATGGAAAAAGGAACAATTCAGAATTATCTAATTATCTATCCAAAAGGGTGGAAAAAGTTGCCAAGCGTCAGAGTTTCCTCCAAATTAGATTAAGCTGTTTGCCATTGATGGAAATGGGGCTTCCTAAGAGCTAAGTTAAGTTTAATTTTTAATTTTTGCATATAGAATGTAAGATTTCTATTCTCTGTATGCTGCTGAAGTTCCTCTCCAATTGGCCAGTTCTTTCATATTCAAGCTGGTCTGGCTTTTCTTCCTCCCATCATCACTCTCTTCTCAAACATGCCCCTTCCCTGTGCTGAGCTTGGACTGACTTCTTTTTGAAAATATAAGTCAAGATATAAGGTTTTAGGATGCTTATTATCCATTTAATAATTTATCTGGTTGCCACGTGTTCTATTTATTTCAGTTAAGGACTACGGACCGAGCATCCAGTGTGTGCTAGGCTCTGTGCTGATGGGTGAGGATTTGGGACGAAGGTCCGAGTGGAGTGAGGAGCGGAAATACAGAAACTTTAAATCATTTTCTAATCTTTTCAAGATTGAGAAGGGGCAGGGAGCAGTTGAAGAAACAATGGAGTAGGAGGTTAAAACTCATAACTTGGCCACTTGGTAGCTACAGAACTGTAATGTCTTTGGGCTTCAATCTGCTAATCTGTAAAATGAGGGAGGAAAGAAGACAAAGAAATTCTTTAGATCCTTTCCAGATGTTAAACTATATGACTCTTGTGAGTTTCAACAGTAAAAAATTGTATGGTCAACTGAAACCCCAGGGACAAGAGAGGTGACGGGATACAACAAATTCTTCTGTTCCATTATGAGAGCCTCAGAGCAGTAGCAAAGTCGCACCTTACGCAAATCGCACGGGGTGCGTATGTCATTGATCATGTCCCTGAGTAAGCTGGCAGTGCTCGGGACCCAGAGAAGGAGTTTCTAGATGGTGTATATTGAAGGGCCCGTTCTTGCAATTTATTGTTATTATTATTATTATTATTATTGTCATTGGTGTTATTATACTGGCAGGGGGAATCTAGAATGGAAGCTTATGCTACTGGGCATGTTTGTCTTGTAATTACCAAGTTGAATGCCCACGTAAAATAATTAAACGAAATCTGGAATGACCTCTGAAATCATCTGAAATACTGATATATTTGCCTTAATATCAATTTCCCACTCTGCTTTGTGTTTATAGATTCCCACGCCACACAATTTTGACTCATTTTTTTAATTCATTCTTTCGACATTTTACAAAAATTCATGGAGCCTCCATTTTGTCCCAGGTTTTGAGCCAAACACCAGGGATGCGGTTTGATAAAGGAGATGGCTCACTGTTTAGCAGGAGGGAAAAATAAGCAGATGCTGAAGTCAAATAGGCTGTGGCACTTGGATGACCCACCTGGGTAATGGGAACCTTTGCTTGAGCTTGCCAGAGCTTTGCAGAGAGAACACTGGGCTACTCTTCATGTCGTATTGCATGAGACCCACTGTACTCCCATCCCAAGGGCTGGGGGAATCCCAAGAGGAATTCTACACCCCACAATAGACCTTGTCAAATGCATGACTTCCTTTCTAAAGTTTTGAATTCTTGAAAAGCAATTCCCCAGTTATGAGGGACAGTGGCACCTCATATGTCAGTGGAATTTCTGATGAAGTCGCACCAGGTAATATAATAACATGAGAATGCAAATAGGATTTTCAAAAATCCAAAGAGTTTGAGTGTCTAGTAAAGCTTCCTGCCTTGGTTCTCAAAGTATGGCTTCTTGTTGTAAAATCCAGTTACCAAGTGGTGGGGAAATGGACAGATCAGTTTATGTATCTGGTAGGGAATATACAGGCAGGGAAATTTCACTTTCCTTAAAACAAGGTCAGAACTTCCAAGCTGGGCACAAAAGGAGAACTTCACAGTGTGGGAAGTGGTAAAACCTCATAACCTTTTTCTCCTTCTCTCCGTCTTTTCTTCCCTCTCTTTCTCTTCCTTTTTGTTGGCATTTGTTTAGAGCATCTCATGGATCACTACCGCCATCATCTATCTGTTCTCAGGGGTGATATCTAAACCCTGGCAAAAGCTTCGTCAAAACTCTGGGAGTACAACCAAGATAAGCTGGAATGTTCAATCTGCTTTTGCTAAAGACTGGGAAAAGACAAGGGGAAAAACGTCTCCAGCACTCACCGTGAGTTTAAGACTCTGTGTCTTGCTGGCTCCGGAAGAGAAAAGGCTCTTCTCAAGACTCTGCTTTCCAGTGTCTTCCCAGGCAGAGACTGCAGTCTCGGCTCCAATTTCATTTCCTGAGACTCATAAGAAAATGCTGGACCTTCTTCTCTACCTAGAGCCTTGCCTTTACCATGTGACTGGCACTAGAAAAAACCTCAGCCTTGGATAAGACCTCAATTTCTAATTGAAGACTGAGGCTCTGTTCCTGAGGTCGTCTTTGGGTTCACCACGTTCAAACGCCCCTCGCTGGTTGTGTGCGTGTGACATGCATATTTGTGTGTGTGTGTTTATGTGTGTGTGTTTGTGTGTGTATGTGTATGTCTCTCTCTCTGTGTGTGTGTGTGTGTGTGTGTGTGTGTGTGTGTGTGTGTGTGTGTGTTGGTCTCCTAATAAAAAAATAATGACAGGCACTTTAAAAAAAGGAGGGGAGCCGGGCGCGGTGGCTCAAGCCTGTAATCCCAGCACTTTGGGAGTCCGAGGCGGGTGGATCATGAGGTCAAGAGATCGAGACCATCCTGGTCAACATGGTGAAACCCCGTCTCTACTAAAAATACAAAAAAAATTAGCTGGGCATGGCAGCGCGTGCCTGTAATCCCAGCTACTCAGGAGGCTGAGGCAGGAGAATTGCCTGAACCTAGGAGGCGGAGGTTGCGGTGAGCCGAGATCGCACCATTGCACTCCAGCCTGGGTAACGAGAGCGAAACTCCGTCTCAAAAAAAAAAAAAAAAAAAAAAGGAGGAGAAACAGCAGAAGGGGAAAGGGAGGACAGGAGATCATCAGAGGATCTTTGCCTAGAGTAAAGATGAAAAGAGAAGAAGATTCTTTCTGTGTATACCCCAGAGCTAGGCCCCAGTGTAGCCAATCCAGCCATTTCAGCCACCTTGTCCGTGGATAGACAGCCTCAGGCCTGTGCCTGGAGCAAGAGCACAGTGGGCTTCACTGATAAGGGAGCTGGCCACAGGATCGGACAGGCAATTCCATGGCCCAGTTTTCTTCCCTTCACAGAAGGAAAGGAAGAAAGTTGAGAATTGAAAATGAATTAATAGACAAGCAAAAAGACAAAGATATCCGGAGTGTGGAGAAGCACACGGAAGAGAGGCTGAGGGTGGACAGATGCAGAGAAAGGCTGTCCACGAACTGCCAAACAGTTGAGATGGAAAATGATGTGTCTGTGTTTATTTATTTATTATCACATGGAGTAAATAAATGATATGGTGCTGAATCGAGCACCTGCTTTTGTATTACATACAGCCACAGATGAGGAACAGGAAGAAAGGAATGGAGAAAAAGGCCATATCAGTGGGAGAATGGCAGGGGGTGGTCAAGAGGACAGCCTTCACGCATTAGTTGACCCAAGTGCACAGTGGATCTCTTGGTAAGAGAGAGTGCAGGGAGCAAGCGTGCGTGTGTGTCTATGCACTAACAAGAAAGACATGGATCCGGTAATGGTAAGGCAGGAAGGAAAACAGAGATCACCTCTTCCTGTCACTTTCTTCTTTCTCTTCTAATTCAAATCATGTAGTTCAAGAAATTTTGCATCCTAGCTCTGTACACTCATAAGCCCAAGTCTGCAGGACAGAGGCTTTGAGCCATTCACTGTTCTGGATCTCTAGGGAGTGGTGTGCAGAGGGCTTGTTCCCTGTCTAGTCCTCTCCGAGACAAACTGGCCCCCTCCAAGGGACAGTTCTGCAGTTGGTCCCCGCCATGGCAGCTTATTCACATGTGTGTTTCCAATCATAAACCTACAGACAGCCTAGGATGGGAAGAAGACAAGCTGCCTTCCTGACCTTACACTTGGGCTGCCTGTCCCTGTAGCAGGGGGAGATAATCAGGGCCCTTGTCCAGAGCCAATGTTTTCATTATATTTAAATTTTACAAATGATTGAAAGGATCAGCTCATAAAAGCAAAGAGAGTTAAGGCGTTCAACCTCTCTGGGCCTTTTAAGACAACAGACTTATTATGAGTCTGTGAGTTTCCAGGAAGAAGCTTCTAATTAAAGCTTATTGCCTCTTAGCTACTATTGGCTGGCCATGTGGCTCGCCCTTCCGGTTAATTAGAGCAGAAACGCATCCTAGTAAGGTTTTTGCCTCACAGAGCCCATGCCCACCTTCCGGCCCACTTCCCCTGTGAGCTCAGGAGGATCCAGGGCTGCCAGGATGGCCCATCATCCCCTAGACGTGAGACTTGGGATCCAGACAGGATATTGCACTAGTGTTCTTGAAGGAAATGATAAGACCCTGGGCTACCAGTGGTATAAATGATTAATGAGGGGTAATCAGTCAATGTTTGTTAATTGTTTTATAGACACAAAATGCTGGCTAAGGAGTAAAGGAAGAAGCAGAAGCAGCAAAAGCCAAAAGACTTTATATCTACCCAAATGCTGATCATGGAACTCCAGAATGTCGGAGCTGAGGGAAGGAGGGATCTCTGAGACCATTTGCTCTATGGTTTGCAAATTGTGCATTGAGGGGCCTTCTGGGCCGCTGCCCAGCAACTGTCTGCCAATGTTTTCTCCCCAAACAAATCTCAACCAGAAGGGCAAAATAAAGTTCCACAAAAACCATCCTCTCAGCATAACTCGAAGACAGAGAATGTCAGAACTCTAAAATAACCACAGTAAAAAGAGAGCCATCATCTATTCCCAGCAGGATACTTTCTGTTACTCCTAGGCTATGCCCTTTGACTAGCAAAAGGCTCCCTCGCTCCCTGCACAAAGGCCTCCACTCTGGAAGACTTCAGCATGAGGTTCCCACAGATCCTGGTGTGAGGAGTTCTGTCCAGGGGTCTGGGTAGGGAGGAAGTAAAATGTCTCCAGGATCTTCACTGAAGGTTCAGTCTTTGCTTACCTTTCCCCACCCCACCCCACCTCACCCCACCAAACAAAACAAATCAACAAGATCAATTCTGTCCTTGGGGACATTTATGAAACTTTAGGCCAATGCACAAGAGACTTTTACATCTAATGCTTGGTGGGTCTGGCTCTGACTTGGTATGTCAGTTTAGAAACTGAGCCCTTCTCGCCTGTAATCCCAGCTACTCGGGAGGCTGAGGCAGGAGAATTGCCTGAGCCCAGGAGGCGGAGGTTGCGGTGAGCCGAGATCGCGCCATTGCACTCCAGCCTGGGTAACAAGAGCAAAACTCCATCTCAAAAAAAAAAAAAAAAAAAAAAAAAAAAAAGAGAGAGAGAAAAAAAAAAAAGAGAGAGAGAAAAAAAAAAAAAAAGAAACTGAGCCCTTCTCTGCTTGATTTGGGAGGTTGGGCCCCCCTGCTAGTGCTGGTGTCACCTCAGGATTTTGTCCACCGTTGTACCCGCCTATGGCTTGCCCTGAAAGGACACACTCCCCTCTAGCTCTCTTCTCCAGCTGGTGATCCCAGGCCTGGCTGCACCTCCTCCTCATGTTCCTCTGTCCCCTCTGGAGTGGTGCCTTACCATTCATTGTCCCCTCCGATGTGTCCCAAATGGCAGAGAAGAGTAAAGCCACCACTCATAGTATAGGGAATCACTATGAGTAGGGAAGGTCTTTGAAAGCTTATGCTTTATCTTAACATTTGCCTGCAGTTTGCATTGGAACTCAATACACAGCCATGCTAGTTTTAATCTAAAACTGTTCCTCCACTCTAATCTTTTGGTACAATGGAAGCTCTGGATAGATGAGCCATGCTGCTTCTTTGGGTTCGCACACTGTCAGAGCATCGCTACACATCCTGCAGGTGCAAACATCTAAGTGTGAATGCTGGCCCCAGTCTACCCCAATCCACCTGTTGGTCCCTCTCGACCTGCCCACAGCCAAATGCCTTTAGCCCACTGCATGGAGAGGCTCTAGAGGTACTAGAGTGAGCTGACTCTCAGACCTGCAGAGGAAGGTGCTGAGAGCTGAGTCATCTAGCCCCTCCTCTAGGGGATACCATTAGGCTTCACTGATCCTGAGTTGTACTGTTGGTCCAGTTTTTCTTGATGACTCATACCAATTGTTTGTATCAATTGTTAGTTAATGAAGAGCTGCCAAGGCCATTGGGCTGCAATTTGGACACAGGGAATGGTAGGGCTAATCCAGTTTGATTTTCCACTAGGTTCCAGGCTGTGGAATCAGATCAAACCGTGTCAGTTTGAGGCACACAGCATCCTATTTCATCCTCACATGGACCCTGGGATAGGTATCCCTGTCTTCATTTCACACAT
Organism: Saimiri boliviensis; assembly: GCF_048565385.1. NCBI lineage: Eukaryota > Metazoa > Chordata > Mammalia > Primates > Cebidae > Saimiri > Saimiri boliviensis. Next base: position 29,164,523 of record NC_133449.1, read on the forward strand.
GAATTATCTGGGACCACAGGACACAATGGACACATTAGCACCCAAATGACTCAGGATTCAAATCCATGTTTTTCTTCTCCAAGTCCTCTCTCCTCTTTCCATTGTCCATGCTGTTGTGTCCCTTGCTTTTCTTTCTGTTGCATTTTTTTTGGTCATTTTATTTCTTATGACCTCTAATGCTGGAGAATAAAACAGAGAGAGGAGGCGAGATTGGGAAGTTTAAATTCTGCTGTCAGTAGTTTCAGGGAGACGGAGAGGGTGTGGGAGAGGAGGTGGATTAAAACCAATGTCTAAACTGACATTTCTCTGATCACATCTAAAATTAATTTATCTTGGTCCACCCTGTTTGCTTCACAGCCACATTTTATTTTAAGGAATGATTCCAGAGAGGTCTTAGCGACCTAAAGAGAAAATATCTTCCCAACCCCTTCCCCATCAGCAGCTGGAGCATCAGTCTCATTAATAACTGGAGCCTAATCCTTCACATTCAAAGGGAGTCCCATTACCCAAAACAATAATATTTTTAATTACCCAGGCAGAGTGGCAACTGCACACTGAATACTAAGGATGATGTAAAACTAATAAATACTTTTGGAAATTCGTTGAACATTTTAATGAATTAAAAGTTATGAAATATTTATAAGCCGTAACAACACCATTTATTACCATTAATAAAATAAATACATTAGTCAGAGAATGAAATTCATTACTATTTTACTACTAGACATTGATGTCAATGACTGAGTATTGCTCCAAATTACTTGTAAAATAGACCAATTATTTTAGTGTGATTAATCTTTTCAATTATTTCTTTTATGTAGTTGTAATTGGAAAGTAATTTTCTTCTGGGAGCACAGTGACCTCGGCACACTCATTATTTATTTATATTTAAAAACCTTTTGTGTCGGCCCCTGTTTCTGGGCAAGTTCCAATGATTGAATATCTAAAACAGTTGCCCAAGCAGGCATTGTTTCTAAGCACTTTGCATGGCATTTTCAAATTGGCTTTATTACTAATTATGGATAAGGCATTCCAAAGTAAGACCTTCTTGGCCAACAGTAGCTATGCACTGTTGGAGAAAGGAGAGACCGGCAAATCTCCTTCCTGGTTCCACGTGCTTTGGCCTGACTGTTTTGGATTCCAGTCTTCCTCGAGGGAGGCGGTGTGATAGGTATTTGAAAAGACCTCTCCTGCCTCCAACTACGTCCACAGAATTAAACAGGGTTACTTCTTTGTGTGGCACAAAGGACTTTGTACACCCAGTCACCAAGGTAAAAAATGGCTTTATCAGGCACGAGAGCATAGATATTAGGGGGCAAGAGAGACAGCTGTCTTCAGAATCAGAAAGCAAGTCTGGGCTATCAGAGTCTCTGCTGGAAAAGAGGTAAATTTTCTCTTTGCCTAATGGCTCAGGCAAGGCGCAGATGGAAAAGCAAAAGGTGGGTGTGAAGCTGTAAACAGACCCTGGGATAGCTGCGTAGGGTTATTCAGCTCTGCTTCCAGAATGAGCAGATTCAGCTTAGTCCAGGAATGCCAGAGAGAGGATGAGAAGATTTATTGTGCCAGGCATTGTGTTAGGGGCTCTGCACGCAGTATCTGTTTTAATTTTCCAGCAAACCTGTAACTATGTATTTACTGATGAGAAAATGAAAACTCATAGGTATAATAAAATTTTCCAAGCTCAAAAAGGTGATGAGTTATGGAGCTGGCATTCCAAATTCATTCAGTCTGATTCTAAAGCCTCTCATCTTTCTCCTACATTGGAATAAGCAAATCTTTACTGAGTGCTTGCCATGAAAAAAAAAAAAAAAAAAAAAAAGAAAAAGAAAAAGAAAAAGCACTTTGCTGCTAATTGGGTTACAGAGATTTTTAAAAAAGAGTCTTTGATTTTAAGAACTTAGCATCTATTGAGTGATACACATAAATAACTGTGGAGAGAAGTAGACTATTCTAAAATAGATATACATGGAAACAATTCTGAGTGGAGGCTTCTTAGAGAAAATACTACTTGAGCTGGGATTTCAGTGATGTGCAGGTCTTTGAAAGATGGACAGTGCACTGCAGGGGGCGCAGATGGAACTGAAGCTTGGAGACATTTGAGAAACGCAAGCAGATCTCAGTGGCTGATAAAACCAAAATGTTAATGCTTATCTTTTAAATGGTTCAGCCCACAGTAAACTAAGGGCAGGAGATTTTGGAAATAGGGAGGTAAGAAGGAGAGCATTTTGAAAATGGAATTGAACATTCACCTGGAGTTATGTGCTAGAACTAAGTGAGGATACGAAGGTCGTGACTGCGAGTTCTCCTTGGTGATCACGTCCAAGCAATAGAGCCCAACATGGCATGGCTGATTCAGTCCCCTGGAAAGACCGACCCAGGTGGTGGCACTTCCGTAGGTTGGCAGTATGTGGCTCTGATCACCCTCTTGGTATTGGGTCAATAATTAAATCACAAGCTTTGCAGGAGGCCCCAGAGGAGCCGGTTTGTTTCTGTGAATGGTAATTTCCTCATGAGACATGGCAGCAGCAAGGAAACAGGTGAGTTTTCAAAGGCTTCAGGCAAGGTGAGGCCCAAAGAGGTTAGGTAGCTTGTGGCATCATTTACAAGGCACCTACGCAGCCACCTTCTCATTGACCCTCAGCATGAAGTCAATTTTGAGATAAATATTGACATGTTGCTATCCCTATTCTAAATGGAAAAAAAACCACCCAATCTATGTTCCAGTTATGAAGGAAACCTTTAATGTCCTTTCTGATTTGAAGTGTTGGCTAGTCTATGGCAAGTAAGAGGTAGGAAGGAGACTTAAATCCAGGTTTTCTGATTCAGGTTCAGTGCTCATTCTGCAGTTTTTCTGAGAAAGGAATATTGGAACTACTTTGGGGGAAGAATCTCCAGGAATGGAACATCTATTCAACACTGACAGAGCAGGAGCATCGCCATCTTGGACAAGCACCTCATCCTGAAGTTCACCTTGACCAAAAACTACCTAAATCCAAAGGGCTTCAGCCTGATGGCCAAGGTCAGCATGACCATAAACCACAAATAACATCTCTGACTTGAAACATTTCAAACTCCTCCCTGACTAGAGATAGCTAGCCCCAAGATACCCTCCCTCCAACTGGAAAGATGTCAGCCTCAAGATGACCTCCTCCCCTCCATCCAGAGACATTCTATCTCCACCATAAAACTTCTCCCTCACACAGAAATATTCCAAGCTTGTCGTAAGCCCCTCACCCTAAAATCATCATGTACTCTTAGTCTGTAAGAGAAAGCGCTCCTTAGTGAAATTGGCTAGAAGCCCCTCTCAGGTTTATTTTCTCTAAAACAAATCTGTCTTTAACTCTTAAGCCACATTTCATGTTTCTTTCCTCTTTCTTTCACTCTTACAAATACCTCTGGTGCAAATTAACTATAACTCAAAGATGCCCTTTAAGAAGCAGTTCTACACAAAGTAGAATGGAAATGTTGAAGCAACCACAGCAAAATTCAGTTCTAAGACTGAAGCAACTATTTTATATTAATGTCAGTACGTGCCCAGTTCAGTACTCGCTCAGAAAATGTGTGTGGCGTGGATGAGTGGATGCATGGATGGATGGATGGCTGAGTCTACCGCATGCAGAGTTTTCTGCTGGCAGCCCCAAGACGGAGTGCCACTGTGATCTACATTTTACAAGCACAGACTGAGGATCCTGCTGAGGTGTTGCTTGCTGTTGGAAGAGAAAATGCCCAGTTTGGGCCAGGCTGCCAGGAGCCCATGAAGTAATCCCTCATTTACCCAGCTGGATTTTGGAGCCAACTCTAGATGTTGATTGGTTCCACATGGCTGGCCAAAGATTTGAATCTATTTGTTCAGCTTCTCTCATTTACTCTTGTCCCCTTTTAGCCTAAGAAAGATATCCTCCATTGCCCAACATTGTCTTTGGTAGAGAAGGAGGAGGGAGAGGGGGACAAAGTTAGGGGGATGCTACTCATTTTTTCCTGGAAATATCTATACTAGCTACATACCCAGCACCTCAAAGCCAGAACCCACCTGGGCAAGAACTTGCCTTGTGAAAATGGCCCATATTCAAAGTCTAATAGCCTTGTGTTAAGCTCTAATTTTTAAAATGACATACAGTTAATAATCATATTTTTGGTTTTCATATTTTAAGTAAGTGTAACATCTAAGACCAGCCCATAAAAACTGAAGTTAATAGGAGAACTGAGAATCAGACTGTCCAGTGGTACTTAAAATGTATTTCATGAAGCCCATTGAGGGGAAATGCCAAGGGCTGTGGAGCAGGTGGGCTCTGGGTCCCCACAAAGGCAGCTGTACTTGTATCATTTTATACACTGGGCTTCCATGTAAGACTTTGTTTTAATTAAGGCTTCAGGCTCTACAAAAGGTTTGAAGACCATGGGTCAAGTTCAAACACCCTCATTTTAGCCCCAGAGAAGTTAAAAAACAATATTGTGCATCTCCAACTCTTTGGGGACACATGTTTCAAGGTATCCATAATAATGGGTACTGCATTTGACACTTTGGATTCCTTCGCCTTCGTGAGCCAGAGAAGTCAGAAAAATAACTTCTCATGGGTGAGGTGAAGGTTATGACATCCTCTCTAATGAATGGATCAGAAGCAATGTGTATGAAAGTATCTCAGTAGAGTAAGGAACCAAGATTACTTCTTTTGAGAAATCTGTTAGTGAGCTGAATGTGGCTGTGGCCTGGGAAACCTCAGATGTGTTTCTTGTAGGTTCATGAAAGAGAAGGGAGCCATAGTGGCCTGCTATAAAATGTATGTAGGCTCACACAGGAGCTGTCTGCATCTCCTGTTTTTTGTTGGGGAGCTCCTTTGCAGCTCTTTGTCTTTGTGTTGACCAGTGGGCAGTGGTCCATCTCCACTGCCTCTGACCAGTCTGAGCTGGGAAAGGGAAATACTGAATTGATTTCTTAGAAAAATCGAGAGCTTGACAACCACAGGGTGGAGGCAGAAGGCACATTGGGCTGGTCAGTAATTTGGTATATCACATTTCAAGGAAAATCTTTGGGTCTTTGTTTATTCAATTTCTACATGGCAAAGGAGACAGATGAGATGTTTCTGGTGTCCCTTCCAGCAGAGATCTTCCATGCACAGCAGCAAGGTGTGGTAGCTAAGAACCTGGATTTTGGAGCCAGATGGCCTCCATTTCAATACTAGCTGTGTGAATTTGGAAATATTACATAGTTCTCTGTGCCTTGATTTCTCTATCCATATAATGGGAATGATAATGATAATAATAGTATTACATACATCATAGCATTGTTGTAAGAACTGAATGAGTTAATATATGTACCATGCTTAGAATAGGGCCTAGTACATGGAAGTGCTAGATGATGGTTTGCAATGCTGTGCATTTTTACAAGCTGTTCAGGGCCATACTGATCCTATTCTTTTTTCTTTATCTATCTTTTTTTTTTTTGAGACAGAGTCTCATTATGTTGCCCAGCAGGAGTGCAGTGACATGATCTTGGCTCACTACAACCTCTGCCTCCCAGGTTCAAGCAATTTTTCTGCCTCAGCCTCCTGAGTAATCTGGGATTACAGGTGCATGCCACCATGCCTGGCTATTTTTTTTTGTATTCTTAGTAGAGATGGGGTTTCACCATGTTGGCCAGGCTAGTCTCGAACTCCTGACCTCAGGTGATCTGCCAACCTTGGCCTCCCAAAGTGCTTGGATTACAGGCGTGAGCCACCACACCCAGCACACTGATCCTTTTCAAATATCTTTCAAGAAGCTAGTCTTGCCCATTCTGACATATGTTTTTCTGTAGGCACCTCTGAACCTGAGGGGTCCTGGTAAGTGTCCTGTGTGATCCCATTGCTCTGGATTGTCTGCTCAAGAAAGGTTTTTGTGAATGGACTAAGGATTCCTTGGTAGCCCAGGTATGGGTGTCTCTGGAGGCTGATGTCCCTCTTGTCTGTGCTCAATGTGCAGACTGCTCTTTCCCTGGTCTTTCAGGGAAAAAACTTATTCCAAGCCATTCGAAGCTACTTTCTTTTGGAAATAATAGGGTAATAGCCCAAAGCCATAAAAGAAGGTGCAGCATTTATCAGTTGATTGATTAACCCATCAGTCAACATGTATTTGTGTGGTGTTTTCTATGTGTTTAGCTCAATGCTAGCTGCTCCCTGGAGAAATAAAAGAAATATAAGACAAGGTCTTGAACTTCAAGTTAGAATCCCAAAATAATTAAATGGGAAATGATTATAAAACGGCTAGTAAATTTAGATGTAGAGAATAAAGTCTTCCAAGGAGAATTTCTGTAGCTGCAAATGATATTTCCTGGCCCCAGGAAATGAGTGAGGTAGTCCAGTCTAGGCCCCTTATTCTATTATTTTCTGATATGGGAGGCAATAAGAAATTACCTATGTCACCTGCAAGTGCCACCAGGAAAGGAATAATATTGAGGAGATTTATCTGGCAATGCGTGAAAGATGGAATGGTATTAGGGAGACCAGCTGGCTGCTGTCAAAGTTCAAGTCTGCATCTATGAAGAATATAGGAAGAAAAAGACACATAGCTGAGAAATGAAGTCAGAAGGGTATATTCAAGAGGCAGCAACAGTAGTATTGGATTAGTCTGTTCTCATGCTGTTATGAATACCTGAGACTGGGTAATTTATAAAGAACATAGGTTTAACTGGCTCATGGTTCTGCAGGCTGTACAGGAAGCATGGCTGGGGAGGCCTCAGGAAACTTATAATCATGGCAGAAGGCAAAAGGGAAGCTGGCATATCCTATGTGGCTGGAGCAGGAGGAAGAGAGCAACGAAGAAGGTGCTGCACACTTTTAAACATCCAGATCTCGTGAGAACTCACTCAGTATCATGAGAACAGCAAGGGGGAACTCCTCCCCCATGATCCAATTACATCCCACTAGGCCCCTCCTCCAACACTGGGGATTACGATTCAACATGAAATTTGGTGGGGAGGGGAGGACACAAATCCAAACCATATCAAGTATCTAGACAGAGACAGATAGAATACAGGCAAAAGCAAGTCTACAAGTGAAGGTTCTGGCCATTTGGGTATAATGGTAAGAGGAACAGGAAGAGTCAAGGTGGTTCTAAGGTTTTCTGTAAATAAATGCAACCTCAGCCTCTTCTACATAGGCAGTAGAGTGTAGTGGACAGAAACACTGGTTTTGTCATCAGATCAACTTGGGATGGAGTTTACCTCTACCTTTCACTAACTAAATGACCTTGGCAAGTTTTGAAACTTCGGTGAGCTTCAGTTTTCCCATCCGTAAAATGAAGATACTGGTCCCTGCTTTACAGCATTATTGTAAAGCTTGCATGAGGTGACCCACATAAAGGCATTGACACTTGCCTTTGTGCATGGCGAGTGCCCTGGCCATGTTAGCTTTTTGCTATTAGTTCGTATTAACTGAGAAGAAGTGAGCACCTACCTAGCGTCACACACTGTGGTAAGTATAACAATGTAGAGAGGATCTAGGAATGGCCTATATCCTGATGACACCCACAGATAGATATTATCTCCTATGCAGAGAGAATTGTCCCATGTCTCCCTCGAGGCTTCTCCTGTTGAACTAAAATGGCACCTCTCTGCAGTGGGCCTAGGAAGAGCTGTGGAGTTACACAGTTGTGTTTCCCCTTGTGCTCTGTCTGTGCCTCATTGTGAAGGGAGCAAGTTCTTATCAGAAAAACAGACCAGGCATCCTATCTACAGTCCTGGCCAGTTATGTCACCAGCCTTGTTCACCTCCTTCAGAGATACCAATTTTAGCCTTTTATCCCCCCTCCTTCTGGCTTAACCAAGACAATGACCCCAGAAAACATAAGCATTTGTCTACACTGAATAGGCATTGAGTATGCCTTTAAAGTAACCTCTTTCCTTTAAATATGAGTATAATTTTAGGATGATTCCTATGTCTACAACTGCTCTATGCCTATTGATATGCACCTGAATTTGTCTGCTATGGGAAGCAAATTTGGAAGTTCTAAGCACACCCTGAGATCACCTTGTTCTTCACCATTGTCTACCTTACACATCCATACCAATCTCTCCACATCCCTTGGTGGCCACAGGTGGTCTGACCCAGAGAGGAAATGCAGAGAACATTTGCCTCCTCATGGAGACCATCTGTACTTGGACCTAGAGCCACTGAAAGAAGGAAGCTGGACCGTGAGAACTTCCCTAGGTATCCGGGCCCAGTCACTTTCTCTAGGGAATCAGAGGCAGCCTCATCTTCTCCTTCCTCTAAGACAGTGCCCTGACAGCGGAAACTTTCTGGATCATTAGAGAGAGTTTAGGAAGATCAACTCTATTGGCTTCATAAAGGCAGAAAGGCAGACAAGGTCTGCTTGTTTGCTTTTCTATCTTTAGAGGAAGCAAGGTCCCTGGAGTAGACTCACTGTGAATGCAACACAGGTTACAGGGGATGAATGTTTTTAGGTGAGAGAGAGTTGCAGGATAAGGGAGAAAACATCTATAGGTTGAGATCCTTGGTTTTAACATGCAAAGAATTTTATTCAGATCAAGAAATTTTTTGCAGGAGTATTTGTGCTGGGCCTGATATCTGGAATTCTGTAATTTCTTAGTCCCTTTTCTTAGTGATGATCAAATGAGAACATTCTGGGAACTGATACCTTCTCCTTGTCACATTCTTGTTAACTGGTTCCATTTCAACAGATGGCCTCTTTTGTATGGTACATAGATCCTTGACATCTGTGAGGACTGATGATGTCCAGAGACATTCACAAATCTTCAAGTTCACGAGTGCGGAACCATTTGTACAAGCTCCTGGCTTGCTCCCAAACCACACATTTCTCATTCATTGCCTCATATCATAGGTTAACCACCTTTTCAACTTGAACTGTGGTTCAATCTATCACATTATGGTGATTTTTCTTTTTCCTCACACATAAACCAGTTTTGATTAGGCAACGGAAACAAAATACACTATAAATGTTACTGCAAGACCAGCAATAAATGAAGAGCCACAGGGGCAAAAGAAGCTGAGTTGGGGGATGGGGGTCAGTAGGTCTTCCTCCCTAAGAAAATCCCTTTCACACATCACTTCCGAGAAGCACAAAGTTCAAATCCGGGCCTGTAGATGGGACAGATGACCATGGGATATGTGCCTCATAGATATTCATGAATAGTTTAAACTGAGAATTTAGGTCTGGGAGTGCCTCAGCCTTCCTCTGGGTCCACACTTCATTCTGGGGTCCCTGATTCTCTCCCTCCTCCCACCCTCCCCTCTCGACCCTCTGGTAGGCCCCTGTATCTGTTGTTCCTTTCTATGTGTCTACATGTTCTCAAGGTAGATACAATTTTATATTAGCTCTTTGAAAATTGATTATCTGGGATATGGATCACTTGGTATTATTCAGAACCAGCCCCTACAACACTCTAAACTTTTTCTTTTTCTTTTTCTTTTTTCTGAGATGGAGTTTCACTCTGTTGCACAGGCTGAAGTGCAGTGGTGTGATCTCGGATCACTGCAATCTCCACCTCTGCTTCAAGTGCTCCTGCCTCAGCCTCCTGAGTAGCTGGGATTACAGGTGCACCACCACACCTGGCTAATTTTCATATTTTTAGCAGAGACAGGGTTTTGCCCTGTTGGCCAGGCTGGTCTCAAACTCCTGACTTCAAATGATTTACCCACCTCAGTCTCCCAAAGTGCTGGGATTACAGGTGTGAGCCACTGCACCCAGTCCACTCTGGACTTTTTTTTGTTAAGTGTGCACATTCCCGGCTAAACATGGTTGCGGGTTATTGACACATCTAACACAATAGGTACCAAGTAGAGTGGAGAAAGCCAGATTCAGATACCTTCACTGCAGTTCTTCAGGGCAAAGAAGTCCACTGCAGACAAGCTGCGGTTTCCACTGGAGATGTATTCCAGGGCCACTCGAAACGGGCTGTCTGGGCGCCCAATTCTTCCCTGGAGCACTGTCCAACTGGTGTCATCGGAAAGCAGAGGAGAAAAGCAGAGAGAAACTGTGATGAGAATGAGGCCTAATATGCAGACAGAATCATGCCCTTGCGGGGACTTTGGGGTTCACATTCTTCACGGGCACCAAGAGATGGGACTCTAAGTGGTGCTGAGGACAGTGACTCTGACAGCAACATGCAAATACTTATTTTCTTTTTGTCCAGCAAACTTAGAGATCCAATTTGCAAACCCACTCTTGCCACTGGCATTTCTTTTGTCACATTCTGTTTAAGGCAAATGCAGCTCTTTGGATTATTTCAGTAGCTAGTATTACAAGAAAGAATTTATATACTTGAGAAAACCTGCCAGCAGAGTCAAGGAAATGTCTTCAAAACATTTATCAGTCTATTCATAATTATCTCTAGAAAGAATGATTGGTTTTCAGAATTTTATCTGATAAAAAGTCTCGGAACCCTCAGGTTTGTTCTATAGTTACTTAAGAGGGAAGCTAGCAAGAGCTATTTATTTACTGCAGGAAAATTAAAGTGCACCGAAGCATGTATTTTGGGGTAAAAGGCACCTAAGATTGACGTGGACTTTGTAAAAAGTGCAAACAGAAAAAGATGGAAGTGGACGAAATGGTGAGCTCTGCATCCACCTATAATCAAGGATACTGACACTGTCAGAGAATAGAGAACAAATTAAATGAACATTTTTACACCTTGCTCATGCTATTAACCTCTTGAAATAGCCTCCTGTCACTGATTGGACATTCAAATTTACTTTCCAACGTTGATTCATAAATGTCTGCGAGAGTGTGTGTGTGCGCGTGCGCGCGCGCGTGTGTGTGTATTTATTTATTTTGAGTGGTTTGTGTGAACAATGAAAATTATCTAGATTATTTTATATTCTCTTTCCTTAAAAAACAATTTTATTGAGGTATCATTGACGTATAATAAATTACATGTACAAAAAGTGTATGACTTGATGCATTCAAGCGTACAGATGGATAGGTTTGGACTTACTTATACAACTATAAAATCATCACAATATTTTACTTTTCTACCACTAGGTTGGGCTTTGATATGGCAGTACAAGTAGTAAAGGATTAAGGGAAAAATCAGCTTTCCATTAGAAAATTTTTAAAACATTTCTACTCCCTAAATACACAGTGATGGTCACTGTAAAAAACAAAAAGCATTGAAAATCCAACAATTCAGAAAGGCTGACAAAGGAAAGTAAAAGCCACCTAGAATACCATCGTCTAGCAATAACCAGTCACTGCCTAAGTCAACAACTTGTCAGTTTTTTTTTTTTTTTTTCTGTCTTGAGACAGGGTCTTGCTCTGTTGTCCAGGCTGGAGTACAGTGGTGTGATCACAGCTCACTGTAGGCTTGACCTCCTCAGGTTTAGCCCCCTGAGGTGCTGGGACTATGGATGCAAGCCACCACACCTGGCTAATTTTTGTACTTTTTGTAGAGACAGGTCTCACTGTTACCCAGGCTGATGAATCCAGTTCCTGGGTTCAAGCCATCCACCTGCTTCAGCCTCCCAAAGTGCTGAGATTCTAGGTGTGAGCCACTGCATCCGGCCCTACCTGAGACCATAGTACATATACTCGGTGGTTGCACTTGCTCACTTGATGATATGTCACAAGACAGTAGAGATTACATTATCATTTTAATGATTGCATTTTTAATGATTTGTACATGGCTTCTGATTTTTTCTTTATCATGATCATGCCGAAGCTAATCTGTGTACTTATCTAAACATGGCCTAAGGACAAATTCCTAGAATTAGAGTCAAAGTACACACACCCTTAGGTATACTGTCAATCCTCCCGCAGTCAATCAGGGGGGCCATTTCCACATGTGTTTGCTAACACTGGTTCCCACAAAATCTTTTCTGCCTTTGTTAACTTTTGGTGATGAAGGCATCACCTGTGACAATCCACCATCTCTTTCAATGTGGTGCTCCTGGATGGTAATTTTGAGTCTCTGGTCTCTGGCATGCAGTGGGTGTTTGCTGAATGAAGGAGGCAGTCTTCTTCCCTGTCTCTGCTCTCTGTAGTTAATTCAGATCACTGGAGCCAATTCTTCAGCCATTTAATAAAAGTGTATTGAGTTTCCCCACAATAGATGCTGTAGAAGGGATTATTGCCGCTGTAAAGTTTGTTCTCTGTTACTGTACCCAGCAGGATTTCCATCCACAATAAAACTGGTGCAATTGAAGGAAAAGGAAGCCTTTCGGTTTAAATGAGGGACTGTCAAAGAAAGCAATATTTGAAAAGAATATTTAAACAAGGGTTCTTAAGGAAACAAACAAAAAGACAAAAAGAGCAGAACTTGTCTTGTTCTTCTGAAAAATAAAGGGCCTATTTTTGAGGAAAGATGGTGAAAGGGAAGAATATTCATATTGTGCCAAAATCATAGCTCTCTGCTCTGAGGAATGATGGATTTTAATTCCAGGTACACAGTGGCCCTTGACAATGATTTCCATTTCTATATTGGCACTAGCCCTCTGGATAAATGTGTCAAGAGTTTTAGGAATTAGTTTCTGAGTTACTGATGCAATAACTTTTGTCTGAAATTCTCTGGCCTCCCATAGTTTACTGTTGTAACTTTAATAACTTTCAGAGCAGTTGCCAAACATGTATTTTATATCCAGGGAAGTTGGGAGTAGAAAAGGGCAAGCTTATACCTAGGGTCAGATTTGTTTAAGAGACAGCCAAAAACCCGGTGAAAAACAATCTAAACTCTCTTCTTGGTCTGCCTCCATTTTCTTTGCTTATACCTGAGCGGTCACGGAATTAGCTTATTAGGGTCCTGCTTTCATACCTTTGGCTGACGGCAACTCGACTTAGGCCTGCAGAGGGGAAGGTTGTGCTCTGACCTAGAGCCTCCTGGAAACAAACGTGCAGCTGGTTCCATGTGCTGGGGATTTGTGACTGTCTTATCACTGGTGCTTCCATCAATCAATTTGACAGTGTGGGATGTCCATCTGGACTTCAGGAAGCCAGAGGACTGTATGGACAGCTTGTCACAATCCATTATCTTCCCCGTGTCTCTCTGGAGCTCTCCAGTTCCAGTTCTGGCTCTGCCCCTCATTTGCCTGATGACTTTGAATAAGGCATTTTTCTCCAAATGCCTGAAATTTTGGATGTTTTCTGATCAATTATATTCGGCCTCCAACTTTGTATGAATTTTTTGAGAAAAACACTGACCACTCATTTTTGCAGAGGGCCTGTATCATAGTGAGTATGTTAGTGTCCATCAAAAAAGGCAGGAGGGTTGGTTTGTGAATATCAAGGTCCATTTCTGACCTACAGGCTAGAAGTAATATGCAGAAAGGACACTGAATTGGGAGCTCAGTTCTGGACTCTGATCGTGGATTTGCATGGGCTCGGGCAAGTCCCTGCACCTCTTTGGGTTTTAGTTTCCTCGTTAGCAAAATGCAGGCATTGAATTAAAAGTTCCCTAAGGGCCCTTATTGATCTGATATCTATATTTCTCTAGCAGATTGCAGGAATCCTAGTAACAAAACATTTTACGAAAGCCCTGAAAGCTGCAATTGACAAATAACATCCCACAGAGGTGGGAGAAGAATGATTAATCACATAATTACAGATTTATTTCTGCAAAGAGACTGAGTTTCACCCTCCTTGGAGAAGTGGAGACTTGCTCAAGGTCACACATTGAGTCACCCGCAGACTTAAGATTAAAATAAAGCATGTAACTGTGCCAAGACTGCAAGAACAAGAGACAATGCAATCTACGGACCAGTCTGTACAATCAATTGCATTTATTTCCCTAAAATCGCAGAGATAGAGAAGAATATAGTCTACTTAGCACTGCTGGAGGGATCATCAATTTGGGTTTTGAGGATAGACGCACCAGCCAGATAGTGAAACACACTGTCAGAAAAATCTACAGAAAAATCATAAGAAGTTCTGACATGGAAATAAAAAGAATTTCTAAGGCTCCCATGGCTCCCTACCAGCTTAGCTCTCTATGTTTAAAGAAAACTCTCCGGCACATCGGATACAAGGCAAGCTGCTGATGAGATTGAAAGGTTGGCAGCTGTGACTCAAGAGGGCAAAGGCACCAAGTTATCTTAAGTCCAGAATGAAGGGACACTTTATGACAGCCCATGAGGACCGTGAGTGGCAGCTGATAAGACAGGGAACATGTCACACTTTGAGTCTGCGCGATATCCCAGTGGGCATCATGTTGACATAGGGCTGGCTCACATAAGCGAACCCTCAAACCCTACAGGCTTTTCAAAGGAATGCCTTTCTGAGATGGTTTTAGCTGCTGCAATGTAGAGGCAAGGCCTAGACTCGGCTCTCAGCTGCACCATCTGCTAGCTGTGACCTTAGGCAAATGCTTCAACTCCTCCGAGCTCCCGTTGCCCTGTTTTTAAAATGAAGGTCTTAATGCCTAACTTAAGGATTTTTGAGGAGGATGTATGGAAAGTAACAGTTCTTAGCACATAGTAGGAGCTCATAAGTGGACTATTCCTATGGAAAAAATCACTGCTTTCTTCATGGAATGACACTGGTCCTTGCAAATATCTGCATCTCAATTCATTTGTGGGAGTCATGGGAGAAAGGAATACAGTAAAAGGGTGAGAAAGGTATTTGTGATTCATGAATTGCAGCCATCACAGAAAAATGTGGTTAAATGCATCTTTATATGTTAAATACAGCCCCAAGAAGTTACGTTAGAACATCCCTACAAGATGTATTAGGATTTGACTATGATAGCAGATCACCCTTCCCCTCAGAATCCTCCAAAGGCCTCCATCTCAGAGTAAAAGCTTCTTCTTTACCTTTGCATCTTCCTGTAGGACATGAAAAGATTCTCTGTGTCTAGTTCTCGGTTACGTTTGTTGAGCCATGTTCCGTTTCTCAGATTCTTACTGGTGCATTGCTGCAAACTAGATAAAGTCGTGGATGCTCTAGGGATGCTAAGGGTTTAGGATTTAGCTTTGTCTCAAGGAGCCTACAGACTGGTGAGAAAGAATGAACGTATGTACCAAGATCGACAGTGAATGGCAGCACAGAAGAGGCAAGTGAGAAGTGTAGGCACCATGCTATTGCAGCAGAGGCCACAGCGATGCCTCAGAATGGGCGGTCAGGACAGGAGGACCCTGAGGATGGGCTGTGAAGAGGGGTCAGGAATGAGGAGAGGGGCAATGCAGGAAGAGATCGGCATGAGCACATGAGCAGAGGCCACACAGACAGTGTGTGTTTGGAAAACGGGTGATCCAGTCTTACGGGAGCCAATGTTTTTCACCAGCCTCTACAGGAAGGACGACTCCTGTGTCTCACCTTCCCACCTCCTTAATGTCAGAATGGTGGATCATTCTTACGTGTCTCCAATGCCTTATACATCATAGACACTCAAAAAATATTTGTTGACTGAGAGGAAAAATGAACATATTTCTGGTAAATCAGACAAGTTTCTGACACTCTTGGTCAAAATTTATATCGCAGTGCAGCTGAGTTAGTCTAAACGTTCATGTCAATCCATTAACACTAGCTGTCATCTATTCACATGATAATGATGCCTTCCCCGTTAGGAGAAACACAGAGACTGAGGAACTTTGGGGGTCGCAATATTACCACATAGCTCCTCACGTAACTCTTGTTCCCCCATTTGCTAGAGCGAATCAGAACGAACCAGAGAATTATATAATTGAGACCTGGAGGATACCTGGGTTCTCAACTAGGAGAGTTACCCTCTGTTGCATATATGTTCTCTCCAATGCAAGTCAGGTTTGGAGCAAGACAATATGAAGATTACCTACAGCAGCAATGCCAGCAATAATAACAGCATTAATAATATGATCAGCAACAATGAAAACTTTAAATTAAATACCTACTATATGCAGTGCTTAGAGCTGAGTTTTAAAAGCAGTTTGGTGTGCCTCCACAATCTTTAGGACACCACACTTTGTTATGCCATTTAAGCTCCCCCAGGTTAGAAACTGTTTTCCTGAGGCTTTGTTTCTGTTTCTGGCTCTGTGTGTGTGTGTGTTTTTGAGACCAAGTCTTGCTGGTGTACAGTGGCACAATCTTGGTTCACCAAAACCCCCATTTCCTGGATTCCGGGGATTCTCCTGCCTCAGCCTCCCAAGTAGCTGGGATTACAGGCACCTGCCACTAAACCTGGCTACTTTTTGTATTTTTAGTAGAGACGGGGTTTCACCATGTTGCCCAGGCTGGTCTCCAACTCCTGCCCTCAGGTGATCCGCCCACCTTGGCCTCCCAAAGGGCTGGGATTACAGATGTGAGTCACTGAGCCTGGCCTTTACCGCTGTTATTCCCAGCAGCCAGACCCACACCTAGCATGCGGAAGGCAGTCAGCAAAGGTGTGGAGAGTGAATGAATACATATGCCGGAGACCTGAAGCTACAAGATGTGGTCATCCTAGTGTCCTATACTGGGCATGAGTGCCAAGTCATTCAGGTGGTGACTGACCTCCTAGCTGGGACGGCCAAACTCACGGGTGAGATCAAGAATGACAAAAGCTGCATAAATTAGATAACCGGCCGAGTCCCTGTCACACAGAACACAGTCACGTGATGATGAGGATTATCAAGCATCACCCCGTCAAGGCTCAGCCCACACTGCTGGCATTCCTGCACAGGCGCCTCTGCTAAGAATCTCTTTTGACAAGTGGCTGGACAAGGTGTGAAGGTGTGAAGATTTGTTAGAAACAAAGAACTGGGCCTGTAGGAGTTTGTCTGGATCAATACAGAAAGAAAGAAAGAAAGAAAGAAACCAATTGAAACTCTCTCTTTAATCTTATCCTACAAGAAAAAAAAAAAACATAACTTTCAAGTTTTCCTTAAAATATACTTTGTAGTAATTCTGCAGCAAATATAAACCATTCAGCACAATTTTTTATTGTTTCCATTAAATCAGCCTGCATTTAAAGCATTTTTATGGGAGATAGTGGGGGGGTGGAAAATGCTAGATCAATGTAAATTTTAGTGTGAAGTCTTTGTTGCTTATTAATTTTCTGTAGTAATAATTACACATGGCATGTGGCGGCATATGGAGTCTTTTTTCCAAGTAGCCCTGGCTTTGTTATTAACTTGCCCTTCGTAGTTCCCCACAAGGTAGATGAATGTGCTCTGAAGGGGATCAGCTGTGACAGGAAGAGGTTTCAGGGCGAGTGGGGACCTGGCTCCCAATGGTCCATGGTGGAGAACCGCTGCTCTGAGGCTGAGGGGGCCCAGGCTTTGCAGGAGGGGCCAAAGCAGGGATGGGTCCCCTGGGGCCACAGGTCTGTTTGTTGAGACCTTAGTGTTGTCAGCTGTAAAGCAGTTTTCATTTCATCAGAGATGCTACGTGGGTGACAGGGATTTGGAAGGTGGGCTAGCCTTCCCGGGCAGAGGCAGAGATGATGTTCCAAACTGCACTTCCCTATTTTCTCATGTTTTGGAGCAAAGAAAACATAAATGGTCCTGGGTTCCTTTTCCGAGTCTTTTTTTTTTTTTTTTTTTTTTTTTTTTGAGATTGAGTCTTACTCTGTCACCCAGGCTGGAGTGTGGAATACAGTGGCGTGATCTCAGCTCACTGCAACCCCCGCCTCCACGCTCAAGTGATTCTCCTGCCTCAGCCTCCTAAGTAGCTGGGATTACAAGCATGCGCCACCATGGCAGGCTAATTTTTCTATCTTTAGTTAAGATGGGGTTTCCCCATGTTAGCCAGGTTGGTCTTGAATTCCTGACCTCAGGCGGTTCACCCACCTCAGCCTCCCAAAGTGCTGGGATTACAGGCGTGAGCCACCACACTCAGCCTCCTAACCTCTTTTTAGCTTCTTCTAACTTCCCCTTGTTTCTTTCCTCCCTCCCTCCCTCTCTCCCTCCTCTCTTTCTTTCTTCTATGCCTTCCTGCCTTTTCCTTTTCTTCTTTCAAGAGAAATGTAATGATTAAGCAGCCTGACTTTCATTGGCTGTGTGACCTCAGGCCCCTGGAACTCCCCCTCTTATCATTTGAGTTCCATACCCACTGTGAGTACTATAATCTCAATTTAGTGGCTGTGTGACCTTAGGCCAGCTACCTAACTTAACCTCTCTATACCCGAATTTTGTAATTAAGAAGCGGGAGTAATAATTGATTCTTAAAGGGGTGTTGTGAAGATCACATGGGTTGAGACATGTGGGTGTGCACTTAGCACTCAGTAAGCCTTAGTGGATGCTGTTATTATTATGATGCTAGTGTTTCTTTTCTCTCCTAAATCCAGTGTGGTTGATGATCTTATAAGAAGGTGAAATAAGAGACTGACTGTGTGGTGGGATTTACTGGTTTTGGAAAAGAGCCTCCCACTCCAGATATAAAGGTTTTCAGAACTCCTTCCATTAAATATGAAAATCTTATTTAATTTTTATAACAAATGCATGAAACATATCATCATCCCCATTTTATAAGAGAGAAAATTAAGGCTTAGAGAGCTTACAGCACTGGTTCATGTAGTAAGTACTGGGAGGTAATGTGAACCCAAGACTATCTTCAAAACTCTGGCATTTCCGACTGTGACACACATAGGCTTAGATGTATGCCAAATGTATGTAACTTAGTTTTTTTTTTTGGAGACAGAATCTTACTCTGTCACCCAGGCTGGAATGTAGTGGTGCAGTCTTGGCTCACTGCAACCTCTGCCTCCCTGGTTCAAGCGATTTGCCCACCTCAGCCTCCCGAGTAGCTGGGATTACAGGTATCTGCCACCACGCACAGCTATTTTTTTTATTTTTTTTATTTTTTTGTATTTTAGTAGATACAGCGTTTCACCATGTCGCCCTGGTGATCTGCCCAGGCTGGTCTTGAACTCCTGACCTTGTGATCTGCCTGCCTCAGCCTCCCAAAGTGTTGAGATTACAGGTGTGAACCACTGTGCCTGGCAGTAATTCATTTTTTAGAAGAGCTTTTGGTGGGTCAGAGGTGAGTCGTGTTTGAAGAACAACAGCATACCAGCAAAGGGTGCATCCTGGAGATACGGTCCCTTTTCAGTGTTGCCTCAGGCTGCACTATTCGTTTTCTACTCAACCTCTGCATCCTCAGAACCTGGATTGGAATATGCAGGCTGGCTTGGGGGCTGACATCCACCCTGGCCCTGGCTGAGCATTTTTTCTTTATTCTGTACACCAGGACAGAAAGTAGGAGACTAAGAGTCTACCCCTATAGACCTAGCCTCTGAATCATTGCAGTGGGGTGGGGAGGAGTAGACTGATCATAGCTACAGCTGTAAGAAAAACATGGTAGTAGAAGTGTACTTAACTGGCCTCTGTGTGATGAATTTGCTTGCTGGATTAGCACAAGCTGTACATTTTACATGCTGTGAAATCCTCTGTGCTCTCTGAATGTTCAAGGTTGCTGAGTGGTCAAGGTCACTGAATGTCCAATGTTACTGAAGGTTACTGTGTTTAAGATCACTGAATATTCAAGGTTACTGAGTATGTAAGGTTATACTGAGTGTTCAAGGTCACTGAGTGTTCAAGGTCATTGAATGCTCAAGGTTACTGAGTGTTCAAGGTTACTGAGTATGTAAGGTTACTGAATGTTCAAGGTCACTGAGTGTTCAAGGTTACTGAGTATGTAAGGTTACTGAATGTTCAAGGTCACTGAGTGTTCAAGGTCATTGAATGCTCAAGGTTACTTAAATGTTCAAGTTTACTGAATGTTCAAGATTACTGAGTGTTCAAGGTCACTGAATGTTCAAGGCCACTGAATGTTCAAGGTCACTGAATGCCCAAGGTTATTGAGTGTTCAAGGTTACTGAGCATTCAAGGTTATTCTTTAGTAGCCCTAGACCCCCTACTCCCATCATTTGAGTTCCACACCCCACTGAGAATCAGTTAGGCTTATTCTGTCAGACTCAGAAAACAATACCCCAAAGTATGGCCCTTTGGCATGCTAAGTCCTTTGAAATGAAGGACATTGGAAGGGCCTCAGAAGCAAGTTCTCTTTTTCTCCTTCCCTCCTGTCTCTTTCCCCTCTTTCTTCCTTGGAATGAGTTGTAGAAACCAGAATTCCTCTTTCCTCAGATCATAGAAACTAGAAGCCTTCTCCCTGGAGCAGGCCATAAAACTAGAATGGTTATTCTCTCCCTTCTGCCTCGAAGACCTTCATTCCATAGGGGTCCTGCTCCACACTCGGGAGGAAGACATGCTAGACAGGGAGGCCAAGGACAAAAGACATTGGGTCTGTTTTGTCTTGTCCTTCCTTCCTTCCTTCCTTCCTTCCTTCCTTCCTTCCTTCCTTCCTTCCTTCCTTCCTTCCTTCCTCCTTTCCTTCCTCCCTCCCTCCCTCCCTGTCTCCCTCCCTCTCTCTCCCTTTCTCTCTCTCTCTCTCCCTCTCTCTTCTTCTCTCTCCCTCTCCTTCCCACTCTCTCCCTCTCTCTTTCTTTCTTTCCTCCCTGCAACCTCTGCCTCCTGGGTTCAAGCGATTCTCCTACCTCAGCCTGCTGAGTAGCTAGGATTACAGGCATACACCAACACGTCCAGCTAATTGTGTATTTTTCATAGAGACAGAGTTTCTCCATGTCGGTCAGACTGGTCTCAAACTCCTGACTTCAGGTGATCAGCCTCCTAAAGTGCTGGGATTGTAGGCGAGAACCACTGTACCTGGCCCAGTCTTCATTTCTGAAGGCTCCCATACCACGTAAAACTGTGATTAAACAAATTTGTTTTGCTTTCCTCTTGCTTTCCTGTCTTTTGTCCTAGGAATGTGAAGAGGGACCCTTATGATGGAAAAGGAAAGGTGTCACACCTTTCCACCTCTACAATTTCTAAACCTGTTTATGCCAGCTGTACTCCTTAAGTGGATGCAACAGGCAGGAGAACATTCGAATACTTTGGAAAGACTGGTACTGGTGAGTCACGGACAAATAATTACAGTTAAATTAGGTGTGAATGGGGCAACGGAAAGATCTGGAAACAAATCTTAAAAATCCAGAAAGCCTCCAGAAAACCTTCAGATTACTTCACAAGTATTTTAAAATTGTTTCCATTTTAAGGAAAGGAGACTGAACATCATGGATGAGGTGTTATGAATGTGATTTACAGAAAAGACAATGCAGAACTCTAATCAACATACCACACCACACTAATTTGGCCCTACATCAAGCATTGGTGAATCAGCATACATTTAGAAGTTGCAAATTAAAATAAAACATTTAAGGATCTAAGTTGATTCCCAAGCAACGATTGATTCCAATAGTATTGTCTAAGAGCGATTCTTCTTCACTCTGGTTTGTATAAAAAATACATAAAAGACACACTAGTGATTTCTTTCTTCTTTTCAAAGGAAAAAAACACTGGTTATCCAGACCAAAAAGAAAAAGAAGAAGAAATCAAGCGAGAGAAAACTTCTAATTGAGAGTAGCGACACTGAAAATCCGGAATTTCCTCTTTCTGTTCCTCTGAATTTTGGATTAGGTCCCATGCAAGCCACCTCCTCCTCCAGCATCTGCTGAGCATCCCTCACCAGGGAGCTGTGGGGAGGGACCTAGCTGAATTCTGGGCAGGTGAATTGAATTGAGAGGAGAGAGAGTGCGGATGAAGCCGGCATTACAGGAATCGCTTAGAATTAGAGAACAGACCACAAGAGGGGATCCCAGTGGGGTTTTTCCACTTCACAAACTTGTCAGACACTCTTTCTGGCAGGGTGGGTGGTGGATTTTCTGTGATTAGAGTCCCAGGTGATCATTTTGCTTTGCTTTTTTTTTTTTTTCATTTAAAAATTTTTTAAAATTTTGTTGGTATATAGTAGGTATATATATTTATGGGGTACATGAGATATTTTGATACAGGCATGCAATGTATAATAGTCACATTATGGAAAATGGGTACCAATTCCCTCAAGCATTTATCCTTTGTGTTACATACAATCCAATTATACTCTTTCAGTTCTTTTTAAATATACAATTAAATTATTTTGACTATAGTCGCCCTGCTGGGGCATCAAATACTGGGCAGTATTCATTCTTTCTAAATATTTTTTGCACCCTTTCACCATCTCTACCTTTCCCCCAACCCCCACTACCCTTTCCAGCCTCTGGTAACCATCCTTCTACTCTATCTCCATGTGTTCAATTGTTTATATCCCATAAATAAGTAAGAACACGTAATGATTGTCTTTCTATGCCTTGCTTATTTCACTTAACATAATGACCTTCAGTTCCATCCATGTTTTTGCAAATGACAGGATCTCATTCTTTTTTATGGCTGAATACTGCTCCATTGCACATTCACACCACACTTTCTTCAATCATTCATTTCCTGATGGACACTTAGGTTGTTTCCAAACCTTGGCTATTGTGACCAGTGCTGCAACAAACATGGGAGCGCAGATATTGCTTCGATGTACTGATTCCCCTTCTTTTGGGTACATACGCAGCAGTGGGGTTGCTGGATCATATAGTAGCTCTATTTTTAGCTTTCTGAGGAACCTCCAAACTGTTCTCCATAGTGGTCGTACAAATTTACATTCTCACCAATCGTGTACCAGGATTCCCTTTTTCTCCACATCTCTCCAGCATTTGTTATTGCCTGTCTTTTGGACAGAAGCCACTTTAACTGGGGTGAGGTTATATCTCATTGTAGTTGTCAATATTAGACAGATCAACCAGACAGAAAATTAACAAGGATATCCAGGACCTGAACTCAGACCTGGAACAAGCAAACCTGATAGATATTTACAGAACTCTCCACCCCAAATGCAACTCACACTGGGGAAAAGACAATCTCTTCGATAAGTAGTGCTTGGAAAACTGGATATTCATATGCAAAAGAATGAAACTAGACCCCTGTTTCTCACCATATAAAAAATCAAACAAAAGTGATTTAAAGAATTAAATCTAAGACCCCAAACTATGAAATGCCTACAAGAAAACCTTGAGGAAAATCTTCGGGACGTTGGTCTGGGCAAAAATTTCTTGAGCAATAACCCACAAGCACAGGCAACCAAAGCAAAAAAGGACAAATAGGATCACATCAAGTTAAAAAAACTTCTGCACAGCAAAGGATACAGTCCACAAAGTAAAGAGACAACCCACAGAATGGAATAAAATATTTGCAAACTACCCATGTGACAAGGGACTAATAACCAAACTATATAAGGACCTTAAACAACTCTATACAAAAAAAAAAAAACCCTAACAAACCAATCTAAAAATGGGCAAAAGATCTAAATAGACATTTTTCAAAAGAAGACATACAAATGGCAAACAGACATATGAAAAGGTACTCAATATAACTGATCATTTTGCTTTTCTAACTCTTTCTGTAAGGAGATGTGGGCACGTCACCCACCAGCAGCCAGTGGGAATCTGGAATTTGCTTTCCTAGCTCTCCCTTCCTTCCAATAACTTCTTAGCACCATCTGTTCTTTTCAAATACAATCTTTTCTTTCAAGCCAAATCAATGAAGTAGGTTTTGTTTTTTTTTCAATACATCATCCCTGGGGAGAAGGATAAAGAAACATTGAAACTGGAATGTAGCTGTTTCTGTTGGATCCCTCCTTCTGTCCAGTCTGCCTCCAGCTTGAGGCCTGAGTCCTGAGCAGGGCTGGAGTTGGGGCATTCATCCAGGGTCCCCACTTTAGAGCTCCTGGGATTTCCCAGTCCTGGAAGCATCCTCCCTGCCCATGCTCAAATAATTCCAGCAGCCTGCTCTGTTCCCTGGAGAGGCAGCTTAAATACCACTTAATGCCTTCATGTATTGATTGGTTCAAATGCGAATGCAAGCCTCTAAGCCAAGCAAAATGCTGACACCCAAACTCAGAGGCTCCATTTCAGCCATAAATCTCTGGCCAAGTCAAGCCACTGTGCTGAAACTTTATAGGGTAGGGTGAAACTTGCCATAAACTGTGGTCCCATAAGCAAATTCTGGGGCTGGGATAAGTGGTCAGCCAGAAAAGGCTGGAGAGGCCTGGTGAGGTGGGTAAGAATAGCTCACTGACTTGTATCTGTTAGAGAGGGTCCCCCACCCACTCCCTGCTATGCCCTGCCCCTTCACTGGGGTGGTCATTGTTGGGACTTAGAACATGACCCCAAGGTATGGCACCTTAGCATGGTGGGGACTTTAAACTGAAGAATGTTGGAGAGGTTTCAGAAGCAAGTTTTCTCTGGCCCTCTTCTGCCTTTCTATCCCCTGCTCTCCTTTCTCCCCCAAGGGAAACCATAGAAATGAGAATCATTGTGCTAACCTTCCTTTTGCCTTTCTGTGTAGAGCTGTCCATAAAGGAATGCTCTGAATTACCTTGTTGGATAGCAGGTCTTAAGACCCTAGTTCCAGAGGGTCCTGCCTTGTACCAGGGAGGAGTGAGGAAGGAGTGCTACACAAGAGACCAAGAAGACTCCAATAGCCAGGTCTTTTTGGGGTCCTCCTTAGTCTATTAGCACTGGCTAATAGACTTTTGCTCAATCACATTTCTACACAGCTATCTGCTCTTCACTGAACCTAAGTATATAAACAGAAAATTTCCCCTGGGTCTTTGGGTTTTCATTTCTGAAGGCTCCCATGTCATGGAAAACTTTGATTAAATATTTTGCTTTCTCTCTTGTTAACCTGTCTTTTGTTATAGGCGTGTTGGCTGTGGTTGTTGTGATGAATGAGGAGAGGGATCACACCTTTCCACCTCCATGCCAGGAATTGGAAGGTAATTGCCAGAGGCTTTGATGGATGATGCTCTGAGTCTTCTTGGTAGAGAGAAGCTCACAAGCTCTCCCATGCTACTTATACTCCATGGTGGCAAGTGTCCTGGATAATAATGTCATTGTAGGCTTGATAGATATTACGACTGGCCTGAATCTTGGAACTCACTGTGTCTAATCCTCTAATGTGGCAGAGAAGAACAGAGACCCAAGCACACATCCACCTGCAGCCAGAGGAGGGGTCCATTCTACACCCTGTGTCAGGAATAATCTCTTTAAAACTCAAACATGACCACAGTTCTCCAAGGGCCTCAGGACCCGCCTCTGGATCCCTGCACATACCAGGGCTCCTTTATCCTCTACATTTCACTCACGACGTTCCCTGTACCCAGAGGCTACTTTTTTTTCTTTTTTTTTTTTTTGCTACTGGGCTACTCCTCATTGATCAAGGCTCAACTTGATGTCCTTCAGAAATACAACTCCCAGGTTGGACCAGGTGACTGGTATGGGGAACAAGGGCAAGGAGTACCAAACCCTGTCTGAGAAGTTTTTAGAAAAGCTTTCTGGAGAAGGCAGCAAGGGCTACTATTGACTAGCTTCCCTTGGTCCCAGTAGGGTGGGCAGGAAAGGCAGTATCATTGATTAAATTGTGACTCACTCAAAAAGATATGTTGAAGTCTTAACCTTCCATGCCTCCGAATGTGACTTTATTTAATAACAGGATCTTTATAAAGGTAATCAAATTAAAATGAGGTCATATTCTTTTTGTATATAGTCTCATTCATTTTGACCTCATGATCTGCCTGCTTCAGCCTCCCAAAGTGCTGGGATTATAGGCGTGAGCCACCGTGCCTGGCCAATATGACTCTGTTCTTATAAAAAAGGGGAATTTGGACACAGAGACAGATACACACATGGGGAGAACACTACGTGAATATGAAGGTGGGGATTGGGGTGACACATACCAAGACATGCCGGAGATTCCAGAAAACCATTAGAAGCATAGTGACATGGAAGAGAGTCTTCCTTACAGGCTTCAGAAGGAACCAACCCTACTGACCTTGATCTCGAACTTCTAACCTCTGGAACTGTGAGACAATGAAGTGCTGTTACTCAAGCCACCAGTTGCTGGTACTTTGTTATGGCAGTCCTTGCAAACTAATACAGGTGGATCATTCAAAACCGTCTCCACTAACTGGAGAAACAGACTTTAAAAGTATTTTTGCAGACTGGGGATGAATGGTATCATTTTTCTATGTGATGACCAGCCCAGTGGAAAGACAGCTCACAGGCTGCTGAGAAAACAGCTCATTTCTTACAAAGCAGCCCCATTTTCCTTGTTGCCAGAAATTGCACAGAACATTTTTCTACACATTTACCTCTGCCTCCCAGATGAATAATATCACCATACCCTTCAGGGAGGCCCCTCTGTAGAATGATACTAGGAAGTGCTTGCTAATAATGCAAGAATCAAGGGCCCATTAGATTTGACCAGGGTCAAGCTCACACCTTTAAGACATGCTTGAAGAAACTAATGGAATTTGGAATTCAGAATTCAGGCATCTACTGTGTCAGCCATATGGGAGCTTTCCAGAACACAGCAAACAGAACTGCTGGAGAGGCCTTGAGATCGTGCCAATGATGTGTTCACTTGGGAGTCAATTTCTAGGCTGGGACTGCCACTACCAATTTTCATGACTTTAGAGGGTCAGCTCAAAATTGTGACCTGGAACTTTTAAGGGATGCTGAGCCTGCATGAGAGGCAGGGGCATGTGGGGAGCATGAAAGATGGGGAGTGGGGCTGGGGGGTGGGTAGCAGGAATCCCTGGACACAGGCCAGCCTTTCCTCCCATCTTCTCATTTCTCTGACTTTGAATAAATGCAGTAGGAAAGCCCTGAACCCTCAGGATCCTTTGACATGGTCCCTGGCCCTATAAACTGGAAGCTGTAATTTTCTGGAAAGGACAGGCTCCTAGTTTTTGGCTGGTTCAGTTCTTCAGTGATATATTTAAATGATAAGGGCTTGGCCATCTCCAAAACAGGAATAGCCCACTTCCTTTACCTGTCTCCTAAGAGATGCATGCAAAGTGTCTTAATACAGAGCTTCCTGGTCACCCACTGTTTTATAAGTGTCACAACAGCCACTGGTGAGCTTGTAATGCAGTTTTGTTAAAAACAAACCAAGCAGAAATCTCCAAAGAGTCAATAAAAACTGGCTCCTGGGGATGAGGTTGTAAAACCCATGTCTTCGTCCAGGCTTTTTTGTGATAGGTCACAGAAACTGGTGTCTGTTCAGTTGGTCGGCATGTTTCTCATGGAACTGGGCAGGAGAGCAGAAGCCCCCTCCTTTTTCCCAGTTTCCAGCATCCTCAGAGGTTGGAGGATTCTGGAATAGACCATGACAAAGGCTAGAAAGATAGAATCTGGCATGTGAGCTCCCACCTCCTATGCATTCTGTGGGTGGTTCCAAAGTTCTTCCGACAGCTCAGAGCAGGTTCAGAGACACCATTCAAAACGGCTCTGAGCCTCTGATTCAAAGGGCTGGCGGCTTCTGCCCCAGGCAAGTAGTGGACACTCAGGGCCTTTGTGGCTACAAGGTGAGATTTGTGTGGCAGGAGCTGCTGCAGGGGTATCTGAAAGTGGTCTAGACCAGGCGTCCCCAAACTTTTTACACAGGGGGCCAGTTCACTGTCCCTCAGACTGTTGGAGGGCCACCACATACTGTGCTCCTCTCACTGACCACCAACAAAAGAGGTGCCCCTTCCTGAAGTGTGGCGGGGAGACAGATAAATGGCTTCAGGGGGTCACATGTGGCCCGCAGGCCATAGTTTGGGGACGCCTGGTCTAGACTGTGGTCTGTAAGAGTCTCTGGCTTTGGAAAGGTACCAGTGATGTCATCCAAGTAGTGACGGTGGTGATTGTTACACTGATATTACATAACAGTTACAATAGTCTCTGCCACTCCTCAGATGCTAACTCTGTCAGACTCCGGGCAGGATTTCTTCACAGTTCTCTCATTTAATATCTTAGGAGCTCTAAGAGGTAGGAATTGTTGCTCCCATCGTACAGATGAGAAAACTGTGATTCTAGCAAATGAATTATCTTGTTCTAGGTTTGGTACATAACAGAGATGAGATTCCAACCCAGATCTGTCAATTCTGAGTCCACAGCTGGGTGAGTCCTTGGACAGCCAGGAGACCCTCAGCTCAATCCACTCTCTACCATCTGAGAGGGCTTTGTGTTTCCACACAAACAGCCCCATCCCTGCAACTCATCTGATCCTTACAGCCACCCTGGGCAAAAGGCACGAGGGTGCCCACGTCCCTTTTGTTGCACAGCCAGGCAATGTGGAATGAAGGGTTCAAGGGCATGCTCAGAAGATTAGCTAGTGTGTGCCTGAGCTTGGCCTTGGGATTCCCAGGCTGGTGTTCTCTTATTCACCCCTTGAAGACTCCTGCAAATTGGAAGTGCCTCAGGGCATGGGGCTTGGCCACCATGGTGTCTGCCTGGTGTGTATACCTGTGGAGCCTGACTGGTGATGTCTTTCCTGTTTATGAAGCCGTCCTTTGATAGGAGCATGAAAGGGGCTTATATGACTGGGGGAGCCTGGGACAAACCAGACCTGGGAGTTTTCTTCTTCCTTGCATCTTCACATGGGTGAAAATGAGCATTGGTTCTTATAGACAGGGATCATGTAAGACTCCTTCCATTTTACAGATGAGAAAGCAGGCATGGAAAGCAGAAGGAAATAAAAGCCCATTTTGTAGATGGGAAAAGAACACAGACACTAGGCTCCTACAGCAAGTCTCTGATGCTGATCCTCATGGCATTTTACAAACTGAGTTGGGGTAACTGGGACCTTTAGTCCTCATCCATGATGACTTGGCTCCATGTATGTTTGTGAGCATGTGCTTGGTGATGGGCCCGGGGCTGGAGCCCCCATGTTGAGTTAAATCATATGTCATGGAGTCTTCTGGTGTCAAGTACATCATCTCATTTAAAAGAATTTTTTTGTGCATTTTCCTGTATTATAAAAATCTTTTGAGCATGCACATATATTCCTGTCAGTCTGATATTAAATATTAGTAAAATTCAATATCTTAGTTTAAAATTAGTGATACATATAAGAAGCCATATTAATAGTACCCCCAGTGAATCATTTTGCATGTTCTGAGGTGACAGCACTCTGTTTTTGGACACAATAGCTTAGCCCATTGCTGTATTGGGAGATCCATGCTCTTGAGTGACAAAGACCCTTCTTGCTTTGGTCCAACCCATTAACGGCCTCCGTTGTAGGCATCCCTTATGTTACTGTGCAAGGCTGTTGACCGAGCACCCAGGGGACCCCTCCTTATCAAGGCTGGGAAGTCTCATTCCCTCTTGGCTGCCTCCACCCAAGCACAAGACTTTGATCACAATGAATGTGTGAGTCCCTGAGTCCTGGTGTTTTTTTTTGCCTCCCTTGCCTATTTTATGAAGTCCCCTTTTCCCATCCTGAGCACTGCCTCTTATTCTATCCACTGTCTTCCAATGTTTTTGGCCCACAGTGAATCCTTCTTTCAACACTTAGTGACTCTGGATACAGAGTTATGCATTTATCCCTTACAAATTGCTGTCATCAGACACAAGACACTAAATGGCATCCTGGAGGTGGCTCCTTTAGCTACTCCCACCCTCAGCTCCTGTCTCAGCCCCCTTCACTACAGCTGATCAAGTTGGGTCTTCGAGGAGAAGGGGAAAAGCTGCTCTTCTCTCCTCTCCTGACACAGCTGCCCTTTGCAGGCTGTGGCTATTCCTGTGTCCCTTTTCTGTCCTTGGTGGAGATGGTGGTGAGGGTCTCTTTCCAATACTACACAATCCCCTCAGGTAGTGTCTGCTTTTACTTTCCCCAAAGCACCATAGGACCCTCTAGAGCTCAGCTGACAGGTCTCTACCTACCTCGACCCTCCCGGCTAACTCCCTGTATCATATTCCTTTAAGCAATTTTCCATGGAAGGATTCCCAGTATGCATGTGCCTGTTCACAGAATTGTACAGCCTTCAAAAGAAGCCTGAGTGAGCATATACATCCTAACACATTTGTTTCTTGCTTCCAGTTGGGGAGTGGAACAACAGAGGTGGGTGGGTGTATGATGTCTAAACTTGCAACTGCTTGAGAGGGGAGATTCCTTTCCCAAAAACCCAAGGCTCCTTGGAAGAGCACAGCAGACCTAGTACCTACAGACCACATCTAGCGCCTCCCACGCAGGCCTCCATAAGGTGGTGACATGGGCTGAGTATTCCCGTTGGCCGTCTCCTGGGCCACAGTGTGGAAATAATTGAAGTCTTTTAACAGAGGTGTCTAAGAGAGCGATTAAAAGAGAATTGCAATTATCGAGCCCAGAGGTAAAATTTCAGAACTGGCCTATAAATCCTGGTCTGACATGAAATTTAAAACTCCCCAATGGTCTTCAATGCCATATTAAAAGGATTTTAATACTAAGAAGAAGAAATAATGAATGATAATCAGGGTATTGTTTCTGGGAGCAGGGGCAGCTCTGAGGGCCGGGCTGGCGGGAACTGCAGGTTGAATTGGGCTATGTTTTACATCCCTCACTTCATAAGAGATCAGTGGAGGAAAGGAAGGCAGACTGGGCAGCGGGTGTTGAGTGAAAGGCTGGCAGAGCCATTCCCAGGTGAACTCCAGCCCAAGCTCTGCTGAAAGCCAGAGGCATGAACAGCCCGTGCCTGTTACGCAGCTGCTCTGGGTCAGACTGTGCCGGGGGCCGGGAGCTTGCTAAGGGCTGGGAGTTTATGGGCTGTGGGAACCTCTGACCTCCCGTGAGCCTTGCATAACAACTTCCCCACAGGCCTGTGCCTACTCGGAGTCTGACCCGGTGTGAACAGATGCTTGTGTATGGAGACGCAACGTGGCCCACAGGAAGAATACCCAAGTGATGGTCTGAAGATCTCTACTCAAGAGCCAGACTCTTCACTGGCTGCCTGTGGGCAAGTCGCCCCACCTCTTTCCTTGTGGTTCCTTTATTTTATTAACCCTTTCACAGGACTGTTGGAAGGATAAAATGGTAGCATGAATAGAAGAGGGCTCTGAAATGATTTCTAGTGCCCATTTTGATAGGGTCATTCTCTTCTGGATTTAAGTCTGTTCCCTTAAAATTTGATGAGCAAAATACAGCTAGATGATTCTTGAAGTTTCGTTCAGCTACAGAATTCTAGGATAATGGTGATACCTTGTACTGGTCTGGCGGGTGCAGGGAATCCCAAGGCCAGTTCTCCCTGGGGTCCGGGCTGTGCGTCTGCAGCCTTTTGGAGTGTTACCTCTCCAAGTAGCTCTAGCACACCATCACTTTCTGTTCACATGTGATCATTGCAAATCCCTCCTCTGCCCCACCCCTCTTCGTTACCCCCAATTCTTTTCCCATGAACCATTACCAAATCAGATCTCCTAGATTCTATAGGTTGTGGCTCAAAGCAGCTGGTTGTTTGAGTGCACTGAGTGTGGGGGCACAGTGCTTTCTGCAGCAGATTTTAACTACTTAGTCGTCATAATTTGGTCTGTCACCTGTGGTGTTGGCTTTGCTCCCGAGCTTTGAATCGTCAGTATACCAGGCCTCTCATGAAATGAGATGATGACCACACAGCTTCTAGCACTGTGCCTAGAATGCAGTAGGTGCTGGACAAATGTTAAATTCTGTTTCTGCCACCCTCTCCATCATGCATCAAGAATACAGAAAGCCAAAGACCAAAGCAGAATCCTTTGGCTTTTTTATCTGAGATGCCTTCCAGATGAGCAAGTCTTATGATGCCTCTTTGGATCAAAGTGTTCAATTTGCCACAGATTCACCTACCAGAATACTGTCAAGTGGGTTGCCTATTCAAGTGATTCTGTGTCTCTCCCATTTCTCTATGCTACTAAGCTCATTACCCTCCTGAAGAAGGACTTTTCAAAGGACTCATTCTAGGTGAGCCTGTACTGACTCTTGGAATTACCATATTCTCCTCCAAGGGTTCCAAAACCACTTCTTCAGCAACTGTTTAGAGTATTACTGGAGTTAATATTTTTTAATTAAAACAACTTTGGTGGGGCCTGGCATGCTGGTTGACACCTATAATTCCAGCACTTTGGGAGGCTGAGGCAGGATCATTTGAACCCAGGAGTTTGAGACCAGCCCAGGCAACATAGTGAGACAGATCTCTCCAAAAAAAAAAAAAAAAAAAAGAAAAGAAAGAAAATTAGCCAGGCATGGGGGTGTACACCTGTAGTCCCAGCTACTGGGGAGGTTGAGGTAGGATGATCATTTGAGCCAGGGAAGTTGAGGCTGCAGTGAGCTATGATCATGCCACTGCACCCCAGCCTGGTGACAGAGTGAGATCCTGTTTCAAAAAAAAAAAAATTTGATTGACTCCTGAAGTAAATACCATCTCAAAAATATAGATCCTTGCATTTAAATCTAAAAATAAACTTGTCTATAAAAGGAGCTCTAGGCTAGGCATGGTAGCTCATGCCTGTAATCCCAGCACTTTGGGAGGCCGAGGCAGGCAGATAGCCTGAGGTCAGGAGTTCAAGATCAGCCTGGCCAACATGCTGAAACCCTGTCTCTCCTAAAAATATAAAAATCAGCCAGACGTGGTATAATCCCAGCTACTCAGGAGGCAGAAGTTGGAGAACAGCTTGAACCCAGGAGGCGGAGGTTGCAGTGAGCCCAGATTGTGCTACTAAACTCCAGCCTGGACAACGCACAGAACAAGACTCTCTCTCTCTCTCTATCTCTCTCTCTCACACACACACACACACACACACACACATACACACACATGAGCTCTAATTACACTCTCCTGGTTTTCTCTTAAATAAATAACATATAAATATTTACTCAAACAGAACACCTTATAGTGCATGCTGTGTTGATACACAAAATGACGTTAAACAACAATTAACAAGGCCATCCAGCATGTGGAGAACCTGTTTCATCAATGTGTAGCAACTGTTCTAGGGATAGGTCAAAGAAAGAATAAGACGAGAATGCTACCTTCAAGGAATCTTTAGTGGTGAAGACTACAGAGTAGCATGAAATAAAAAGCAAGTAAGCCCAAGGCGCCTATAAGCAATTTCACTGAATTCAACAAACATTTATAGAGTATAGTGTGTGCCAGGCATTGTGGTAACTACTAGACAGAGATGATGAGACAGTCTCTGCCCCGGAGGAACTTGTATTCAAGAGTTTTCATATTGAGACTGTCTAAATGCTGAGAAAATTCAAAGAAAGAGAGAGCCCAGTACAGCATGGGACAGGATTAATGAATTAACTAAGGAAAGAGGAAACGGAAGATATTCCAGGTAGGCATTGTGCCACGAGGAAAAGCAGCACTGAGGTTCTCCCACCTAGCCTCAAGGAAGAGGGATGAGAATTTCTTGCAGGGGACCATTATGGGATTCTATTACCTGATTGCTGTAGACTTTTTTCGTTTTTTTTTTTTTTTGGGACAGAGTCTTGCTCTGTTGCCCAGGCTGGAGTGCAATGGCATGATCTCAGCAATCTCAGCTCACTACAACCTCTGCCTTCTGGGTTCAAGCAATTCTTCTGCCTCAGCCTCCCAAGTAACTGGGATTACAGGCACTTGCCACCATGCCCAGCTAATTTTTGTATTTTTGGTAGACAGGGGGTTTTACCATATTGGCCAGGCTGGTCTCAAACTCCTGACCTCGTGATCCACTCGCTTTGGCCTCTCAAAGTGCTCGGATTACAGGCGTGAGCCACCACACCTAGACAGCTCTAGACTCTTAAAGCTCAAATGCCCTAGACAGGGACAATGATAAAAGTGTTGAGAGAAAAGTAGTATTCAAGTTTAAAGAAATAGATTGTGCTACAGATCAGGGACTCCATTTCAAAATAAGACTGTCTTTTTGACAACATCTCTTTAAATGATGTGACTCTGGGGACTTTTCCTCGCTAAGCATCTGCCACCATACAGAATAATTAGCCAGCTACACGTTTTCTTTGTTGTTCATTACAGATTAATGAGAGGCAGAGCTTAAGGCCTAGTTAGATGGAGAAACCCTGAAGGGGTCATTTGAACCTTTCATATCTGTTCCTTTCGAAACTCTGATGAGCAGGTTTTCAATACAACAGCAGCTGTCGGTCTTCTAACCTACAATATGTCTTTGGTGGAAACTCAGACGTTTCTGGCATGCTGTCTCCCACCATCAGCTTAAAAGCACATGCATGAAAGGAGGCAGAACAGCTGTTTGGAGCTCCGCAGAGGGTGGAACATGTTTCATGCTGGGGTGACGGGCATTTTCAGCAAAGTGTGTCTCCCCACTTTGTGTGGAGTTCCTACGGCACCATCAGATAGAAATGCCATGGAGCAAAGTGCCACTGTGCAAACAGAGCAAGATCTGGCCAATTTGGAAGCTAGGCCTCCTTTACCTATTTATTTTGTTCGAACTGTTAGACTTTTTCTAATTCTCCATTCTGCAGACAGCCACCACACTGGGAGAGGCAGAGAGGTAATAAAGAGAAGGTTTACTTAACAAAAGGGATAAAAGGAAAACTAATGGAAATTTAAATACTTCTAGTTAAAAATAGGCAGCTGAAATGATGAAGATAGGAATGACAGAAGACCCTGGAATAATGAATGCCCTTCTGGTACTTAGGAGGCCCTGGCCCTTTAAGATTAGCTCACATGAATGGAATCAGGCTGGTTTAGATCTTCCTACTCAGAGTGATGCCTGGGTTGGTCCATTTTCTGCTCTCTTTCCTCTTTCATTTTCTGAGTTTGTATTTGGCACCTTTTAGCATCTTGTACAATGCTGTGTACCCAGAGGAGCTCAAAGGCCATTAATAGATGATGTTGATGATACCAATAATCAGAGCTAGGAGCTGTGATTGTATTACAAGCAAAGCATTTGAATAATTGCAGAGCCGACAAGGCCCAGAGTGACATTTCTCCATTCTTATCACTGATGAGCATGACCTTGGGACAAGTCAGCACCTAGTTCCCGTAGGATATAATGCAGAGAAGTCTGGGGCGGTTTCCATAGCAAAGGCTGAAGGAATACATCATCCCACCAAACCAGCCTCCCTGCGTCATCTCTCGTCCTCCCTAGGAACTCTGATCTCCCAAATCCCTCCCTATACTTCTCTGTTTCCATTTCTTCCTCATTAGGATGTGAGGTGTAATGAGAATCTATGAGACTATGAGCTGAGCTATTGCCAGCCTTGTCCCCAAGTATGCCTTCAGTAAACAAGTTCCTCTTAGGCTCAAAAGCCTCATTCTCAGATGCCTCATAGAACTCATAGAAATTAATAGGAGCTGACCAACTACTGAATGTACCTGTATTTCTTTGCAGAGCCTGTGTGGAGCTGGGAGGGTGCCCAATACACAGATTTTCTGTATTAGAAAGTTAAAACAGAATTTTCATGAAAGAACTGGCCTGAATAATGATCTAGAGGCAGGACTTCCCACTCCCCATCCCTGGCACATTCTGGTTTTTTTTCTTCTTCTTCTTTCTTCTTTCTTCCTTCTCCTTATTCTCATTGTGGCTTTGTCAATGTATAGCTGTCCTGATTAGAAGCACGTCTTATTTCATACATGAAGTCCACGTGCATCACATGTGGTTCCTCCTCAGTCCTGGACAGGTAGAACGGTCCTTCAACTCTCCAGCAAACATGTCTCACTGCTTACAGTTCACAACGTTCCGATCTGAGGCAGCTCTTCATCTTCTTGACAGAGCATGTTTTCTGCCATGTCCACCCATAAATAAACCTATAAATGAAATCTGTCTCCTTTGGGTGAGATACACAACATCCGGATGAAGGACCCGGAAGACCTGACTTCCTAATTCTACCTTTGTCGTTATTCACAGTTAACATTTATTGAACTCTTATTAAGTGGCAGACATTGTGTTAAGCACTTCAAAAGCCATTGTCTAATTTAACATTCACCCCTACCTTATGAGGTGGGTCTATTATGATGTGGAAACAGAAATTCAGGAAAGTCAGATGACTTGCTTAAGATCACACAGCTCGTAGTAGAGGCTGAGTTTGAAGTCAGGACCCAGTCCTGTCCAACTTCAAAACCACTGCTCTTAACTGCTACCTTGTGTGGTCTCTTAATCCATATGGAACCAGGCAAGCTTCTTTGGATCTCTGGGACTATCTTTATGTGCAAAATAAGGGAGTAGGGCTCTCCTTGGTC
The DNA here is from genome assembly GCF_048565385.1 of Saimiri boliviensis. Taxonomy (NCBI): domain Eukaryota; kingdom Metazoa; phylum Chordata; class Mammalia; order Primates; family Cebidae; genus Saimiri; species Saimiri boliviensis. Next base: position 29,200,309 of record NC_133449.1, read on the forward strand.
TACCCAGTTTTCACATGCTGTGGATCAGTTCCCTACACACCCTTTGACCCCTGTGACCTTTTCTATCCTACCTTCCATTCAGGGCTTCCCCAGGCTACGCCCTGTTCCTATGGACTCCTAACATTTCACCCATGTGTCACGTCATGGTGGTCTAGCTGCTCATCACATCACCTGGCAGGCTCCTCCACCTTCTTACACCTCATCTCTGGGTGAGTGTGAAGCTGAAAAAGGAATTAAGCCAAATAAAGACCAATTCCTAGGAGAGTAGCTTTGGAAACCTAGAAATCCCAGAGACTGTATAACTAGAGGCAGAAAAAGATATCCCACCATGGTGAAAGGAGGAAGAGTGAGTAGGCTATAGGTGGGTCTGGGACGATTCCTGTAGGCAAAGGTACTCAGGGAGAGCCCTTTTCATAGGGCCTGCCAGGAGCTCAGGATGGAGTGGACCATGAAGGGCAGCAAGCCTGAAGGAGCTCAGGATTTACGCCAGTGGGTGAAGAGCACAAGACGCTTCTTAGCCACCCTGAACCAATCTGCAGATTGTTAACCTGAAGTCAGGGTTCAATTGAGGTGTATGCATCTTATAGGGACTTATAAAATAATTTTATTTTTCTTTTAAAAGAGGCTTATGTATTTCTCTGATTAGAGAAATACTATCTAATCCATGATATGCACTAATGACCTTGAGCAAACTATTTTTTCTCTCTGGACTTGTTCTTTATGTTTTTAGAAAAGGGGGGAATGGGCAGATGAGAATTTTTAGTTCTATGAGTTTTAGGATGAGAAGGGAGGCATTCTGGAGGTGGGCAGACCTTTCTGAGATTGCTGCCCCAGCTGACAGCCTCAAGGTCACCAGGCTTGCACTTGAGAATGCTCAGTTAGAAAACCATATCAAGAAAAAAGCAGAAATTGCTGATTTTTCCCTGGAATGAAATTGCCCAGGGAGAAGGGAACCTACAACATTTGTTTCTAGGGGCTGATTTATTTCCGTGGCTTTCATATCTCAATCCACGCTGATCTCTGAAAGAACACCAGGGACTTGTTTTGTTGTAGTTTGCATTCTGGAGACAATGGAGATGCCATCTCATCAGTGAACAACAATGTAAGCGAAGGAGAGACACAGATGGGAGAATCTGATAACATGCAACCAAGTAGTGAGCCATATTTATTCTTGTCACCTCTAAAATGCCACTCCTCCTGTCTCCCACCCGTCCTCAATATATGCTTCACTATTAGCCTCTAGTAAGGGAAGAGAGGAGGTCACCTTTTAGTGAATTTACCCAGCTAGAAGGGAGTGTTCTCTAAGATCATCTTTGACCTTCCTTTTTCTCCTTCTACTCTCCCTGCAGACAGCTTGTTCATTCTCACAGTCTCAGTGCTGCTTTCTGTGGGGAGGACTCTCAAATCTTCAGTTCCTGCTCTGGTCTGGCTCACGGGGCCATGGGCACTGTTTTCTGCCTCTGGAACCATTTCTGCCTGGATGCCCTCCATTACACGGAGCCCCCTTAATCCATCAGTCCATCCCTCTATCCATTATTCCACTTTCCTGAAGAGGGGAGGACACAATTCACAAGCGCAGAGCTTCCTTAATCTCCTTTAATCTCAACCCCTAACATTTCAGAGAAGATGCCCTTGGACCTCCAGCCTTATAATGATCACCATTGGCCAGGCCAGTGGCTCCCATCAAGCCTCATCCTCTTCTTCAACGACCTGGAACCATGGTGCAATATTTTTGCTGAGTTTTGCTTTTCTTTGCTAAGACTCTTACCTGTGTCCTTGATTCCTAGTGGGCTTCCCACCTGCCTTCTTGCTTCGTTGGTGACCCCAGACTTATTCTGCTCCTTGAGCTCAGGGTTCAAGGTTCATTTCTCTACCCCATTGCCCATTTCTGGCTTCTCTGATTCATTGCTCTGATTCATTGTCCATTCTCTGGCTTCTCTGCACTCTGTGTGCGCTGTTGGCTGTTCATCTTTTCTCTGCTTGAAACTTGACCTCGGTCAAGTACTTCCAGTTTCACTTTTTCTTGCGCCTTTATCTTAATCATATACATCATTAAACAAATGTTTAACCTTCCTAATTTATAACTTATGAACCCTTGAGGGTTCAGTCATGTATTACTTAACGATGAAGACACATCCGAGGGATGCATCTTTAGGTGATTTTGTCATCGTGGGAACCTCATAGAGTGTATTTACACAAACCTAGATGGTGTGAAAGGAAAATATCTTGGGCCCCCAAAATCACTCAGGAAAACTCAACCTGGAAACTGCTTAGGACAAACCTGCCTCCCATTCTATTCAAAGTGACTTTTCTGTTCACTGAGATGGATGCACGTGTGATTTGTCTCCTTTGGAAAGGCTAATCAGAAACTCAAAAGAATGTAACCATTTGTGTGCCACCTACCTGTGACATGGAAGCTCTCGCCCTGCCTTCTGCCTTGGCTTCAAGGTGTCCCACCTTTCTAGACGGAACCAATGTACTTTTTACGTATATTGATTGATGCCTCATGTCTCCCTAAATGTATAAAACCAAGCTGTGCCCTGACCACCTTGGGCATATGTCATCAGGACTTCCTGAGGCTGTGTCACGGGCACGTCCTCAACCTTGGCAAAATACATTTTCTGCTACACACCCACGCTATATTGCTCCTAGGTGGCAAACATGTACAGCGTGTTTACTGTACTGAATACGGTAGGCAAGGGTAGTAACACACGGTATTTGTGTACCTGAACATATCTAAACAGAAAGGGTACAGCAAAAATACAGCATCAAAGATTCAAAATGGTACACCTGTATAAGGCACTTACCATGAATGAATCTTGCAGGAGTGGAAGTTGGTGAGTCAGTGAGGACTAGTGAGTGAGGGGGAAGGCCTAGGACATAACTGTACACTCCTGTAGACTTTAGAAACACTGTACACAGGCTACACTGGATTACTAAAAAATGTGTTTCTTCAACAATAAAGTAACCTTAGCTTATTGTAACTTTACTTTATAAACTTATGTTTTTTGACTTTTTGACTCTTGTAGTAACACTTAGCTTAAAACAAATACATTGAACAACTGTACAGAAATATTTTCTTCTTTATGTCTTTATTCTGTATGTCTTTTTCTATTTTTTATAAATTTTAACTTTTTACTTTTTAAACTTTTTTTGTTAAAAACGAAGACACAAACATGGACATCAGCCTGGGTCTACACATGGTCAGGATCATCAATGTCACTGTTTTCCACCTCCCCATTTTGTTCCGCTGGAAGGTCATCAGGGGTAATAACATGCATGGAGCTGTCATTTCCTTTGATAACAATGCCTTCCTCTGGGTATCTCCTGAGGGCCCTGCCTGAGACTGTTCTTAAGGAGCTGTCACTCTTTCCAGAAATCTGTCCATGGTGGATTGCTTGCTTTGTGCCCTTTCTTCATCATAGATTTGTTCGTAAACAGACAATGCATGATGAACATTCCTCTCTGTTAAAAAACAAAACCTTATGGTATTGGAATCCATGTTTTCAAACTTTTTTCTTTTTTTTTTTTTTGAGATGGAGTTTTGCTCTTGTTACCCAGGCTGGAGTGCAATGGCGTGATCTCGGCTCACCGCAACCTCCGCCTCCTGGGTTCAGGCAATTCTCCTGCCTCAGCCTCCTGAGTAGCTGGGATTACAGGCATGCGCCACGATGCCCAACTAATTTTTTGTATTTTTAGTAGAGACAGGGCTTTACCATGTTGACCAGGATGGTCTTGATCTCTTGACCTCGTGATCCATCCACTTTGGCCTCCCAAAGTGCTGGGATTACAGGTGTGAGCCACCGCGCCTGGCCCAAACTTTTTTCTAAGGGAAAAAGAGTTGGGGGTCTCACCATGTTGCTCAGGCTGGCCTCTAACTCCTAGCCTCAAGCGATCCTCCTGCCTGAATCTCCCAAGTAGCTCGGAGATGTCTTCAAACTTTTGGAGGACCTTGTTGAAGTCTGGAAAAGCTTCTGCTAAATCCTTCACTGTGAATCTTCGTGGGAGTTCTTCTTTTCCTTCTCATACAGTTTCCTTTTCTCTTGCCTCTACTTCAGCTATGCATTCCTGTTCCAGTTCCAACAACTCCGTAGTCAGTTCCTTGGGAACTACCTCTAGGAGCTCCTCAATGTCACTCCCATCCACACCCACATTAAAATTATTTGCCATCTCAACTACAGCCTTGTTGATTTTTGCAACCTCTTCATCCTTGGCAAATCCTCTGAAGTCACGGATGAACCTCATGGGTGTCTTCTTCTAGATGCCATTCATATCCTCTTTGGTGATACTAGCCCAAGTGAAGCAAAGTTCTTGACATAGTCATAGATGTTGCAATCCTCCCAGAATTGCATGAGTGTCTTCTCAGTGTCTTCCTCAGCTTCAGCAATAGCCTGAGCAAAGGTCCTGTCCAGGTAGTAGCCTTAAGAGCTGCTATAACTCTTTGATCCATTGACTGGACCAAAGAGGTGCTATTTGAAGGGAGAGACATCACTTTGATATTGGGATGAAAATTACCAATAAAAGAAGGATATATGAGAACATTATCAATAGTGAACAAAATCTTGGAAGAGGAGCTGGGTAATCCACAACTTCTAATTGTTCCTTTAGTACACTGTCGAGAAAGGCAGGACAACTTGAAGCCAAGTCAGAAGCTGAGGCGAGAGCTTCCAGGTCACAGATAGGGGATACACAAATGGTTACATTCTTTTGAGTTTTTGATTAGCCTTTCCAAAGGAGGCAAATCACATATGCATCTATCTCAGGCTTACAGATATACCTGAAGGCCCTGGGATTTTCATTGCGCCAGATCACAAAATGTTTCCATCTGTAGCCTGCACCATTGCTTCCAAGAAGGACTGTTGTCCTGTACTTCAAAGCTTTGAAACCTGACACTGACTTAGTCTCCTCATGGATGAAAGTCCTTTCAGGCATCCATTTCCAGAATAGGGAAGTTTCAACCATATTGAAGATTTTCGCTGGCAAGTAATTTTTCCCCACAATCAGCTTATCTAGTTTAAAAACTTTTTTCAGCTGCCTTCACATCAGCATATGCAGACTCACTGTTCACTTTCACATTATGTGATGAATAATGATTCTTGAATCATTTAAACCATCCAGAAGCTAGCAGTAAATTCAACATCACAGTCAGGTCCAGCCTTTTATTTTTTTTCAACATTGCAAACAAGCTTTTTGCTTTGGCCATGGTTGTCATAGTGCTGAGAGCGATACACTTCTGTGTCTGGTCTTTAATCCAAGTCATGAGAAGTTTCTCCATACCTGCTATGGGCCCTTCTAGAATTTTTGTTTGTCTCCTTGTCTTCAATGTAGCAGATCCTTTCATAGCTTCCATCACTTTGTTCTTGTTCTTCAAGATTGTAGTGATGGTGGCATGCAATATGCCTGACGGGCAAGCCATAACCATCACTGATTTTCCATCTTTATAGTCCTTCATCACTTTTAATTTTGTTTCCAAGTCAATCACTTGATGTGGCTTATTACTGGCAACATTAGTGGTGGATTTTGTATGCTTAGGGACCATGATGAACAAACAACATGAGATCAAATCAAGCACAAGACAAAATGACACCATCAAGAGACATGGCAAACACAAGATGTATGAGGCTGGTGTTGGGGTAACATGGCACATGTTTTATAGTAAGCTCTTTTCTGTATAAGTAGAGGGAGCACACTCTAAAATAATAATAAAAGTATAGTGTAGTAAATACATAGTTGTTTATAAGACAGAGTCTCACTCTGTCACCAGGCTGAAGTGCCGTGGTACAATCTTGACTCACTGCAACCTCCTCCTTTCGGGTTCAAGTTATTCTCCTGCCTCAGCCTCCCAAGTAGCTGGGACTACAGGCACACACCACCACACCTGGCTACTTTTTACATATTTGTTTTTATTTTTGTATTATTTTTCGAGATAGAGTCTTGCTCTGCTGCCCAGGCTAGAGTGCAATGGTATGATCTCTGCTCACTGCAACCTCCACCTCCTGGGTTCAAGCAATTCTCCTGCCTCAGCTTCCCAAGCAGCTGGGATTACAGGCACCTATCACCCTGCTTGGCTAATTTTTTTGTATTTTTTAGTAGAGACGGGATTTCGCCATGTTGGTGAGGCTGGTCTTGAACTCCTGACCTCAGGTGATTCACCTGCCTTGGCCTCCCATAGTGCTAGGATTATAGGCATGAGCCACTGCACCTGGCCTAATTTTTACATTTTTAGTAGAGATGGGGTTTCCCCATGTTGGCCAGTCTGGTCTCGAACTCCTGACCTCAGGTGATCCACCCACCTCAGCCTCCCAAAATGCTGGGATTACAGCCGTGAGCCATTGTGTCCAGGCCTGTTTATTATCATTATTAAGTATTATGTACTGTACATAATTATATGTGTTATACTTTTATCCAACTGGCAATGGCATAGGTTTGTTTATACCAGCGTCACCACAAACATATGAGTAATGTGTTGCATTATGAGGTTAGGATGGCTATAATGGCACTAGGTGATTGATAGGAAGCTTTTAGTTTCATTATAGTCTTATGGGACAATGGTTGTAATATGTGGTCTGTTGTTGACCAAAATTTTAAGTGGCATGTAACTGTATTAGAAGAACCTCTTACTATCTTCATATTTTAATAAAAGGGATTAAATTGAATGCTCTCTAGGATCTCTTACAGTTCTGAAATACCGTGACTTAAAAATACCAGAAGACCACTTAGCTAAATTCTTTCCTTTAGAGGAGAAACAGACCCAGAAACTGAAAGTAACGTGACAGCCTGGGGACTGAGCCGAGATTAGAACTTTGGTCTTTGAGTCCCAATTCTTGCTCAAACCCTCTGCCTTGCCTTCATTGTTTCTGTCCCTCCTTGCAAGTAGGTCCTAGTAGGCCCCTGGCCATCTGTCAGATGGTTGTGCATTTGGAAATAAGAAAGAAAATAAAAGACCCTTGCTCCCAGCCCATTCCTTGCATTAGTGGCTTCAAGATGACACTGGGAATGTGCAACCCACTTACGAGAACAAACTATTTTTAAGTACTTGAGCACATTGATTGTTTGTGTGTGAGTGGCACCACTAATTACAAGTAAATCCTATCTATTTATTAAAGCAGGCCCCTTTCAGACAGTTCCCGCATGCAAACGCTCCTTCCCCACAATTAGGATAAATTAGCAAGGTTTCACTGAACTAATGAGACAATGTTTGTGAGACTTGTCTTTAAATTTTCCAGGCTGTTTTGAGACAAGAGTCTATAATTGGGATTCTCAAACTGCCATATTTAAGGCAGCCTGCACAAGAAGGAAGGTTATCAAATCTTCTAGTCATTCCAGAGGATGTCACATGGAGGTGTGGCTACAGGCCCAGGAGCATGCAAATGCATGCATGGGTACATAGGACATGTGCATACACACATGCACAGATACGCAGACACCCAGACACCCCCCACACAGGTATACACACACATCAAATATAGTCACAGGCTCTAGCTCGCAATTAAGTGTCTTATTCTCTCACTAACAAGTGACCATCCTGAATGCCATGGTTTGAAATCTTACATGATTCACGAGGGATAATATATTAATAAAGCAAAAATAACAGCAGGTACTCTTCATCGCAAAATAGGTTTTTGCTTTGTGTTTGCAACTATCTTCACAAACTTCCAAAAGAAATATTATTATCCTCATTCAGTAGAGGAAGACACTGGGATGACCCAGGTACACAGCTAGTAGGCTGGGTTGGCATTCAAACTTATTATTTTTCTACCATACCCCCAAAGCACATTCTTCATCTCTAATCCAGTATCTTCTGTTGAAGCTCTAATTTGGTCACCTAGCCTGGTATTTTCTCCTGCTCCTTCTATACTTCAGTCATAAGACGGAAATGGTGGGTAAGGAGTTATCTTAGGATCACATGGTGCTGCTTCAATCTATTAGGTTTGGAAGCAGGCTCCCCAATCAGAACTACGCAGTTAAACGCTATGATGATTAATGTTATGTGTCAACATGACCAGGCTAAGGGATGCCCAGATAGCTGGTAGAGATCAGCATTTGAATCAGTAGACTGAGTAAGGAGGGCCTGCCCTCACCAATGTGGGTAGGCATCTCCTAATCATCGAGTGCCTGAATAAAACAAAAAGGTGGAGGAAGGGCATATTCTCCTTCTCTCTTCTTGAACTGAAACATCCACCTTCTCTTGCCCTTGGACATCAGAGCTTCTGGTTCTCAGGCCTTTTGGGTTCTGAGACTTCTACCAGAAGCAACCCCCACCCCTACCCCAGCTGTGTTTCTCAGGCCTTCAGCCTTGGACTGGGTCACACAATCAGCTCCCCTGGATCTGTGGTCTTCGGACCCCGACTACATAAACCACCAGCTTTCCTGCCTCTCCAGTCTGCAGGCAACATACTGTGGGACTTGTCAGTCTCTATAATCATGTAAGCCAATTTTCATAATAGATATGCTTTTATATGTCTATATATAGCCTATTGGTTCTGTTTCTCTGGAGAATCCTGACTGAACACAAGGACACAGGCCTGAAGATACATGTCGGGAGTGGCTGGAGGACTGGATGGGCGCAGAGGCATCTCTCTGGATATTCCCAGTCTCTGCAAGGTCTATGAATGCCTATATACAAATCCAACAAGAAGCCAGGGGCTTTGGGGAATGGGATTAGGGAAAGAAACTCTAATTTGCAGGAGAACCATCTTGTAGCTATTGCTTCAAGTATCTCATTCATGATTTCAGATATCATGAAGTCCCCCTTTTGTTTATAGAAATATCAAATATAGCATCCAAGGGCCAGGCTTCAGGGATGTAGTTCTGAGCTTTTCAAAGGCAATTTTCCAAGAGTTTAGCATGTTTAACAGAAGATGTTTCTATACAGATTAATAAGGAAAGCAAGGATTTTCAGATACTATCAGACTTTGGGGGGTAGTGTCAAGCAGCACGAAAACTCATTTTGGTGGCTGTAGTAGAAAGAATACCCAGGACATGAGATCCAGGCTTGGGCTCCAGACACTACTACTTTTGGCTGTGTAGTTTTACTTCCCAGGATGCAGCATGAAGTACTGCAGTAGTCAGAGGAATATGGGTTCAAATCCTGACTCCCTGACCAATTGCTACATGACCTTATGCCGATGACTTAACCAAGCTCTCTGAACTTCAACTTATCCATCTGTAAAATGGGATTAGAAAAAAGCTTCTTGTTGTATCTCCAGCATCTGACTCAATGCCTGCCTCACAGTATGAAATCAATAAATAGATGCTCATGAAAAAAATGAGTGAACTTTCATTTTATAGATGTTGGATGTATTTTAAATATTCGAGTAGGTCAATAAATATATCCTTTCTTTGCTTTGCTAATCAACCTTTGAAACAGCTTCTCCTTCCTTTCCTCAAAATGAATGAATCTGTTTTTGAGCTATCCCGAGAGCCAAACTTGTATTGCAAAGTGCATCCTATAGAAGCTACAAAGAACAAAGATTCATAGACCCATAGAATTTCTTCCATGAGAGGAAGCCCCAGTGTTGAAAGGAGACTCAGAGATCCTCTGTTCTCATCACTTAGTTCACCAGATAAAGAGACCAATGGAGAGGAAAGTGACTTGCCCCAAATCGCATGGCTAGTGAGTGAAAGAATGTGTTTATTCCAAGGCAAGCCTATTTCTACTGATAAAATAGCTTCCAGCCTACATTTTGTGATCACCAAATGGACAATTTCTTGCCCAAATAAAAAACCCAGATATGACATCAGGAAGAGAGACTTCCCCAGGCCTATCCTATCCTTTGTACTTTAAGTACATAAGGAGTGGTGGAATAGTTGTGCTCTATTCTTCTATCTGCTCAGTGTAATATGTACTGCATTACAGCATAACAACGTGCTTTAGACCTGAATGCATTTACCCTGGTGGCTGAGCTTGTAAACTGTATGTTGTAGGACGTGTCTATTCTTATAGTTATTTTTCACAAATACAACTGTGATTCTATTTGAGAAAATTGACATAAGAGCTCTCTAAGCTTCACAACTCTGGGGTATGGTACCCCCCCTCCTTTTTTTTTTTTTTTTTGAGACAGAGTCTCACTCCGTCAACAGGCACCAGGCTGGAATGCAATGGCGCGACCTCGGCTCACTGCAACCTCTGCCTCCCAGGTTCAAGCAATTCTCCTGCCTCAGCTTCCCGATTAATTGGGACTACAGGCGCGCGCCACTATGCCCAGCTAATTTTTTTTTGTATTTTTAGTAGAGACGGGTTTTCACCATGTTGGCCAGGATGGTCTCGACCTCTTGACCTCATGATCTGCCCACCTCAGCCTCCCAGTGGTGCCCCTTTAAGTTCATGCTTCCTGGCTTGCTTCCCTTGTGCTTTACTTACAGCCCAGAGAGGTTTGCTTTTACTGATTGGATTTGATTAGTCCTTTAATATTTTGATTGGAGTAAGACCACCAAGAGCTGGATGTGCCAGTCCATGACCTTTGAGGGCCAACCCTGCAGTTAAAAAATATTCACCCAGACCAGAAAGCATTCAACCTCTTATGTGCCCTGCCTGGTCTAACTCCTGATATTTTTCAATCCCTCCACCCCAGCACTCCTTGGGGATTCCTGGGATGAGAAAACCTAGCCTGGAGGTCCAAGATTTTATGCTCTCTACTCTCTTGTTTTTACAACTAAGGAGTCCAGAGGAAAACACAGACTTTATAATGAATATGTACAATCTTTCTTTTTCTTCTAAATATTTATTTCTAAAACATTAAAATTTCTTTTTTAAAGATGTAGGGGATACCAGTGCAGAATTCTTACATGCATATATTAGCACTGTACCCATGATGTAATTTCTCAGTCCTTACCCCTATCACACCTTCCCACCTTCTGGGGTCTCCAGTGTCTATTATTTCACTCTGTGTGTCTATGTGGACCCACTGTTTAGCCCCCAAGTGTAAGTGAGAACATGCGGTATATGACTTTCTGTTTCTGAGTTATTTCACTTAGGATAATGGACTCCAGTTCCAACCATCTTGCCACAAAAAACATGATTTCATTTTTTTTTTTTTTTAAAGATGGAATCTCGCTGTCACCCAGGCTGGAGTGCAGTGGCGCGATCTTGGCTCACTGCAACCTCTGCCTGCTGAGTTCAAGCAGTTCTCCTGCCTCAGCCTCCTGAGTAGCTGGGATTTCATTCTTTTCTATGACTGAATAGTAGATATTTCATAGTCTTTTTAAAAAAATTATGCTACGAAGAGGTGAATTTCTTTGCGTTGGGTGGTATGGGAAAATAGAGACTAAAGGCTAAAAAAAGATACATCCAGAATTAATAAATAAATTAATTAATGAGTTGATCACTCATTCACTTACATATTCATTCATTATTGAAAATTATTTTTAAAGTGTGCATGATATACAAAGCAGTGGGCTTTACAGGTGAGAGGGTATGGTAGAAATAAAAAAAAAATACATAGTCTGTGCTCTCAGTAGCCCTACATTCTCATGTGGAAGACAAGATGTGTTATTTTTTATTTTACTTTATTATATTTTGAGACAGGGTCTCACTCTGTTGCCCAGGCTGGAGTACAGTGGTGCAATCTCAGCTCACTACAGTCTCCACCTCCCGTGTTCTAGTGATTCTCCTGACTCAGCCTCCCTGAGTAGCAGGAATTTTAAGTGCTCACCACCACACCTGGCTAATTTTTGTATTTTTAGTAGAGACGGGGTTTCACCATGTTGGCCAGTCTGTTCTTGAACTCCTTACCTCAAGTGATCCACCTGCCTCGGCCTCTCAAAGTGCTGGGATTACAGGCATGAGCCACTGCACCTGGCCAAGACATTTATTTACTCATTTGGTTATGATATAAGAAATTCCCAAACAAGAGTTATCAATAAAGCCTTCATGACCCTACAGCATGACTTGGAACGTGTTAAGCAGAGATGGGAGGTGAGGGCCTTCCGGGTGGAGGAACAAGCATGTAGAAAGGTTATAGAACTGGGGAGGCCTGAAGATTGGCTAAAAATGTGGAGTAAACCTGGCTGGTTGGAACGGAGATCTGAGGTAGAGGATGAGTATGATACCAAGTGAGAATGGCCACTTGTATGGACCTTAACTGCTCTGTGACGAAGTTTGGTTTTCACAAGGGAGTGTGAATGAGGAGCTTATAAGGTTTATCATCAGGAAAGTTATATAAGTAAAATAGTCCATAGGAAAAATGTTTTGGCATTAGAACATTCAGGGGTGAGAGGACTGTGGAGAATAGAGACACCCTGGGAAGCTACTGCAGGAGTCAGGCTTTGAGAGGAGACAGTTTGGACCAGCCTGAATGCTCATAGTTTCTCTAGAAAGGTGTGGACTGGTAGGGTGAGGCGGCTCACAGCTGTAATCCTAGCAATTTGGGAGGCCAAGGTAGGCCAGCCGCTTGAGCTCAGGAATCCAAGACCAGTCTGGGCAACGTGGCAAAACCCCATCTCTACTAAAAATACAAAAATTCGTTGGGCATGATGGCCTGCCTGTAGTCCCAGCTACTCAGGAGGCTGAGGCAGGAGGATCACTTGAACCTAGAAGATGGAGCCTACAGTGAGCTGCACTCCAACCCAGGTGACAAAGTGAGACCCTGTCTCAAAAAAAAAAAAAAAAAAGGTGGGGACCACAATTGTAAGCTCCAACACATCATACAAATCTGACTTTTGATTTCTGAAAAACAATTAGGTTCAGATCTTCTTCCTGTCTTCTAATCTAGAGACTACAGCTAGTCAGCAGATCAAAGTGAAGCTATCTTAAATAGAAAGAACTTTTACAGATATTTGAAGGTTTTAAATACTGCTGAGAATTGGTCAGAGAAATACCTGAGCACCCAGAGGCATCAGTTTCATGCTGAGGAGCCTCTTGCAAGTTCATTTTCATCTTTATTCAGCAGTTATTCACATTTGAGGAACGCATTCTGGCTGAAGACTGATTTTTTCCTTCCAGCCTCCCCCACCTTGTGAAGCTGGAGCCTCCTAACAGAGCTGGTTCAAAAGAGGGAAAAATCCTTTCCTGCTTAACATTCTGCAAACGGCATGGGCAAATCTCCGAAGTCAATCATCATGAATGAAGCCATTTAAGAGTGGGGCCCGAGACTTCTCTGTGCGGATGAATAAGCAGGCGGAGCGGATCGTAGGCAGAGGAGACTGCAGGCAACTCTCTTTCTGCTTTGTCACCCTTTATGACCCGTCTTGCGGTCCCAGCGCCCTTCACGGAATGTCTTGCTTTGCAAAAAGAAACACATAATAACCACAGAGAGGAGAAATGCTAGGCCTGCAGCCTGTTATTTTAAACGTCCGGAGAAAGCGAATGCTAGCCAGACCTTAGGATTGCGGACATAACTTGCCCCTTCTGCTTTGTGATTCCATGCCCGGGGAGGCTGCACGCCCTCCCCGTCACAGAACTTGTCAGGAAAAGCAATGGCCAGGAGCTGCTGGTGGCTCTCGAGCTTGCTGTCTCCACGCTATCAGTCCCTGTTCATCCCAGGGCAGCCGTGGTTCTATGTGTCCCAGCTTCCAAAGGGGAGATTGCCTCCAATCCACTCCCTAAGAGAGCAGACCTCCTCCGCTGGCAATGGAAGCTGCAGCTCCCTCAATCCACAGCCCAACATAGCAGTGAGTGGCAAAGCTGTCCAGATTGAGTGCAGGCAGGAGGCCGCCTTTTTGAGCCTTAGTTTAGCTCCAAGTGCCAATGCTTGACTGTGCAGAGAAGGTAATACTGAGTGTCGACTTGAGCGATAGGGGTAGAAAAGTCTTGGTACTCATTTGCGCTCCATTAGTGAGTCACCAGCACAACGTGTACTCATTCATTCCACGTGTGTTGAGCACCTATCATGTGTCAGGAAGCATGCCGACAGCTGAGAACATTGAGAGGAATGAGACCCCTGAGGGACGTGTTCGTAGAGGAGGCATTTGGAAAGCCATTTGATCTCTCTGAGCCTGTTTCCTTTAAAAGCACAGGCACCGACAATATTTCTAAGGCCTCTTTCCACTCTAACAGTCTGCAATTGTAATTCTGTGATTGACCTCTGACTCTCCACTCCCACCAGATAAACACCAGATTAGAGATGAGACTCCCAGTTCACTGTTCCATGTTCAGCCTGGCTGCGTCCTATAACTCAGAGACCAGAGTGTCTGCTTCAGACGTGAGCCTCCTAAGGGCCAGCCATTGGTCAGGCATCCTGTGTACCTCTGCCCAGATCACAGCCACAGTGGAGATAAAGAAGAACCCTTGAATGTAAACCTTCCTCCAGAGCCCCATTCTGCAAATCAGAAACTCTATAGAACAGCCCACTGTGATGGCTTGAGGTAGAGCTTTTGTTTGCCAGAAGTTCTAGAAAAGCAATTCATTTTACAGCCAACCTCTCTTTTTCTTAACCTCTCAGAGTGCTTGGAAGTGGTTTTTAGGTTATTTCCGTTCTGGAATTTACCCAAACAACTCCATTTTGATAAAGCCTCTCCAGTGAGGCTCCTTGGGCTTTTTCCATGAGGAGAGGCCAAGGAATGAGTCTGAAGACCAAAGTCAGGTAGTCATTTTGGAGCTCACAGTAAGGTAGGTGTGACTCCATCTTTCTAAGCCAGAATTACAGAATTAAAAGGTTTCAAAGAACTTTAATGATAACAAAGTCATTTTCAGAAGAACCTAATGCTTTCCAGAAAAACCAAGTGAGTTCCAGAAGGGCTTCTTGGATCGCCTGACTTTCTCACTAATAGAAAACACAGTCTCCTTGGCCAGAGAAAGAGTCTTACGAATGACTGACTACATGTGCCCAGTTGGCAGGGTTCTACTCACTCAGAGAAAACCTCATCCCTGATCCTATGGGGAAGCCTCTCTAGTCCAGGCTTCTTTTACTAGGTTGGTGCAAAAGTCATGGCAAAATCTACAGTTACTTTGGCACCAACCTAATACAAGCAGTGAGGACCGCCTTGGCCTTAGTAAATTGGGTGCTTTTTGAGGTGCTAGTCTGACTCTCCATTGTCTGTCTTCTCTAACACTTTCTGAAAAAATGCTTAATGAAAGCAAATGCAGCTCAAGAATTTTAGTTTAGTTTAGTTTAGTTTTTTTTTTTTTTTCCTTTTCGAGACAAGTTAAACACCTTTACACCAAGCTTATCGTACGGAAATAAGGAACGTCAGTGACATCTTCTGCCAGCAGCTATTTCTTCATGAGAGTCCTCATCTAAAGAAAGGAAGCTTTTGGTGTGGCCTAGGGTTATTGTTCCTCAAGGGGTCCAGATTTTACTCTTCCTACAGATATTAGAAATCTTTCATCTTGAAAGCTTTTTCAGGAACTGCTGGAGGAACAATGCCTGAGTCTATGAAAACTCCAAACCTCAATCCTAATAACACTTGGTATTTTTTTTTCCCCCAGCATCAATTCTCTATTCGGCCTAAGAGATCTTACCTCGAAATTCATCAGCAATGCCAGGGGAGATGAGCATGGGTAGGGACTGCTCCCCGAGTTTTATGAAAGAGAAATAGAAGGCATATTCATGCCAGAAGAAGGAGAAAGAAATATTTTTTTCTCTCTTAGCAGAAAGAAAGAAAAGTGGCAGTCAATCATAAAATACCTCTTCTGTGCCTCAGCTATAATGGAACTAGGTTCTTTCATGTCTTTCATGTGTCATTTCATTTACTTCTAAAAGAAAAAGGAGGAAAAGGAAGAGAAAGAAGGGGAAGGAGGAGGAACCCGAGATTTGAAAGAAACTGAAACTTGCCTGTGAGCCCTTCGACTAGTAAGAGATAAAACTAGAATTTGTACCAAGATTGAAACCCCAAAGCCCTTGCTCTTTCCATCACATTGCATTGACCTCGCCAACAACGTGGGTCCTTCGGTGACTAATCCCATTACAGCAGACACTGTCCAGTGGGGAGCTGGTCGGAATGAAGGCTTAGATCATGCCACAGGTGGCCTCAGCTTGAATCTCTAATCAAGGAGGCAACTTGCTATTGGTAACCGGATGTGTCTTTAGAAGTACCTCTTCAATTTTCTCTGCTTCTTCATGATCAAGCTGGTGTTTACTGGGCAAATAATCTGAGCAATAAAACTGCCATAAACTGCAGCAGTGCAAGCTAATAGGAAAATGTACATTGCAGAGGAAAAAGGCACAGACAAGAATAATGATATCCCTTTTCTCCTACTTAAAAGAGAAAAATTAAGAAGGGGTGAGTGACTTCTTAGGACACTGAGCGGGGGGCCTCCGAGGGAGGAGGTTTTGGCTACATTTACCTTATATAGATGGGCATAGATACACATTCTCATATGTTTCACTAAGAATGACAAGCGAACAAAGGGAACACAGAAAGAAGGAGGCTATATTCTCCTTCTGAAATATTAAAACAATACAGATAAGCCTAGCATTTTCTTTGACCAGCAGACTCCCTCCTTCTCCTTCCCATTTCTATCCCTAGAGGTAAGCATCATATTAAGTTTGTGATATATCTTCTCAGGCCTTCTTCTCATGTCTCATACATAAATATGTATTCACAGAAATGTTCGCAAGGAGAATAAATTCACATGTTACATGGGTAATGAAAATGTAATTCTAAACAACAAAGAGAAAGAGAGAAAGATAAAGTGGAACTAAAAAAATAAAGCTCAGTTTTGGAATCAAGTTACTGATTCCAAAGTTGTAGTGTCCAATAGATCAATATATTTGTCAAAAACAGTCACAGGTACAATCATGCTATGAATGGCTTATCTAATCTGACCTGCTTAACAATACAATATCAAAGATGACCAACCTAAAAATAGCCAAACTAACAAATTATGCAAAAATCCAAATAGCACAAAAGAATACTACCATAATCTGGCACTAAAATAAACTCAAAGGGAAGACGTTTTACAAATTCCAGAGGCCCTAGCACTATATTTTCTGAATATTATGGCTACATAATAGCCATGGATCTAATTTAATAAATTTAGGATTAAAGTTGTTCTTATATATTATGATTGCCATTAAGGCACAGGAACTAATTAGCAAAGTCAAGAAGGTTGCCTCAAAGGTGCATTGATCAGCCTGAAAGCAAAATGCAAAGGGGTGAGAGTAGCAGTATGCTTGTATTCTTGAGCTTCTGGTCCCTAAGAGCTTAATTATTTGTACATTCAATTATAATTCATTCATTCAGGCAGAACCTGTATTCCAAACCCAGAACCTGTATGCTTGGTGCTAGAGACACAATGGCAGCATGATGGCATGGGAAGACCATGGACTTGAGAGAAAACGACTTGGTTTGTATTCTTGGAACCAACATTTACTAAAAGCAAGCTTTTAGGCAAATCACTTAACCTTATAAGTCTTAGTTTTCTTACCAGTGGAAGGGTGATAATAATAAACTTTCCATTGAGGGTACCATAAATAAAATTCACAGATCTCCTGGCATAGAGTAAATGTAGGCAGAAATTATTATTTGAATACAGACGCTATTCTAAAGGCATTCACTGTCTGGTATGGGAGAGAGAAAAATAAAGAAAGAATTACAGAGGGATTCTACTTTTGAATGGTAGCATGAGGAGCTCTGCAGATCTGCTCTCTGGTGAAATAAGCATGACTGGTAAAAATTATTATTTTTTTAAATCACTTAAAGTCTTTAGAAATTGTCCTAAGGGAATATAGCAAATAAAAAAATTTTTAAGAAAAGCTACTAAAGCTCATTAAGAAACAGTGAGAATCTGTAACATTGGGACCATGACCTGCTCTCTTTTTTCTCCCTCCCAGCTCAATAGGATGGAAATTCCATTCCAGATAGGTTTAACCAAGAGAGGCTTTCTCCCTGGCTCCCAATTCCCTAGCTAGTGTCTGGTACCTCCTGGTACCCAGGAGGGACAGACTATGAACATTTCTAATTTTCCCCAGCTATACATGGCAGAGGCTAAATTCCAGGTAAGTATGGTCAAGGAGTTGGGGATATCTTACTCCACACAGTTCTCCCTCATAGATTGGAGTCTCTAACTCAGGCATGTCACGCTAATGATGCTGGGGCTCTAGTTGCCCTCACCACAGCTCATTTGTAGGATGCATGTTCTAAGCTTGGAGAGACATGCTGAGAAGAAGAGAGACTACTAACCCTGCTCAGCACCCTGACAATAATGTAGGGTGTTACTTTAAGAAAAGTGGGCCACGATTTCCTGCTCCCTGCCTCAGACCTGTGGCTCAGAGATTTTGCTCAGGGAGAGAAGAAGGCCCTAAGAATAGAGATCTTCAAAGTTCTCCCCAAAGCAACATAACTTATTTATATCAGAGCATGGGGGAATTCAAGCCTAAGAATACTCTTAAAAACAATTGTGATTTTGGTGGCAAACAATTGAGAGGGGACTGGTAGCTTCATGACTATCTACGGCAAGCTAAATAGTTGGTTAGCTAATTCTCCAGAGACAATCAAGGAAATAGCTAAGAAGAACCTGCTGGAGTGCCAAAACAAACAAACAAACAAACAAAAAAACAACAACAAAAAAACCCAAAAAACCTTCACAGACTGGCCTCAAAAACTATGCCTGTAAAGCGACTCACATTTAATTTTATCAGACTGTGGAGCAACATTTACCCCAGAGCTTTGCCAAAAACAATAGAATAATTAGCTGACAATTAGTGAGTGCCAACAGCTGGATGTGATGCCAACAGAGGCCATCAGTTCAACAGATATCAGGGAAATAAACGGTCAAAGAGAACCTGGTTAAAAGCAGCGTCATCCTAGGATAATCACATACACCACGCTATCTGAAGAATGACATGAAAGGCTTCCCATTGCAGGGAAACAGACTTCACTAAAGCCAAATAAGGCCACATTTACAGGTAGGATGGGGTCAGGAATTCAACGTGTCTTTTTGGGAGACACAGTTCAACCCATGCATCCACGTATAGACTCATCATGGGCTGAAAGACAAACTCTTGAAAGCAGCAAGAGAAAAATGACTTGTCACTTCACTTACAAAGCAACCTCAAAAAGATTAACAGCTGTCTTCTCATCAGAAACAATGGAGGCCAGAAGGCAGTGGTGTGGCATGTTCAAAGTGCTAAAAGAAAAGACTGTCAGTATAAAAAATTCTCAGATCAGCAGACAGGACACACTAAAGGAATTTCTTCAGGCCGAAAGTAACACCAGTCAATAGTTAGTACCCCCTACCCAACACACACACACACACCAAAGAACATCAAGAAATGTAACTATGTGATTATAAAAGACATTTTTAATACATAGTTCTTCTCCTTTCTCTTAATGAATTTAAAAAGCAGTTACATATAAAGGTATATAACTGTATTGTTGGGCCGAAAATAATTAGAAATGTATTATATATTTGATAATCACAGCAAAAAGGATGGGGGGCAGCAAAGGCATACTTGAATAAGGAAAGAACACAGGATAGTAATTTTAACATACAAAAAAAAATAAGGGAAATGGTAAATAATGAAGGTTAGTATCACTAACACTATAAATATATACTTGCTCTCTTTTTTTTCCCTGCAAGCCTATTTAAAGGACATAAAATTCTATAAAGCAGCAATTATGACAATGTGTTTGTTGAAAGGTTTATAATATGTATAGTTGTAATATGTATGAGAATAATAGCATTAAAAAGTGAAGAGGAATAGAGCTCTATGAGAGTAATGTTTCTGTATCTCGCTGGAATTAAGTTAATATAAATCTAAAATCAATTCTAATAAGTTAAGATGTATATGGTAAGCCCTAGAGCAACTACTGAGAAAATAACTCAATAGAATGTAAAGAAAAAAAATCATTAAACAAATTAAAATGTTACTCTACAAAATATTCACTTAATGAAAAAGAAAACAGTATGAGATAAAAAGAGCAAAATATGTGATACATATAGAAAAAAATGAGATGAAATGGCAGATAAAAATCTACGTATGTCAATAATAACATTAAATGTGAATGGACTAAACAATTCAAAAATAATGTACAGATTGTCCAAATGGGGAAAACAAAAGCCCAAAATTTGTCTGTATGCTTTCTATAGGAGGTACGAATACAAAATCTTCTTAAATGCACATGAAATATTCTCTGGGATAGACCATATGCTATGCCATAAAACAGGCTCAATACATTTAAAGGGATTCAAATCAGACAAATTATTTTCTCTGACCATAACAGAATGAAATTAGAAATCAATGCAGAAAGGTATTTGGGAAACTCACAGATACGTGAAAATTAAACAACACACTTCTAAGTAACCAGTGGATTGAAGGAGAAATCATAAGAAAACTTAGAGCACACTTTGAGATAAATGAAAATAAAGATACAACATACCAAAACATATGGTAAGCAGCTAAAGCAGTGCTTAAAGGGAAATTAATAGCTGTCAATGTCTATGTTAAAAAAGAAGGTAGCTGTCAAATGAATAACCTTACCACCCACCTTAAGATACCAGAAAAAGAAGAGCAAACTAAAACATGCAGAGACTGCAAATAACAAAGAGCAGAAATTAATAATACAGAGAATAGAAAAAATAGAGAAAATCAATAAAATTTAAATTTGTTCTTTGCAAAAATCAACAAAATTCCATAAACCTTCTCCTAGGTTGACCAAGAATAAAAGGGAAAAGACTTGAATCATTAATATCAGAAATGGAAGAGGGGACATTACTATTAAACTTACAAAAACAAAAAGGATTATAATGGAACACTGTTTAAAAAAAGCTATGTGCCAATAAATTAGATGACTTAGATGACATAGACAAATTCCTAGATAGACACAAACTACTGAACTGACTTAAGAAGAAATAGAAAGTCTGAGTGAATACATAAGAGGTCAAAAGATTAAATTAGTAATGAAAAAACTACCTGCAAAGAAAATCCTAGGCCTAGATATCTTCACTGCTGAATTATGTCATTCAAAAAACAATATCAATTCTTTACAAACTCTTTCAAACAACAGAAGAAGAGGAAACACTTCCCAACTCATTCTATGATGTCAGTATTATTCTGATACCAGAACCAGACACAGTTATCACAGGAAAAGAAATCCACAGACCAGTATCTCTCTTATGGATCTAAACACACATATCCTCAAGAAAATATTAGCAAACTCAATCCAGCAACATACAAAAAGAATTGTACTCCATGACCAAGTAGGCTTTATTATAAGATTGACTTAATGTCCAAAAATCAATTGATATAATATACCGTATCAGTAGGATAGAAAACAAAACCACAGCATCATCTCAACAGATGCAGAAAGATTAGACAAAACCTAACACCCTATTGTAACGTAACAGTCAACAAACAATAGCAAGAAATGTTCCTAAGCTAATAAACGGCATCTACAAAAAAATACCACAGCTAACTTCATACTTTAATTATTAAAGACTGAATGCTTTCCTTTGACATCAGGAATAAGAAAAGAATATCAGCTCTTGCCACTTATATTGAACATTATACTGGAGATACTAGCCAGCGAAATGAGGCAAAAAATAAATAAATAAAAGGCAACCAGACTGTAAAAAAGAACAGCTATCTCTATTTGCAAATGACATAATATTTTATAGAAAATTCTAAGGAACCACTAAAAAATATTAGAATTAATAAGTTCAGCAAGGTTGCAGGATACAAAAAATCAATTATAGTTCTTTAAAGTGGCAATGTACAATTCAAAAACGATATTACAAATTCTTTTTAGAATAGTAGCACAAAGAATAAAATGGAAATGAATTTTATAAAAGAAGTATAAAACTTATTTTCTGAAAAACTATGAAATGTTGAAAGAAATCAAGTAAGATTTAAATATATTAAAAAAAATCCTGTGTTCATGGAGCAGAAGACTTAATATTGTTAGAATGATGATAGTCCCTAAATTGATCAATAGATTAAATATAATCCCTATCAGAATCCCAGGTAACTTTTTGATAGAAATTCACAAATGGATCCTAAAATTCACATGATTTCAAGGTACCCCCAAATAGCCAAAATGGTTTTTAATAAGAAGAACAAAGTAGGAGATTTTTTTAATTTCAAAACTTACTGCAGTATAATTGCATCCAAAACAATGTGATAGTGACATAATGAGAGACACATAGATCAATGAAACAGATTTGAAATAAACCCTCAAATTTACGGTTAACTGAGTTATGAAAAGATATCAAGACAGTTCTATGGGGGGAAAGAATAGTCTTTTAAAAAAGGCTGGGCATGGTGGCTCACGCCTGTAATCCAGGACTTTGGGTGGGCAGATCAACTCAGGTCAAGAGTTCAAGACCAGCCTGGCCAATATGGTGAAACCCTGTCTCTATTAAAAATATAAAATTAGCTGGGCGCCTATCATCTCAGCTACTCAGGAGGCTGAGACAGGCAAATCGCTTGAACCCAGGAGGCGGAGGTTGTAGTGAGCAGAGATCGTGCCACTACACTCCAGCCTGGGCAACAAGAGTGAAACTCTGTCTCAAAAAAAAAAAAAAAAATTTCTGGGAAATTGGATATCCAATGTAAAAGAATGAAGTTAAAGTCCTATCTCACACAACAGATAAAACTTAAAATAGTCAAATACTTCAATTTAAAGGCTAAAACTATAAAACTCTTAGAAGGAAACATAGGAGTAAATCTGAATGACCTCAAATTTGGCAATGGAGTCTTAGATACGACACAAAAAAGCATAAGCAGCAATAACAAAAACAACAAAATAGAAAAATTGGAATTTATCAGAATTTTAAACCTTGCATCAAAGCATAATATCAGGAAAGTGAAAAGAAAATTCATAGATAGGGAGAAAATATTTGCAAGTCATATATCTGATGAGACTTGTATCTGGAATAAAGAATTCTCATAACCCAATAACAAAGAGACAACCAATTACAAATATACAAAGGATGCTGTAAACCAATGGTAGGGAAACCTTTTCTCTGAAAGGCTTAGTAAATACTTTAGGCCTGAGGGCCATACTGTCTTTAATACTACTACTAAAGTTTGCCATGGTAGTATAAAAACAGCCATAGAAAATATGTAACAGACAAGCATGGCTCTGTTCCAACAAAATTTTATTTACAAAACCAGGTGGCTAGCCTGAGAGTCAGTTTGCCCACTCATGCCCTCGAGCAACTCTTAAAAAAATAGAACAATAAGATATAGCTAACAAGTCAATTCTGGAGATAAAATGCAATCTATGGGCATACTCAGACTGTGATAGGTGTGCTTATTGCCAGGTGTAAAGCTAGCAATTAATGAATACTGTTTAATGAACGAACAAAGAAATGAATGGGGCAGGCAGAGGCCACATATTGTGTGTGCTTGCTCATGTACTTGCTTTGATTTGAACAAATCTCCTGACACTCTGTGTTTTTGGACATCTTGATCAGGAACTTCAGAAGGAAAACAGCCCAGCCAGGGCGTACAATATGTCAGCATTCCAGATTGACTGCAGCGGGGCTGAAATGCAAGGTGAGGACAAGGAGGCTGCACTGGAAAGCAAGACAAGGCTTTTTTCTTGTTTCTTCTGTATCTCAGGGATAAGAGTAAGAGTTCTTAGAAACATAATCACTTCCACAAAAGACAGACCTGGAGATGCCAGACACAAGAGAATCAGCAAAAGCTAAGAGCCAGAAAGGACAACAGTAGGCTAGCTGAAAGTAAAGGGAAATTGACTTAGGCGATTAAATCAAATGATTTCTGATACACGACACGAAGGGACCTAGAAGGTTGGTAAATCAAACCAAATGATGACTATGGGCAGATAACATGCTCTCAGGTTGTATCTCCCAAGAGTCATTAACGTTAATGTGTATTTAAGGCTATGTCTACAAGACAGAGGACCACAGTGTGCAAGACAGAACATTCAGGCTAATGAGTTAAGGAGGAGATGGGAATCAATCCTCTTGACTCCTATAGTCAAACTTATTCTGAATTTTAGCTAAAATTAAGTTGCAAATAAAAATCACTGAAATGATTTATTTTTTCCATTTATAATGACTTACTCTAGGCACACGAAGACTGACAAATCAATTTGGTTAAACCTTTCTTTTTTCCCCAGGCTTCTGGGCAAACTGCCTGCTTGTCCCTTGACTCAGCAGAGGTCAGGATATGAAGTATGTATACCATTGCCACTGAAAGCAAGAACAGCAACAGGGACTGTGTAGGTGTTCCCTAGGTCTGTCTATATCCTCAGATTTGTATAATAACTAGGTCATAGTCATGGTGCTGGCAGATATGGGGTTCCCCAAAGCTCCTGCAGTCATTGTGTTGAAAGCTGAGTCAATCTGTGAACTGTGAAAGATTCTCCCAAAAGATTCCACAAAACAAACAGGATTGGGGCCTACTAGGTACTAGGCACTTTGGGGGACCCAGATATGAGTCGGATGTGTACTCTATCTTTAGGACCTCCCAGGCCAGTAGAGGAGAGAATATTCCATCCCATCCCATCCCATCCCATCCCATCCCATCCCATCCCATCCCATCTCATCCCATCCATCTCACCGGATATTTCAGATGATCCTTGAAGGATAGGGCTTGAGGGAGTATATCCTAGCACAAAAGAAACTTTAAGGAGAATGCCCCTTCCCCATCACCACCCCAAATCCCTGAAGCCTAGGTTACCGGTAGGCCTCTCTCTGATAACCTGTCTCTTGGATATCAGAAAAAATTATGCTTTGGATATTTTGTCTCCTCCAAATGTCATGTTGAAATGTGGCCTCCAATTTGGAGGATGTCCTGTCTCTCTTGCCATGTGATATGTCGGTTCCCTTCCCCTTCTGCTATGACTGGAAGCTTCCTGAGGCCTCATCAGAAGCCAAGCAGATGCTGGTGTCATGCTCGTACAGCCTGCAGATCCATGAGCCAAATAAAATGCTTTTCTTTATAAGTGACCCAGTCTTAGGTATTCCTTTATAGCAATACAAATGGACTAACATGTAAGGGGATAGTCAACATCAGATTTGTATGATAACGAGGTCACTTATTTAACGATTAAACTTGGTCAGTCTCCACATTGTCCCTGCCTCATGCTTTGCACTAACCATGATACAAACTGCCCAAGTTCCTATAATTCTGTTTTCTCCCCTTGAGAACTTGACTCTAGGCAATGGATCACCCAATGGTAAATTAGATATAGCCTCTTTTTTTGTTTGTTTAACCTGATGGAACCATTGCACGTCCATTGATCTGGAGTGATTCATCTAAACATGTGCTTCATCCCCTGTCTTCATTGCCCAGTGAAGTGGAGGTGAGTGAGTAAGCACTAGATAATAAATTCAGAAAACTTAGTTTTAGCTCCAGCTCTCATGCTTACTAGTTCTGAGCCATTGATCATTTCCCTGCTCTGGGTTTCCTTATCTGTATCAGCAGGAAATAGGTAGTCAGTAAGATCCTTCCCAGCTGTACCATCTATGATTTCACACAAGTAACAAAAAAGTCCTCTTTCTAGGGCTCTTAGAGATAATCCCTATTTATTTCCAAAGTGACCAGGCAATGTTTAACAACTATTAGGGGCTGTTATGACACGATTGAACCCATAGTAGGGACTTCAGGATGTCCCTTGTGAAAACTCTTTGATTAGCTAAGTGATGGTTTCTCAGACCCTTGTGGTCTGCAGCAGTGCTTCTCAAACTTTAGCGTGCATATGAGTGAACAGGAGAATCTTGTTAAAATGCAGATTCTGATTCAGTAAATCTGAGGTGGGACTGGAGAGTCTGTATTCTACTTTTTTTGTTTTTCATTTTAGGTTTTGGGGTGCATGTGAAGAACATGCAAGATTGTTGCATAGGTACACACGTGGCAGTGTGATTTGCTGCCTTCCTCCCCATCACCTATATCTGGCATTTCTCCCCATGCTATCTCTCCCCAACTCCCCAGCCCCTGCTGTCCCTCCCCTATTTCCCCCCAACAGACCCCAGCGTGTAGTGCTCCCCTCCCTGTGTCCATGTGTTCTCATTGTTCAACACCCGCCTATGAGTGAGAACATGCAGTGTTTGATTTTCTGCTCTTGTGTCAGTTTGCTGAGAATGATGGTTTCCAGGTTCATCCATGTCCCTGCAAAGGACATGAACTTATAGTTTTTGATCGTTGCATAATATTCCATAGTGTATATGTGTCACATTTTCCCTGTCCAGTCTATCATTGATGGACATTTGGGTTGGTTCCAGGTCTTTGCTATTGTAAATTGTGCTGCAATGAACATTCATGTGCATGTGTCCTTATAGTAGAACGATTTATAATCCTTTGGATATATACCCAGTAATGGGATTGCTGGGTCAAATGGAATTTCTATTTCTAGGTCCTTGAGGAATCGCCACACTGTCTTCCACAATGGTTGAACTAAGAGTCTGTATTTCTAACAAGCTCCCAGACCAGATGGATGTTGACTACACTTTGAGTGGCAAGTTTC
This sequence comes from Saimiri boliviensis, assembly GCF_048565385.1. Lineage (NCBI taxonomy): Eukaryota > Metazoa > Chordata > Mammalia > Primates > Cebidae > Saimiri > Saimiri boliviensis. Next base: position 29,226,628 of record NC_133449.1, read on the forward strand.
TAGAGGGTTTTGAGGAGGAAACATGAGGCCAATATTAGGGGGCTTGGCTTGGTGCTATATCTGAGAGAATACCAAATTGTTCTCCCAGAGGGCTTACCTAGAGGCCTTGCTCAAATGTCTTGTGTTTGCACACTGTTTGATGAACTTTGTACTTTTTTTTTTTTTTTTTTTTTTTTTTTTGAGACGGCGTTTCGCTCTCGTTACCCAGGCTGGAGTGCAACGGCACGATCTCGGCTCACCACAACCTCCGCCTCCTGGGCTCAGGCAATTCTCCTGCCTCAGCCTCCTGAGTAGCTGGGATCACAGGCACACGCCACCATGCCCAGCTAATTTTTTTGTATCTTTAATAGAGACGGGGTTTCACCATGTTGACCAGGATGGTCTCGATCTCTTGACCTCGTGATCCACCCGCCTCGGCCTCCCAAAGTGCTGGGATTACAGGCTTGAGCCACCGCGTCCGGCCTCGAACTTTGTACTTTTGCTAAAGGCTAGACGAAAATTTACCTCTTTCCTTTCTAACCACTGAGGGCAATGTAGCCCAAATAGCATCCCCTACTAGACTTTGCCATTGTAGCATAAAAATAACGTAGAAAACATGTAACAGGTAAACAGGCTGTATTCCAATAAAATTTTACTTACAAATCCAGGTGGCTGGCCTGGGAGCCATAGTTTGTCAACTCAAAAAATAAATAAATAAATAAAATGTGGGGTATAGCTAATAAGTCAATTCTGGAGGGAAAATGCAATCTATGTGCATATGCAGACTATAATAGGTGCTTATTGCCTGACATAAAAAAGGCAATTAATGAATACTGTTTAATGAAGGAACAAATAAATGAACAAAAGAAATATCACATCCGTCCTGCCTGCAATTAAGACTTTCTGGATCTCTTAGGCCAGGCTTAATGGAATATCTATAAGATATTTTAAAACTCAGAGCTTTTCTGCATCCAGCCTCCAAAGAGTTGGAACCAGTCAATGTGCTTTGTAAAGTACTGAAAAGGCAAAGCATGGAGAAGAGATGCATGCTTGTGGCTGGAGTTTCATACAGGATGCTTTCCATATCACTTCGCCACTTGCACCTATACAAGGATACTTACGGTGTTATCCTTTGTTGGAAAGGGAATGCATAAAATTTTTAACTGAATATTTTAAGAAACTAACTCCTAATCTCAATCTTATATATCTATATGATACACTCCAAGTAGGCCCATTGTCCTTTGGACGGGAGAGCATAATGACCTAATGCAAATGAGACGGGGGCTAGGGTAGTATATTGAGGATAGCTCATTCCTTTTCTGAAAGATGAGAAAGTAGAATGAGTCCCTGGGCCCACTACCATGCCTGCTTTGTCTCCTGGGAGTATCAAATTCATATTGACTGTTCTCTGATGCATAATTTGCATGGCTAAAATGAAAACACGTTCATCAATTTAAACCCTGGCACTCCATAATGTGTTCCTTTTTGAATATAGTGTACATTACTTGGAAGCAACACTAGTTGCATCATAAATATTCAGCTGCCAATGTCTGGGACTTGTTTCTTTGACCTGGCTGTAAGTCAGTCAATAAGTAATAACAATGGTTTGGTCTTTAGAGTTTGAGGAGTGCTGACAATCTATATGATTAAAATTTATAAGATAAGTTCTTATCAAAATAACACTTCCCCCACAAAGGAAAGGCATTGATCAGCCCCCAACATGTATAATAACCACTTTCAATGGAGACTCGCCTTTCAATTCTAATGGACATTGCTGAGCTCAGGGTTGAATGATGAGGCAATTGTGTCTTTTCCATTAGGTCAGTGGGGAATCCATTTGCAAGGGAACAGTCAATTTTGGATCACAGATCATTAGAACTGGAAGGAATAATAGAAATCTTCTAGCTCAAAGATGTCATTTCACAGATAAGGAAACTGAAATTCAAAGAATCGGACTGATTTGCCCAAGGCTGCACAATTATTTAAAGCACTCAGATCTCCTGGTTGTTAAGTCAGTGCAGTTCATGAATGCAGCTGACCTGTATTAAGCAAAGCCCATGGGACCTCTCAATTTAGCAGGCAATTACCTTTCCTACCAATATATTTCTGGGTCTTTACCAAAAACACAGTGGAAATGAGCTAACCAAATAAAGGAAGCAAAGATTCTCTACTACTTGGCATTCATTCATTAAACAAAATAGGTATTAAGCCTACCATGTGCCAGGTATTTAAATAACTGAATTCCCCAGGAACTGCGAACGCTCCTACTAGAACTTTCAAACTCATTTCTCAACAGAGACTCCTAGGAGTCTTCAGCATCATCCAGGTGTTCTCTGCTGAGTCTACCTCAAGAGTAATGCCTACATGCCTCTGTCAGAGGCGGCCCTGCCAGATGCCACCACCAAGAGGATAAAACTGAGGACTTCATAACATTAAAAAAAAAAGGTGTTTGAACATGCAAGTGCAATCAGTCCAGGTGCTTTCATATCCATGTTCTCATCTAGTTTTGGCAGCAACGCAGTCAAATATTACCCCCTCTCCCAATCTTTTTCCTGAAAACGTAAGAATACAGAAGTCTGGAAAAGTTTTATGAAGTCAATTCAAGGTCACAATGGTGGGAAAAAAAAAAGCTGGAGCTAAGATTTGAAATACAGGTACATTTAACACCAAAGGCAACACAAGCTTCTCCTTTATGCCAATATGACTGAGGAATTGTGTCAAGAGCAGCCAGCTAGACAGACCTGGGTAACTTTGACTCTTAAAGAAGGAAAGGCGGAGTCCATTCGGCCTCCCTACCTCCCACTAGTTAACGATGTAATTTTCCACCTCTGTCTTAAGGATTTTTCTTTTTCTGTATAAGACATGGCTTTCATAATGCTAAGAGTTGGTTTTGAGTATGACTTTGGTCCAAAAAATGACAGGAAGAAGTAAAGAAGGCCTGTGAGCACAGCCGGAGAACTTTCTCTAGAAATGCAAGAAAAAGGCAAGACACATATATTATACAACCATTGTGAAGACTGGAACTGCTTAGAAATTCCAGTATCAAGCAAAGGATACTGGAATTTAAGTATCATTCCAGTTTCATTTTAAGATTTGGGTCTCTACCCGAAACACAGTGGAAATGAGCTAACCAAATAAAGGAAAGAAAGACTCTCCACTACTTGGCATTCATTCATTAAACAAAATAGATATCGAGCCTACTGTGTGCCAGGTATTTAAGTACTTAAATTCCCCGGGAACCTTACTGATAAAATCCTTCCTGATAAATGTCAGCTGATGTTGCCACATGCTCCTGTTTGAGAGAGGCGCTGCGGACTGGCAGAGAGGAGGCAGGAACCCCACGCTTCCTCATCACTTCCCAGTTCTCTCTGCCTACTCCCCAGGGGACAGGTTTGATAATGTCATCATCTTTAAGCTGATACCTTAGCTTCAAATTATTACATCCAAACTCTTCTCCTACATCATTTTCATTAGCCCCTTTAAATTAATCTGATTCAACTGAAGCTATTAACGGAGAGACTGCAGGTATCAAGAGTTCATCTTCTACTGGATATCATGAGTCCTTTGAGAAAAGGCCCTTTCAACAGAGGCCAGTTTTTTTTTTGCTATCATACTGATGTTCGGTCATCAGCTGATAATTCTCTCAGCTCATCAAGTTTAGCTTTTAATGACCAAACCGTATCTGTGACCGCAAATTCAATTTCTACTCCGCACTTGTGGTTCCTTGATACCTCGGAATTCTTTAAACCTGCTTGATTAGCCACCTGAGGTAAATGGCTTAGTCATTTTAAGTTTTATGAAACATCTGTGCACTCTGATCACAGACCAGCCAGTGGAGAAAATGGCTCTGCAATCCTTGCCCTCAAACCACTGAGGGAGGGAGCACAGACCCCAAGATCTGTGTGACATGGAACTCAGTAGGAGCGAGAGAGGTAGTGAGGCATGCCAAAAAAAAAAAAAGGTCAAATGTAAAACCAGTCCCAGGATTTGATTCAAGTGGTGCCCTTTAAGGGAATCAAATGGTGTTGGTGTTTTCTTGGCCAGCCTTGAGAAGCTGCCTCCTAGTGGTGGCCTCTTAGGAAAGGGAAATCACTGGATCCATTTTAGTTCTTCCTGGGCTCTTGGGGAGTCTTGGAGGACATGCGAACATTCTACAGCCTCCTGACTTCTTTGCCCCTTTATGCTTCTTCTTCCGTCCTCATTTTTCTCCCTCCCTCCTTTCTTCTCTCTGTTAGATATGCTGAGTACATCTATTTTTGAAACCCTATGTGGGTCCGTAGTTCTCCAGAGAATCTGTTAGTTTGAACATGTGTAATGTGAGAAATAAAAGAGCAGATCCTGACATTCAGAAGCTGGCCTGGCTCACAGGTAGGCCATGTGATTCTTTCATTAGACACAGAACGCAGAATACCAAGTTCAGACAAGGCTACTCTGAGATCATGATAAAAGCAGCAAAGAAAGGCCACTTCTAAGCACAGACAAAATAAGATCACTGTGCTACCTGGAAAGTACCAAACACCTGCTTCTCTTGACCAAAATGAATTATTCCTGCTTTTTTACCAAATTCAGCTTTATCCTCATTTAGTCTTTCTTCTCAATGGAGCTTTACTGAGATACCCAATTACAGAATTGCTCCCACAATGACAGCATCCAATTTAGAGCAAAGTCCTGCTTCCCTAAGCACCCCCCTCAAATTATTCAATAAAACCTAAATTCTTTAATAAGTTCTTTCTAACACCCTCTTACGGAGATACTCTACATGCTTATTCTTCCTGCTGCAATTAGTAATAAACCAAACTTGTTTAACCATAGATGTGTTCTTGGTGGTCTTCAGCTGAAGGGTAGTGACAAAGTGGCAAAAATAACAACATGTATCTGGTTTAAATAGAACAGGTGATCAACGGTCATTTACATTTTGAAAAGCTTTTATACTCATTATTTTATTCAGTCTTTATAACACCACCAATGAGGAAGACCCACAGATATTATTGTTAATACTCATTTTCCAGATTAGAAAACGGACTCAGTGTATGAGTTCAGAGTTTAAACATCTCATAAGTATTAGAATCAGAGTTTGAGCCAGGTCATCTTGTTCCATATACAGTGTTTTCTTCACATGGGCTGGTCATAGAAGAAAGACGTCTCCTAGCATTCGTTATTTAGCATTGCACTAATTGGAGATTGCAGGTGAGAAGGGAATAAGACTGGTAGTAGGCCCCATGAAAGAGAAAAAAACCTGGCATGTATTTCAGAAGCATCAATTTTAATGAAATTATTTTGAGGAAATGTTTAATATTTTTTTAAGCATATGATTTAAACATTTTAAAATTCAAACAAAACTCAAAGAGATGTTGAAATAGAAAGCAAAGAAATTTATAGTAATTTGCTGCAAACGGTTGAAGGCTACTCTCCCATATCCTACCCTGACCTTCAGAGGGCTGCCTTTGGGAATGTGTAGATGGAGCTAGGAAGTTCCACTAGCATCCTTCCAGCCATTTCTGATCAAAGAACATGAAGCAATACCTTAGACTGACATTCTGGCTTTCTTGTTGGGGTGCTGAGGGCAAACCTTTCCTCAGGGCCATGAGGGTCAATGGAGTAGGTTATAATGTCCCCTAGGGCTCCCATTGATTTCGGGGAGGAGAGAACTGTGGGCTTGTTCTATTATAGATGCCAGTTCTTCCCTAGTGTTCCAGGGGCCACCCAACTTTCTGGAGCTTGGCTATCTAGACCAGCCCTGCCTGTGGGACTCCAAGCCAGAATCTGACCCCTCTCTGGCCCAGATATTGTTGCTGAGAGAACTGGTGTTGGCTCCAGATCATTTCAAAACTCAACATTCATCTCAAGGATATTTGCTAGTCCTAAGAGTACGCAGGTCCCTAGGGAACTTGAAATTTGACCACCCACCAAGCTTAGAAAAGGCACCATCTCCTCTCACATCTGGAATTCATCTGGACTCCAGGGTTTCTAGTACTGAAACAACATGTATCTGCTTTAAATAGAACAGGTGATAATTGTCAAGGACTTCCTGAGCTGACAAATCATGTATTCTAGTATCATTTTAAAATGCAAAGCACAAAAGTGGGTATAAACTCCTTATATAGCTTAATCCTTATATAGCTTACTCCAATAGCTTACTTGACTATTAAAACCAAACAAAAATAATTCAATAATTATTTAATAAAAAATAAATATAAACGTATAAAACCATACTGTTCAAATGAACACATCAATGTGATGGAAGGTGCTATTTGCTGAAACAATATCATTGCTCACAGGACAGACAAATAAGAGTATAGATGACTCCTACTCAGGTTCTGTAATGGTTTATATTACATCCTCCAAAAAGATGTGTTGAAATCCTAACTCCTGGCACCTGTGAATGTGACCACATATAGAGTCTCTGCAGATGTGATCAAGTTAAGGTGAGGTCATTAGGGTGGGCCCTCATCCAACATGACTGGCGTTCTAGTAAAAAATGGATGGGAGAAACATGCAGAGAAGGCTAAGTGAGGCCAGAGGCAGAATTGCAAGGAATGCCAGACACTGACATCCACCACCAGAGGCCAGGAAGTCGTAAGAATTCTACCTAGAGTCTCAGAGGGAGCATGGCCTGCCTGACATTTTGGATGTCTGCTCTCCAGAACTTTGAGCGAATAAGCCATCCATTCTAGCAACCATAGAAAACTAATACACATCTTTTTAGATGATTGACATGCCCATGTTACATAGGTTACGTGATGAATCAATTCTTTTTTTTTGAGACAGAGTCTCTGTCACCAAGTGGCTGGAGTGCAGTGGCGCGATCTCCACTCACTGTAACCTCTGCCTCCCAGGTTTAAGCAATTCTCCTGCCTCAGTCTCCTGAGTAGCTGGGATTACAGGTGTCCACCACCGTGTCTGGCTAATTTTTGTATTTTTAGTAGAGACAGCCTTTCACCATGTTGGCCAGGCTGGTCTCAAACTCCTGACCTCAGGTGATCCACCCACATTGGCCTTCCAAAGGGCTGGGATTACAGGCGTGGGCCACTGTGCCTGGCTGATGAATCAATTCTAAGAATTTTTGGTATGCAACTGCTGCAAACCCTTCTCTTGTCAGAGTCCCCTGCAATCATTTGGCCTTTGAGGGCATGAACCCTCGACAAGTCTATCTCACTTCTGTTTTCAAGTCTGTTAACTACTGAAGCACCACTCTTTGATACCAAGTGATCCAGAACACAAGCCCAAAGGTAGAGGCAAAAGTGACTTTCTTTTAGATTATCATCAATATGAAAAATAACATTTAAATTATTGTAGAGAACTCACAGTTCCTTGTGTATAGACTCTGATTCGAGGGGCACAAATATCAGATTTTGCCCATTTCTCACTCCCTCTTTGCCTTTCCTGACTCCTGTGTGGCTCCAGGCTCTGGCTAGTCAAGAGTCTCTGGCTTCAATAGCCAACTTGGACTTCGACTTCCCATCACACCCGACCCAGCTTGGCCCTGCAGGCAGGGTCTGGCCATCAGCCTCCAGCATCACCCACCTGAACACTGTAAGAGGTAGTGCTGGCACACCCTGCTCAGGGGCAGAGCCTACTCTGGATCTGTCTATGTCAATTTCAGAGCCAACAAGAGTACAGGACATCTGCAAGGGCCCCTGTGAAGAGCGGAGAGCAGGGGTCTCCCTGTGTACCTCATAAAGGAACTCAACGGCAGAGTGCCATTAAAGCCATTTGGTAATCAATCACTTTAGGTGCCTCTGGGGGACTCACAGAGTGGGCATTAGCTTGCTGGGGCTCGGTGTCACTGTAAGGGATGCTGTCTCTCTCAGCAGGGCAGGGCCTGCCCTGGCTGGGGGACATACAGGAATGGGACAGGCATACAGGAACCATGGAGGTCTGACTGGCAGGTTGGTGGGTGCCTAGGTGCCAGGAAAGCTCCTCATCAGTGCTCATCTGGGATCCCTAAGTCTGGGGAAGCTGAAGAGGTGATGGAGCACTTGTAGGGCTTGAAGAAATGGCTATTTTTCAGTTGATCTAGAAATATGTCAATATTTTAATAACCAGCACTATTGCAACTGTGTGTACCACCTTAACGTCAGCCCTGGGGTAACAACCAGAGAAGGGCCAATTACCTGCTTCCAAGAAGTGCTTTCGAAGGGGCTGGACATTTCTTGAGACCTTGATTTGAGCATGACAGTTGCATTAAGACTAAGAAGCAACAATGTCTTTCCAACATTGGCAGGAACAGGAATATCCATCATTCCCTTGCAGCCCAGGAACACCCCTCTGCTGCGTTCATCTAGCTCATTGTGAGAAGAGTAAATAAAAAGTTACGATGATCTTAGGAAAGAAAACAACTTTCAGTTATGTTGTGTTGTAGAGGCACAAATCATTTCCAAACAAGCTAAATTAACACTAATTGAGAAGCAGGTGTCCAACTTCTTCCCTCGGGCTCATTGTTTGCATCATTCAAATCTTCACAGGAAGGAGGCTCATAGGTGCACCAAAGCATACCCAAGACTACTGACAAACCCATGTCCGCCTACCCTCTGGTATCTGGCAGCCATTCTCTTCCACTCCATTATAATCCTCATGATAATGCCACTTGACCAGTAAAAAGAGCATCTGTTGGGAGAATGCACTGAATCCAGAAACCTTATGGTACTGAAGCTTTGGGGTGTTAATTACACAAATTGCCCATCAACTCTATTGTTACTTTCTTTCCTCTGATAAATTAAAAAAAAAAATGTTGAGACGTCTAAGCATGAATACGGTTGGGCCAGAAGTTTGCCTGTAAATATGGATGGGAATCCTCGCTCCTTCACAACAGCCGTAACCACAGAGCCCTGGACAGCCCTGGACAGTGTGAATGGTGGGAAGTGCACTGTCTGAGAGTATTGGTCAGTGAGACTGGGTTTTATTCCAGCTCTGCCACAAGAATCTGGCGATCTTCAATATTCTCCCTTGAGTCTTGGGTATTCTCCCTTATCCTCTCTGAGCCTCTGCTTCTTCACTGGTAAAAACGGGGATATAGTACATGTTTTCAGGCCTGGCTGGTGTGAGGATGCATAAAGTAAAGGAGAGTAAAAGCACACCTAGATCCTAAGCACGCGGGAAGGGTATGCGCCTAAAAACCTTATGCATAACAGTGACACGGACTTTGGACTGGGCACTAGAAGATCTGGGATTTTAGTCCTGTCTTCTTTGTTGTGAGAACTTGGACAGGCCCCTTAAGTTTCTGGGTTTCAATTTTTTAATTTGTAAAAAGATAGTGTCAGACAAATGATTCTCCATGTTCCTTCCAGGTCGAAGACCTCTGATTCTAACTTGAAACCCGAAAGGGACAAAGCATGACTCCACCACTGGCTAAGGTTAATTGCGACATGGTGGCTACAGTGTGATGAGGATGCAGGGGGTCTGGGAGCACATCCTGTCTGCCCTGCTCAAGGGATGACTGTGGAACAGAGAATGAAGGCATCAGCCTTGAGTGACACTAGGCATCGAGGGTGTCCTTTCCCGTTCCTGTGGCATTTTAATATCCTTTTCCTTCTTGCACTTCTCCTCTTTCTCCTTGCTTGCCTCCGTAGTGTTACTTAAGGGTAGATGGCTGCGGCCTGAACCCTGAAGGCCAGGCTGTGAGCCAAGGCCATGGTGCCTGACAGGGAGCAGGTGTCCCTGAGAACACAAACCTCCCAGAGAGTATCTGAGAACCAAGGAGGAAAACAGTCCCACTGCATACACACAGCAGGCGGAGAGCCAGAAAATTAGCTGAAAAGCAGCTTAGAGATGGTGGGCAGGCTTGGATCTCTGGAGCTGTCCTGCTGCTGCCCGGGAGTGCCCTGTATATAAGGCCTAATAAACTCATCTATTTGCTATGGAGTCTTTCTTTGGTCTCGCGACTCCATTCCAGTTTGGGGGAAGGGTTTTTTTTTTTTTTTTTAATATAATTCTGGGTTTTTCTCCTTATAGCCACTGCCCTCTTTTGCCCGCCTCTGGCTTTGCTTCTTGCTCCCAATTTCTCACTCATTAGGGTGTAGGCCTCCTGGGAGACTAAGGCCCTCAGGATGGTTAGAAAGGGGGCTAGTCTCCCGAAATTAACCCACCACTGGTTCACTTAGCCTTTCACAGATCGTGGGCATAAACTGAGAATAACTGAAGCGCAGGGCCCATTTTGCAGTGGTGAAAGCAATTGATGGTGAATCGGGAAGGAAGAGGAGGTGGACATGCAGCCCTATAAACACAGGAAGTCCTTATGCCCCGGGCACTCTGAAGGCTTGAGTTCACTGATAGTCATGCTAATAATAACTTCAAATGTACCTAGGATGTTTCTTCTGAAGGGCATTCTGCATTCTCCTGGTTGTAATTTTACTTTTTTTCCTATTGCTTCTATGAAGTTGCTCCCGTTATGCCTAATTTGCAAATGGAGAAACTGAGGCACAGAAAGTCATATCATGAATTGGCATTGGTTCTACTGGTTTTTTAAGTGTTCACATAAAATGAACTATAGCAAAGAGCAACGTGATTGTCACTGGAATGTTCATTTAGTCTGCCAGAATAGTCCTATGTGGGGAGGCAATCGAGGGTAGGGCAGAGAGTGCATCGGGAGCTCCATTTATGAACTCTCCCATCCTCTCTCTTATTGCTTGGCTTGGGGTAGTTGAGGGCCATGGGCAGGAACATGAGGGAAACTGAAAAATGTGGAATGATGCTGACTGGTGCAAGACGCAGGGCAGGCAGGTGGCCAAGTCTGGGCAAACCAAAGGTCACCTTGATGTGAGAGACCTGCCCCATGGGTTTTTACTGGGGATCATGAAATGGTGGTAGCTAGGTCAGCCCAAGGCAGACTGATTTGGAAGCTCTTTTGTAAATGAACAGCGGGAAGACTGAACAAAGGAGGAGTGGGTACCCAGGAGACGACAGAGCACTGGGCAGGAACTCCCCAGGCTGCGCTATAACTTTTGGGGGCCCTGGGTGCTTTTGCTGTTATGGGATCCTTTAAAGAAAAACAATTAAAAATTATATTTTACAACTGCATTAGTAATTGAGATAAATAGATTAATAGCATATATTAATGTATACAAATTATATTAATATCATATATTTAAACCATTTTAGTAAACTCGAAAGTTCCTTTTTTTCTTCTGATTTGTCAAGAAATTACAAAGTTTACTTGGGCTCCTAAAGCATTGTGGCCCTAGGCACCATGCACTCCTCTTCCTCGTGAATAAGTGGGCCTTGGAAGCCTCCTCTGCATCCTAGGGCTGCTGGCTAGGATGAGCCACCGTGCCCAGCCCCTATTTACTATTAATCCAGCATTTCCTCTTTAGACACCACACTGCCATTGGGAAGCGATATGAGGGAAACCCCCTATTGGATCTGGAAGAGCGGTACCCACCCTGTGATGCATCTGGCCCTAAGTAATTGTCTGTTTATAGTTTGAGACAGTTATTTGAAAGTTATGGTAAGGGGGTGAAAATAAAAGCAGCTTATAGCTTACTAGGACATTAATCCTCTGGTAGCTGACTCCTTAGTCCTGCTCAAGCCTGTTCACATGCAGGTTAACCCAAATTTACAGGATTAGTTCTTAGAGCATCAGTTTGGGCATCTAGGAGTTACAGGAGCATGACTGAAGACACTGAGTATCAGAGGCCAAGTTATCAAAGATGAAGGAGCCAGGATTTGAACTCAGCTCTGTCTGGCTCCAAAGCCCATTTGGATTTGACTCCTACTTCCCATTGTGTGTCTCCTCTGCGCCTCTGCTGAAAAGCACTTCCGTGGTCCAAAAGCTGGCCTGGCCTGCACCAGAACCTTTTCTATATGTCTTAGCAAATATGGAAATTAGTAACTAGGCAGAGGTAGGCCAGCGATAGTAGATCATAGGGAGGAAAGTCTAAAAATAAAATTGACACGATGCAATGAAAAAGGTCCCATGGAGATGCACAGAGGAGAAAAGAAATCAGCCCCAGAGGATTAATGTCCTAGTAAACTATAAGCTGTTTATATTTCATCCCATTACCATAACTTTCAAATAACTGTCTTAAACTATAAACAGACAATTACTTAGGGCCAGATGCATCACAGAGTGGGTACCGTTCTTCCAGAGCCAATAGGGGGTTTCCCTCATATCTTCCCAATGGCAGTGTGGTGTCTAAAGGGGAGATGCTGGATTGATAGTAAATAGGGGCTGGGCACAGTAGCTCATGCTTATAATCCTAGCACTTTGGGAGATCGAGGTGAATGGATCATCTGAGGACTCGAGGTCAGGAGTTCAAGACCAGCCTGACCAACATGGTGAAACCCTGTCTCTACTAAAAATATAAAACATTAGCCAGGTATACTGGTGGACACCTGGAATCCCAGTTACTTGGGAGGCTAAGGCAGGAAAATCGCTTGAAACTGGGAGGTGAAAGTTGCAGTGAACAGAGATTGTGCCGTTGCATTCCAGCCTGGGCAACAAGAGTGAAGCTCTGTCTCAAAAACAAAACAAAAACAAAACAGTAAATAGGAACATTTTACTTCTTCTCAAGGCAACTCTGAATCAATTCTCAGAGCAACAAGACTCTGAGGTCCATGGGGCCTGGATTTGGAATTATCTTAGGTTTGCATGTTGGCATGACCATTCACTAGGGTATAACTGTGCAAGTCACTTGACCTCTCCAATCCCCCTGCAGAAAAGTTCTTAGCAATCCTAGCCGTACCAAACCACAAAAACCAAGGACACAGGTTTTTGTGAGGCTTGAATGAAATAAGAGATATAACCAGGATTTGTCAACTACTAGCACTATCCAGACACTTGAAACTTGACCCTTCCCCAAAGAGTTCCCTGTTCTTAGACTTCACTGTGTCTGTTGAACCTGGATACACTAAGCATGGGTTGCTGGAGAATCTTAAAAGCTGGTTCTTGGCTCTTCCAGCCACCGCTGCCAAGATCTCCAAGCTGGGCTGCCATACAATGGCAGTAGATTACACTAATTTGTTTTATTTTATTTGACATACTTAGAATTAAGGCTTTTTGAAAGCACTATGCAAATGTATGTAAATGACCACATTTCATGAAAAATAATGTGCAAAGAGTGTCCCTGTGTTGGTTTAGAAAAATCGGGTGGCCAAAGGCTGTCTATATCTTCCCAAGAATCAGGAAGAATAGTTTAAACTTTAGTTACCCTTCCAGCTGTTTTAAAAAATATGGATGCTGGGGAAGCTAGAGTTTAGTGTGCGGCTTATCAGCTGTGTGCTTAATACTCTTTTTCAGTCTTCATCAGGGTATCTGATATCATTTAAGCAAAGTCTTTCATTCATTAATCACTTAACAATGATGATGCCAGGCACTTACTCACTGGAAGAGGAGTAAGGACAGAACCTTTCCCTAAGGACCCCCTTGGCAATGTGGCCACCAGAGTCAGCTGTAAACACAGCTGGTACCTCCTGGCAAATGCGTGGTGGAGCTGGATTCCATTTTGAATTAAGTTCAGGTACCTGATGGAGGCACTCAAGACCCTCCACAATCTACCCCCAACTGACCGTTCGGCTAGAGTCTCTTCCCCTACCCCCTCCATTGTTTATTAGCACAACTCATTATGATTTCTGGCAGAAATCTCTCTGGCAGGTACAGCAGCACCTGGGCAGGGAGTGTTGAGAGGAAACTATCGCAGGGTCTGGGTTGGATGGGAAGAGAGAGTCCACGCAGAACAGGTCTGCTGACATGTGGTGCTTTTGTCAGACGGGAAATTCTTTTGAGCAGCACAGAAAAAAAGTGGATTTTTTGGGGAAAAATCTTGTTTTTATTATAATGCGGTCCAAGATGATTGCCCCAAATGTGCAAAATGGAATGGAATTGGTCCTGGCCTTCTGAGCACACATAGTAAAAGATAAGAACATGGAGTCAAGCCCCATCCTTCTCTCCACAGTCTGCTTCTATTGGGAGATGACATGATTCAACAGCACCTTTGGTAAAAAGAGAGCAGCTGGGGAGAGGGGGAGGGGTTTCACCTTGAACTCAGATGGCCACTTCACATCTCAGGTTCAGTGGCACAGGCCCTCCAGGTAGCTCCTGGCTTTTTTTCCTAACCAGAAACTCACGTACACATCTTGTCTTTGGGATGGGGTGGGGTCCTTACTGCTCTCGACTTTTCGCAATCTCCTTGCTGCTCAAATATGTGTGAATTTTTTGGCAAAAGTTTATTGCTTAATTGGGGGAGGGGGGAGAAAGGGATGTTGCTTTTGTTGCAATTTCACAATTGATGAAATAAAAGGGTGAACAAAAAGTGATGAGGAGTCAAAACTATCCTTTTAAATGACAAAGGAGAGTCATATTTTTGGTTTCTTGCATTATTGTTTTCTTCATAAATTTAAGGCCAGATGCAGCCATTTACGGTCTATTATTCTTTCCTGTGGCGCTGGCTAAAAATTTTCAAAGCTATACCATACTGACTTTTTTTCCTTTTGTATCTCACTGCTAACGGACACAGTCTGAATCAAATCTCTAACAAAGAGAGACGTCTCGGAGCCTGCTTGTATGCTGAAACTGCTGGAAACCTTTTTGATTTTCTAGGGAGCTGCAGACGTGCAGGAGTTTCTATAGCCCACAGCCTTAATATACGTAATAATTTAGGAGGGAGGCTGGCTTGATTTTGCCAGTAATGTGAGTTCATTTGCAATTCTCTTCTCTTCTTAATAGACTTGAACCAGAGTTTTGAAATTCAGAAAAGAGGGTGTGTGTCTCATGGGCATGTTAAACCAGAGGGTGTGTGCTCTCTCTCTGCTCTGGGGAAGGGGAGGCTGGCCAGGCAACATTTTTTAGAGGTGTATTTGCAAAGGTGGGGAAATAACAGTGCCATCCTGGAGCAGCAGACACAGTGATATATGTGTTTGGGAGCATCTACAGAGCACAGTGAATCATGCAACATACGAGTCAGCCCCACTGTAAGTCTATCCATGGTTTCTACCAAAAGCTCTGTGGCTAAATGGAGAGGCTGCCTTCAGATTACTTTGGAAGATGAAAAATATCCCCATATATATTCAGACCAATAAAGCAGCCATGCAGGTGGGAAAAAAAAAAAAAAACACAAATCCTGAAAGTAGAGAGTCTCAAGGTTGGAAGAAACCTTAAAGGTGTCCAGACCAGTCACCCCTCCAAATGTCTGCACCTGAATCCTCTTAGAACATCTTAATTTACTCTCCTCTAGTTTCTGGTTTAAACCCTGTCCATGATGGGGATCTTGCTGCTTCCCCCTAGGCAACTGGCTCATCTCAACTTCTCAGTGACCAGGCGGCTGAAACAAAAATAAAACCCAAACTACTCCTCTACTTTATGTTATTAAAATAAGCCAGGCACAGTGGCTCACACCTGTAATCCCAGCACTTTGGGAGGCCGAGGCAGGCGGATCATGAGGTCAAGAGATTGAGACCATCCTGGCCAAAATGGTGAAACCCCGTCTCCACTAAAAATACAAAAATTAGCTGAGCGTGGTGGCATGCACCTGTAATCCCAGCTATTCTGGAGGCTGAGGCAGGAGAATTGCTTGAACCTGGGAGGCAGAGGTTGCAATGAGCCGAGATCGTGTCACTGCACTCCAGAGTGGTGACAGAGTGAGACTTGGTCTCAAAAAATAATAATAATAATAATTACATCCACTGCTTGATTCTAGTTTTATCCAGTATTACACAAAGGGCATAAATAATCTTTCTTTGCAGGACAATCTTCCAATAGCTGCAGGTAGCTGTCATGCCACGCCATATCATGTGATTCATTTATTTGTTCATTCATTAGGTGAACATATATTAAGCAGCTACTAGAGACTAGTGATATAAGGTGGATCAGATATAGAATCTGCTCTCAAAATACAGTATGGTACTGGAACAAGTCAACTAATCTGAATTTTCTGCAGTGAGTGAAGCCTAAACCACGTCCTCTGGGGGGTCTATGGGAAAGCATGCTTATTACCTAAGTGGGTGGGAGCAGAGAAGGCTTCCCAAGGTGGTGGCGTTGATCTTGGACCTTGAGGGCTGCATAGTTCCTAACTCTCTTCAAGCTGCTTGGCAAATTCATCACTAGGAGACTTGCTTGTTGGTGTCTGCCCAGCCTCCGTGTTGGGGCCTCCATTCATGTGGGCTCTGACAGTCACAACAGTTTGGTACATTTCCACTCACAGTTCAGATCCATCTTGCTTTACCTCGACATGCAACTTGGAGCAGGAAAGCCCCTGGGAGGGACCAATGTCCCCAAGGATCTGGCTGTAGAAGCTGAGGGCCTATGGATGATCATTCCATTCCCCATCACCTCCCTACAGGAACTGTCTGTGCAGAGGAGGCTCGTATCTCGAAACCTGCATCTGCTATGCAGAGGGACGGATTGCCAAAGGAAATGCTGAGGCTCAAGCATTTTGTCTGAAATGTGACATAATTGAAGAAAGGGGCTGTGTTCAATTGTGAAAATTCCTTACTTGTGTGAAATTAGAGGAAAGGTCTGTAATTATCACTCTCTCCACTCTCCAGTTACCTGTGAATTGAGAATGCTGGTCTTGAAGATGGGCTAATGGAATGGCTGCCTGTTTGTGCTGAGCACGTGTAGGCACGTGGCATTGGAGGAATAGAAAGAGACAGTGCCGAAGTTGGAAGTGGATAAGAGCCAACCAAACACAAAGGGCAAAGGGAAAAGTTCTGTCCCCTCCTGCTCCCTCCTTGACAGTGGGGCTCCTGTGACTACAGGGAAAGAACATCAATATCACCAAACCTTCCTTCACTTACCTTCTCTGAGCCCAGGCAGTGAACAAGAAAACACATGGGATGCCAGGTTCAGAGACCGAGGTTCAAAACCACTCAGATTAGTTTACTGCATGCTTTTGAGGATTCCACATAAACAAACACTCTGAGACTTGGTCATCTCATCGGTTAAATGGCTTTAGTAATGATGCCAATTTGGAGGCTTTTTAAAATACTTGTTCTAAAGACAATTAGGTTTTTGGTCCCAATTAGGTCACAGCTGTGAAGTGACTCGAACCAGGGCTAACTAGGACAATTCCAGGGCACAGGGCTGAGCCCTGTAGGGTCCAGGGAAGTGAATGCAATGAGGTCTTTGCCCTCAGAGCTCAGACAGAGCAAAGAAAAACCAATGCCAATATAAGGGATACATAGGAAGAGGATAGATAGATTAAGCTCTGGAAATCAGCACTTGGGGAAAAAGAAAAAATGATGGGAGAATTCTTTAAGTGTATTTTAAGTGGATAAAATAAAATATTAAAAATAGAAAATATGTTACAGTTCTCTGAAGCCTACTAATTCATGGAGTTGAGAGAAAAGGCATAATGGGAGAGGAATATTTTTTTACATTTGCAGGGCTATGGCCTATAAATAATGAGAAGAGGAACCCGTTACCTTGAGGTTAGAAAGCTTAAAAGGAAAAGCAGGTAGGCAGTGCTTCTCAGGCACCTTTTCTCCGATTGCTGATTGCCCTAATCATAACACATTCCAGTTAAAAAGCAGATTCCTAGGCCCCATCCCTGACACAGGAAGTCGGAGTTTGTGGGGGTGGGCTCAGGACTCTGCATTTTAATAAGCTGCTGGAGGTGACTTTTATGAGCCCTAAAGTTTATAAAACCCTGATTTGCGTAAATAAACACGCACAAAGAGCGCCTGTTTTTCAACAAGCTTAATTACATCCTGTGGGTCTGATGTTTGCTTGCTGTAAAGAGTAAGTGATGTGTTTTCTAATCTCAGGTTTATTTCTGAATGTTATATATCAAGCAGCCTGTCTTCTTGTGCTTGAGAATGCTTTTAGGTTTCAGAAAAATAGACGCTGGAACAGGAATGACCTCACACCTGCTCTGCTGCAAATAGATCTCCCACCCTCTCTCTACAGTCCATCTCCCTAGCCATCGTCCGCTTCATATGCTGCACACTGACCAATCTTTCTCAGGCACAACTTCAGTAATGTTATTCCTTTGGTAAGAGCCATCCACAGCTCCCCCACTGCCTACAGGATAAAGATAAAACTCTTTAGCTTGGCGCCAAGGCCCTTCACACTCTATCACCCTCCTTCCTGCTAATCTCCCTCTCACATTCTCCTACACACACACACCCACACTGCAGCCGACCTACGCTGCCTGCTATCCTCATCTTCTACTTGCTGTCTTCAGAACCTCAGTTCATATCAAACTTCTACCGGACATAACTTCCTCCTCTTAACCCAAAAGAATCTGACCAACCCCCTAGACATTTAAGTGCTGCTTCTCCATGAAGCTTCTTTTGATCTTTTAACTGTCAGTGCTTCATCCAAATCCAACAGCAATTTTTCTTTGCCATACCCATGATTCTTAATACAAGCTGTCTGGTACTATGTTGATTTGCATATTTGTCTCCTGAACTTGAAGCTCCTGGAGAATAAGGGCCGTAACTCATTCAGCTTTGCATTTCCCCTGGAAACTAACATAATGAACGACTTCCAGAAAACACACGCAGCAGCACTGTCCAGTGGACGCTGCCGCCGTGATGAATTTGTTCTGCAGCCGTGTTGTCCAACAGGGCATCGTGAGCCTCAAGCGTGACTACTGGACCCTTAAAGGGTGGCTACTGTGACTGAGGAACTGAATTTTAAAATTTCTATTTGATTTAAATCAATCAACATTTAAATATAAGTAGTTGACATGGCTAGTGACTACCATATTGGACAGCACAGATGAGAATATATTTAAAGAAGGATATTGCAGTGCGCTTAGAAAACTTCCTCGTTCTCCACCCCACCTGTAGAGGTCACTTGGTCTAGTTCTTCCTACTTCTGCCTCCTTGTCTTCTGTACCTGGCCCCTTACTCCCTACACTCCAGCCATGGCTGGCTGATTTTCTTTTCTCCAACAGGCCTGGCTTGCTCTGGCTTCAAGGCTTTTGCTGCCGTATGCTTTGTTTAGAGTGCTTTTCTCTTGGATCGCACTCAAGTTGTTTTTTTTTTTTTCTTTTTTTTTTTCATTCAGGTCTCAGCTTAAATGTCCCCTCTTTAGAGAGGGCTTTCCTGATGTGCCCGCTAAAGTAAGCATCTTCCCTCTCACTCTCCCCTCTTACACTTTCTTTATAACACTTTCACTGAAGTCATCTTGTTTATTTCATTACTTCTTCATTGTCTAACTCCTAATAAAAGGTAAGCTTCTTGAGTAAGGAAGTGCTCAAAAACAGCACATAATAAAATCAATGGAGGAGATCCTGATGAGAAACAGGTTAGTTATATAGTCTCAAAGTATCTCCCCACACTAATTAATTATAATGGGAAAACAGAAACTTTGGTACAGAAGAGAAATCCATCAGCCACCACCTCACCACATGTTAACTTCAAGTGTAATCCAGGACTAACAGCACCAGTTATAAGACATTTTGACAGGAGGTACTCATTTGATATGATGCACTGAGAAGGATGCATCACTTCTGGCATCTCCTCTCCATAATGTAGAACCTCAGTCTACTCAGAAGAAAACGTTAGACAAATCCGAATTAAGCGACGTTCTACCAAATACCTGGTGATTATACTCAGAAGTGTCAAGGTCATGAGAGCTGCATTCAGATTGAAAAACTGTTATACGTGGGAGGAAACTAGGCATATATGATGATTAAATGTAAGGCAGGAAACTATTGGCTACTGAACCGAAAAAATGAGTTGGGAAACTGGCAACAATCTAATAAGATCTGTAGGACAGCTAATAGAAATTGTATCAATGTTGATTTTCTGTTTTCAGCAATCATGTTATGGGTAGGTAAGATGCTGGCATAAGGGAGAGTTAGGTGATGGGCTTACAGAAACTCTCTGTACTAGTTTTGCAACTTTTATTTAAATATCAAACTATCTCAAAACAAATTGTTTTTGTTTTTGTTTTTTTCTGAAACAGAGTGTCACTCTGTTGCCCAGGCTGGAGCAATGGCATAATCATAGGTCACTGCAGCCTCAATCTCCCAGACTCAAGCCATTCTCCCACCTCACCTGTTGAGTAGCTGGGACTGCAGGTGTGCACCAACATGCCTGGCTATATTTTTTTATTTTTGGTAGAGATAAGGTCTTGCTATGTTGCCCAGGGTGGTCTTGAACTCCTAAACTTAAGCAATCCTCCTGCCTTGGCCTCCCAAAGTGCTGGAATTTTAGGTGTGAGCCACTGGACCTGGCCTAAATTTTTTTTTTTTTTTAAATAAAGTACAAGTTTCTTGGAGGCAAGGGCTTATGTGTCTTGTTCTAGAGCAGTACCTACTACATAGTAGGTATTAAATACTTGTGAATGAAAGGAAGACTGAAGAAAGAAAGATGGAATAGAAGAAAAGAAGAGCCAATAAAGGAAAAGAGAAAAAAAAGAGGAAGGGAAGAGAGGGAAGCAGAGGTAGAGGAAGTGTGAGGAGAAGGACTGCACAGTTTTGGGAAGACTTGAGGTGTCCCTTGAAGACGAAGATGTGGAACAGAACAGGCCTGTGGAGGACCTCAGAGAAAAGGCTCACTCACAGTGTGCAGCATAACCCAGGGACACACAAAAGCACGCAGATAGCACCTTCTAGATATTTGACTGAGTTCAATTTAATTAAAGTAGTTAATAACTTGGATTAAATGTAATAGTTGGATTAACACATGCAGTGCTCTCCCAAAAGAGTTATCCAGCTTTTAGTGGGCAGGTTAATAACTCTGGCTACTGGATGTCATAATCTCAGGTCTGGGTCCTGAGGGTTTGCATACCTGAGTCTCTAAAGACTGCTAGAAAATGGAGCAAGATTAATTCAGTAAGATAGAGCCTATTCTTGGATGACCTATACAACTGAATTTATTTTCAACTGTGGGTTATAAAAAATTATACACGTCCATCAGTATTTCTGGGGGATTCATTCCAGGATCCCCCGGTGGATACCAAAATCCAAGAATGCTCAAGTTTTTTATATGAAATGGTATAATATTTGCATATAACCTACACATATCTTTCCATATACTTTAAATCATCTCCAGATTACTTATACCTAATACAACGTAGTGCTATGTAAAAAGCTGTGATGCTATATTTTAATTTGTATTAGTTTCTATGTTGTATTGTTTTTATTTTTTCCTAATAGTTTTGATCCTCAGTTGGCTGAATCCACAAATGCAGAACCCACAGACACAAAGGTCTGATTGTACATGTAAGGACAGAAGAAAGGCTCAAAATCTGGGGTGTCTTTCCAGTAGGAAGAATGCAATTGCATTGATGAATATGATTTTAATTCTATATATCAATTGTTAGTCATGTGCCTATATGATACGCACAAACCAAAACAAAAAAGCAAAACAACCTTAATTTTGAGATAGTTTTATATTCAGATAAAAGCTGCAAAAATAGTACAGAGAGTTCCTATAAACCCATCACCTAGTATATAATAAGTGCCTATATACTAGGCACATAATTAACAGTTGATACATATAATTAAAATTATATACTAATAAAGTTATATACTATTAAAATTAAAGTTCTATACTCCCTTAGTTGTTCACAATAAAAGTCATATGCAGTTAGTGTAACGTATCTGCTTCACAGATGACGAAATTGGGGCTCAGAGAAGAAAATCACTGGCCCTAATTTACACAATAGGGCCATAAAGCCAGAAACTCAAACCTAGCTGTCTCTCATTCCAAGCTCTTCAAAAGGGTCCTAGACGTCATCTAATCTAACTCTCCACTTCTTTGCCCCATCTTTCATGTCTATTTCATAAAAGACATTTGCAGATGAGAGAGACTCGACTTTAAGAGGAAGGGGCCCTGGTCTCTTTCACAAGGTGTGGCAGCAGGAGGTGGCAGGAGCCGTGTGAAGAGAGCCCAGAGGCACTGTTAGCAGACTGGAGTCCTGTCATTGTCTCATATTATTTCAGTGGGATCAGTGAACGCATTTGCCTTTTCTAAGCCTTAGCTGTGTCGTCTGTCAGATGAGGAAGACACGAAAACCCTCTCCTACTCTGGGAGAGCAGCAAGGTGGGGCCTCTGGTCTGTTCAGCTTGGAGACTTTTGCTGTCCTGTGGGCAGGGGACGGAAATGGATGTTAACTGGCTGAAATGCTGTGCCATGCTAATTACATCAACCTCACAATCCTTTTTTCCCTCTGTCTTCTTTTTCACTGCTTCTATTTCTGTCTTTTTTCTCTCTCTCTCAGTTTTCAAATAAGGACTGTTTTGTTAGCTCCACAATCCCAATGATCTAATTGGCTGCAGAAGGGAACAAGCACCATATCCCCAGGGGAAACCTTCGTCCGGATGTAAGAAAGAAAAGGTCAAAAACCACTTGATTGACTAAGAGAAGTAAGAGAAACGAGAATTCAAAAGCTTCTATTTATAACTGCGGAGACTGAAGTTCTGAGTTGTGCTCTTGACTGGGCAATTATGTGGCAGAGACTGTTTTTCCATCTTTGGGTGGCTCTTGGAAAAGAGAACTGACAGAAGCAGGCTCTTCTCTCAAACATACTCTCTACTGTGGTTTCCCTGAGGTCCTTGCATGCCTAGCGTTGTGCTGGTACAAGGAACACAGCCATGAGTTCGAGGCCAAAGAGCTCTAGATTGAAACTGAGCCTGGGAATACCACTTTATATCAATTAGGATGCGTATTATCAAACAACAGCAATGTCCAGAAATAAGGAGAGAGTGGCGGGTAAGGTGGAGGAGAAACTGGAACCCTCACGCATTGCTGGTGGGAATGTAAAATGGTGTAGGTGGGCTCTGGAAAACAGTTTGGTGGTTCCTCAAAAAGTTAAAACAGAATTGCTGTATGAACCAGCAATTCTACTCCTGGGCATACATTGGAGAGAATTGAAAGAGACACTTGTACACCCATGCTCATGGCAGCCAAAGTAGCCAAAAGGTAGAGACAACCTGTGTCTGTTGACAGACAAATGATTAGACAAAATGTGGTGCGTGCACACACACGTGCATACATGCATGCACACATACACAATGTAATATTATTCATACACAATGTAGTCTTATTCATACACAATGTAATATTATTCCTTAATGAGGAAAAAAATTTTACACACACTCCAACATGGATAAAGCTTGAAGACTTGCTAAGTGAAATAAGCCAGTCACAAAAAGGCAAATATTGTATGATTTCACTTATATGAGGTATGTAGTCAAATTCATAGAGACAGAAAGTAGAATGCTGGTTGCCAGGGACTAGAGGGAGAATGCTCAATTGGTACATAGTTTTTGTTCTCTCTCTCTCTCTCTCTCTCTCTCTCTCTCTCTCTCTCAGCAGAGGTTTGCTCTTGTGGCCCAGGCTGGAGTGCAATGGCGTGATCTTGGCTCACTGCAACTTCTGCCTCCCAGATTCAAGCTATTCTCCTGCCTCAGCCTTCCAAGTAGCTGGGATTACAGGCATGTGACACGATGCCCAGCTAATTTTTTGTATTTTTAGTGGAGATGTGGTTTCTCCATGTTGGTCAGGCTGGTCTCGAACTCCCAACCTCAGGTGATCCACCTGCCTTTGCCTCCCAAAGTGCTGGGATTACAGGTGTGAGCCACTGCACCCAGCCAGAGTTTTAGTTTTCAAGATGAAAAACATTCTGGAGATGAATGGCAGTGGTGGCTGCATAGCAATATGAATATGCTCAATGCCCCTGAACTGTACCCTTAAAATGGTTAAATGGTAAGTTTTATGTTGTATGTGTTTTACCATAATTAAAAAATGGGAATATTACCACCTAGATTGCGGGGTTATTTTGAGGATTAAATTAGATGTCATGTGTAAAATATCTAGAATAATGCTCCATCCCCTAGTAGTTGCCCATCCTGTGCTGGTTTCTTTCTCTTCAGAGAATGTACAATTTATACAGAGTGTGCCCTTGCCTTCTCAGTTAGGACAGACTAACTGAAAAGCAGCCATGCACATAAAGACAAAATAGAATACCATTTCTACTGCAAGATGAGCACACTCAAAGAAGAAGGAAAGTAATCGCAAGCCAGTCTGGAGACCCTGCTTTCACCATTGTATGCCTTAAAAACAAACGGCTTCTTGCAGCAAACTGAAAGCAGAAAGGGACTATGGTAACTTTCTCTTGAGTTTAAAACAGAAGGGGAGACGTACCTCCCTACATCTGAAAAGTGAAGGGAATATCCTTCCTTACCTACTTAGTCCACGAGGCCAGCTAACCCTTCAGCACTGGCCTGATTCAAATGTCGGGGCTGGAATCTTACCCACCTGGAATCTTACCCGCCTGTCCCATCATACTTAGCATTTTGGCTTTTTAAAAAATTATGCTGGTGTTTCTAGGTGGGGAGTCACCTCATCTCCCAGTATATGCTCAGGTGAACTTCAGAAACAAGGTGAAGAGGTAAACAGGAAGCATGAGCCTGGGTTAGGAGCAGGGAGGGTTCTGCTGCTGCTGGGAAATGGGCTTTCAGGGGATCATTCCAAACAGCACTCCTGAAAGGCTTCTTCCAGATTGTTTTCAGTGCACCTACGGCCTCTACGTATGGACTGGTTTCAGCCTGTGGGTCTCAGGGGAACTCTTCCCGCAGGAGCCCAGGCCAGGCCCTAAACCCTATGGAACACCTGTCTAGATCTGGGCCCGACTGTGCTGTCTTCTTACATTGCTCCTTCTCAGACAGTACCTCCAAAGAACACTATGAATCAGGGAGCTTGGGCTCAGATCACGTTTTCAAACCTGGCACGTCTACATATAGAGATAAATAAAACTAATAACAGTGGTTTATCAAGAGTCTACTATTTGTCAGACTGTACTGGGTGCTTTATATACTGTACATCATTTCATTCACTCCCTACAATAATCCTTTGATGTTGGTATTATTATTTCCTTCTCATGGATGAGGAAACTGATGTTTAGAGAGGTTAGGTGTCTTGTATAAGGCACTAAAAAAATTCTTGACATATATTTCTCCTGCCCAACCACAACCTTTCAGCATCTTGAAGATACTTTCAATACTTTAGGTAGTTTAGGAAGGTCTCAGATGTTACTCTCACCAACAGCCTTTGTGAAAGCCTATTGGTGGGCTCAGCTTACAGGAAAGAAAGACTAAAGATGACAAATGGAGACATGGAATCTACTTTCTAAACCTATAACCATGTTTAACCTTTGACTCCCACAGTGTTTTACAATGTGTCTACATACATGTACGTGCACACAGGCATGCATACACATACACACACCTATGTAGACTTAAATATATATGCATGCGCATACATTTGTTTACATTTGACAATCATTTCAGGTCCAGTTATGTAACTTGGGACATACAGTGTGGAATAATCATCTGCAATGTGATTAATTTGCTGCAAAATCAACGAGGAAAACATCTGCTCAATCACACCCAGGGGCATAGCTTCAGATATGCTATGTTGTAACATTACATAGAACTTTGAAATATTCCATTAAGTGTCTATAGTAATTTATCATCTGCACTTCCCAATGCTCTGTGCTAAGGAGACATCACTAATCATTATACCTTGATTTGGCTGTCTTTCACTTGAGGGACTCTACACCCTTTATAGTAGAGCATCAATCTTGCAAATGCCTTCAACACCATCTTGAGGCTTAACTTTTCTTACTGACCTACAGAATGCATTGGGAATTTCCTATTGTTCCCTGTGGATCAAATTAGGAGATTCAGTGGTGTCTACCATAAGCAGACCTGGGTGACAGTGGCTTCATTTCACAGACAGTGACTGAACAACTGAACCATAGCTGAAGCCTCCATTAAGATTGAATTCTCCCGGTGCTGGAGAAAATTGTCAATAAGAATAAAAGTTGCCACCATGATGGAGTGCTTACACTGGCGGGGCTGTGCTAAACAGAAAGCACAGCTACCAGTCAGCAGCCCACTCCTTTGTTTGGTGTTCTCCTGTCTCATGTTCCCAAATACCCACTGCAGGTGCACATCTACGCAGGAACACCTGGTTTTGCCTCACTGGGTAGCCTCCAGTCATACAGGAGCACAGTTTTCCATTTTCATAGGCATTTGAGTCACTTGGGAAACGTTTCAAAATATAAGTTCCCGGGACTCACCTAGAGGTCCACCTTCAGCAGGTCTGAATTTATGTTTTAAATTACCAATCCCTCTGATGTCATCTCACATAGACATCATGGGGTTATCCTTTGATAATCGCTGACTGAGGATATTCAGGGTCATTCTTATTCTCCATTGAAATTTTCCCATTTGTTCACTCCTTTAACATTTACTGAGAGGTTATCATAATGAACAATCTCATTTTATTGGTGCCTTTTTAAGTGCCTTTATAGTCACTTTCTCCAACACCCACATCTGAAGCACATGGCAACCATCTAAACTCCATCAGGCAGGAATGGGGACAGACATGGCAGACACCTGTGGATACTCCTCTTCTGCTCCGTCTGTCCTGTCAGCAGGACCCCGATGTGTTCAGAGGTTGGGCTTAAAACTTGGGAACATAAGTCCCTATGTGATCGTCAGGGGGAAATTTTTGATTGGTGCAAACTCATTATTTTTGGCAACTGATTGGCTAAGGATGGGCATGTTCTAGTTAATGATTTTTTTTTTTAAGTATGCTGAGGGAGAATTTTTCTTCTGAATTAAAAACAAGCAACTTCCAGAGGTGGAGGCCTTTGTTCCTTCTTTCTTTCTGGAACTGATAAAAGAATAGCCACCTTGTGACATGGCAGTAACAAGCATACGAATAAAAGCCAAAATGCTAAGTACAGTGGGACAGAAAGATAAAAAGAGCTGAGGTCCCCTACAATATCACTGAATTTCTGAAAAACTCTTAGTCACTGCATACCTCCGTATTTATTTGTAAGAAAAATGAATCTCTGATTGTTTAGATCACCATAAATTGAATTTTATGTTACTTTCAGCTAGAAGCATTCCTAACTGATACAGAAGTATTATAATGACTAAAATCTCTGTTGTGTAAAAGGCAGCTTCAAAAAGGTTATGTGACTTGCTCAAAATCTCTAAGCAAGTACATAGCGGATCCTCAGCTGGAACTCAGCTTGACTGATTGCAAATCTTGACCCATCCACCCTGGAGCCTTGCTCCACAGTGAAGGGGTTTTAGTGATTATCTTGCAGTAGGAGTTGAAGGAACCAGCAAGTTGGGAGGCGGGGGGCGGGGAGGACTGGGTTCCTTATTTTACTTCAGCCAGAAGAATTATTGTTAATATATTTTCTAAATTGGACTTCCATAGAAGACACAATTTCATCAAAGAGGTTTGATGATGGAAGAAACAGTGTGAAATACAAGAGCGTCATGCCATGCTGCTTTCTTCTTACATGTAAGGCATTGTAGGTACAAAGAACACAAGGCTTGATCATTGTTCTCAGCACATTTGTTACCCAGTGGAGGAGATAAGTCATGTACATGCGGGCACACCTTGTTTTATTGCACTTCACAGATATTACATTTTTTTTACAAATGGAAGAGTGCTGGCAGCCTGCATAGAGCAAGTCTATCGGCACCATTTTTTTTCCAATAGAATGTGCTCACTTGTCTCTGTGCCACATTTTGATACTTCTTACAATATTTCAAACTTTTCTTCATTACTGTTATATCCATCACAGTGATCTGGAATCAGTGATCTTTGATGTTAGTATTGTAATTGGTTTGGGATGCCACAAACCACGCCCAAATAAGATGCTGAACTTAATCAATAAATGCTGTCTGACTGCTCCACTGACATGCCATTCTCCGTTTTTCTCCCTCCCTGTCTTCAGGCCTTTCTATTCCTTGAGACATACTATATTAAAGTGAGGCCAATTAGTAGCCCTGCAATGGTCTCTAAGTGTTCAAGTGAAAGGAGGCATCGTATGTCTTTCGCTTTAAATCAAAAGCTGAAAATCATTAAGCTTAGTAAGGAAGGCATGTTGAAAGCCGAGACAGGCCAAAACTAGGCTCCTGGCACCAGACAGCCAAGTTGTGAATGCAAAGGAAAAGTTCTTGGAGTAAATAGAATGTGCTACTCCAGGGAACACACAAATGATAAGAAGGTGAAACAGACTAATGCTGCTGTGGAGAAAAGTTTCAGTGTTCTGGATAGAAGCTCAAATCAGCCAAAACATTCTCTTCAACCAGTGCCTAACCAAGAACAAGTCTCTAACTCTCTTCAGTTCCAGGAAGACTGAGAGAAGTGAAGAAGCTACAGAAGAAAAGTTTGAAGCTAGCAATGGTTGGTTTATGAGATTTAAGGAAACAAGCCATCTCCATAACATAAAAGTGCAAGGTGGAGCAGCAAGTGCTGATGGAGAAGCTGCAGCAGTTATACAGAAGATCTAGATTAGATCACTGATGAAGGTGGCTACACTGCATAACAGCTTCCTAATGTAGATAAAAACTGCCTTCTGTTGAAAGATGCCATCTAAGGCTTTCATAACTAGAGAATAAAAGTCAATACCTGGCTTCAAAACTTAAGAGGACAGTCTGACTCTCTTGTTAAAGGCAAATGCAGCTGGTGACTTGTAAGTTACAACCAATGTTCATTTAACATTCTGAAAATTCTGAGGCCCTTAAGAATTATGCTAAATTTACTCTGCCTGTGCTCTATAAATGTAACAACAAAGCCTGGATGACAATACACGGTTTACTGAATATTTTAAGCCCACTGTTCAGACCTATCACTCAGAGAAAAAAATTCCTTTAAAAATATGCGTGTTGACAATGTACCTGGTTATACAAGGGCTCTGATGCAGATGTATAAGGAAGTCAATGTTTTATTCATACCTGCTAACACACATCCATTTTACAGCCCATCAATCAAGAAGTAATTTCAACTTTCAGTCTTATTATTTAATAAATGCATTTTGTAACATTATAAATGCCATAGATAGTGATTCCTCTGATGGATCTGGGCAAAGTAAATGGAAAATTCTGGAAAAAAAATCACCATTCTATATGTCATTAAGAATATTTTTGATTCATGGAAGAGGTCGAAATATGAACATGAACAAGGGTTGAGAAGAAGTTGATTCCACCCCTCATGAATGACTTTGAGGGGTTTAAGACTTTAATGGAGAAAGTAACTGCAGGTGTGGTAGAAATAGCAAGAGAACTAGAATTAGAAGGAGAGCCTGAAGATTGACAGAATTGCTGCAATCTCATGATAAAATTTGAATGGAAAAGTTGCTTCTTGTGGAAGAGCAAAGAAAGTATCTTGAATTTTCATCTCTTGGTGAAGATATTTTTAATATTGTTGAAATGCCAAAAAGGATTTAGAATATTTCATAAACTTGTTGGTAAAGCAGCAGCAGCGTTTGAGAGGATTAACTCTAAATGTGAAAGAAGTTCTACTGTGGGTAAAATGCTATGAAACAACAACACACGCTACAGAGAACTCGTTCATAAAAGGAAGAGTCAGTTGATACAGCATACTTCATTGTTGTCATTTTAAAAATTGCTAGTCACCCTGCACCCTTCAGCAACTACTACCCTGATTAGTCGACAGCACCAACATTAAGATCAGACCTGCCACCAGCTAAGAGATTCTGACTCACTGAAGGCTCAAATCAGTGTTAGCATATTTTAACAATAAAGCATTTTCAAATTAAAGTATGTATATTTTTTAGACATAATGCTATTGTACACTTGATAGACTACAGCGTAGTGGAAACAAAACTCATATGCACTGGGAAACCAAACAATTTGTGTTACTTGCTTACTGAGATATTTGCTTTATTGTGGCAGTCTGGAATAACTTATTGAGGTATACCTGTACCATATTAAGAAGAAATGCAAGGGTTAAACTAAAGCCCTTTTAAAGCAATGGCTCCTTTTTGCCACAATATGTCCTTGAAAACAGTGTTATAAAGCAAATCATTATAAAATGATTCCTATTTTCCCCATAGGAATTATGTCATAAAAAGGGTTATGCTGTTAACCAAAGACTTAGGATCCAATTAATTATAAATATAGCCAATAACAAGGCACAAGAGCAAAATGTAACATCATTTGAAATAATAAAATGATGATCCAAATCCTATAAAATGGGAATAAATATACAGAACATATTATAGCACGTTTGAGCTGATTGTGTAATCAAAGTAGTAATATAACATATAACCGTAAAAATCTACACCATAAATCTGACCTAAGACCAACATGCTAACAATAATAAACCAGAACCATGTAACGAATGATAATTTTATTTCCTTCTTTTAGACCTTAGACGGATTTTTACAGGATGGTTTAGATACCCACTTCTCTTAACGTGTGAAATATCCAAGGAAATTAGTATTTATGCACTCCCTTGTTTTGGGTTAACTCTTGCAGCAAGCAGAAGGATTCCAGATATTCCATTCACTTGAAATACCACAGAAAATGATGACTGCTATTCAGAGTAGATATGGTATTTTTCTTTGGTTTATTCAAAGTTCCTAAAAAAATTCTACTTTCACTCATGAGGATTACCTGCTACAGGGATTGCTCTCATTTTATAAAGAAATAAAAAGCTGGAAATCTAGATAAAATGGTGGGTTTCAGCCACTGAACAACAGACAGCACAGACTTAAGAGAAGGGAAACAAGTGATCCTTGAGAGAAGGGAAACAAATTAGGTGATAACTTAAAATTTTTCCAGATTATTGCCTGGAGCCAGTTTCCAGGTTGCCATGTAGAGACAATAAAACCAAACAGAGCATGGTGACTATGTCAAGTTTGGGATGTGAGATGTGAGGGAGAGGGAGTATGTGAGTGTTCTAGAAATCTGCAAAGGAGTCCCCTTGAGTCTTTGGCTGAGTGCTAATTCATGCATGCATGAGGGAAAACTACTCCCAGACAAGGAAAGCAGCACCAGAAAGCAATAGGCTGAACAATTCCTAGATCCAAGGCTACGAATAATCTGTGTCCCAACCAGCCAAAGTAGGTAGATCTAGTAACTCATGTGTCATTCAGCAGAGTCCTCTGAAAAGTTACACTTTCACAGTATTAGGATTAAATTAGTCCCATAATAAAGACTACTCTGAGTCGGACACAGCAACATTTAAAAGCAATCTTTGAAAGTATCACTCTTTAAGGGAATATTAGCAAAATTCAGCCTTAATAGTATAAAATCATAATGTCTAGTATCTAACCAAAAGTTACCAGGCATTCAAAAAAGAAGAAAATTGGACCCATAATCAAGACGATAGTCAGTAGAAGCAGAGATAGAAGTAAAAGTGGTAATAGAATTTGATGATCTTAGAACAGCTTATTATAAACCTTATAAATATGCTTTCTAATGTAAAGCAGGGGGGTCAATAAACCTTTTTCATAAAGAACTAGAGTATAAATATATAAATATTTTAGGCTTTACAGGTCATCAACTATTCAACTCTCCTGTTGGATCATGAAAACAGCCATCATAATATATTGGCAAATAGTCTTTATTGTGTTGAAATACAAATTTATTTACAAAAGCAAGTGGTAGAACGGAAGCCTGTGTGAGTTTTGATGTAAAGGAGACATGGGTATATCTGGGGAAAAATGAAAGACTGAAACAGGCCCAGATGGAAATTTTTGAGACAAAAAAATATACTGAATGGAACTAAAAGAAGATTACACAGTGTAGGGCAGTGGTTCTCAACAGGGGCCTTTTTTTTTTTTTTTTAAACTAGGGAACATTTGGTAATGTCAGGACATGATTTTTGTTGTCAGAAATGAGGGGAAGGTGCTACTGGCATCCAGCAGGTACAGACAAGGGATACTGCTAAGCATCCTATAATTCACGGGTTAGCTCCCCCTACAAAGTATTAACTAGCCCTAAGTGTTATAGTGGTAAGGTTGAGAAACATTGCTGTAGAGGAAAAGATCATTCAACTTAAAGATAAACAATAGAAACTATCCACAATGAAGCTCAGAGAACAAAAGACTAGAAAAAATTAACAGAACATCAGTGACAATGTCAGTCTAATATATGTACAACCAGAGTCCCAGAAGGTAGGACAACTATTTGAAGAAATAATAGCACAAAGATTTCCAAATTTGTTGAAAACTTCAAGTTCACAGATCCAAGATGCTTAAAAAACTCCAACCTAAAGAAACTTTAAGAAAACTACATCAAGATCCATCATAATCTACATGCTTAACATGAGGGATAAAAAGAAAATCTTTAAGGCACCTAAACAAAAAGAGATACAATATATGCAGAGACCAAACATAAGAATGGCAGCAGACTCGTTGCCAGAAGTCACACAGGCCAAAAGACAATAGAGCAATATCTTTAAAGTATTAAAAGAAAAAAATTTGTCAACTTATAATTCTATAGTCAATAAAAACATCTTTTCAAAATGAAGAAAAATAGTGTTTTAGACAAACAAAATCCTATAGGGGCTTTCAGTATAAGAAATGTTAAAAAGTAGGCTGGGCATGGTGGCTCATGCCTGTAATCCCAACACTTTGGGAGGCTGAGGTGGGTGGATTACTTGAGGTCAGGAGTTCAAGACCACCCTGGCCAACATGGTGAAACTTTGTCTCTACTAAAAATTAAAAAATTAGCTGGGCGTGGTGGTTCATAGCTATAATTCCAACTGCTTGGGAAGCTAAGACATAAAAATCACTTTAAGGCATAAAAACACGAGAGGCAGAGGTTGCAGTGAGCTGTGATTGTACCACTGCACTCCAGCCTGGGCAACAGAGCAAGACTTCATCTTGGAAAAAAAAAAAAAAAAAAGAAAGAAAAGAAATTTTAAAAGCAGTTCTTCAGGCAGAAGACAAATGTCAAAAATGGCAAATATTTAGGCAAATATAAAAAACATTTTGTCTCACTTTTAATCCCTTTAAAAGATTGGAATGTTTAATGAAAAAATGATGGCAATATATTATGAGTTTATAACATATGTAGAATTAAAATATATTACAATAATAGCACAAAGGTTGAGGGTGGGGATTGGAAATATAAAAATGTAAAGATCTTATACATACAGTCTTATTATTTGAAGGTAGCTTGTGAGAAGTTTAAGACAAACACTAAAATCCCCAGAATATCCACCAAAAGATATATTAAAAAAGAAAGATATAGTTAATAAACCATAGGTGAACTAAAATGGAATCATAAACAAATACTTAAGTAAACTAAAGCTCTTCATGATCCCAGGGCTTCTGGACATCAGGTGGCTGGATTTCTTCCTTCTTTAAAAAGCTATGAAAACACTAGTACAGACCTTAGAAAAAAATCTCCCAAGCCCCTGTGTTGACATCTTAGTTCCCATCATCTGTTGTTATGATGATGTCCAGAGTCATGGAAACCACACACACACACACACACACACACACACACACACACACACACACACTCACACACACATAGACAGACACACACACACTCACTAAGCTTTATCTGGAGAATACATTTCAAATCTGCCTCACAAATATATGCACAATAATTTTCAAACACACATGGATGCTATCAAACGCAAATCTAAAGTGTCATGTTTTTTAATCAATCAATGTTCCTGACTAACAGTTAAGTTTTACTTCATGGGAGTCATTAAAAAGCACTCCTCAATTTTAAGAGGCTAGGAACCATGCAACCATTGTGATGAATTAAAGGGTTTGGCCTTGAGAGTTTGAGACTGTTTCTCGTAAGTAACAAGCAATTGCTGATGGCTTCTCAATGGTGTGTCATTCAGCAGTGCTCTCACAAGTTTTACGTTAGATGAAAGTGAGGTAGAAAAAAGCTGGAGTTTGTTTTGAGGCGGACTGACTAAAACAAAATAAAATAATTATAAATCAACCACTCAGGTGTTAACTTTTCTAGAAGACAGTTCTTTCAATCACTGAAGAGACTAGAGCACATATTTTACATCTGATAATTTGTGTTTACACTTGATTGGATAAGCCATTTGTTGATGGGTTATTATGACATCTTTAGTGGACATCTGTAATTTTATGTGATGTGTGAGCACTGTTTCTTCTTTTTTTGGGAAATGCCACATCTCCAGTTGTTTCTGGTAAGGCTGTTAATAATTATTCCTCCTCCCCTTCTAAGCTGGCAATACGCATTCACTTCACATACAATGGTTAATACAGCTTGGGCACATGACCCAAGAAGGGCTGATCCTTTTCCTGGGCAAATAATATGCTGTGTGAAGGAAGGGATAACTTTTCTTTCAGGATCATGAGTACCAAGAGCCATGTTTGCCCAGGGCTTCCAAGGAGCTATCTTAAGGCAAGTCTTACTCACAACACAAAAAGCAAGTGGCAAGCAGAGTTGAGGAATAAAGAGTCCTGATAACAGTAGCTAATTCATTGGTTAATTAATTGAAAGAGATATATTAAATATTTACTATGTTTTTAGTACTGTTATTCCCCTTGGGAATATGGCAGTGAACAAGCCCTCAGCACCTGAAGCCCAGTTTCACCATTTTAGATTTTTCAGTTACATGAGTCAATTACTCTTCCTTTTCCACTTAGTTTATCTTTTTCTGTCATCTGATAGAGTCCAAGTATATTCCCTATTAATTCTGGTTTTAAAAAGTACACGGATGATTTTAAGAGATGAGCCTGGTCTAGGATCAGAGCTTGGAATCTGCTCATTCTTTCTGGTATAAAAGCCTATCCATTAGACCAGTGCCTCTCAAAGTGTGGCTTGGGGGCTCCGAGATCTTTCCAGGGGACCCTCAAGGTTAAAGCTATTTTCATAATAATACTAAAATATAAATTTTTCTATTCTACACATATTCTCTAATGAGTATATTATAGAGTTTTCTGGAGGCTACCTGACTTCTGTTAAGCTAGACATTTGAGAGATTTACAAAGATGTACAACAATGACAGTCTTCTCACTAAATGTATTTTAGTTTTGGTAAATATGGTTGCTATTTATTAAAATAAGTTATTTGCACCAATGTGTTATGTATTTATTATTGGTAAATAGATACATATTTAAAAATTTTCTTTAATATCCAACATGATAAAAATTAACATATATAACCAACATGAACAAAACTCTTTGGGGTCCTCAATAATTTTTTTTTTTGAGATGAAGTCTCACTCTATTGCCCAGGCAGTAGTGTAGTGGTATAATCTCAGCTCACTGCAACCTCTGTCTCCCAGGTTCAAGTGATTCTCCTGCCTCAGCTTCCTGAGTAGCTGAAACTACAGGCCCGTGCCACCATATCCGGCCAATTTTTGAATTTTTAGTAAAGACAGGATTTCACCATATTGGCCAGGTTGGTCTTGAACCCCTGACCTTGTGAGCCACCTGCCTTGGCCTCCCAAAGTGCTGGGATTACAGGCATGAGCCATGATGCCTGGCCAATAATTTTTAATAGTATAAAGGAGTTCTGAGATGAAAATTATGAGAACTACTGACCTAGACCAATGCTAAGCACTTGAGACATCAACAAATATATTTTGGGGTGAGGCTGAGGACCCATGAACCTAAATATTTGAGGAATCTTGGCTTGCTAGAGATATGAGCCCAAAATAAGTTCATGAACATACATTTCTCTCTTTAATCCTTCTAAATGAAAAGTTCCTGGTTCAGCTGGGCTCAGCGGCTCATGCCTGTAATCCCAACACTTTGGGAGGCCAAAGATGGTGGATTGTTTGCACCAGGGGTACAGGACCAGCCTGGGTGACATTGTGAGACCTTTTCTCTACAAAAAATTTGAGAGAAAAAAATGTAGCTGGGTGTGATGGATGGCATGTGCTTGTGGTCCCAGCCACCCAGGAGGCTGTGGTGGGAGATTTGCTTGAGCCTGGGAGGTTGAGGCTGCAGTGAGCCATGATCATACCACTGCACTCCAGCCTGGTTAATAGATTAAGATCCTGTCTCAAAAAAAAAAAAAAAAAAAAAAAAAAAAAAAAAAAAAAGGCCGGGCACGGTGGCTCAAGCCTGTAATCCCAGCACTTTGGGAGGCCGAGGCGGGTGGATCACGAGGTCGAGAGATCGAGACCAACCTGGTCAACATGGTGAAACCCCGTCTCTACTAAAAATACAAAAAATTAGCTGGGCATGGTGGTGCGTGCCTATAATCCCAGCTACTCAGGAGGCTGAGGCAGGAGAATTGCCTGAACCCAGGAGGTGGAGGTTGCGGTGAGCCGAGATCGCGCCATTGCACTCCAGCCTGGGTAACAAGAGCGAAACTCCGTCTCAAAAAAAAAAAAAAAAAAAAAAAAAAGAATTGGCACACAAAAGAACTACAGTAATTGCCTTATCATTAATCCATTTATGCCCCAAATTGCAATTTTTTTGAATTTTTGCAATCAGACTTTGGCAATGACCTTGAGCAGTAGGATATAAATAATGCTCACATGCTTGGTGTTCCAATAACGAAACACTAAGCATAAATGTGCTAATGACACAGGCTGATGGCTGATATGTCTAGGAAATAGCCAGCCCTAATGAGTTCTGAGAGGGTAAAGAGCATGCTATGAAGCTTTCCTAAAGGAAGCTGCCCTTACTTTTGGTCTGAGTGGAGGAGCAGGTACCTGGTCAACGAGATAAAGAAAAGATGAATTTCCAGATCCATTCCACATCTGTGGACACGTTGGGTCATGTAAGGAATTGGCCAAATGTGTGATCACCAGCCACTATCTTGTGCCAAGTTGCCTTCTCAATATACAGAGCCCTTAATTTGACAATTGCTGAGAAGAACCAGTGACGGCAACAGTAATGTCTAATAGGAAAGCAGCAGGTGGTCTTCAGATATTAGTTGTTATTAGCCTAATACTTTGATAAGGGCCTGCTTGCTTTTATTTTTAGATCCACCTTTTACTGTGTTCTCTCTCAGAAAGATAAAAATGCCATTCAGCCTCAGCATCTTTTCACAGGCTTGCTGCTCCTCTGTGGTCATCAAATCTCTCCTTACTCTTTCTCGACTTTGGCCCTTTCTGCAGACATCTCCCTCCCTGTGATTAAAGTTCCCAGCCACAGAGGGTTTGACTTCTTCTTTCTTGCAAATTTCCACTCATCACACCCCCAACCCCACAACCAGTTTTTAATAAGTTGTGGATTTCTGCCAATTCTATGCGGTCATTCAGTCATTCATTGAGCCTTCACAGCCCTAAATCATCAAATCCTGATTGGATCAAGGTATCTGCCTGCCAAAATGAAATGAAACTTCTCTGAAGAACAACACCATTCAGAGCTTCTGGAATTCAATAAAATATTACCAGAAATGACAGGAAACAGAGCCAAAATGACCCAAAGCCAATATAAAAAGCAATAGAAAAAAATAAAAACAGACCTTGACATCTGGTATTAGAGTTATCAAATATGGACTTTAGAATAATTGTAATATGTTCAAAAGATAGATGAGCAATAAAGAATTTCATTAGAAAACAGGAATTTATAAAATAAGAATCAAATGGAAATTCTAGAAGTGAAAAATACAATAACTGAAATTAATAATTCAATAGATGAATTTAACAGTAAATGGGACACAAGAAAACAGCAAATTAGGACACTGGAAAAGAGACCATAGGAAATGTTTTGATTGAATAATAGAAAGAAGGAAAAAAGATGGAATATACAGAAAAGAATTCAAGAGACATATGAGTCACAATGAAACGGTCTAAAATACATATAATCTGAAGTCCCAGACAAGAGGAAAGAGGAAAGGGACAGAGGCAATATTTGAAGAAATAATGGTTGTAAATTTTTCAAAACTGACAGAAACTTGAAACTTCTTCGTGAGTCCCAAGTAGAATAAATGTAAAGAAAATTATGCTGAGTCACATCATAATAAAGCTGCTGAAAATCAAAGATGAAAAGAAAATCTTTAAAATAGCCAGTGGGGAAAAACATCTTAGCTCCAAAGAAGCATTGATAAAGCTGACAACTGACTTCAACAGAAGCAATGAAGCCCCAAAGAGAATGGAGTGATGTCTCTAAGGTACTGGAAGAAAATGACTGCCAGCCAAGAATTATTTACCCAGTGAAAATATTCTTCAACAATGAAAGTGAAATAAGACATTTCAGACAAAACAGCTTTTTTTTTTTTTTTTTTTTTTTTTTTTTGCCAACAGACCGTTACTAAAAGAAATATTAAAGCAAGCTCTTGAAGCAAAAGAAAATTTTCCCAAATGGAGGCACAGTCATGCAAGAAGGAATAAAGAGCAATGGCTCAATGCAAAGAAATCAAAAACCTTGAAAAAAGGTTAGATGAAATGCTAACTAGAATGACCAGCTTAGAGAGGAACACAAACGGCTTGATGGAGTTGAAAAATACAGCATGAGAACTATGTGAAGCAAACACAAGTTTTAACAGCCAAATCGATCAAGCAGAAGAAAGGATATCAGATATTAAAGATCAACTCAATGAAATAAAATGAGAAGGCAAGGGAAGTCAAGATAAAAAAAGAGTGAAAAGAAATGAACAAAGCCTCCAAGAAATATGGGATTATGTGAAAAGACCTAATCTATGATTGATTGGTGTACCTGAATATGATGGGGAGAATTAATCCAAGCTGGAAAACACACTGCAGGATATTATCCAGGAGAACTGCCCAAGCCTAGCAAGGCAGTCCAACATTCAAATTCAAGAAATACAGAGAACTCCACAAAGATATTCCTCAAGAAGAGCAACCCCAAGGCACATAAACGTTAGATTCACCAGGGTTGAAATGAAGGAAAAAATGATAAGGGCAGCCAGAAAGAAAGGTCAGGTTACCCACAGAGGGAAGCCAATCAGACTCACAGTGGATCCCTTGGCAGAAACCCTACAAGCCAGAAGAGAGTGGGGGCCAATATTCAACATCCTTAAAGAAAAGAACTTTCAACCCAGAATTTCATATCTAGCCAAACTAAGCTTTGAAAGTGAAGAAGAAATAAAATCCTTTACAGACATGCAATTACTGAGAGATTTCATCACCACCAGACCTGCCCTGCAAGAGCTCCTGAAAGAAACACTAAGCACAGAAAGGAATAAGTACCAGACACTGCAAAAGCAAACCTGTTGGCAAAGACCAAAAATGCAATGAAGAAAACAAGTCAACTATCAGGAAAGAAAACCAGCCAGTAACAAAATGGCAGGATCAAATTCACACATAACAATATTAACAATGAATGTAAATGGCCTAAATGCCCCAATCACAGACTGGTAAACTGGAGATACATAAAGCAAGTTCTTAATGACCTAAAACAAGATTTAGACTCCCACACAATAATAGTGGGAGACTTCAGGACTCCACTGTCAATATTAGGTAGATCAATGAGACAGAAAATTAACAAGGACATCCAGGACTTGAATGCAGAGCTGGATCAAGCAGACCTAATAGACATATACAAAATGCTCCACCCCAAATCCACGGAAAATACATTTTTCTCAGCACCACATTGCACTTACTCTAAAACTGACCACATAATTGGAAGCAAATCACTCCTCAGCAAATGCAAAAGAATGGAAATCATAACAGTCTATCAGACCACAGTGCAATCAAACTAGAACTCAGGATCAAGAAACTCACTCAAATCTGCACAAACACTTGGAAACTGAACAACTTGCTTCTGAGTGTTGACTGGATAAACAATGAAATGAAGGCAGAAATAAAGATGTTCTTTGAAACCAATCAGAATGAAGACAAAACATACCAGAATCTCTGGGACATCTTTAAAGCAGTGTAGAAAGGGAAGTTTATAGCAATAAATGCCCAGATGAGAAACAAGGAAAGATCTAAAATTGACACCCTATCATCAAAATTGAAAGAGCTAGAGGAGGAAGATCAAAAAAACTCAAAAGCTAGCAGAAGACAAGAAATAACTAAGATCAGAGCTGAACTGAAGGAGATAGAGACACAAAACATCCTTCAAAAAATCAACAAATCCAGTAGTTTTTTGAAAAGATCAAAATAGACTGCTAGCCAGACTAATAAAAAAGAAAAGAGAGAAGAATCTAATAGAGGCAATAAAAAAATAAAGGGGACATCACCACTGATCCCACAGAAATACAAACTACCATCAGAGATTACTACAAATAGCTCTATGCACATAAACCAGTAAGCCAGGAAGAAATGGATAAATTCCTGGACACTTGTACTCTGCTAAGACTAAACCAGGAGGAAGTTGAAACCCTGAATAGACCAATAACAAGGGCTGAGGTAGAGGCAGCAATCAATAGCCTACCAACCAAAAAAGTCCAGGTCTAGATGGGTTCACAGCCTAATTCTACCAGACATACAAAGAGGAGCTGGTTCCATTCCTTCTCAAACTGTATCAAACAATACAAAAGGAGAGAATCCTCCCTAACTAATTTTATGAGACCAACATTATCCTGATACTAAAACCAGACAGAGACTCAACTAAAAAAGAAAACTTCAGGCCAATATCCATGACGAACATCGATGCAAAAATCTTTAATAAAATACTGGCAAAATGATTGCAACAGCACATTGAAAAGCTTATCCATCACAATCAAGTAGGCTTCATCCCGGGATGCAAGGCTGGTTCAACATACACAAATCCATAAACGTAATCCATCACATAAACGGAACCAAAGACAAAAACCACGATTATCTCAATAGATGCAGAGAAGGCCTCTGACAAAATTCAACAGCCCTTCATGCTAAAAACTCTCAATAAACTAGGTATCATAAAATGATAAAAGCCATTTATGACAAACCTACAGCCAATATCATACTGAATGGGCAAAAGCTGGAAGAATTCCCTTGGAAATCAGGCACTGGAGAAGGATGCCCTCTTTTACCACTCCTATTGAATATAGTATTGGAAGTTCTAGCCAGAGTAATCAGGCAAGAAAAAGAAATAAAGAGTATTCAATTAGGAAAGGAGGAAGTCAAATTGTTATCTGTTTCCAGATGACATGGTTGCATATTTAGAAGACTCCATCGTCTCAGCCCAAAATCTTCACAAACTGATAAGCAACTTCAGCAAAGTCTCAGGATACAAAATCAATGTGCAGAAATCACAAGCATTCCTATACACCAATAGCAGACTAACAGAGAGCCAAATCAAGAGCAAATTCCCATTCACAATTGCTACAAAGAGAATAAAATACCTAGGAATACAACCAACAAAGGATGTAAAGGAACTATTCAAGGAAAACTACAAACCACTGATCAACAAAATAAGAGAGGACCCAAACAGATGGAAAAACATTCCATGCTCATGGTTAGGAAGAATAAATATCATGAAAATGGCCATATTGCCCAAAGTAATCTACAGATTCAATGCTATCCCCATCAAGCTACCAATGACCTTCTTCACAGAAATGGAAAAAACTACCTTAAACTTTATACGGAACCAAAAAAGAGCCCACATAGCCAAGTCAATTCTAAGCAAAAAGAACAAAGCGGGAGGCATCACACTACCGGACCTCAAACTATACTACAAGACTACAGTAATCAAAACAGCATGGTACTGGTACCAAAACAGAGATATAGACCAATGGAATAGAACAGAGGCCCCAGAAGCAACAGTACACATCTACAACCATCTGATCTTTGAAAAACCTGAAAAAAACAAGCAATGGGGAAGGGACTCCATGTTTAATAAACGGTGTTGGGAAAACCGGCTAGCAATGTGCAGAAAGCAGAAACTGGACCCCTTCCTATCACCTTCCACTAAAATTAACTCCAGATGGATTAAAGATTTAAACATAAAACTTAACACCATAAAAACCCTAGAAGAAAACATAGGTAAAACCATCCAGGACATAGGCACAGGCAAGGATTTCATGTCTAAAACACCAAAAGCAATGGCAACAAAAGCCAAGATAGGCAAATGAGATCTAATAAAACTCCAGAGCTTCTATCCAGCAAAAAGACCATCATTAGCGTGAACTGGCAACCAACAGAATGGGAAAAAGTTTTTGCAATCTACCCATCTGACAAAGGGCTAATATCCAGAATCTACAAAGAACTAAAACAGATATACAAGCAAAAAACAAACAACCCCATTCAAAAGTGGGCAAAGGATATGAACAGACACTTTTCAAAAGAAGACATATATGAGGCCAACAAACATATGAAAAAATGCTCATCATCACTGGTCATTAGAGAAATGCCAATCAAAACCACATCGAGATACCACCTCATACCAGTTAGAATGGTGATCATTAAAAAATCTGGAGACAACAGATGCTGGAGAGGATGTAGAGAAATAGGAACACTTCTACACAGTTGGTGGGAGTGTAAATTAGTTTAACCGCTGTGGAAGACAGTGTGGTGATTTCTCAAGGATCTAGAAATAGAAATTCCATTTGACCTAGCAATCCCATTACTGGGTATATACCCAAAGAAATATAAATCGTTCTACTATAAAGACACATGCACCCATATGTTCATTGCAGCCCTGTGTACAATAGCAAAGACCTGGAACCAACCCAAATGCCCATCGATGATAGACTGGACAAAGAAAATGCGGTACATATACACCATAGAATACTACACAGACAAAGAAAATGCGGTACATATACACCATAGAATACTACACAGCCATAAAAAATGATGAGTCTTTGTCCTTTTTAGGGACTGGGATGAATCTGGAAGCCATCATTCTCAGCAAACTGATACAAGAACAGAAAACCAGACACTGCATATTCTCACTCTTAGGTGGGTGTTGAACAATGAGAACATGTGGACTCAGGGAGACAAGCATCACACACTGGGAGAAGTTGGAGAGCCATAGGGGAGGGACAGTGGTGGGTGGGGAGGGATAACATGGGGAGAGGTGCTGGGTATAGTATACACCTAAAGTAAAATAAAATAAATAAAGAGCTATGGCAAGGGGAAATATGTGGAAATATTTAAATGAATTTTGGCTAATTAACATAATAATAATCTCTTCAGATATGTCAAGTATGTGCAGCAGTAAAATACATGACAACAAAAGGACAAAAGAAACAATGGTGGTTAATGGAATTTAAGTAATCAGGTTCTTTACTTGTTCAGGGGTGGCAAGCATACCAATTTAAGATATACTCTAACCGTCTCTAGGTAACTAAGAACAGCATAGAAAAATAATATATAACTATGTTTTAATGGAATACATAATTAAACAGGATACACAGTTAATAGGACACAAAATTAAGTGCTTTTAATTATGTTAATAGAATACATAATTAAATACTTTTCTACAGAGAATATTCCAGGACAAGCTGGCCTGGAATAATGTCAATGAGTTCTTCCAAATATTTAAAGATGCAGTAAAACCAGTTTCACACAAACTTGTAGTAGAAAATAGAAAAATAAAGATTTTCTATCTTGTTTTATAAAGTTAGCATAACTTTGATAACAAAATCTAAGAAGGCTACAAGAAGGAAAAATTATAGGTCAATCTCTCTCATTAGCATAGATGCAAAAGTTCTAAAAGTATTAAGAGATCAATATGAATTATATGTAAAATAGATAATACATCACAAAAAGTTGAGCTTATTACCATAATTCTCAAAAATTCAATCTGTATAATCCATTATATTAATATAAAAAAGAATAAACAGTATACCATTGTCTTGATAAGTACAGAAGAAGTATTGATACAATTCATTACTCATTCATGATTAAAAACCTCAGCACACTAGGAATAGCAGTTGTGGCAGACTGTTTTCCAGATATGGTCATGGCAATATTTCCATTCCCACATGCTCTTTCAGAACTTGCAGAACTTTATTGAGTAGAATGCAATGGCAGTGATGCTGAATAACTTTCTTTCTTTCTTTT
This sequence comes from Saimiri boliviensis, assembly GCF_048565385.1. Taxonomy (NCBI): domain Eukaryota; kingdom Metazoa; phylum Chordata; class Mammalia; order Primates; family Cebidae; genus Saimiri; species Saimiri boliviensis. Next base: position 29,270,140 of record NC_133449.1, read on the forward strand.
TTTTGAGACAGAGTTTCGCTCTTGGTACCCAGACTGAAGTGCAATGGCACAATCTCAGCTCACTGAAACCTCTGCCTCCTGGGTTCAAGCAATTCTCCTGCCTCAGCCTCCCAAGCAGCTGGAATTACAGGTGCCTGCCACCATGGCCAGGTAATTTTTTGTATTTTTAATAGAGATGGGGTTTCACCTTGTTGGCCAGACTGGTCTTGACTCCTGACCTCAGGTGATCCACCCACCTCAGGCTCCTAAAGTGCTGGGATTACAGGTGTGAGCCACCACACCTGGCTGATGTTGAATGACTTTCCAGGCTAGATCACAGATGGCATCAGCTGTCTTACAGAACAGTCACCCTAGGAACCCACTCACCATGGTATGAGAAAGCCTGATTATCCTATATGGAGAGACTATATGAAAGGCCCAAGTAGTGATGCCATCAGCCAACTACTGGCATCAACTACTGGAAGTGTGGGTAAACAAGCTTTCAAATGATTCCATCTCCTCCACTTCAAGACTTCCAGTGGAAGCCCCAGACACTGTGAAGCAGGGACAAGACTTTCTCACTGCTCCCTGTCTAAATTCCCGATCTACAAAGTCTGTGAATGTAGTAAATGGTTGTTCTTTGTCACTGAGTTTTGGGATAATTTTTTATGCCACTGTAGAAACTGGAACAGAAGCAAACTTCCTCAATCTGATAAATGGTATCTCTGACAATCCTACAGCTAACATCATACTTAATGATGAAATATTAAAAGCTTTGAGTTAAGGAAGGAGACAGTGATGCTCCCTGTTACCACTTCTAATATACATTTCACTAGTACTCTTAGCCAATACAATAAGGCAAGAAAAAGAAATAAAAGACATATTTGGAAAAGAAAAAAGGAAATTATCAACTAGAATCAATAAGTGAATTTAACATGGTTTTTGAACACAGCCAATACTATACACAACAAAAATTATATTTTTAAATACTAGTCACAAAAGAAAAAAAGAAATTTTTAAAATTAACTTGTATACCAACCCTTAAAAGTCACATAAGAATATATTTAAGGAAATTTTGGCAAGAACACAAAGAAAACTACAATACATTACTTAGAGAAATTAAAGATCTGAATAAATGAAAGGCTATAATGTGCTAAGGACTGGAAGACTCACTATAGTGAGAATGTCAGGTCTCTTCAAATCTATAGATTAAATTTAATCCCAATCAAAATCTTAGAAGGATTGTGCATGTTTGTACATGTGTGACAATTTATGAGATGATTCTGAAATACATGTAGAAATGCAAATGGTACAGCATGGCAAAGATGATCTTGAAGAAAAAAGTTGGAGCACTTATAGTACCAGATATCAAGACATATTATAAAGTTACCGTATTTAAAACAGTGTGGTACTTGTGCAAAGATAGACAAATAGAGAACCACTAGAGGAAGTCCAGGAACAAATCTATTCTTATAACCACCTGATTCACAGCAAAAAATGTCGTTGCAATGCAGTAGGGAAAGGAGAATCTTTTCAACATAAATAAGCCTGCACCTCTACTTACTGCTAAATGAATTATAGACCTAAATGTGAAAGGAAAAACAATAAAGTTTCTAGAAGATGACACAGAAAAATATATTTATGACATCGAGGTAGGTAATGATTTCTTGAATAGTATATAAATAGCACTAATGATAAAAACAAAAAAGTTGGTATGTTGGAGAAAATTCTCATCAAAAGACTAAAAAAATGGAAAGGCAAGCCACAGACTGGGAGAAAATATTTGCAATATTCACAATACATACATCTTAAGGACTGTTGTCCATAATATATAAAGAAATCTTAAAATCATCAAGAAAAATACAAATAATGCAACAACAAAAAAAGGGTAAAAAGACTTACACTGGACCTTCACAAAATAAATATTCAATAAGTACATGAAAGGTGTTCAAAATCATTACTCATTAGGGAAATGTGGGAGTTTGAGACCAGCCTGGCCAACATGGCAAAACCTTGTCTCTACTAAAAAAAATATAAAAATTAGCTGGGCATGATGGTGTGCACCTGTAATCTCAACTATTCAGGATGCTGAGGCAGGAGAATCGCTTGAACCTGGGAGGCAGAGGGTGCAGTGAGCCAAAATTGCATAATTGTACTGCAGCCTGCCACCTAAATGGCTAAAGATAAACAAACAAAACAAACAAAAAAATGAACCCTACCAGGTTGTTGAGAATATGGAGCATATTCTCAATACACTGCTGGGAGGAGTGTAAGTTGACACAGTCAGTTTGGCAAACTGTTCCAGAATATCTTCTAAAGCTGACAAGACACACACTTTTACCCTCCTAAATAAACATCCAAAAGAAATATATATGTCTTATGTATGCCCAAAAGACATACATAAGAAATACCTAATTCACCGGATTTATTATGGTATGTTTGCACAGTGAAATAACATACAACAACAAAAAAATTGAATTACTACTATCTACCACTAAACAGGAATATCTCACGGACACAAAATAGTTAATAGTATTCAAATAAAGTTATACTAAATTTTAAAAAAGGAAAAACCTAATCTATAGTGAAAGAAGTCAAATCGTAATGATCTTTAAGGCATCATAATGACAGGGAGAGGCATAACGTGGCTTCTTTCCTGCTGGTAATTGTTTCACATCTTGGTCCGAGTGGTAATTCCATGAATGATTTCCTTTTGGAAAAATGCATCCACCAATCTGTGGTATTTAGTGTATGTATGCTCTGCCACATAAAGCTAGCTTAAAAAATGAAAAAAAGAAAAAATAGCAATGGCGGCTGGGTATGCTGATGGTGACAAGGATGACTTCCTAATTCCGAGGTTTGATTTTTTCTAAATGCCCAAGTTGTGTGCTCTACTTAAAATCAAGTATAGATTTCCAGTTATCCTGTGCAACTAACTTTACAGTAATAATATCTGACTTTTTTGCCTCTGGGAAAAAATTGTGGATTCAGGAATATGCTGTGTTTCACAAGACAGGGCTGCAGCACAGAAACTTATTCATGAATTCATTTTTTACTCATTGGATTTGGGGAGGTTTAGTTCAGGATGACTTTCTAGTGCAGTATAAGTGGGGGAGAGGTGGGGGCAAGGGGGTGATTCATCAGATCAAGTTGAAAAGCCAAGGCAGAAGCGCAAAAGCCTGAACAAATTATCTACTGAGAGGGCTTTGCTGGCCGGGGCCTGGCTGCCATACCTGCTGCTGGTCAGGGCCCAGGCTCTGGTGTTCACTTTGTAGAGGCACTAGGAAACCCCTTGAAGTTTCTGCAGAAGAAGCTGCCCAGCTCCTCTGTCTAATCTGGAGTCCCCTGCTCCTGTGTTCCTTCCTCTTATCTCCTCCACTCATTCATCTTTCCTGTGAGTCTCTGAGCCTTTTGCTGACTTCCTGCAGAAGCATCAGACAACCCGAGAGGGTGGAAAATGGAGAAGACAGGCTGGGCAAGGCAGTGGGCAAGGGCAGAGGCCCTGCAGCCTGTCCTGGAGAAACCCCTTCCTTGCTGAACCAGAGCCACATCTCTGGAAGACCTCAGGCTTCAGGGAGCTCAAGAGGGCAGCAAAAGAGGAAGACTGCCCTTTACTCAGTGTCTACTCCCAACTCCGCGTCCCTTCAGGTGCACAGATACCATCTGACTGAGGAAGAAATAGGCCCAGGAGGTGAACTCTCCTGCCCAAGGACACACAGCATAGGTGGCAGAATCTGCCTCTCTCCCCATCTTTTCCCAGAGTCCCTCCCTCCACGAAAGGAATCCTTCAATCTCCAGGTCCACACACTGGAGAACAATACTGAACAGTCCCAGGTCAGCTGCACGAGGCTGCAACTCCAGGCTCTCCCAGACTACTCTAGAGGGAGGTAGCTTCACCACCCTTGTTGTTCCCCTGAAGCGAGTGGCTAAGCCGCTGCTACCTCTATGGAGAGATCAGAGAACCCCTGGGGCCAGCCTCCCTTTGGCCCTGGCCTCTCAGTCAAAGGTTTGAAAAATGTGGCTGGAAACTTAAGACAGCGTTGGGCACAGCTGGCTCCCACTGCGTGATGAGCGCTCAGGCCCCGATAAAGGCTCATTCATCTCTGAGAGATTCATGCTTGGAAGACTGAGTGGCCAAAGAGAAATTGTGCAAACTGCCATCGCAATAAACAGAGAGAGAGAGAGTATGTCTATAAAGTCCCAGACAGGCAGCAAACGTGAATGGTGACATCGAGTCCCGCAACTGCAATGAAGTGAAAGTCTCTTGGGCATCCCCTGTAGGGCTGCTTCAGACAGATGGGGCAGGGACAATGGGGCAGAGTCAGGCCAGGGAGCAGCGTGCCCCTCCAGCCCTGCCTATGGTGGGAGTGGTCAGGAGACTCCTCTTGGAACAACTTAGGATGCTGGGACCACCAGGGTTTGCTGCCCTCTTTACAGATGATGAGACACGAGCTGAGGCTCAGACCCATGCCTTTCGCTGCCAACCCACGTGCTGCCTTCTTCCCATGCTTGCAGTCTTTCATCGATTCCCTCATGCATCTGACATACAATGAGTGCTTTCCAGGTTCTAAGCATCACACTTTCTGAAGATCAAACCAAGGCCTAGTTTCCAGCCTGGATGATCCTTTGGCACAGTAGGGACATAAAATTACCACAATTTCATTTTAAGCACCAACTTTCTTTTCCATTTGTAAAGATAATTGTAGGAAAGTTACATCATAGAAAAATGTAGATATGAATGAAAAGATCAGGAAGGAAGTAAAAAGCATGGAGAATCCCACTCGCCAGAGACAATCAAAGTATGTGTTTAGGTATGTGGAAAAGAACTCCGCGTACCCACAGGCCCAGTGCCTGGAAGAGGCGGGACGTGGGCGGTGGAAGAAGAGAGTGAGTGGCGGCCCTGAGCCGCGAGGATGTTTCCCGGTGGAGAAGGAGGGGTGTGCTTCCCGGAGAGATCGCAGGAGGATGCAGGGAAGTGTGCTGCGTGGGCTGAGACTCAGAGTATGTGAGGCTGCCCAGGCAAGGCAGGGAGAGGAGACCAAGGAGACAGATCAGTGTGTAAAAGAGCCCCTGGGCTTTACGAAGAGCTCCACTCCATCCTGGAACATTTCTTGCTGTGATGTCACACTGCAGAAATTAGTTGTGAGATGTATAGCTAGTAATTTGTTACTAATGACTCTCCGAGTATTGATCGGCTTGCCTATTTACTGCTGTGTTGACACTGGAGCAGATTCAAGGAGATCATCATGCACCTCACCTAACCCTCATTCACATAGGTTTGGGTAGGGTACACAGAGTCATTGGGAAGGGTTGAGCAGCAGGGTGTAGGTGTAGGTATAGAATGGGGACACCCAGGCTACAAAGGCTGTGGTGTGTGCTGGAAGAGGTTGCGCATGAGGGAGAGCTGAGCTGAGCAGTGCAGGTTGGGTAAGACCTGGATATGTGAATAGGAGCCAGGAGATGCTTCCTGGGGTGGAAGGCCTGAGTGGGTCCCAGAGCCTGGAAAGGATGTCATCATCACTAATATGGCCCATACCCCTCATTCCACTACCTAGAGGCAGCATCATGCTAAAGAGAAACGTGCTCCGCTGCGTACCAGCTCTGGGGTCTGGGGCACATTTACTTAATCTTTCTGAGATTCCACATTACAAAATAAATGGCAACACTTGGCTCTCTGGTTGTGGTGTGGATTTACTGAGACTGAAACCATGAAATTGCTTAGTAGAGTTCTTGGCACACATGTATTTAAGTGATGTTGATTTTCTTTCCTTCCCAGCTAAGCCAGTCAGGAAGTCTCCACCCGCAGAGGTGCTGTAGGATGCTTAATAACCCAGAGTTGGTTCCAGATTTTAAAGGGCATGGACTAAACAGATGGCCTCTCAGTGGTCCCAGCTCTTCGTGCCTTGGGATATGGCAATTCTCAAGGTGATACATTCTAACCGGCTTCCAGTTTCAGAAGTACAGGGACAGCAGGCAGAGGAATGGAGAGGGATGCCAGGGAACTGGAGGCTCTCTGTGGGCAGGGGCAACAAGAAACGTGGGGAGTTCAGATGTGGCTAAAAGACTTAAGGGAAGTTGCTTTCCTGGCCAGCGCGAGGTGGCAGTCAGGAAACCAGAGCTGAATGTGAATATGATTTAGAATTCGAAATCTTGGGTTCTAGCTGGAGGTGCTGTGTGGGAGCACACAGGCGAGGCAAGAAAGGCACTTCTGCAAGCACATAACACATAGATTTTAAGCAAAAAAGAAAAAGACTATTTTCCCAAGTCTGAGTTCAGTATTGATAAGGACTGTCCTTCTTGATGTATGCTCCTCCATCCGTAAAGAATGAAGACGCTGTCTCACTCTCGGATTCTCAAAGCTCCCCGGGTTTGCTGCTTGTGGTTCCAGATAGAACAGAGAAATATAAGCATCGATATAATCACACATATGAACAGGAGTACAAACACACATGTGAATGGAAACATGCATATGAATAAGCCCATGTCGCCCTCCTCTCAGCTCTAGGGGGAGGACAACTCTCACTCCATGTTCCAGTTAGGGTCAATCAGCAAACCAGGTTTTAGCATACACAGGACTGTAATGATCCTGCTTTGGTATAAAGAACTTTGCAGCCTCAAAACAGCCTTCACATCTATGTTCTACCATGAGCCACACAAGCCCCTTCCAGGAAAGGTAGGGCGGGTGCTCCCATCACTGGGCATGTATGGAAACAGAGCTTTGGACAGGCAGAAGACTCACCTCCCTGGTGGCCACTGCCTTCTTTCCATGACTCCGTTACCCTGTGCTAAACTTGAGAACAGCTTTGAAGTAACGGACTCGTTCTGTGATCTCAAGGCTCCTACTGACTGACAAGGAATGAGTCATATGCATACGCAAGTCAGTTTACACCACCAGGTTGTTAAGGATGGATGCGCAAACTGTATTAATGATGAACATGGACATCTTCAAAGGAAGGAGGCACTCAAAGGCTGGGTGGCCACAGAAGAGGCTTCAAGGAGGACCTCAGTGTTTAGACTGGGTTTGGAAGGGCAGGTAGGATTTGGAAAGGTCAGGGAGAACAAGAGTGTCCCAGCTTGTGGGAATGGCAAGGGCAGGTGCAGAGGGTGAGAGGATACCTGGCTTGTGAATTCAGTTACGGTTAAGGCATGTCCCCAGAGACTAACTAGTTTCAGAAACACAGAAACCTAGTTTCTGCCCTTGCAAAAAATAGGAGCCTAGACCAGGTGAATGCCATCTAAAGAAGCCCTGCTGTGAAATCCTGTTTCCTCCTAAGAGGGTCCTAGATTGGTATGAAAGAAAGGATGGCTTGGCTGTTGTGAGACTGGGCAGCCTGATCATCTTGGAGAGAAAGGGGGTGTGTTAGAGAGAGAGCTCTAGAGCCTGGGATCATCCAGGGGTCCCTGAACTTCTCCTGTGATGTCCCCAAAACGATGGCTCACTCTGAAGCAGGCAGATCTACATTGTCCTGGGGAAAGGGCCCATCCTGAGCTTTCCAGGGTTGCAGCAGGAGACAGTAGCAGGTTCCGAGCCCCCTCACCACAGCCTCAGTCTTTCTTCATACCCAGATCTGTTGCCAAGACCTAGGAGGGAGCTAACAAGCAGGCTCAGGGGACACTTGAACACACAGGCCTGAAACTCATTCTTCACCCGCTTGGTGATTTCGGAATTAATTAAATATCCTATCTTACCAAAGCTTTCGGGTGTTTTTGCTCTAGAAAGCTTCTTTTCTCTTAACTAAATTGAAGCCCATAAATGAGAAATACAGTGCATGAAATCTCTGGATGTCGCACCATAAATCTCAGCCATGCAGCTTTGCAAATCTCCTTTAGGATAAATTGTAGCAATAAAGTGTTTGCATTTTCTCCATGTATTGCTGGGTACAGGGAGTTGAGCCTTCTCTAGTTATAAGCAATTTGATTGAAGACCACAGGGCCACAGAGGGGGACATAGGGCAGCTTGGCTGTGGGCCTGGGGACAGTTGGCCCTTTGCTCTCCTACCACCCCCCCCCCCCAAGATGAGTGGGTGCCCTCTGCTCTGGCAATGACCTTGGAAAAAGTCAGGAAGACCTGGAAGAGAACATTCATCTCACGGGTAGAAAGGATAGGTTTAGACCAGAAAAAAGACATGAGATTCTTGAAAGCTGATATAGGAGATCTTTACCTAAAATATACAAGACACATAACTAAAAGTTTGTTTTTCCTAAACACCCTTCTCACTCCCTTCAACTAACCATCCCTCAGTGTTTTGTTATTTCAGCTAAACACTAAACAGCAGCTTTAAAAATACAAGTGACTCTGTATATTTCAGCACAGGAAAATCCCCAAAACATAACGTGGAGTGAACAAACACAAGTTGCAAAGAGATGTACAGTGTGATAAAAACAGGAGTATGCATTGACTGTGGTATGGACATGTGGTATAGAGGAAAAGTGTAAAGTCTCATGTTTAGTGACACCAGCAACCTCAGCAAAGCCATGAGAGGCTGGAGGAGGACGGAGCAAAGCTCTAGATTTATTTATTTAAAAAAGGGGAAACAAAGCAAGTAGAATAAAATATTAATATTCGCTAATTCTAAGTGGTGGGGATGGAGCTATTTGTGATATTTGTCATATTATTTTCTATATGTCTAAAATATTTCATGACTGAAAGTAAGCTATTATTTTAAAAACAACGAAAATTTTAATTTCGTCTGCCATTTGGAGAGGTGTGAAATGGTATCTTTTCAGAGTCTGCTGAGTTAAATGGGACTGTTTATCCCTAAACTGTATAGTCCTAGGCGACTGTCTGTTATATCTGTCTCTGCTTTTTATTGCCCCCTTACCTTAGGGATAAGTTGACATTTCTTGCTGTTGTCAGTCAACCCACCCACTCACTTCACACAGCAATCAAGAAGAGAGGCCAGTCTGACGCAGGAAGGAAAGCAGAAGTGGGGCTGGCTGGCTCAGGCTGGGGTCTGCCAGGCACTCTCCAGCAACACACAGGCAGATGCAAAAGTGGGAACTGAGAAAGCCAAGGGAACAGACATCTCAAAACAACAACAACAAAAAGCCATCACTTAAGCCAGCATTTCTCAATGCTTAAATGTACACAGGAATCTCACAGAGACCTTGCAGATGCTGATTCAGCAGGTCTGGGTGAGGCCCAGGACTCTGCATTTCTAATGTATTCCCAGGCCATGCCAAGGTTGCTGGTCAGGAGCAAGGTCTAGAAGAAGGAAAAGAGATCTGTCATGGTCCTTTGAACCATCTCACATATCACGTGGCTGTAGTCTTGTAATGAGGGCCCTTGCTCCTGTGTTTGAAGACCAGCTTCAGATTTAGTGAACGGGAGACCTGAGCGATTATTCTGGAATAGCAGGGGAAGCAGCAGATGCTCATGGAGTTTCAGTCATCTACCCAAGCCATGCAGCTGGTAATGGCAGATCTTGACAGGCACTTGGATTCCTGGTCTGTAGTTCAGTGCTTTAACTATTTTACCATTTCATCATTTTCCTCTTAGTAAGAAAACAAACTCAACAGTAAGAATTCATTAAATTGCCAATATATTTGGCTTTAAGCAACTCCCCTGTAGACAAACTTAGATTTAAAATAGAAAAGCAGTGGGGAAGGGAAGACAATTATTTTTCAGTTTTATCATAGGATTCCTGTAAACTACAAGTTCCCATAATAGACTTTGCATTTAATTTGACTTTTACCAAAACTCAATTTATACATACTATTGTATCAGCACAAATTGCATAAATGAAGGTCTAGCTTAACTGATTAATGTGCTTCTGTCTGACTCTACATCTCTGTTTTCTTGAGGTTTCCGGATTCTGACTTTGGCAAAGCTTCTTCTCTAGGCCTCGTTTTTCACCTACAAACTGGTGTTGAACACATCATCACTAAGGTCTTTTCAGCTTTAATGGTTTTTGAGTCTAAAGCTTTCTTCTTTGTATACCTTAAATATGGTTTTCTGGGACTTCTCTCTCCAGCTGTCATTTTTCTCTTTGCATGGTTCACAGCTTTCCTGCTCAGAAAAGTGATAAGTGACAGGAAGGACTATTGATACAGTGGTTACTTTATATTCAGGAAAGAGGGTCAAGGTACTATTTAAAACTCACCAACAGAATGACTTTCTGTTTGATTTTTGAAGGCTCTTAAACCTCAATTTTTCCTACAAAGAAAGAAGGTAATTAATTGGCTCAAGTCCTGCCTTCCTTAAAAGAAAGAATATGACGAGTGCAGTGGACCTAGGAGGAAACCAAATCAAACCAATTGTGGCTGTCCCTTCCTGCCTTGTGACTACAGATCTCACATGGGCAAAGTGCAGACCTGTAGTTTACCTCTCTGGATAAATTCTGCCTCTTCCTTCAAGAAAGGTCTGGTTTGAGACCAGTACTGGGAGTGAAAACCCTAGTAGTACTGGAACCAACAAGGCTCTCTGGATTTGCAGAGATATTGCTAGGGGTAGGATCTAGCTGGTCAGGATGGGATGTACCAGTGAACAATGCGCCATAAGCAGGGGAGTTACTCTACTGTGTAGGGACACAATTTTATAAAATAGAGGGGTTGGCCTGCAAGAATTTCTGCTCTCTAGTTCTAGGATTCTGTGTATGAAAGTGGACTTGGAGTGTGGGCATAAATCACACTTCTTCAAGGTGAAGGAGAACTAAGGGGAAAAAATGCCTGTGCCTGTAACTGAGCGGGGAGGTATCAAATCAGGTGGCTTAGTATGCAAGAACAGAGGTCGAGGCTAGCAGAGAAGTGTGACAGCCAGTACCACCTGGGAAAAGTGACCTGATGCTTTAAATAGGCACCAAGCTAATGGTGTGATGTGAGGCCAGGTAGGTAGGCTTTCCCAAGTTATTTACAGCATGCATCCTGTAGGTCCTCTGCACAGAAATGAGTATTGTTGGTACGATGCAATGAACTACAAGTGTCTGGCATTTTAGCTGATGATAGAGCAGGAGAGTGCTATAGGAGAGAATGCAAAGCAAAGCAAAGCAAAAACAACAACAACAACAACAACAACAACAACAACAAAAAACTGAGAAACTCTGAGACTTGGTCTTTGGATAAAAAAGTTCTTTAGTCTTTCATGATGACTACATCCACAGTAGGAAGCTCCCCAAGAGTGTGTGCATGAAGGGGTGATGGAAAGGAGGTAATAGAGAGTGTCAATGGCGGCATGCATTGATTTACAGCCCCACTTTGGATCTGCCTCCTTTTCTTACAACTAGGCTATGCCTGCACAGTTATTGGGCTGAGAAGGGTGAGTGAGCAACATGTGTTCTAGAATAGGAAACTCAAAGGGCAGGAACTTGGAAAAGACCGTGGTAAATATTTGCACTTGAAAAGAGAGCAGGAATAGGAGTTACAAGATTAGGTTCTGGTCCCCAGCAAGCTGTATGACCTGGGTAAGCATCTCCCTCTCCCAGAGACTTAATTTTCTTAGGTACAAAACAGGAGAATGTATATTATCTCAGGGGTGTTAAACCCTGTCTATATACTGGTATTGTTTGCCGAGTTTTCAAAAAATCCCAATGTCTAGGCACTGCCTCAGATCAATTGAACCAGAATCTCTGGTGGTAGGACACAGACACCAGGGTCTTTTTAAAGCACTCCCAGCTAATTCCAGTGCATGTACAAGTTCAAGAACCACTCTTGCCATTCAACGTATAGTCTGTGTACCAGTAGGTGGTATCTGCTGGGAGCTTTTTAGAAATGCAGAATCTCTGGCTTCAGCTTAGAGACTTACCGAATGAGAATCCACATTTTAATGGGATTCTCAAATGATTCATGTGCACATCCAAGTTTGAGAGGCCCCAAGACAGTTCATCTCTAAATAACATTTTACTTTTAATTGTGAAATATTTTTAACATATAGAAGTGCATAGAGAATAATTAGTACCCACACACCCAACCTGGCTTTATCAAGTCATTAGTTTTTACTATTTTTTATTTAGGTTTTGTTTAAGGTAATGACATATATTTTAAGTTGAAGCTTCCCTGTGTACTCCTTTTAGATCTTATGCCTATTACTTTCTTCATAGATAGTCACTATCCTGACTTTGGTGTTTCTCTATCTCATTAATGTTTTCATGTGGTATTAGTCCATTTTCACACTGTTAATAAAGACATACCTAAGGCTCGGTAATTTATAAGGAAAAAGAGGTTTAATGGACTCATAGTTCCACATGGCTGGGGAGGCCTTACAATCATGGTGGAAGGTGAAGGAGGAGCAAAGGCATGTCTTACGTGGCAGCAGACAAAAGAGCATGTGCAGGGGAAATGCAGTTTACAAAATCATCAGATCTCGTGAGACTTATTCACTACCATGAGAACAGCATGAAAAAAACCCACCCCAGTGATTCAATTACCTCCCACTGGGTCACTCCCATGGGATTCTGGGAGCTACAATTCAAGAAGAGATTTAGGTGGGGACACAACCAAACCATATCACATATTATAATTGTAGGAAGTAGAAAAGTTACTCTCCAAATTGTCCTTTCTTGTTAAAGAATAATAATAATAGTAATAATAATAATAATAAATGTTAGAAACAACAGTCTCTTTTAAAGACTTTCTTCAAAGGCTTCTTGCTTTTTACTAGTGACTCTGTTAAGCCCTATCCTATGTAGCTGTTATATATAAAAGAATAAGTACATTCTATGTCCTTGTACTTTAACCAAGATATTTATAATATTATTTTTCTAAGTCCTTTCACAAGCAACTTCCTGTCCCTTCCTTATTTGGACTTCCTATTTTCCTTCTGTTCTCCATTGCTTTTACCTGTTTAGAAAAGTTTTAAGTTGTTAGCCAATCAGGTTTTAGTTTAGATTGTGAGGTCTGGCTCCAACCACTGGAGATCAGACACAGCAGTAAGGACAACTCCAAATGCATAAAGGATAAATATGTCCTGCTTTTCCTTTGTTCATTGTACTTTCATGGCAAGATGGCTAACTGAAGCACCCTTTCTGCAAAAAGTAAAATTGCCTTGCTGAGAGATCCTTTGCCTCAGTGCTGATTTTTCTTTGTGGCACTGAGCATCTGTTTCCAACATTATTATATAAGTAGGTAATTAGATAGATTGATTGACAGAAAGATAGAATGACTTTGCCTTCTTAATATATTTTCTGTTGATCCATTCTTGCATTCCTGAGATAAATCATAATGGGTCATTACATACATACACATGCACATGTTTATATATGTGTATGTATATCTATATATACAAGCACACACACATATAAACACACTCTGGATCTAGATCCTAGTGTTTTACTTAGGACTTATGGTATTAAGTAAGATCAGTTTAAAGTGTTCCTCTATTGTCAGGTTTTGGCATAAAAATTTTACTAGCATATTAAATGAGTTAGGTGGTTTTACCTTCTTTTTTTTTTTCTCTTTCTTTCTTTCTTTCTTTTTTTTTTTTTTTTGACACAAAGTCTCACTCTGTCTCCCAGACTGGAGTGCAGTGGCACAATCTCGGGTCTCTGTAACCTCTGCCTCCCAGGTTCAAGCGATCCTCCTGCCTCAGCCTCCCAAGTAGTTGGGATTACAAGGACCCACCACCAAGCCCGGCTAATTTTTGTACTTTTAGTAGAGATGGGGTTTCACCATGTTGGCCAGCCTGTTCTCAAACTCCTGACCCCAGGGGATTCACCTTCCTTGGCCTTCTGGGATTATAGGTGTGAGCCACTGCACCCAGCCATTTTATCCTTTTTCCCTCTATTCTTTGAATTAGTTTGCAAAAGATAGGATTGATATGTTTCTTGGAGGGATGGAAAAAGTTGCCTATAAAAGCATCTGTGTCTTGTATCTTGTGGATTACTGTAGGGGGCTCATTACTTTCATTAATGGCTATTGGTTTATTCTGAGTTTTTAATTCTTTTTGAGTCAATGTTAGCAAGTTACCTCTTTATAGAAATTTATGCATTTCATCTAAGTTTTCAAATTTATTGACATAAAAATCCTTTAATTTATTAACTTAAAAATGTTCTACTGTATCTGTAGTTTATTGTATGATTTTCCTTTTTTCTTTTGACTCATTTACTGTTTTGTTTTCAAAGAACCAGTTTTATAAACAACTCTTCATTACTTTTTCCTTTTAGAGTTTACATTTGTAGCTTGCTGAATTGAATCTTATATATATATTTTTAAAAGTACAGAAAGCTTATAAACTTTACCTCAAAGTTCACTCTAGCTGCATATTGTAAATTTTGATTAGTGCCTTTATTGTCTCTCAGTTCTAAATATCTGGTAATTTCCACTGTGATTGTCTCTTTAATCCATTAGTTATTCAGAAGGGAATTTTTATATTACCAAACATATGTTGTTATTGTTTTTAACTCTCTTTTATCACTCTTTTTACTTTTAATTTAATGGCACTGTGGACAGAGAACATGATTTCTATAGCATCAATTCTGTGAAGTATGACTTCCTTTGACCCATTTTCAGAATCTTTCATGTGTCTATGAACCTATTGGGTTTATAACAAGATGTTGCATGTTAATTTTGTTGTTCAAATCTTCTATATGTTTACTAATCATTTTTCTGTTTGATCTTCAAATTTTGAGAGAGTAGTTTTGTCAGCAACTCTTTATTCTCTGTCAGCTTTTAGTTTACATATAACAAGGCCATATCATTAAGCACATGAAAGTTTGCTATTGCTAGATCTTCTTGCTACATTATTTCCTTATTATTTTATAGCCTTTTCAAGAGTTTTTGCTGCTAAGTTCATTTTGATAACAATCATACCTTTTAGTCAAATGGTAAATCTTTTTCATCTCCTTATTTTCAACCTCACTGAATGATTTTGTTTTAGATATGTTTCTTTTTAATTCAGTGTGATAATCTGTCTTTTTAACATGTGAATTCAATCAATTTACCTTTCTGTGTTATTACTAATCTATTTGACTGATTTCTAGCAACTGCCATAATAATGTATTGATTTTTCATATATTTCCTTCTTTTACTTTTCCTCCTTGCCTTCCATTAGGTCAATATGTTTTTTTATAACCCCTGTTTCCTCAGCTGGTTCGAAAGTTACAGATTATCTTTCTATTCTCAGAAACAATCTGGAATTTTACATACATACTAAATTATAATTAGTTTCTAAGAAAAGCTAAATTTACTTTTTCAAAAAATATTTCTATTCTTCTTCCCCTTAAAACATGGAACTTAGCAAGTTTTAAGTACCTACTGAACACCACCTCCAATTTTTTTGTAGTGTTTTAGTTTTATAATTTTTGGATACTCTAAATCATTTCTTGTAATCAATGATTAATTATAATGTTTAAAAATTTAAAAACGAAATTTATTCATTTTTGTGCTACCTATAGTGCCTTGTTTCATATACCTTCCCTTTAAATTTGTTTTCTTTCTTAAAGAAACACATCCTTGAATAGCCTTTTCATGAGATCTATAAATTTTAAACTCTCTTAGTCCTGATAAGTCTAAAAACATCTTTATTTGTATGTTATTCCTTAACACTACTTTAACTGGCTGTAAAATTCTATGTTGACAACTCCTCTTTGTCAACACTTTGAAAGTATTAGTCTACTACTTTCTATTGTTTTTGATGTTGTTGCTAATGACAGGTTGGATGTCTCTGATTATAGATAATCCCTTTAAAACTATTCTACTAGATTTCATGTTTTTTTTTCTTTACCTTTGATAAAGTTTCACTATAATTTGTGCAGGAGTAGATGTATCTTAATCCTATTGGTTGCTTGGAGTGAACTTTTTATCTAAATAATTCTGTCCTTCTTCAGTTCCAGAAAATACTCAGATTAAATAAAAAATAAATAAAAAGAGAAAAAGAAAATATTCATATTATTTTCCCAAGTATTGATTCTTCTCCATCTCCTCCACTCTTCTCTTCTGATGCCCTGTTAGACTATGTCTAAGAGCCTCTCTATCTTCCATGTCGCTAAACCGCTTTTTCATATATTTAGACAATCTCTCTCTGCTGCATTCTGAGTAACCACCAATGGATATTCTAATCCTCTAATTTTCCATTTGAACAAGACCATTCCAAAGTTCACCTTATCTGCTGAGCTGACACATTTTAAGACTTATTTTTAATTCACTCAGTATTATTTTTAGTGACCACCTTTTGTATTTTAATGTGTATAATGGGTTCTTTTCCATATCCACCTGCTCTCATTTTATTTCAGCCTGATTCTGTTTCATAACTTCTGGCTCTTTTTAAACAAAAGATTTCCTTTCTGTTTCTATTCAAGTATATCTTAAGTGTATTCATATGAAAGTTTATTCAGACTGGGATAAAAATTTCTATTAATCTGAAGAGGATTCACATGTGAATGACTGATTTTTGGCTTTCTTTCTTGTCAGTTTTGCATTTTAGAATTTTGTACTTGAAGACTAGTCTCCTTTTGCTTGGTAGGTGTTTGTTTACAGGTCCTCCCCATCCTCAGCCAGTCTCACCCCTTCCTGTCTGGCTATTTATGTTACCTCTGCTCCTCCCTCAGGGTCAGAACCAGATTCAATCTCTGGGCAGTCTGGTTCAGGTCTGAGTTATAAGACATTGTTCCTAGGACTGCAGCTTGTGAAAAACAGTAGCCTCAGTAGCATTTTTTTAGGCTCCTTTTTGTGGTCTTGGGAGCTTATCTCATGCGAATCCTGGTTGCAAGCACTGATCCTGACCCTGGCCTTTCAGCTTGGCTGGTCATCCTAGAAGTATTTACTACACAGAGGCCAACTTCCTGGCTGTATGGACTGCTTCCCTACCCAGAGCTCAGCTGGCCTGCAGCTCGATCTGCTTACTACTTTTCATTTCTGTTCTGGGTTTGAGAGATGGAAACACGGTGCTTCTATTGTTGAGGACAGTTATGTCATTCCCATGTTCTCTCTCCTTGTGCTGCACTTAGAACAGAGTAGTGCAACATACACCATCCTGCTCAAAGTCTAGATCTGCAAAATAATAGCCTAGGCATAGTCACCAGGTTAATAATGGAGAACCTGGTTTTCTTGGTGGATCAGGGTCAGTATACAGTATATTATCTCTTACCCTTTAGAATACAAGTATCAGAAGGAGGGAGACGGTGGTTCTCTCTCATTCCTGCATTGCCAGGACCCCAGAGACTGTTTGGTATGAAATGAGTACTTCATAAATGTTAAAGAGAAAACGAATTAAGCTTCTCTGGGCATTTTTCTGAACCTTTCTGGTAATATTCTTAGACTTAAATTCAAATATCTACCTTCTGGACCATAACTTCAGTGTTGCACATAAAGTCAGCACATTTTTAAGATCAATGACGTCTTGAAGTCAGCCATTAACTGCAAAAGTCAGAGCTGCTTATGAGAGATATGGGCATGCCCTGTTTTATAACAAAGGAGCAACATGGAAAAATATTCACTGATAAATATCCTACCAGTAAATTAAAAACAATAAGCAAATACCTTCAAATTGCTTTCACAGTGTATTTCGTCTTTCTCTTTGAATATTATTTATGAGGGATAATTCACTGATACTGTTGTTACACCAAATTATATACCAAAGAAAATTAAAAGCACTACAGAGGAGAAAATAATGAATAGTAGCATTTAATTAAAACCAAAGTGGGCTCAATCAATGCTTGTCTAATACAATAATGAGCTTAATTTAATTTTCATTTAATGAAAGAAATAATAAAGCCTAAGCCAACTGCCTATGTAATTAAATGACAGCAATTTTTAAAATCTAAGGTTTTCTAAAGTGGAGTCCTAAAAAGGTAACAATGGCAAACACAGTGCCAACTAGCTGACCTGTATCAACATTTCCAGCAGAGTTAGAGGGGATCGTTTTCTCCAGTTAGTAGGACTATGCATTTTGAACTTCTGGAAAGAAGAATTAGTTAAAAAACAATACTCTAACTTTCTGCACTTCAGAGTCATTTAAAAAGTAGATAAAAATTGGATTTCTAAGAATTGCCAGTTTGGGATCATGGTCCAAAGGGGACTGAAATAAACAGATTACCATGTAGGGGAGCTTTAATGGACGCTTCCTACCAGACCTGGACGGCATATAGCACAGCGTTTGAGCATGAGGTGGGGGAGCAGTGTGAAAGGGAACCTCCATAGCCCCAGACAGCTGTCTGTGGCCACGGAGCTCAGGGAATAGGATTCAGTTTAGATAATGAGGTGGGACTATTGTTCCAAGTACTAGCTTAGAGTTTGTGGAAAGGTGGTCTGATTCTGATGGGGAAAAGAAAAGCTTCTCTTTGAGTTGCGTAACCTGTCAAAACGTGAAATGAGAAGCTACCTGGTGTAGTACACAGAGCATCAGACCCAAGGTTGAAGTCCTATCTCTGTAGCTTGACATCGCTGTGATTTTGAGCAACTCAGCTGCTTTGAGGCTGAGTTTCCTAATCTGAAAAACAGCATTACTGGTCTGCCTTGCTCTAGCTCACATGAGTTTTAGATGATGAGGAGGAGACATTTATTCAATACCTGCTATGTATCGGTCACCTTACTAGGTATTAAACATTATTTCATTTAATTTACCACTCATTTACTGAACTAATCGTCATTTTACCGAGACAGAATCAAGCCCATATACGGGACCAGACCCAGAACTCACAGCTTATGCATCTCCCTTTCCCCAAAGGCTGCCTGCTGTTTTGGGCTTGTTCCTGGAGCTCAGCTCATATTCAAAGACAGAGAGGCCCAGTGTGGTTAGAGTTACTTTGGGCTTCTCTGCTCAGTTCATTTTCTTGGGTCGTTATTTTTTTTTCTGTTGCACTATTTTATGCTACTTATACACACATGCATGCACAAACGGAAAAGCACTAACAGCCCTTTACATGCTGTCTGCCTTATTTGACTAAACTTCATAGCAGCTGGGTTCATCTCGTATGTAGTTCTAGGTAACCCCAGAACAGTTCTCTGGACAAAGCAGGTGCTATTTATATATACCTACATGAATGGTCAAATGATTTGCATTCTTTTAGTTTCACAGCCTGCTTTTCAGGCAACTGACAAGTTCCTGCTATTTACTTCTTAATCATCTGTCACCATGTTCCACCAGGTGCTTACTTCTTATTACATAAGCAGCATCTCATCACGATGTTGTACGCAGCAGAATGCTGGGGTCATTCCCTAACCCCCAAACTGAGACTCAAACACTGAAGGCTCACCAGCTCTCCTAAATGTCTAATTAATCACAGCAGCACTGCTGCAGAACAGTGCTAGTTCAGTGGATGCCAAGTAGTTTCCCTGGCATGACTGGTAGCTTTGGAGTGGTAGGATTGACTTGGACCAGATAATATTGGGAAGAATCCAGAGTGCTTTCATGGTCATATTTCATAAATTTCACTGAAGTTGGATGAAAAATAATCAAAGAATGAGAAAAAGTGATGTGTAGCATTCTCTTCCTTCATCAGGTACTCATGATCCTCATCTCTTATTTAGTATGGGGAGAACTTCAAATTGCTCAGTCCCAGAGGAACTCCATAACCACAGTGAATGTTCAAAGGGAGATGAGGGCATGAGAAGTGGGACTACCAGGTAGGCTTAGCAGAAAATGAAGTTAGTAAAGCACTTGTGATCACAGCCTGGTCTTCCTACACCTAGGAAGGCTATTGTCTTTGTCTAAGTTTGTTACTTTGGCTTCATAGAGCAAAGAAGTCGTTTATCACTTTTTAGCCAACTCAACACCAGTAATCACTGGGGTAATGAATGGGGCTCTGAAAAGAAAGCAAAATAACTAAAAAAATCTGCCAAAGGAGAACCCCAAATTGATCGTCGTCAGGATCTTAAAATAGATCACTTAAAGTAGAATTACTGATGAATGATTAACTAGAGCAGAACTATGCAAATGAATACACAAATGAGATGAAAAGAGCCTGCAACTACTTATATGTTTACGTCTCATATTAGCCTGTGCATTTCTTAGAACAAGGTCTGTATCTTAGTTTTTTTACTTTCTATCCCTAAGGCTTCGCATGATGCCTAGCACTTAATAGATATCCAATAAATGATTAATTGAATTCAATATTCTATGAGTATAAGCTCTTCCTAAGATGTTATATTATTATTATGATTACTATTATTTTAAAGACAAGGTCTTACTCTGTTGCTCAGGCTAGTGTGCAGTGGTGTGATCACAGTGAGTCTCAACCTCCTGGGCTCAAGCAATCTGCCCACCTCAAACTTTTGAGTAGCTGGGACTACAGGTGCATACCAGCATATCCAGCTAAGTTTTAAGTTTTCTGTAGAGCCAGCATCTCCCAATGTTGCCCAGGCTGGTCTCAAACTCCTGGGCTCAACTGATCCTCCCACCTTGGCCTCCAAAGATGTTATATTAATCTGATGCTCGATACTGCCCCAAATAACAAAGCATGAAAATTATGTTATTTAAGCCATGAAGCGGTGTTTCACAGTGAACTCCACCAAGATGAGACATCCTGGAGCCTGGACCTAAGAAGCCTAGTCTAGGGATGAGGAGCTGTCTCAGGTGCTGAACCCAAGAAAGACCTAGGATCTGGTATCCGAAGGACATGTCACTAGATAGCTGGTTATGCAGGTGTTATGAAGGGAAAGAGGCCCTGCAAAAGAAAGAAGCATGTCAACAAGAAAACCAATAGCAGGCAATGCTCACAAATGCAGGAAGGTGGAAAATCTTTAGGTAGCAGAAACATGATTTTTGCACTACATGCTGGCTAGTGTTCATGTGCCAGGTCAATGTTGGAGAGAAAGGCATTTAAATACTTGATACATACTTAGACTACTGGTTCTCAAAGTGTGGTCCCTAGACCAGCGTCATTTGGGACTTGTTAGAAATGCAAATTATTAGGCCTTGTTCCAGGCCTACTGACTCAAGAAACTTGGGAGGTGGTGGTGGGTGTGGGGAGGGGGAAATTGCAATTTATGTTTTAACAGACCCCTCAGGGGATTCCAAGTTTGAGAATGCTCAAGTTTGAGAACCCCTGTGCCCAACAACATCTAAATCAGGCCCTTGGTTTTTATGGATGCCACAGGTCTTTCTGACAGTCTGGTGAAGCATATAGACTCCCTAGAGCAATGTTTTCAAACATGTAGAACTACAAAGGAAATCAGTTATACTGAAATACAGTTATTAAGAAGTTATGCTGCAGTAATGTATGTGTTTTTTAAATAAATACATGAAATAACCATCTCAAGGCAGAGCTAATAACATCTGTAATTTTGAAGTAGGGATGAGCTGCAGCAGTATTTCAAGATGTCTGCAACAGCTGTCATGTGATTTCTGTTACTGACAAAATCCACACAGACTCCTACTACTGTAGTAGTAGTAAATTTTTATCTGCATTTGCAATGGAAGGAATGCTACATTTCAGTTAGAAGTAATCAAAATAAAAATGCATTCTTTCCATCCACATCCATATGGTGCTCAATTATCTTCAGGGTCCTCTAAGAATCTGTGGCCCCCAAATTAAGATCTATGATGTAAGTACTTAATAAAAATTATTTTATTCTTTTAAAAGTCTTATTCCTAATGTTCCCCTTTTATGAGTCAGGAAACTGAGGCTAAGAGAATGAAGAAGTATAGCTAATGTCTTATGTGGTTAGTCAGATATGGAGTGTGGGCTCAAAGCCCCTGTGGAGTCAGATTTTCCTGGCTGATTACTTAGTGTCCCTCAGTGCCTAGAACAGGGTCGAGTTCATAACACGTACACAGTAAGTATGTGTTGGCTGCATGAATGAATGAATTGAATTGAATTGAATGAAAGTCAAGCCTGCATACCTCTAAAGTCCACGCTCTCTCTACTCTCCATCTATCCTGTGCAACTATGTGTGAAAAGGAGACTTTTCTCCGTATTCATCCAGCAATCAAGGAAAGGTAAGTTCAGGTCCCTGATCTCACAGACCTGACAACTGAGCTTTGATTCTAAAATTGATGTTGAATACACGTACCACGAGCAACAGTATTGGAAAACAATTCAACAAATTGAGGAGAGGAGTGTCTCAGCAAGGAATGTCAGTCCCTCCGGTTTCTCTTGGAAACAGTTGAGCTTGTTAATAAAACAGGTTGTTACTTTCACTCAACATGTGTCCTTCTTTAACTGACAAATTAGTTAGTGCCAGCAGGAGAGGGGAGAAGGCAGTGACTAACAGGGCAGGGAGTGCTGAGAACCCAGGCTCAGAGAGAAGCACAAAATCAGAGAAGAGAAACATACCAGGCCTTCTCCTCTTCCAAGCAAAACAAATTTTTCTCAGGGGCTTTTCATAGATGTCTAATGTTCTCAACTAACCACACTTAATTTAATTACCTTAAAGGTGAATTGGATGCTGAAAATTCATTTACATAACAGCAATTCTAATACTTATAAATTGCACAATCCATTAAATCCTTAAGAACAAACGTATAGACTGTAAATGAAGTATCTATCTAGTAGGATTAATCAAAAGCTAATCGTGAAAAGTATCACCCTGGGTCTGGCTTAAAGAATATGCCATGGTTATCATTTCCAACTACAGTATTGCAGGGCCTACTTTAATACACAATCATGATAATTGGCAACATTGTACTTAATGTGTTTCCATAACCCCTTCTTTCTGAATCAGTGATTCATTTATCTCTGTGCTGTGTCTTCTGGCTGCAACCCATCATCAACATTGTCATCACTGTAACAAGTATGTATTTGAGTGTGTTTTCCATGGAAGACATGGAGCTAGCCACTGGGGATACACTGAAAATAAAATATAGTGCCTGACCTTGTAAGAAGAGAGACAAGGATGAAGGCTCTTGATGGTTCAGGTGAGAATTGCTTAAAAAGAGTGAGAACTCCAGGCACGGTGGCTCACGCCTGTAATCCCAGCTCTTTGGGAGGCTGAAGAGGGTGGATCACCTGAGGTCAGGAGTTAGAGACCAGCCTGGCCAACATGGAGAAACCCCATCTCTTAAAAAAAATGAAAAAAAGAACAAGAGAAGTCATTAGGAGCAAGAAGAGAGTATCAAGGCCTAAGGGATAGACTCCATGCCATCCCGTAACCAACCCTAATCAGTGCTGGATATCTCCAGTGCCTAGCTGCTTCTGCACACAGTAGGTGCTTAGCCCAAGTGAGATGATTTCAGTTTGGTCAAGTAGTTCGGCCTGATAAGAAAAAAGCGAAGAATATGGATGAGGAACTTCCTCTTACTGTTTGTAAGATCTTTTTTTTTTTTTTTGAGACGGAGTTTCACTCTTGTTACCCAGGCTGGAGTGCAATGGCGCGATCTCGGCTCATCGCAACCTCCGCCTCCTGGGTTCAAGCAATTCTCCTGCCTCAGCCTCCTGAGTAGCTGGGATTACAGGCACGTGCCACCATGCCCAGCTAATTTTTTTGTATCTTTAGTAGAGACGGGGTTTCACCATGTTGACCAGGATGGTCTCGATCTCTTGACCTCGTGATCCACCCGCCTCAGCCTCCCAAAGTGCTGGGATTACAGGCTTGAGCCACCGCGCCCGGCTGTAAGGTTTCTTAAAGATGATTTTTGAGAGCAGATGTAAATAACATCAAGGGTTTGGTTGTCTAAGATAGGAACGGAACCCATGGCTTTCCAGTTATGCAGACGCCGGTTGCAGATTGGATGTAGGTAACTGGTTTGATTTAAAAAATCAACCTCGTAGTGGTAATATTGGCATAGATCCTTGAACAAATTTAAAAACAGATTTCTAACCAGATGGTTTGGGAGTATTTAGAAAAGAATGCAGGAATCATTGAAAAGCCACTGTGAGTAAACTCCGAATCAAGCATGCAAACCAGTCTCGTTTTCTCTTCTGATAGGCTTGGCACTTGGCAGGTTGAGGAATGCAGTGGAGAGCACACATCTCATTTCAGCTTTTGATGGAATCTCTCCTGCTCTCCTTTTGAGTAATGCGATAGATGTGGATTAGTTGATAGCAGTATTAAGTGGATTTACGGTTACTTGAGCGTCAATAGCAAGGAGTATGTATTGATGTCTCCCTGTCCTCTGCCCCGTCCTGTCTAACATTCTTTTCCAATACTGGGATGAAGACTGGATGGCTGGCCCATCGGATTTTCAAATGGCTCCACCTGAATAGCTGATTCCTGCCATTTTGGCATCTCCAGTTGCCTTAACAACTCTGCTGATTGGGTCCTAATTTCACCTCATCCCCAAACTCTGCCCCACAACCCAGCCAAGGCCAAAGGCGTATACATCAGAGAGTGATGCATCCTGTTTTCTCCAGATGTCCCACAGCAGAATGAGCTGTCTGTCCCATGGCAAAATGAGTCTTTGTTACGATGTTTCTAGGAGGTCCCTGCGTCACTGAGAGCTTGACTAGGATGCTCTGTCTAGCCTTCCTGTTTTCTCTTCTATTCTCTAAGGGAGCGGCATGCAGTGAAGAGAATATTAGCTTTCAAAACAAAACTGACTTCACTCTTTACTCTTTGGGTGGGTCTCAGTTTCCTCATCTGTATAATGGGGATAATAATTCCTTCTTCACGAGGTTGTGGAAGAATTAAGTAATGAGGTCTGTCAAGTTCACCAAGCACATGGTGTGGCCTCTGTCAATGTTTGTTGCCTTCTGTCTTCTAGAGGAGCACCTCAGAAGCAGGTGAACAAGGCTCGCTGGGAGTTACCATGTGAAGCCCTTAGGACTTGGTGGGTGATGGAGCCTAAGGAGGCCCTCTTCGCAAGACCAGCACTGTCAGGATGAAACAGCCTCAAACACAATGAAGGAGAAGGCTCCTTTGTCCCCTGCATGTCTAATTCTGACAGTGGGGAGGAGACACAGTGGGGAAGACTCAGAAAGGTACACTGGCTTTCTGCTAACTTGTCATGGGCCCTCAGGTTGCTCAGTGCCTGAGAACCTGTCTAAGAGCCCTCCTCTGGGCAATAAGAAGCAGAATCCACCAATGTGATGGGTTTGGAAAGGCTTAGATGAGATTAGGCATTTGGATTTCCTGGCTCAGAGCCTGGTACTCAGAAGGGGCAGAATAAGTGGCAGTTTTGTTTCTATTATGCTTTGTGGTAGTAATAGTATCAAGAGAACAGCCTCAGGCTTTGATGTCTCCAGACCTGATATTAGTCTGCTCAAGGTCTCTGTTCATGGAGAGGGAGAGTAGAGTTTTAAAAAGTGAGACAGAATCTGGAATGAGATTCTACCACAGAGAGCTTGGGGAATGAGGGCCTTTAGAAGCCCCCTCGGTTTGGAGCTCTGAGATCTTTAAAACATCAAACTTTCCCACACTCATGAGGGCTATGATCCTAGGAGTGAGACAGTGAGTCTTCAGGGGTGGGTGGGGTAGTGACAGCTGCACATGGCTGCAACACAGGTGCTGCCCCACCTACATGGGTGCCTGGCACATCCAGCCCCTCTGCAGCTTGAGGTAACCCAGCCTGGAGGAACATAAAGGGGTGGATTATACTAGCTGCTCCCTCACATACTTCCCAGGCATAGAATCCTTGGCTTCCAAGTCCACCTAGCCTTTGAGGTGGCATTACAATAGGACCCTTTGGATGCCTTGATGGGTTTTTGTCTCAAGGCTGGAGTACCAGGATTGACTTCCACCTAGTAAATTCCATGCTATTGTGAGAAACAAAGCTCTTTAGAGACGTGTGTGTGTGTGTGTGTGTGTGTGTGTGTGTGTGTGTGAACGCGTGCACATGCATGTGTGCATACACACGTGTGCTGCACCTAGAGTCTCTTAGTTCCTTACTATTAGACCTCAGCAGGGACTATTTTGTTTCATGTATTTATTCATTCAAAACATAGATGTTGCTCACCTGCAATTGCAGACTGTGCTTTATGATGTTTTCACCCAAGTTGCTAGCGTGTTCCCTATTAAAAAAAAAAAAATTCTTCAAAGACATCTAACATTTGGCATCTTGAAGAGAACAGGATGTTTAACGTGCATGAAGTAAGTTCACAGAACTGGGGTGGACTTAGGAAATGTGCAAGCTCCCTCTGCTCCCTACTCCTTCCCTGCCTGCTTCATGCTGCAGGACGCTGAAGGGGATGAGGTGCATCCTGCCTCACTGCCTTTCTGGCTTCTGGCTGTGTTTGGCCAATGGGAAACATGACAGGAGGTCAGAGCAAGGAAGGAGAGTGGCATTGGGGTGTTCATTTCTCTAGTTCCTTTCCTGTGGCACCACACAGGGTGTTCCTGAGTCAAAGTCACTTCCCTTCTCAAGACAACATTCTCTAGAAAATTTTTTTCCCTTTGGATTCTAGAAACCACGCCTTCCCCCTTCAGGACTGAGCTAGTGATGGTGACTAGCCTCAGCATACTAGTGCTAGTTACTAGCCCTGGTGGTTTTCTTACCCTGCCTACACCTTTGAAAAGAATCTCCCTGATTAGACTCACCTCAAATTCTCCAATATGAATGTGCCATCTCTTTCTTCCCAGGACCTTGAATGATAAAGATCATGTATTCCTCATTTGACAGAGGAGGAAATGCAGGAAGTGACTTACCCAAAGTTACTCAACTAGAGAGAAAACCGGGGCTAAAGCTGACAAAGCCTATCATGAATATGGAGCACACTGACCCAGATTTTTCTGTTTTCTTGTGTTTCGTCTTTTCTTCTTGGCCCCTGGAAGATGCTGTCAGGAGGTTTCACAGTGTAATTAATTACGCTGGCACATCCAATGAATGAAGCTATGATTTAGCAAGTCTACTCGAGATGCTGATAAATTAAATAATGAAATGCACATTTCAGTTTCAGTTAAGAGAATCCTAACCCAGTTGAGGAAAAGAGCACAACCTCACATTTCCTTTCTAAAAGAGGGACGTTTTCTAGAACTCCTATGCCCCTCCCTTTGCGGTCCCCTTTTTCCCATGTCAGTTCTCAGCTAAGGAATTGATTATAGCCATGTAGGGATCAAATGAAATAACTTATCTGAAGTATTTTTAAACAATGTAATGTTATTTATAAAATGCAAACGATTATAGCTATTCAATCTGTAAATATCTGATTGTAGGATAGTATTTGCTTATAAACAGCCTTTTTGCTCATTGCTTATTACATCAAATCCAAGCCTATTTGTCAAGATGTTAAGGTCTTATAAAAACGTATTGCCTTTCCTCCACAGCTCACTCACTTTTTCATCAGGCAGTGTGGGCTCGTGGAACTAATACAGATAAACTGGAGTCACTCTTGGTTCAGGGTCACCATATATGGCTGTGCAGGCTGTGTCCTGCACAGAATGTCACATCTAAGGTACTTGCATCATCGATGCTATAGATCTTTTTAAATTTTTTTTTTTTTAGTCGAAGTCTCACTCTGTCACCCAGATTGGAGGGCAGTGGTGTGATCTAAGCTCACTGCAACCTCCACCTCCTGGGTTCAAGTGATTCTCCTGCCTCAGCCTCCTGAGGAAGAGATAACTTTTCCTAACATGACCTTCTCCTAGCTTCATAATAAAGCAATTATATATGTTTATGAAAATCATTTATTTTCTGTTTTATAATCTAATCAAGGGAAATCTCTTAGCATAGAGATGACAAATTTGCCATGTGCACCACCACACTTTGCACAGCAGCCATCATGGCTCCCTTCCTCACCAAGTCTGGATGCAACCTACACCATGTGCCAGGCAACTACTGCCAGCCAAATGGGGTTGGCACACTGGCTGATATCCATTTGCTGTCACTGCTCAAGAAGACTGTTGTAAGGATTTCAGTACTGTAGACCTACAGCACCTGGAACAATGAGCGCAATCATCATATCTTCCCAGGCACGATAGATTCACCATCTTAAAATCCCGATGAGGCGGGGCACAGTGGCTCACTCCTGTAATCACAGCACGTTGGATGGCTGAGGGGGGTGGATCACCTGAGGTCAGGAGTTCAAGACCATCCTGGCCAACATGGTGAAACCCCGTTTCTACAAAAATACAAAAATTAGCCAGGCATGTTGGTGGGTGCCTGTAATCCCAGCGACTTGGAAGGCTGAGGCAGGAGAATCACTGGAACGCAGGATGCGGAGGTCACAGTGAGCTGAGATCGCACCATTGCACTTCCATCTGGGCAACAAGAGTGAAACTCCATCTCAAAAAAACCCACAAATCTTGATAACTGTGGTCATCCCAGGCTCTTCCACCAGAGCCCTGTGAATGTTCTCCAGGTGCATACCACTCCCTTTGTTGGCCATGTCTGGCTCCTCCCTACCACTGGCCTATGCTCTGCCTCAAATCGTTGCTCAAATATGAACAGAACCTCAGTCTATGTCAGCACGGTACTTGCTACCCAGTGCATGACGGCTCCCAGCAGCACACACATCCCCGCTGACCTCAGCTCAGTCTCCCTCCTCCTCTGAACTCCAAACTCCACACAGACCCATGCTCTGTTGCTCTCTGCTAATCAGCGCTCAATGGTAATTTGTAAATCTTTGCAAAACTCATTGTAATTCTTTTGTGTGCCTGGGCTCTACATTCCTATCAAGAGGGTAAATCCCTTAAAGACAGAGTCTTTTTCTTCCTTTTAGGTTCGATATTCTGCTCACATGGGAACTCAAAAACCATATTGCTTTGGTCACGTAGGGCGCCTTGAAAAATAAGCCATGACCATTTGTTATAACTGGTCCCTGGTTACCTTTTTCATACGAAGCTAAGAAAATGAATATAGTCATAAAATGATTATTGCTCTCCTGGTCCAAAAAATAAATTTAAATTCTTTTCTTTCTAAATCCAAAAAATACAAAACTAATTGAGAGCTCCTGATATTGTTATAATACTATTACTTATAATAAGTAATAATAGTATAAGTCAAAATACAATTTCTAATGCCATTACTACTAACTTCGTTAGATTCATTTCTTCCTCTCCCCCCTCTCATTTGGCCAAATGCATTTCAGTAAGTGCATATGGGAGCTGAAAGGATGATAAAGAATTATGAGTTTCAGTATTTATTCTATGCTCTCCCAATATTGCAGCTACATTCCTTCCAGATGAGATGGCATTTTGACTGTGGGTGATATGATTGATGCCCAAATATGGCCTGAAAAATGGAAAGGGAGGCACAGTGACTGGGCTGCAGGGGGGAGGTTGGGGAGGTATCTTTCATTTAAGTGTCAGGCTACCTAGGCAAGGAAATACAGTTATTGATGGTAAATATGCAAAAATGAAACAGAATAAAATTTTGAAATGTGATCTTTTTCAAAATCTAAAGCCTCTAGGGTCTTGGTATGTGGGTGGAGGGCTCTGAGATATACAGGAAATTACTGATGATTTCTCTGTCTCAACTTCATCCGTAAAATGGGAGTACTGGAGCCACCATCAGTGCCACATCTGTTGTGTCGAGGGTTGAAAGCCAGGGGCTTGGGTGCGGTTGTGCGGGCTGGGCCTGTCCTGGAGCTCTCTGCTGAAGGGGAGAGAGGGGCCCCAGTGGAGCCCGACTCCACCCATCAAGCCATGGCCTTTTGCTCATGCATCTTTGCTCATTGGTCTGCCAAGAACAGAGGGGCTTTTTCTAATTTACAAGAAGGAGCTGTTTGTGCTCGCAGCCACCCTGATTGAGATAAGTATGTAATAACATTATTATTCAGCCAAGGGCTTTCACGTTTTCCTAATGAATGTCTATTTGTCCCACCAGTGGGGAGAGTGTGGAGTTGGATCATCACTATAATTAAGCACAGTCAGAGATGGTGGCATGAAGAAGCCAGAGACACAGATTCATAGGAGTGTAGCATTTGGAAGCTAGCAGCTCATCTCCTCCAAACACTAGCATTTGCTGAAAAGGAATCCAAGACTCAGAGTCAACTGCTCCTCCCTCTCAAAAAAAAAAAAAAAAAAAAAAGCCTTGTTAGTGAAGTTTGTGAAGCTGTCCGGTGGCAGTTGGAATGAGACCCATGGTGGCCTGCCTGGCAGTCCTAAAAATTAGAAGCAGGAGTTCTCCATTCCCAAGATATATGTTCCTCACCCCGGGTTTGTGGCCTTTGCACATGGCTGTCATCCTCGAAAGACCCTCCTGGAAACTCTCTGATGCTTCATGGCCATGTCCTCACTGGTTTGCTGCTCCTGCAAATTCTCACCACTCTTCCTGTGGCTTCCTTTCCTTGTAGGCTGTCCAGGGCGTGTTGTTAGCATGGCTCCATGCCCTCTTCCTCCTCCTTCCCAGGGAAAGTACGGGTTCCCTTCATTGTCCTCCTCTCCATGGAAAGCTTCATTTCATCTCTTACCTCAAGCTCTTTCTGGACTTCTTGCTAGCTCTTTTGAAAACATTTTTTAAACTGTGGTAAAATATTCATAAGATAAAATGTACCATCTCATCCATTTCAAGTGTACAATTCAGTGTCATGAAGTTCCTTTGCGTTGTATTGCAATGATCACTGCCATCCATCTCTAGAACATTTTTCACTTTGCAAAATGGAAACTTCGTACTAGTTAAGCAGTCACACCCTGGGTGGCCACCATTCTACTTTCTGTCCATAAATGACTCCAGGTGACTCGTATAAATGGAATCGTGTGGTATTTGTCTTTCTGTGTCTGGTTATTTCACTTAGCACAATGTCTTCAAGGTTCACACACATAGTAGCAGGTGTCCAAGCCCGAATAATATTCCATTGTACGACATTTTGTTTATCCATTCATCTCTTGATGGACAATTGTCATTTAACAAACTTTTAATGGGCTTCTCTTTGCCAGGTCTTGTAATAGGCACAGGTACATGCTGGAGAATAAAATGGACATCATCCCTGCCCTTGCCAGGCATACAGTCCAGAGCACCCTTAGTACTGAGTTTGAGTCATAACTTTCCTAATGCAAGTCCCTTGAGGATATAGACCATGACCAGCTTCTTTGGTGGTCCCCAAACCCCTAACAGAGCTCTGTACAGAGTTAATGCCTAGTTAAGATTTGCTGAATGAATGAATGGATAAACCTAATAAGCGCTTGTAAACTATCAGTTTTGTAAATGCATGGTTTCTCTTGAAATCCTTTTCTTGAAGTTTCATCCCCAGAGAGTATTTGCAGTAGAAGTGACTTCCAAACAGAGCATGGATCACTCAAGGTTTTATTACTCAGAGGTTCTTGTTACTTCATAAATCTTGAGCTTCCCCAATGTAAATTGCCATCAAACATGCAGAACAATGACACAGGCATTCTTTTTATCAAGGGCCTGGTATTAAGACAGATTAACTTGGAGGAACAGCACCAGCCTGGGTATCTGCTCCATCCCTCATTCTTATTGTGATTAATGAGATGGGGCACATATTTTTTTTTTTACTCTGCCTGAAAACATATTGAGTTTATGCCTCATCCTACAATGTTAAATATTGTCTTAGAATTACATTATCTCTTACACAGATGGATGGGATTGGTGCTGTGTGTACTGCTGACAGTTTTCTTGAAGTGGAACCAGGATTGGTGACGGAATCGTTCAGCCGTGATTACAGCTAGAATGCATGCAGAGACCTCCAGTAAAACTAGAGTAAACAGGTATGCAGTGAATCCAAAAGCAAAGGATTAATGCAAAGATGCTGCAGACCAAGAACTAAGACAGTCAAGGTAGATCGTCTTTATGGCGGGTGGGCAACTAACTATTAATCATGCTGATATGAAGACATGGAACTCTTCAAGGGATCATGTCTTCATAGTTGTAACTCAAGTGCCTTAGCACTGAGTAAGGACCTAATAAATACTGCTTAAATGAATGAATTTATATTTTTCAAACTATTTTGGTTTTTCCTATTTTTAGTCTTAAATTGACTTATGAGATAGGTAATGAATTATGATTCCCATTTTACAGGTGAAGAAACTGAGACACAAGTGGCATTATGGGTCACTCAGACTACCAGAAGCTCGGATTAGGGGTCTGGTCTATTGAATTTATATCCAGAGGCTGCTCTTCTACTTAATTCATTCATCTTTTCAACAAATGTGTGTTGAACAACTAACATGCTCCAGGTTCTGTATTTGATTGTGGTTGAAGGTTAGTGAAGATAGAAAAGCCATGTTATCTTTCATCAGGAAAATCAGACCCTATAGATTATATAGATATGAAAAAGCATCATTACAACCAAGTTTCCAAGAGAAAGAACCATGCATGGGCAGCATACCATGGCACATAGAGATCTGGGGAATTGACTTTGCTTGGGGAAGCTGGAAACGCTTTAGAGAGGGAGTAAACTTTCCATCAGAGGAGTTTGCCGGCTTAAGGATCCCAGCCCTAGTGCATGAGCAAAGGCAGAGATCTAAAATGGCTGCATCTTCAGGAATCCCAGTCAGCCTGGCTGAGATGTGGGCACAGGTTGAGGCATGGCAGAAGGAACACTGGAGAAGCAGCAGGGGCTGGATTTATTTGGCATTCAATTAACAAAATGTATAGAGCTCCTACTAAGTGCTATGAATGGTGTTTAGTGCTGTCGTTCCTGTGGATGTAATGAGATTTGTAAAGTTCTTGCTCTCATGGAGCTTGCTTTCTATAGGTCGGTGCAAAGGTAATTGTGATTTTTACCATCACTTTCAGTGCATTACTGTAATCACTTTTGCACCAACCTAATAGTGAGGCGATATGGACTATAAACAAGAAATCAAATATATTAGTTAATTTACCAGTTGCTAGTGATGCTAAAAGGAGCTAAAATAAATACTGAGACAGAGAAAAGCATAGGTCACAGTGGGAATTCCTGAGGTGGTGGTTTTCCAGCTGAGCTCCGAAGGATGAGTGGTAGGTGACAGTACAGAGCCAAGGGAAAGTGTCCAATCCTAGGTAGCAGTGAGTACAAAGGGCCTGTGGCCAGGAGAAACAGATTGGCGGCCAGCATGGGGACAGCGTGTGATAGAAGGTCAGAGAGGTGAGCAGAGCCAGGTCGGTCACGCAGGGCTTTAGGTTGAAATTTTATTCTCAGACCAATAGGAAGCCATGCAAAGGTTTTATAGGGAGGTGGCTTGCTGACATAATTTGATCTATATTTTTGATGTCTATAATGCTGGGTGCTGTACAGAGAAAGAAGGGAGCAAAATTGGAGGCAGGAGGGGCCCGTCAGGAGGTACTGCTGCATCAGTGGGTAATGTTCAAACAATGGGAGAGGCAGTGAGGGGTGGAGTAACAGGGAAAGAGGAGAGAGACCTTGAGGCTCATCAGCAAGGCTGGACTGGCCCCATAGCAGATAGGGAGCCAGTGAATGATCCTAAGCAGAAAAATAACCCAGTCAAGCTGGCACTGGGTTGGTGCTAAGGTTATTGTGGTTTCTGCCATTACTTCCAATGGGAAAAACCACAATTACCTTTGCATTATCCTAATAGAAGGTCACTTTGACAGCTGGGTGGAATGGGGAGGCAAGGAGCCTAGAGGCATGGGGTGAGTCTAGGGTGACTGTGACAGCAAGCAGGGATGTGAGCTAGAAGTGGGGCAGAGACCCCAGGCTACTTATGACCTGTGGCCACCCCAGGGTCCCAGGATGGTTAGGATCGTGATGGAAAATGCAATTCCTGTCTGGGAGGCATTAGTAATTGGACCAGGGTGAGGGAGGCAAGATGGGCTGAGAGTAAGTTGATAGCCTTTGGGCCTCTCAGTGGAGCAGCTGGCCTACTCTGGGTTCTCAGGTGGGAAGGCTGTGAATTCTCTACCGCGTGGGACACCATGATGGATTGCTTGGGAGCCACACAGCCCCAGCATGCCTCTGTGGGAGGGGAAGGAGATCCAGGGGCCTGCTGCTGTGTAGACTCTTGGGCCACCAATGGCGCCTGAGTGAATGTGCTATCTCAAGATGACTGAACTATCTTTGGTGGCAGTGAGCTTCCTGTCATAAGAGAAGTTCAAGTGGACTGATAAGAACTTGGCAGGGGCTTCAAATGCCAGGTGGAAGTGGTACTAGATGTCCTGAATGTCTCCTTCTGCCGGCACCCCTGGTTCCTTCAGGTTCTGGTGAGCTTGGGAGGAGTTCTTGGTCAGGTCAGGCACTCCTGAGATGACTGAAACCTCACTGTGGGTGGAAGAAGTTGAAAGCTTCCTGGAACCGGGCTTCTGGCTGTCCCAGGCCCTGCTTGTGGTGGCTCTGGGCTTCAGGCAGTTGCTTCATAACAATAAATTAAATGGGTGCAGGGCAGCCTAGGAACTGTAGCGGCCACCTCACACATCAGAGAATTCATGGAATGGCAGAGAAACCACCATTCAAGAGGCCAACACCAGCACCATTCAGCTCTCTCCATATTCTAAGCAGCTAGATTAATTTGGAAAAAAAAAAAAAAGTTTGGTTTGGTTCAGCAGCCAGCAACACCCATGCATGGGGTGAATGAATATAGAAGAAAACTCAGCCCTGACTTAATATAAGTGGCTGCAGATATTGTAATAAAACACACATGGACTCCTATAGCAATGCCCTGGAATAATGAGTTCAGCTTTGCTACAGATTTGCAGCTAGCTCTTCCAGAGCCAATTATATTTTTTTCTGAGAGGCATCTCACCTCACCTGATGATCTTTAGGACTAGTGATCTCCAAGGTAGCTGTGGCCAGGGGAGGAATGGCTGACTGGATGGGTGCAAAGGCTCTAAGTTAGTCTCTGCCAGAGACAGTTTTCTGGGGGCAAGAGGACTCACTTTCCTTTCTCCATATACAGAGTTCTCAGATCAGGGATCAAACTTTGGGCATTTAATCCGTTTTTCCAAATCTGCTTGCTTCTTGCTTTTCTTTATATTATTCTATCAAATAAGCCACAACAAATACCAATTGCTTTTACTGCTAGATCAAGCCAAGGAGCATAGAATAGGACCTCCAGTGGGGTAATAGGAGGTGATTAGAGAATGAGACACTCATGATCAGGTGTAGAAAGGTGAGCTCATCAGGGGATAATGCACGGGACTTTTTAGAAAATATGGGACTTGGCTTTAGAGGTTGAACAGGATTTGGAGGGGGTAAAGAAGACTGAAAGACTGTTTTGGGTGGGACACTGGGGAATGACCCAGTTTATAGCTGAGAAAGACGCTCAAAGTAAGAGGTGAAAGTTATCAGTGAGGATGTGGAGACACTGGAATCCTTGTGCACTGCTGGTGGGAATGTAAAATAATGCAGCCATTATGGAAACATTACAGTAACTCCTTCAAAAATTAAAAGCAAAATTACCATAGGATCCAGCAATTCTACTTCTAGGTATATATCCAAGAAAAGGGAAAGCAGGGTCTTGAAGAGTTATTTGCACAACCATGATCATACCAGCGTTATTCACAATGGTCAAATGTTGAAAGCAACTCAAGTCTTCATTGACAGATGAATGAATAAACCAAATGTGGTATATACATGCAATGTAATATTATTCAGCCTTAAAAAAGGAAGAAAATTCAGACACATGTTACAATATGAATGAACCTTGAGCACATTATGCTAAGAGAAATGTCAATCACAAAAGCACAAATACCATCTGATTCTACTTTTATGAGGTACCTAGAGTAGCCAAATTCATATAGACAGAAAGTAGAATGGTGGTTGCCTGAGGCTGGAGGTAGGGGGAAATGGGAAACTATTGTTTATTGGGTACACAGTTTCAGTTTGGGATGATGAAAAGGTTCTAGAGATGGATGATGGTGATAGTTGCAAAGCAATGTCAATGTACTTAACACTATTGAACTGTATATTTAAAAATAAGTAAGTTGGTAAATTTTATGTGTATTTCACCTCTGTTAAATAATTAAAAACGGAAAGAAACTAAGAGGCAGAAATGACTTCCAGGCCCAAATTAGGAGGAGCAGGGCTTGACTAAAATGAGCATTTCTGTGGCTTCTGTGCTCAGGATAGCACCTGGGGCTTAGGAGGGATTAGGATACTGTAACGAGTTGAACACAAACACATTTAGAGAAGGAAGAACTTCCTAGAATAGGAGCAGGAGAGGCGGGACAAGCTGACTGAGTCCTGACTTAAGATGTCCCTCATGGTACAGAGAGGGGCCATGAAGTCACTCAGCTGATGCATCTGAAGGCCTGTTCACCAAGCCACCTGCTGATTATAATCAGTTATCCTGGCCACCCAGGTGGCTCTGCCTGCAGTCAGAGAATGCACTGATTGGTCAAGGAGAGGATTCACACCAATTGCTGCATGTTTTATTGGACGTTTCAAAATCCCACTCATGGCTTACATATGTCTTGTGCGAGTGTGGTTAGCTTGAGTCCTGAGCATGTTTGGTCCCCACAAACTGAGGGTCTGATCTAGAACTTGGGGAGTGCACTGAGAAACTGCCCCTCTACAGGGTCTGGCTGGCTTTCTTGAGAGGCTTTTCCACTGTCACTCAACTGATATTCAAGGAAAGCAGAAAGTACACACAGTCCCTCTGAAAGTGTTCTGGCCTCTACCTTCAGTTAACATCTGTATATGGACAAGCAATGCATTTCCTTTTTGACTCCTGCTACTGAAAGTAGCATCCTGACCTACCAAATCAGAACCTGCATTTTACTAGATCCCCAGATAATTCACATGTACAACAAATGTTGAGAAGCCCTGCATAAGCCATCTAATTCGATGTCTCCCAAGTGTGCCCAGTCATGGACATCATCTGGGTGTGGATTATTATTACTGTTTTTTTGAGGTGGAGTCTTGCTGTGTTGCCCAGGCTGGAGTACAGTGGCACAGTCTTGGCTCACTGCATCTGCTTCCCGAGTTCAAGCAATTCTCCTGCTTCAGCCTCCTGAGTAGCTGGGACTATAGGCGTGTGGCAAGCTAATTTTTTTAGTATTTTTAGTAGAGATGGGGTTTCACTGTGTTAGCCAGGGTGGTCTCGATCTCGTGACCTCTCAATCTGCCCACCTGGCCTCCCAAAGTGCTGGGATTACAGGCATGAACGGTGGCTCACGCCTGGATTATAGGTGTGCATTATTAAAGAGATCCCCAGCTTCCTTTCTTGCTGATTCTAATTCAGCGTGAATTTTTATTTTAGCAGAAAGGAAAAACATAGAAATAGGATGTGAGTAGTGTGTGCAGTATGCCCAACCATGGACAGTGGGGAACAGGGATATGTAAGCCCTACTATGAGAAGACCAGGTGCCCATGGTCATATGTAGAGCCTTCTCTGTCACGGAAACTTCTAGAGGGAAAAGAAAGTAAATTTTGGAAATGTTTATAAGCAACTTGTAGTAAATGTTGGGACACTAAATATTTAAATAACAATTTTGGCTTTGACCTTTTTCAGCATTACTATTTCAGCTTCATCTCTCACGGAAGCATCGTCAACACATCCCTGGTTTCCACTGATAGATTAAAAGAAGCCTATTTTTCAAAAGCGTAGCTGAAATAGAAAGGCTTAAGGAGAACAGGGCTTCCTTCAACCATGGAGAAGGCGGTTTTAAGAGAAAATTAGATGAGTGAAAGCTTTCTGTACTGACTTGTACAATCCTTTTCAGTCCCTCCTTCTCTTATGCTTTTCAGCGAATATAAAGTCTGAAATCTGGAAGAAAAGAGCCTTTCTACCTTCCAGGCAACTATCTCACTCCGGGTCCTCATGAATCCTTAGAACTTTTATACTTTTATTCGTGAATGAATCCTTACCTCCTCCCACAACTGACTCATCAAAGAGCCATGACTCACCATAAATTATGCACAAATCAAGGACACACAAATTGGAATCTACCTTTCTTAACATGTCTCTCTTCTTTCATTCCAATTTATTTCTAATAGAACGCCTTTTACAACAACTAAAATAACCTTTTAGATACGCAATTATAGTGCAGACTTTGGGAACATTGGAATACAGGTAGGGTTGAGGAGAGAGGCCATTAAAAAGAAAAAGAGAGCTAGAGAGGGGGCTTTATTTACAAGACAATCAAAAGGTAGTTTTCAGGTTTAGCAATGCAATCGGTTTGTTGTTCAGGTTTGGGAGTTGGGACTTTGTAAACAGAAGAATGACCACCCGGCGGCTTTATTCACCTCTCCCTAGTCCAGGATTACCTATGGGGTCATGGGTGTAAAGGAAGTTTTGACACTCGGTTTGGGCCAAGGTGACCAGTGGAGGTGGCCACAATCCCTGACATTCTTGTGGCTTCTCTTACAGGAAAGAAGAAATCCTAGAAGAAATGGAAAGGCTGCTGGGTGAGCAGAGAGGAGGAAGCTGACTCCCTTTCTCTCCTCCCACCAGGCAGTGACACAAAACCTGTGACTCCTTTAATTAATTCCTTCATCTGCTCTGGAAAGTATGAAATGTCCCTAGCAATTGACATTCTTATGGCCCCTTAAGAGTCCCTGGTGGCAGGTGGTTCCTATTTTAAATCATAAAAGTATTAGTTGAAGGGATTAATCAATGAATAAACCAATATTTGTTTAGCATCTGCAATGTGCTTAGCAAAGTGCCTCTTGCAATGGTGGGCCAACTAAGTGTAAAACGTGGCCCCCAAATAGAAGAAGGTTTTTTCTACAATACTTATGAATAGGCTCAGTTCTTCTTCTTTGGGAAGTTGCTTAATTTCCTTGAGCCTTAGTTTTATTTGCTGAAAATGGAAGTTGATAATATTTACTTCGTAGACTGCTGTAAGTATTTAATGTGTACAGAAGTTGTAATATGTTTGCAGCAAAAAAAGTCAATAACTAATAGTGAAACAACAATCCCTCTGGGCAACAAGAAATACCTATACAAAACAATTTACAGACAAAGAGAGCATTGGATGTTTACGGACTGAGGAAACAGAGTAGGGTTTAAAGACTTCCAGGCATTATCTGATCAGGTGGGACGTTAGAGTTTCATTTTGTAGTCTAGACAATTTTACAGAGTTGAGGGAGGAAGAGAACAGAGTGGACTGATGTTTTC
Source organism: Saimiri boliviensis (assembly GCF_048565385.1). Taxonomy (NCBI): domain Eukaryota; kingdom Metazoa; phylum Chordata; class Mammalia; order Primates; family Cebidae; genus Saimiri; species Saimiri boliviensis. The sequence continues at coordinate 29,308,759 of NC_133449.1, forward strand.
TGAGAAGCCTTCATGAGGGAGGTGATTCATGAATCAGGGGCCCAGGAATACCACTCATTCTGTCTAGCTGTGTCTGCACTGTGCAAGGCAGACTGAAGAATTGGGAAGACCAAATAAGTGGACTCTGATCCTATGCCTCTCTTCTCTGCCACCATCTCTCGCACTAGTCCTTTACCACTTATGCTCAGTGCACTTGTCTGTACAAGCATATATTACTTCCTCTTCTCCTTTTCACTAATTTTACTTTCAGCTCTTTTGTCTAGTATTTTTACAAAATGTCAGCTTTATTAAGGTATAACTTAGGTGCAATAAATACTGTCCATTTAAAGTCTACAAGTTGATGAGTTTTAATAATTATTACACCAGGAAATTACAACCACATTCCAAATATAGAACATTTTCATCTTCTCCAACCCTCTCTCTCCCTTCCAAAAAGTTATCTTGTCCCTTTGCAGTCAATCCTGCCCTGCTTCCTGGGTAACCACTGCCCTGCTCTCTGTCACTAGAGATTAGCAAATTAGTTTGCATTTTCTGGAATTATATATAAATGGAAGCACAAACTACGTAGTCTTTGTGCCTAGCTTCTTCCTCTTTGCATAATAACCTTGAGATTCATCCATGTTTTCATATGTATCAGTATTTTATTTATTTTTACTGTTGGATAGTGTTACATAGTATAGATAAACCACAATTTCTTTATTCACCTGTTCATTCATATTTGGGTCCAGTTTTAGACTATCATGAATAATGCTGATATTAATTTTAATGCATAAGGTTTTGTGAGGACATAAGTTTTCATTTTCTTGAGTAAATATTCAGATAGGGAGTAGAATGGCTGGGTTATTTGGTAGGCATATGTCTAATTTTCAAAGAAATGTTCCAATTGTTTTCCAGAGTGATTTTACCATGTTACATTCTCACCAGTAGTATATGAAAGTTCTAGTTCCTTTATACCCTTGACAACACTTGGTATGGTTAGTCTTTCTAATTTTAGCAATTGTAATTTTCCTAATGACTAGTGACATCAAGCATCTTTTCATATGTTTCACGGCCATTTGTATATCTTCTTTAGTGTAATGTCTATTAAAATATTTTGCCCACTTAATTGGGTGGGTACAAGTTCTTTTCAGATATATATGTAGCTAATATTTTCTCCCACACTGTGGTTTGCATTTTGATTTTTCAAATGGGCCGTTTTGAAGAGAAAAAGTTTTATATTTTGATAAATTCCTATTGATCAATATTTTGTTTTACAGTTTATGCTCTGTGTATGCTATCTAAGAAGGCTTTGCTTATCCAAGTTTGCAATGATTTTCGCTTATGTTTTATTCCAGAAATGTATAATAGCTTTAGATTTTGTTTAGGTCTCTGGTTTATTATTGGTTAATTTTCTAGACCGGTTAATCTACTCCCGGGGCTTGAAGGCCACTCCAACATGCCAACAACTCCTGTTTTTTTCCCTCTAGTCCACATCTTTCCTCCAAACTCCTGACCCTTGTGTTCACATGCATTTCCCCTTGGCTGTTTATAAGTTTAAAAAAACTCAACATCTTAAAACTGAAGTTTGTACTTCTCTTTCCACACCCGTGCCTCCATCATTTTTGCCTGTTTTGGTGAATGGCTCTGTCTACCCAATTGGTCAAGCTAAAAATATCTTCTTCTCTCTCCACCCTGTATCCAATCCATCATGAATCCTGTCCATGGTTTCTTGTACATATCTGCAAGCCATTTACTTCTCTCTATTCAAGACTACCCTCCCTTTCCTTGTGGTTCTGCAAAGGTCTGGGGTTTCCGTACCAATCCCTACCCTACTTTCAATTGACTTGCAGTCCCATCCTCAAACTCTACATCAACTTTCCTTGGCTTTGAAGATAATCTTTGTCTTCAATTTCCTTGGGTTTATCTTCACAGTCAAGGAAAAGTTGATGTAGAGTTTATTTTAATCTCAGAGTTTCAAGATCTTCAATATAAAACTGATATTTTATTTCTCTTGTATACCTACTGGATCATTATATCTCTGAACATACATTAAAATAGACTGAGTATTCCTGATCAGTCCTCTGCCTGTCCTTTCCCCTGGCCTTCTCTCCAACCAGTCTTCGATTTTCTTTCAGGCTCAGATGCATGTTTTCCTTGATTCCCTCAAAAATGGCCTACCTCTTTCCCTTCAGGTCCTTTGTATGCTGTTCCCACTCCCAGAAAGGGTCTTGCTACTTGTCTCTCCTACTTATCTTTCACACTTGAGTTCAAATGCCACCTCCTTGAGGAAGGCGCCCCCGAGCCCCTGGCCTGGGTCAGGTCCTGCTTGTAAGACCTCCTGGAAGCCTGTACCCCTCTGTCATGTATCACTATGGCAATAACATAATTATACACATAATTGTAGTATTCATTTCCCTCTCTAGCATGTGAGCTTCCTGAAGATAGTGACTGTTTCTCCTTGTCCCTGCTCTATTTTCACCATCTAGCTAATTTCCCTGCACATAATAGAGGAATTCTTATTGAAATAAGTATTTAATTAATGGATGGATGAATGAGTGAATGAAGGCAAAGAGAAGGGCAATCCTGAATAGGATGGAAAGGTAGGGGTGATCCATGGGGTAAGACCTTACCAAGATGGCAGGGGCAGGGGTGAGGGGAGGCATAATGGGATCAGGTGGTTATGGGAAATACCTTTGTAGATTCCTTTTTGAATTGAGAACTAACAAACAATTTTCTTTCCCCAGTCATGTAGCAGACTATCAGTTACAGCAAAACTGGTGGGACTTACATTACTCTCATCAACATCAACCTGTAATCAGCTTTAGAAACATATGGCAAAATAGTTTCAACAAAGATGTAGAGGTAACTAAGTTCTTATCACATTAGCTTCCTGTTTAGAAACAATTAAGTACAGATGTCAAAAGGCACAGGCAAGCGGGGAAAGTTCAATGAGAGGAAGATGTTTTCATAAGCCAATTAGAAAACAGGGAATTATTTTCACTCTTTCTCTGGAGGTTTTGGAAATCCGATTTCCACAGCTGTGAAAGGCCTGCTCAAGTTTTGCTGAGCAGGCTAAGGAGAGTTCTGGGTCCAGTGACCTGGGTGAGGGCTCTGACAGTGACAGTGCTGGAGTACCCTGTCCCTAACCCTAACCCTAACCCTAATCCTAACCCTAATTCTGTGCTCAGAGTGAGCTCCTACACAGCAGCAGAATGCATGCAGACTTAGTAATCGCATCTTGCCTCAGTTTACCTAAGAATACATTATGTACATGTCCCTCCTCTTGGTGTTCGTTACCTAATTTTGCCTATGAATAGAATGAAACAACTCCTCTGCTAAGTTCACTGCTGGGGCTTGGTGGAAGTACAGATCAGACACTGCTTCCTAGTTCCCATACCTGTCCTGATACAGAGAAGGGCAGGAAACATCTCTTCAGCTTGCACTGGTTCGGCTCTCAGTTTTCCCACACAGATACCATATGTGGTCAGGCTTTGCCTAGGATCCTCCCTCCCGGGTTCTAGTGGTAGCAGAATGAAGGGGACCCACTGGGTAGGTGGTAGAGATGCTGTTCCATGTGGTACATGTTGGGGAGACAGTCTCTTCTCACTGGTATTTGTCCCTGTGCACCTGACATGTCACCTGCCAGGGCCACTGTGAAGTCCTCTGCTGGGGGGAGGAAAAGTGGGGAGCCACCTCTCTACCTCTCTTCTGGAGGGGTCGCATCATATAGTGCAGTGGTCTCTATGGGATTAAATCCTAACTGTTTGTTACTAGCTGTGTGACTGAGCAAGTTCAGTCTCTTCATTTGTGAAAAGAGGATAATAATATGTTACCCTGAAGTCCTACTGTGAACATTAAATGGGTAAAGATAGGTAAAGCTATTTAGAACAAAGTCCAGCATATAGTAAGTGCTATGAAAGTGGTAGCTGCTGTTATTTGAAAGCAATGAGGTGGGTCAGCAGTGAGTATGCCTCGTTTTCTATCTCTGGTCAGGGATGCTACTGCTTCAGGCCTGCCTGGCACAAAATACATCAGATAGACTTATCATCATCTACTTTCACTCACACATCAGCATGATGCTAGTTTTGAGTTTTAATTTGGGAATATTGCCCAGTCAACAAAATTTATTGAATATCTCTCCTGTGTCAGGCACTGTTTTGGACTTTGGGGACCCCCACAAAGAAAGTTCAGTGTATATTTTGATGAAGTTGAGGCTGCAGTGGAAAAAAACGGATAGAAATACACACAGCCAGTGAGTTTCCATGGGGCTAGGGCTGTTACATACAGAGAGGTTTAGGGGCAGCTCAGAGAGAAGTGACCCTCAGGAACAGGGGCTTCAGGCTAATCTCCCCTGGAAGGTGCCACACTCACATTGTTGATAATCATAAATCTCCGAGCTTCAAGATCTTCATTATACAACTGATACTTTATTTCTCTTGTGTATCTAGTGGGTCATTATATCTCTGAACATATATTAAAATACACTGAATAGATTCAAGCAGCTTTTACTGAGGCACTGTGCTAAGAGCTTTCATCCACATTAAATCATTTAACCAATACTCTATGAGGATGCCCAGATTTCTTCAGAAACCAAGATGCCAGATAGAATAATTTTTTGATGGATGGAGTCCATTACCAGTTTAGGCCATGAGCCCAGGTGATTGAAAAAGCATTAATCAGGCTATTGTCCTGGTGTTGCCACTCTCTCCCATTTTTAAATCTCCTGCTAATAATGGAGATATTATCTGACTCTCCTGATGATAAAAGAATTATCTCATCAAATCACCACATGATTATCAGGATTGCTGCCTTGCTTTTTCACCAGTTCCAGAACATGGTTTAATTTTTGAACTGGAGCATTGACCGGTGTCCTTTGTGTTTTTGTGTATGCTTTGTTTTACCTCCAAAGACTTCTGGCTGTATGATTTGTATTTAAACCTAGATGTCATGTGTGCGCACTGTGTATGATTGACAGAGAAGGAGAACCTCTCCTCCCCTTCATCTCCTCCTCCACCTGTCTTTATTTCACCCTGAGATCACCAAGTCAAACTCCGTTTATAAATTTACTTCCCAAATCTGAGCTCTTAAAAGTTTTCACCTAGTTCAAGCCCTCCCTGGAGATATGGAGACTAAAACCGGGTTGGTGGTGGGCTGCAGGGCTCCCCAGGTCCCTGCTGTGCAGTCCAATAGCAGAGAATGAGTCAGAATAGGCATGCGGCTGTCTCTCTGGCACTGACTGCAGGCCCATTTTAAATAACACATCTAAATGTTAATGCACACTTAAGACAACAGTGCAGCTCATACTCTTCCCAAATTGATTCATTTTGCAGTGGGCCTGATGCAATTTACTCAGTATAAAAATGTCTCTGGCAATTAGGGGAATAAAGGGGCAAAGCTGGCAGGCTACAGGGATGACAAACAAAGCCAGATGATGTGAAAGCTGGGGCCAGAATTCAATTTCTTTCCGAATCAGACATTTTTGGGAATGTCAATAGCGAACAAGAAAGGGCTTCTTGGCCTGCAAGAAAAACTTGAGGATTGTCCATTTGGAAAAAAAATAAAATCAAATAGTCTAAGAAATGGTTTTAATGAAACGCTGCCGCAGCTTTCATGGTTCCTAACGGTGTCAACTTAGGCAGCTGGGGTTCAAATGTAGAATAAAGGTAGCAAAAGGGGAAGCCAGGCTTAAGCTACATCAGCGGGTGGAGGCTCCAGATCATTGAAGAACAAGCCCCCTGATTCCTTTGCTGGTAAGATTGCATCTGAACAATATGGCTGGCAAATGCGCTGTAGAAGAGACTAAAATTACTTAGCCTGGGAAAAAAAGTGAAGAAGTGATAGAAAAACTGTCCTCAAAGAGACGACAGACTGCCTTGTTAGGAGAAAGTAAACTTGCTCTGTGTGACTCTAGAGGACAAAGAGAGGATCAACCAGATCAGGATGAAATAGGAGAAGGAACTAACATATGTTGGGTACTCATGATTCTAGGTGCCTTGTATCCCATACTATTTCATAGGGAAATTATAGTAGTAAATGAAATCACATGCTTTTGTATGAAGAACATGGTAAACACTCAATACACATTGGCTATCATCGTTAAAAGCATTATTTTCATAAAGATCCGACAAGGTTAGCAGGTATTACTATTGCTGTTTTGTGTATGCAACACAAGAGGTTTGAAGACGTTGAATAACTTTTTAGAGACATTCAATACCTTTCCAAGGTTATAAAGCCAAGGGGCCATCAGCAGGTTCTACCTGGGAGCTCAAGCTGCTCTACAATGGGTTGGTCTGTTTTGCAAGGTGGTGAGCATTCTGCTGCTGGAGACAGGCAAGTCAAGGCCAGATGAGCTTTGGAAGAGCCTCTTGCATTGGTTTGGGGTACGGGATAAAGAATTTGAATTTAATTACTTTTAAGGTTCATTTCTGCTTCATGGTTATACGATTGAAATATTTTTCAAGTTCTTCTAGCTAGATTATGCCTTTAACCCATAAACAGTCATGTAGGAATGTGAAATTGGAAAGGCAGTCATGGATGAAGGCCAAGGACTAAGAACCATGAACAAATGACAAAATGCAGGAGTTTTTCTTTCCATCTGATCTCTGGCTTTGCCAACAACCAAATTTCCTGGCTCACATCCCACACACCATGTACCTGCTGCCACCAGCTCCCCAAACCCCAGAGACTTATCTGTAAGTTACATAATGTGGCAGAGATTAAATAAGAAAGTTGTTAGACAAATGAGGCTTTTTAGAAATGGAAGTCATCTGGGTCTACTGAGAGGATGAGCCAATGGGCATGAGGAAGCTCCCAGGGCAGGTGACCAGGCCACTGAGAGAGTGGCTGGAAGACACCAGATAGGGAAGTCACTCTTAGGTCTGCAGGTGAACATCCAATAGAATGCTTATTAGAATTTCATGCAGTCAGAGAGAAATTTTAGTCCTAAGAAAGAGAAACAAAATCATGGATGGAATCTTTAGGGAACAGTTGGACAGAATGCAATTGGAATTCATCCTGAATTGTCTGAAAAGATAAGACTCAACAGAAGTCAGTGTGGTTAAGTGGTGATGTAAAGACTAGTCAACTAACTGGGGGAAAATTACTAAGTAGAAGACCTGATTGGAAGAACAGGGAATATGCTCAGAAAATTGTAGGAACTAAAAGGCGCACAGACAGGGCAATCGCCGAGCATGGGAACCATCTCATTTCCGAGACTAACATAGGCCAGCATTTGCTTGGTGGTATGGGATGCTTAGGGCTGCAAATGGAGGTAACCCAGGCTGAAGACAGACATTCTATTGGAGGTTGGGCAGAAGAAAGTGAGTTGTTACCTAGAACAGAGATGGAATTTTGGTCAAGAGCATTCTGGATGCATTCTTAAAACCATGTCTCAAGTTTTCAAAGATTTTCTGGTCCAATTAATTTGTTCATTTAATAAGCATTTATTTAACACAGACTATGAGTCAAGTGCTGTGCTAGGCACTGTAGATACAGTGATAAATAATGCCCATCCTTATTCTTGGGGTACCTGATCGGTGAGGAAGACATGTAAAAGAACAAACATGGTCCAGTGCTGTGAGAACACCAACAGAGATGTGGAACAGGCAGCAGATGATGGTGTAAATGACGGTGCAGTCAGCTCGCTCACAGAGGGCCTGGGGTCTCAAGAAAGGCTTTGTGGAAAAGGAGCTAAGAGATTTCTTCTTGAAGGAGAAGAAGGATTGTTTTTGATGATTGGGAAGGTGAGAGAAGGCAAGAGGGCTAGAACTGGCTTGCTTCACTGGGGTGCAACTGTGAGTAGTTTGATATGAATAAATCATGGGTCCAGAGAAATGGGTGAGCCAGGCTCAAGAAGGGTGAGGCTTGATCAGTGTCTTTGAGTGTCGTGCTAATAAACAGCTCAGACTTGGTGCTGGGTTTCACAGGGTACCCCTGAAGGATCTGAGGCTGAAGATTAACAGACCGTGATATTCACTTGTCAGTTCTCTCATCCAGGTCTTCATTTGCTCCAATTTGGGGCTTCCTAATGCCCAGGAAGAGTCACTGAGGTGATCATTCTATGACTGCAGGAACGTTCCACAGAATGAATAGCAAATACCAATTTGACCGTGGCTTCTCCTTCACATTCCTATGGGTGGATTGAAAGCCTGGATTACATAGTGGGGCTAAGAAAAAAGCAGCACAGCCCATAGCTCTTTCCTTAGACTCCTATTATATGTGCATCATTTAAGCTAAGTTGCCCTGCAGGATGGAACAAGGTCCCAGATCCTCAGGTACCCTGGTGCCCTCGGGTGACTGATCTGAAGAAACATCTTCAGCCACTGGCAATAGTAGACTTCATGCCCTGGGCTCAGCCTGCTCTCAGTGGCCTCCCTTAGGGACCCTCCCATTTCTTACCACTGCAAGACTTCCCCACTGGCAGGGGGAACACGACCAGTCATTGGAAAGCAGTGGGAACACTCATTCACTGACCTTACTGATGTAAGATTCTTCCAGGAATAGAAATTGCACCAAATCTGTATGTAGACTTTGTGAAGCCCTTTGAATTCAAAATCCCAAGGCTGCTATGGCTCTTAACTAAGGCTCTGAACCATAAGAGAACACATTTCTGTAAAAGCCAGGAGTTTAGCTAGGCATATGTATGTGGTTCTCTAAATAAACAAAGAGGAAAATGCAAACTTAGAAGTAGGCCAAGTAAAGAGAAAGAAGGAGGTTTGCTTTGAGGCTGGCTATGAATGCAGAGGGGAAATGGGCTGCTAGGCAGGTCACGATGTTTCCTCACTCCTTGGCCATCAGCTCCAGTTGACTAGACAGTTTCTTTACGACTTAAAAGATCTGGCAATCACATCACCCAATTCCATCTCCTCACCACAGACTTGGTTTCTGAAGGTGAAGGCAACTGGGTTAGAATGGAGCTTCAGGAGACAGGTGAGTTGAGGCCAGGCTTTCTGGATAGACGCTCCACGATCTTCAGCAGGGCTGGATGTAAGTCTCAGGACTGCCTGCTCTCTAAAACAGGCTTCTGGGCATCGAAGCCTTATAACTTTGCCCTTTGTGGACAGGAAGGATTGCATACACACTATAAAAAATGCAGCTGAGTATTTATAAAGAATAAATAATGATTAATAATGATGAACACATTAGAATAGATCTCTAATTATCAGCTGGTAATAAGGTAGCTGCCACCTACAGAGTGGTGATTGGGAGCAGGGATGGTGGAGCTGAATTAGCTGGGCTCAGATCCAGTCTACTCCTTACAAGTGTGCAGCTCTAGGCAGGTTACTTAGCCTCACTGAGACTCAACTTTCCCACTGTAAAAGAGGCAGCGCTACTGCCTCCCTCACCAAGTGGTGGTACGCATAATATTAGATGAGCTGACACATGCAAAGGGCTTAGAACAATGCCTGACACCAGAGAGTAAGCATCAAGTGACTCTTCCTCTTTCTCTCCCTTATTATCACACAAATTATGGGGAATGAAGGAAGGAAGGTGAATTCCTGCCTGGGATACTGGGTCCTGTCCCTTCCCCAGCAGCCTCATCTCTCCCTGTCTCTCACGTGTTGGCACTTAGGAGCCAACAGGGAGTGCACACTAGGTTACTGTCAACTGTGGGGAGAGACAAGTTGGTCACTGGATGGTCACAAGCTGCATGGTCAATGCTATTTGAGAAACCCTAAAAGGGCTTTTCAGAGGAGGGGACACTGTAAGTGTAAGGGTTTCTGTAGTGGAATAGGGGTTAAGGGCAGTCCATGAAGAACCTCCATCCCCGTCCATGACTGCTCTTCTCGCAAACTGGGGAGTGAAGGGGCAATAGGCCAATCCTGGAGTCCTGGCTCTTACAATAAAACCCACTTGTGCTGGGGTGAAAAACAGTTGCACGCACAGACTGTCAATAGAGGTACTTGGAGTTTTCACAGGGGAAGAAGATACTACAAGGGAAAAAGTGGAAACAAGGGAAGTGCCTGAACTCAGAGGGAGGTCTTTTGAGCGTTGGTAGCAGGACATTTGCTACAAGAAGAGGTAGCGGTGATTGTGGGGCCCAGGGATGAGGCTTTGCTGTTTGAGGACTGCTTTTGTGGAGAGGGATGGGTTTTCTTGCCACATAAACCAGTGGCCACAAACACATGAAAGTGAGCACTCTGAGAGCCAGGATAAGGAACCTAGGTGGGAGGAGGAGGGAGAAACCAAGAGCATCATGGCCACAGCTCATCATCTGTGTCCTTAGGTTGTCCTCTGCACACGTCCACTTTCTGTGTGGGATGATTTCTCATCATCCACCTGACACCCCTCCCCTGCTGCAGAGCCAGCTCAAGTGCTCTTCTCAGGGCTACCTTGCCTGACAGTCACCAGCATTCCCATAGCACCCAATGCATAGCACCCATTACACCCCTTTCCTGATGGCATCATAACTGTGTCTTGTCATCCAATCCTAAACTTCGTTGGGAGCCTGTTGAAGGCTGAATGAACTTCCAGAGCCCATCCAGTGCCTAGGACAGAGCATGACTCATAGACGTTTGTTGACAGAATGCACACGTGAACTGGGTGAATTTCTTGACACCGGGGTTCAGTTGCTAAAATTCCTGCACCTATTTTTACCATCTCCCTCCCCATCGGGAAATGGTAAGGCTCAGTTAACACCTCTGAGATGAGAAGGGTCTGTTTCTATGCATTTTGACTTCTCTTTGCATACAATATATATTTATCATTATGGGATTGGCCAAGATGCCATTGTGATAAGCCAGGAGGTTATAGGTATTCACAGTTCTCTCATTGTCCTGGTGTTGAATCCATCAAATATCCAGGGCAGAGTGAGAAAGCAAAAGCAGCGGCTCAAAAGAGCCTCACGACAAGCCTTCAGCTGTCAAATCTCGAAGGTCAGAACTGGCAGAAGCTGATGGTCTTTTCATTTTTTTTTTTTGATACCCATCAATGAAAGCAATCGTGAGTAAAAGTTGTACCTGCCAGGAAAGGAATTGTCCTTTGTACTTCATGGCAACCTTCACAGTTGAGGTGCATTTTGACAGCTACTCCTTGAGCCCCGGGGAGGGTTACACATTTATCCCTGGGTGTGGGTGGAGGGCAGGGAGAAAATACTTTTCATCTTTCCAGAGCTCTTCTGTGATCTTGAGCGGGGCTTTAAATTTTAGACCCAGAGCTTAGGTTTTAGAACTGGCTTGAATTGCTATGGTATCCATCCACCTAACATAGAACCCCTACAATGTGCTGGGAACTGTGCCAGACACTGCTAGCATCAAAAGGTGTGCAACCCAGAGTCTCCATCTTCAAGGCTTGTGGCCCAGAATTAGATGACCAAATGTCACAAGAGTACTCTTGAGCTGTGTGTGTGTGTGTGTGTGTGTGCACGCACACGCGCGCACGTGTGGCCACACACACCATAGTTGGATAAGAACAGCTCTTAGTCTCCTCAGAGCCAGGCATGATGCCAGGGTTCAAGGATCTCTTCGGAAAACAACATGAGAAAAGAAATGGACCCAGAAAAGCTGTGTTCCCCTGCGTTACCCATGACTATAGGCAAATTATGGAAACTCTCTGAGATTCAGTTTACCCATCTATAAAGGAAGTGAATAATGTGTATGGTACAGATCATAGTAAAGGTGAAATGAGTTGATGGATGTTGAATCACTTGGTAAACTGAACATGCACTGTACAGATATTTACCATGAATATTAACAATATAGTATCTGCTTCTTGAGAACAAAAAGGAGGGCTGTGGCTCTGTTGTTAACCTGGGACCTAGATGAGGGTCAATAAGTGAAGTACAAAGAGCACAGATGGATGGATGGATGGATGATGGATGGATGGATGGATGGATGGATGGATGGATGGGTGGATAGGAGGACAGGCTGGCTGGATGGATGGTGGATAGATGGATTGTGGATGGATGGATAGATTAATGGAAGAATGGGATGCAGCTTCCTTCTGGCTTTAAAAGGTTTGGTTTCTCTAGTTTATCTGTATTCTTCTCATTCCCTTGTGGCCTTGGAAACCATAGTCCTTCCAGAGAGAGAATAACAGATGTGTCAAGAGTGTATCCACCTGTGGAGCCTAGCGACATTCATGACCTTGGATATCCCCCAGCTATCCCAGGTCAGGGGCTGCACAGGCAGGATTATGCCAGGGGTGGAAACCTTGTCACTAGCCTGTCCACCCATGAGTGGGAGAACAATGGCTGTCCACCTTAAACACAAGTCTTTAAGCTTTCTTTATTACTTTTCTTCTTAGTGTTTAGTAAACAGTTATATAAAGCTATCCACTTATGTGATCAATCAATTCAAGCTGAGATGTTAGAGCTATGATTTTTAACTTTTGGTGCACACCAGAATCCTTGCAGAGCTTTCTAAAAATACATATGCTCGTGGCCCATTCCAAGACGAGTAAAATCAGAATGGCTCAAGATGAGACTCGATTATATGAATTTTGTAAAATGTGTGGTTCTAATTTGTATTACTAAAGCTTGAGACCTACCACATTAATGGCTCAAAGTCCAGTTCCTCTAAAGAGGATAGGCATTTTTTTAGTAGTTACATCAACATTACTACTCAAAGTAGGGAGAAATACGGCAAATACAGGTTTAGTCAGTGAGACTGGTACTTTGGGTTCCATCTTGGAGAACACAAATGGTTACTCTGAGAAGAAGGGGTATGAAATCTGTAACCCTGGCTCTCCTCCCGCCCACTCTGCCATGACCCTGAGCAGCCTGAGAGATGGGTGTCCCTTCGACAGACAGCCTGGGAGGCAGAGGGTAGGCACTATTAGCACCTGCTCTGCATGTTAATCTAATTTAAACCCACAACAACCCCACGAGTGGCATGGATACTACCATTTTACAAAGATGAGGCTTACAGAGATTCTGAGACTTGTCCAAGTTCATATTGTGTGTGAAGAATTTCCTCCAAGAACACTTAGACCTCAAGTCTCCTGACCACTGTGTGCTCAGAGAACTCTGAGCTATACAATTGCTCCTGTAATGAGGTATCTGGGAAATATGCCCCTGACAAGGCTGAATGTGAGTTTTAAAGCTTTTAAAAATTATCTTTAGAGTCTTTGAATGGCTCTCTCTTTTTAGTGTAAATCACCTAGACATTAAAGACCTTATTGTATATTTATTAGTGTGTTATTCATACCATGGGGGAAAAGAGAGACGCTGACTCTATGAGTGACTTTGAAAGTGAGAAAAAGCAGGGCCTGAAATTAAATCACTGTGACATTGCCACTTGAGGGCATCAATTTCAATAAATGATCACCTTTTTTATTCCTGATCTTGTTTATCATGCAGGCAAGATTCGAGGAGAACTTTTGACTATGGAGGCTGAATGCCACAGGCTCTGATTTTCCCAGCTGGCAAGACTTGCCACATTGCCCTGGGCTGACTGAAGTTCAACCCAGAGCAGCCTGGGAAAAGCAATCAGGTCCCTTTTCAGAAGCAAATGCCTGGTGGCATCTGTCCACAGGTGCCTTACCCTGACACCACCTCTCACTCAGCCTGCCTACTGACAGGAACATTCAGGTTCTGTGTGTTAGTGGTGAAGGTATCAGTGGGTCAGTAGGGAGGTTCCTCTTTGCCCAGCGAGCAGGACTTTGGGGTAGGGAGAATTACTTCCTGTTGCCCTAGTTCTGGATGGCATCTGGAGATGGGTCACTGGCACTGCTGGGACAAATGAGGGGAGCAGAGGGCAGCCAGACTCTCCACTTTCGAAGGTAAGAAGCTGAGCCTGGGCAATGCTGTGGTTGTTCATAACCATGCTGCAAATTAGTGGCAGAATCAGGACTGAAACTGCACCTCCCGATGGCCACAAATCAATATCTCTTTTGAGTTAAATTACCTTGGCATATTTCCCATTAGGATTGTTACTGGTTTTAAATCTGAGGTCTTTGGTCAGAACTGACTGCCTTAAGTAAGAGCGGCAGCTGTGTGGGTACCCAGCATGAACACGAATTTTTCTTCACTTGGGGAGGGCAGCTGCAGATTTTCATCCACGGGCAGCGAGTTTCAGGGTTTCCTGATGCAGCCGGGCAGCTGGGCAGCTAGGAAACAGACCCCTCCAGGGTGCCACTGTGGAGATGAGTCCTGGCTTTGCCGTGAGCCTGCAGTTTTTTGTTTTTTGTTTTGTTTTGAGACAGAGTCTTGCTCTGTTACCCAGGCTGGAGTGCAGTGGCATGATCATAGTTTACTGCAGCCTCAAGCTCTTGGGCTCAAGCAAGCCTCCTCCTCAGCCTCCCAAGTAGCTGGGATTACAGGCACATACCATGATGCCTGGCTAACTAAAAGTATATATATATATACATACATACACACATACACATTATAGAGGTGGCGGGGCAGAGGGGGGTCTTGCCATGTTGCTGCCCTGGCTGATCTTGAACTCCTGGCCACAACTGACCCTCTCACCTTGGCCTCCCAAAGTGCTGAGATTACAGGCGTGAGCCTTTGTGCCTGGTCTGAGCCTGCAGTTTGACCTTCATCCCATCCCATCCTATCCCATCATTACATCACACCTCTGGGCTTCATATTCCCCATCAGGAAACCAACATGGAAAGGGGAGGAGATTAAACTCAAGTATCTTCTGGGTCTAGACAGAGGTTGAGGTCCTGCAGAAAGGTAAGGCTTTGTGCTGAAGAGAATTTCAGTTTACCACCACTCTCTGCACTTATTCGGGCTTTAAAATGCCCCAATAGCTTATCTTGGCTCAAGCCTGACTTTCCCCCATGACTTTAGGTTTAAAATGCCTTTTCAAGTATTAGCAATTCAAATGATTGGCAACTTCTATTTCCTCAGGGCCCAATTCTTCCCTCCACACACTGTGTAGTTCTGGTCACACATAATAAACTCCCCAGATACCCACAGCTGTGGGAGAAAGCCATGTGCTTGGAGAGGAAACAAGACTCGAGGTGGCCTTCTGGGCAGGAGCCCTGGTGAGTGTCTCCTATAGCCCAACATGCCGCCCACCCTCCAGCTTGCGTTCCTGCATCCAGGAGAGCACCCATTTTACACAGACAGTTGCTGCTGGATCCATCTTTCTAAGACACATCAGAATGGCAGTGTGGTGCAGCGGGTGGCTCCCTAGCTGGCTGCTTCTGCAGGATCTGTCACTAGCGATCTTAGCTCAGCCTCTTAATAATACAAGCTTCAGTTTGAAAACATCCACACAAGCATGTGCTGTTGCTATTCTGCTTGTGTCTTCCTTACCGGACTGGATGTTCCTTGTAAGCTGTGACCTTGTCGTCTTCGGCTGTGTCATCTTTGGCACGTACTACACAAGAGGCACTCAATCCACGATGGTGAAATGAATGTAAGAACCAAAAAGGACCTAGTGTTTATTAGTGGCAACTACAGCCAGGCACCACGTGGGCCATTTTCCATATGCCGTTTCAGAGCTCACCATTTTACCATGTTCATTCATTTCATGGGGAATTTATGGTCACTAATTTCTAGCTAAGATGTCCCATGCCTATGTGACTCTGTGACCAGCAGGCCTGGGCTGTTTGGCAGCCCGTTTCTCTGCTTCCTTGCTTCTCTGGTCATTCTGCCTGGGCAGATGAGCAGGCCGGGCACTCATCTGTCTGTCCCCTGCAAGATTCCTGCCAAAGTCAGGCAGCCTTGGCCGACGTGGCCACTCACGCTCTGTGATTCAATAGACCCCGTATGCTCTGCTGCTTTCCAGGCAACTAGGAAGGGAGCAGCTGCTGTACTTCTCCAACTGCCTTTCCCCTGCCTCCTGCCCCGGGGTGCTTCCAACCGGGCTGCTGCTCCCGACCCGCCCGTGCACGACAGCAGGTACCGCCTGCTCACGACTCAGTGGTTTCCAGGGAACTTGATGGCGTCTGACTTGTCATTCCCCAGCCCACTCCTCTGAGTCAGGCTCTCCCCAGCCAACTTTATTATTACAACTTCCTCCCTCATTACTACAAACACGGAATGTTGTTTTCCAGAGAGTGGTCCCCAAACCACCATCTCCTGTTATGAGAGGAAGCCAGCTCCATTCATAATCATCACAGTTGACGTCACCAGGATATCACTGTGTCCCCCTCGCTGCTCTGAGTGCTACGCTAATGAGGTCATCTTCAGCATTAAACTGAGTGAGCTTTCAGCAAGGCAAACTGCTGAGTAGTACAAATCCAGAGATTCTTGAGACCAGCAGTAACCCCATAATCAGTGAGCAAGCACATCTCCATCCTTTGTGATCCCAAACTCTGAACAGTGCAAAGCTGGGCAAGTTTTGATTTGCTGGGCAGGCGCCCTGTTCCTAGCAGCTGGCCAGGGCACCCACAAGAGCAGCTCTGCGCTGCAGTGGACAGTCTAGTGATTGTCCTTTCTGCTGCCACCTTCCACCCTCACCATATTGATCTCATGGAAGGTGAAGAGGCTGGCCCTGGCATCTTTAATTTAAATCTGGAATCACTCCTGCTCATCACTAAACTCTTCTATGGCCCTGCCACGGCTGGGGGAAAACATCACTGTACCTGAGACGCTGAAACTGGGGTCTAAGATGAAGCCCCTACAGATGTAGATGGCCCCAGACAAAGCCGTCAAGTCACTAAATTTGCCTCAGATCAATTCCTCTCTCCTGCTTAACTCACACCTTCCAGAGGACAGAGCAGCTCCTCTGGTGATGGAGCCATTGCCTTGGGAAGATGGTAAGTTAGGTGGCCAAGTAGACCTTGAGGCAGGTGGCCATGGCATCACATGGAGGGAAGGCTGCCCCTGAAGGCACTGCCATCACATGCCCCAGGGCTCATTTGTCTTGAAACATCAAATAATCAAAATCATCTCTCTCTCTCTCTCTCTCTCTCTTTTTCTCTCTCTCTCTCATAAGATTCTTTCGTATTTCCCTTTCTCTTTTCCAACTTCACCCTTTCTCCCTGAAAGGCTTTAGGTTTCCTGGAAAGAGTCCAGAGTTTGGACCACATCACTTCCTGTTTCCTCTCTCTGCCTCGGTTTTCTCCTCCTTTAAATGAGAATTCACTTGGTAGTTATGAACATAGGAAGGTAAAGAGGGAAAAACTATTTGCAAGACCCTATGGCCAGTCATACCTGAGGAGTTATTTTCCTGACTATGCCACATAGAGAAACAGGCCAAGCCACACAAGACATGCTAAAACCCCTCTGGCACACTCACGGGTATTTTCAGACTACCCTTCAGGGTGATCTCCAACTCCATGTCGTCCAGTGACATCAGTGAAGTCCCCCAACCACCACCAGCACCACAAGGGACTGACTGCCTGAAGGCTTAGTGGCCTCCAGCACACTCCCTGGTCTCTGCCAGGCCGGGTGGGGAAGGAAGGAATGCTGAGAGCAGTAAGTCAGACTATGCAGCTCTCAGAATATGAGCTGAGCAGACACCTATAGGATGGCACACAGCCCTGCTCTCAGCTGAGAGGCCATCCCATCTGGGCTCCTTATTGGAAAGCAAAGCCGTGCTGGAAGGAGACTCGGTGCCGGAGGACAGCTGGCTCCAAACAGGGAGCAGCCCAGACACCTGCCATGCCACACTGATACCTGGTGAATAGAGATATTCTCAGCCAGCCCAGAGAGGCATTTCAGAGGCAAGAAGATGGATATGCGTTTAGGAATGGGGAAAGCATTCTCTTTGATGCCAGGATTTCATTCCTGATGAGACAGCAGTTTGTAGTTCTTCTAACTGCAACTAAATACAGGTGGGCCAATGGTGGGGAGTGGGGAGGAGACTTTCAAGAAATTACCATGGATGCCATTCAGCTTTACTGGAAAAGCAACAGGCAGGATCTCTCCCCCACACTCCATGGGGATGGAGGGTGGGTAAGAGTCATCATTGCGGTGGGACCCCTCTGAAAAGGTATTCTCTTAGAAGGAAGCCAAGTCCCAGCATAGGTAGACATTTAGGATTTTTCTCCTGCAAACAAGTCACAAACGAGGATCCTTGTTGCTAATGTAATCAGATCTGGGGTCTCACTATGCTGAGGTCATGGGATGGTATTTATACTTATAGAATGGGAAAACAGAAGCCAGGCACACAGGTGGCCTGGTTCAAGTTTGCTTTCCAATGTCACTACCTGCAGAGGCCTGATGGATCACTGAGTAAGCAAGTATCTCCAGAAAGCTTAGAGGATTCCACTGCCCTACGCCTTGGTGGTTGTAACACAAAGCCCTGTTTCAATCTCTACTGAATTGACACTGGTGTAGTATCCATGACTGACCCTGCTCTGGGTTACCAAACTCCCATAGAACTTGCTTGGATGGCCAAAATACTTTGTCCTTTCTCTTCCTGCCCAACTTCTGCTGGTAAAACCCGGTTTCCACCATATTAAATTACTTTCATTTTGGCCTTTCAACATTTCTTTGCCTGTTTCCTTCTTGGCTTCATCTGAACTTTGAAAAATGAACATCTTTAACACCCACTCATGAAATGCCCACTCTGGCAGCTGGCCATCTGGCCTCTGGAAGGGCTACTAGCCAGGGCAGTCAGAGGGACCCACAAATCAGTACCCAAGATACTACCCAAGAGATATTAGTAGTAATTGCTCAAACTGGACCTACCAATTAAAGGACAATTGTGAATTTGTAACCAGATATCACAGACTCTAGAAATTCGTAGCCAAAAGCCAAATCACCTGGTATAAAATCAGTTTTGGAGATTGAGAAGTACTCACCCGTGCTTCCCTGGGGTGGGCATCAGGAGGATCTCTCTTGCAGCCTCGTTGTGGGGAAGCAGCTGGGCGACGTACCTTCCAGAGGGCTGCAGGTGTCTGTGCACCGACACGGCCAGCGTGCAGTGCTCGCTGCTGCTCCTCATCCATGGACTCAGGATGGTGTGCTTGGAGTCAGCAGAGGTGTTGAGGAGGAGGAAGGAGCCTGGAAAGAGACAGGGAAAATGAATCTGAAGATGTGTTCAGGTAAGACCAGTGGTAGCTCTGTGGCAGGACTCAGAGACAAATAGCATCAAAGTCAGAGACGCTGGAGGCCATTATCTCCTTCTCTGCATGCGCCCAGCCTTCTTCCTCCTCGCTTAGATTTTCTTTGTAAATAGTATAGCCTGATGCAGAGGGACAGTGGTTGGGGACATGGGCCCTATAATCAGGCAGAACAAGGTTCTGACCTTAGCTCCCCTACTTCCTACCTCTGCATCCTAGAGCCTTAAGTGTTTCATCTGTAAAACAGGACGAAAAACATCTATGTCGGAAGACGCCTGTTCCTTCCCTTACTAGTTGAATGATCTTGGGAAAAGCATTCACTTTCCTAGGTTTCGGTTTCCTCCTGTGTAAAATGGGGTGAGAGGGCTGGCTGAACTCAATAATCTCTTAAGGTTCATTTCTGCTCTTGAGTCTATGAGTCATGTGAACTTACAGCTGGTCTCCACAGAAAAAGCCCTACGAATCCCCCCTGGCGTCACGCCCGTGGCAGAGTTTCCCTCTGGGGCGAGGCAATCCTGATTCCAGTAGCACAGGCCAAGTGACCTGCAAGAAACCTACATTCATGGGGATGACTGTCAGTATAAAACCACAGTGCCATTATATTGTTCCAGGCATCCCTCTGATACTAATTTTACTTGCTGCACTTCTGCATTGAAGTTTTGGACCATTAGATGCTGCTCCTTTTGCAGTGGAAATCGATATCAACAAGATCCCTGACTTCCACAGTGGGAAGCAGCTCATGAGTACTCAGTCTTCTTAAACTACGCCTGGCAAGGTCTCCTTCTGCAGATAACCCAATTTCCCAAATAGGCAAATAAACTAGCAGCCTGCAATAAACAATGGTGCAGATAAAAGAGGGGGATTCCTACCAAGGCAAAGCATTATTCAAAAAGAAGGTATTGTTCCAGGAATTGGAGATTTGCAACATTCTTAAAGTAGGCAAAAGCGACTTCTGGTTAAAATCAGGTTGAAGGAAGCACAATCCTGTGTCTGAGCTGGATCAAGAACATGAACCCACTGTACTGGTTGGGAAGTTTCAGCATGGCGTATGGGCATGAGAAAAGTGCTCTATGAAAGTACTAGAGCCGTCAGTAAATCACCTACATTATTACAGTATTTTGTGGTGGAGGAGACATTTTTGTCATGGGCACGGAAGGAAAAAAAAAGGGATTAGAACCAAAGACAAGGAATTGGGGCGATCATCTAATTCAGTCCCCTTGATTTCCTAGAGAAGCAGACTAGAGATTCAGATAGGGAAATGACTGGTCCAAAGTCTTAGTTTGAAGGTTAAGAGCAGACTCCAGGTTTCTGGACTCCTAAACAGCCCTCTTCGCCTTGTATCTTTCTCACTGGCCTGCTGTATACTTCAGCCTAAAACATGGCCAAAGTACCCTGTGGCCAGGATGTATAGCTTTGGAAGTCAGAGGGGTAGGAAGGGGAATGAGAGGCACATTGGCACCAGACCAAATCCATTTATTCAGTCCCTTCCTTGCCCCATTCTGCTCTCAGATTCCATTTATTGGATGCCTATTTTGAGCAACATTCAAGCACTGGCTTTGCCCTGAGGACACAGACGTGAACCAGGCACAGTTGTGGCCTTCAGGGAACCCCAGGTCTGGCAGGAGTGAAGAGATGTCTGCAAGAACTATCAGCACAAATAGAGGTCATAAAGTCAGACACACATCCAGGCAAAATACTTTGGGAGCCTTCAGGAAGGAGGAGACAGGAGGTCCAGGTGGGAAGATCCGTAAAGAAGAAGATCTTGGAGCCAGGTCTTACAGGGAGAGAACAACAAAGATACTGGCAGAATGGACTATGCAGAAGTTGAAGGGAAGAGGAGTAAAGACATCAAGGTAGATTATGTTTGGCTGCAGAGCAGGATGCGGGACAGAAGACTGGGAAACAAGAAAGGCCAGGGTGGCAGGTGGTAGAACCAGACCATAGAGAGCATTGCTTCCTGGCTGAAGATTTCTAGCTTTATTTTGTGGATAATAGAGAGCCAGATACTTTGAGCAGGAGAATGGCATCATCAGAGTGGTGCTGCAGGAGAACTGATCTGGTATGGTAGGGGAAAGGGGGAATTAAGATGGACCGAATCTCATCTTGCACCGCAAGTCCACACAAGGGCAAGAATGTGACTAAATGCAAATTTGAAGTGTTTACTATGTTACTGTTGTGAGCAAAGGCAATGTGTTGAGGGTGGATGACTGGGGTTTCCAATACTAGGGTAGTGTACAGAGCACGTGAGGACCCTGGAAGTATCTCTGGGGACAAAGTCTTACTCCAGATTCTTTGGGGGTGTGGTCTGAGGTTAGGATGAAGCCAGTCCCATGTCCGATAATAATTTACACATAAGGGAACAGCAACTGTGCCCTGGCCTGAGATCATTCTCTGATGTTCTCAAGTTGGCAGAACGTTGAATAGAAAGCAATTTTTTGAGCTACTGAAGGGAAGAACGGGGGCAAAGTGAAAAAGGTATCCCCCTTCTTCTCAGAAAGATTACAGTTGCATGCATGTGGACATGTACAAGAAGCTCAAAAATCCAGCTGCAGGTATGTGTTGGGGTACTGGGATTAGGGGGTTCTTCTTCTGTTGCTGCTCCTCTCCACCCTTGGGTATGGTCATGCATGTAAATTTTTTCCCCATAATTTGGTACCTCAATAATGGAATCTTTCAAAGCTGACTGAAAGATAAATTATTTTTCCAGTTCTAATATGTGAGATGATATTTATATGAATCTTATTTTCTGCAACCAGACTATCAATAAGTGACTGAGCTTAAAGTATTTTTTACTCTCCATGAAACTCTATAGTTGAGAGCTATCTCTTCATCAGCAGCTTTCCTCTACCAAAAAAAGGGAAAAATACATTTCATAAACTCCTTGGGATATTGTCAGTATAAATCTTTTAAAGTCAGTAAGAATTTATCTCTCCTCTCTCTCTTTTCTGTTCCCTATTTATTTGGCTCTGGATAGCTTGGTGCTAGGCGAAGCCTCCTGGGGTCCTTTCTAATTAAGAAGGATGGTCTAGCAGCACACAGACCTTCACCCAGTGTGGTCATGGGAGAGTGGAGAGGCAGATCAAAGAGCTCTGTTCATACAGCACCACGACCATGTTTCTTTTATTATGCATTGTGTTGACACGTTTAATGATTAAATATGAAATGGTTATTATTTTTACCTCTGGTCACCAGTATAGGAATGTGCTGCTCTCATCCCAACCAGCAGGGCTCAAATTATGGGCCAAAACCCAAGGGTCACTAAATTAGCGGTCAAACTCTTTTATATCTGTTCAGTTATTGACCTTCGACAAATTATTCAAGCACTTTAGATAGTTTGCTCAAATTTAATATAGGCAGAGCCTACCTCACATGGCTGTTGTGAAGATTAAATTAAATAACAAGAATCATGTGGGCGGTACTATACCTGCTTAAGGTAGGTACGTAATAGACAGCAGTTCCCTGTGTTGATGAGTGTCTTAATCTGGAATTCCTTTGATCTAGGACTAAACCTGGAATCAGAAGGACTGAATTAGAGTAGCTCTGCTACTGCCAAGCTTCCTTTGTAAAATGAAAGGGCTGGATAGAGCCTCTCTAAGGATTCTTACAGCCCCAAACTGTCAGTAATTCTATCTGCCTGCCTAGAATAGTATTAATCTAAAGAAATTGAGTCAACTCTCCAAGCCCCCAAGTCCTAAACTCTTCTTCTCGTAATTCACCTCTCTGAGGGTTATATACCAACAATTTTAATCAATTGGCCAAATACTCCATGAACTTTCCTGCCAAGACGTCAGGAAGTAAGCTGTGGTTACCTGCCCTGCCTTCCTCTCTCCCAATTTACACAGATACATCTCTAGGAAGGGCTCCTGTGCTAGCATCATTTGTTTCTCAGATGTTTCTGCGATAAGGCTGCTACCACCTCTAAGTGTCTGGTATGCAACACAATGCCTGCCATATGGTAGATACTCAGTGATCCTAAAAATCAAAGTAATGTGGTGGTAACATGGTGATGTGGTTTGGATGTGTTTGTTCCTCCGAGTCTCATGTTAAAATGTGATTCCCAGTGTTGGAGATGGGGCCTGGTGGGAGGTTATTGGATCATGGGGATAGATCCCTCAGGAATGGTTTAGCTGCATCCCCTTCATGTAAGTGAGTTCTCACTCAGTTAATTATGAGAGATCTGGTTATTTAAAAGACTCTGGACCTCTCCTCCTTTCTCTCTTGCCCTTGCTCTCACCAAGCATGCTGGCTCCTTGTTGCCTTCTGCCATGATTGTAAGCTTCCTGAGGCTCTCACTAGAAACAGATGCCATTGTCATGCTTCCAGTACAGCCTGCAGAACCATGAGCCAACTAAGCCTCTCTTCTTGATAAGTCACTCAGTCTCAGTTATTCCTTTACAGTGATACAAGAATGAACAAATACAGAAAATTGGCACCGAGGAGTGGAGTTTTGCTATAAAAAAAAAACTGAAAATATAGAAGTAACTTTGAAACTGGGTAATGAGCGGAGGTTAGAATTTGTGGGGTGGGGAGGGGCGGCGGGGGGAGGTGCTCAGAAGAAGACAGGAAGATGAGGGAAAGCTTGGAACTTCTTAGAGACTACTTATATGGTTTTGACCAAAATGTTGATGGAAATATGGATAGTGAAGACTAGGCTAAGGAGGTATGAAATGGAAATTAAAAAGCTATTGAGAACTAGAGTAAAGGTAACCTGTGTTACACCTCAGCAAATAGTTTGGCTCCATTTATGTTCATGCCTTAGGGGTCTATGGAAGATTGAACTTAAGAGTGATAACTCAGGGTATGTGGCAAAAGAAATTTCTACATAGCAGAGTGTTCAAGAGTGGTCTAGCTGCTTCTAACAGTCCATGCTCAGATATGGTAGCAAAGAAATGACAAACCTGAAACTTATATTTAAAAGGAAAGCAGAGCGTAAGGGTTTGGAAAGTTTGTAGCCTACTCGTGGTAGAAAGGAAAAGAACATTTTCAGGGGAGGAATTCAAGTTGCCTATGGAGCAACTTGCTAAAGTGATTAGCAGAACTAAAAGGGAGCCCATACTATTCAAGACAATTTAAAAAAGGCCTCAAGGGCATTTCAAAAGTTTTTGAGACAGCCCCTCTGATGACAGGCTCAGAGACCTAAGAGGAAAGAACGGTTTCAGGGGTCAGGCCCAGGGTGCTATTGCCCTGCACAGCCTCATGACATTGCTCCATACATTCTGGCTGTTCCAGCTGTAGCCATGGCTCAAAAGGCTGCAGGTACAGCTCCAGATGCCACTTTGGAGAGAATAAGCCATGCTTCCATGTGGTGCTATGCCTACAGGTACACAGAATGCAACAGTGAAGAAGGTTTGGCAGCTCCCATCTAAATTCCACAGGAGGTATGGGAAAGCCTGAGTGCCCAGGCAGAAGTCTACCACTGAGGCAGAGCCCCCACGAAGAAACTCTACTAGGTCAATGTCAAGGGAAAATGTGGGGTTGGAGCCTCTACACAAAGTCCCCACTGGGGTACTTCCTAGTGGAGCTGTGGGAAGGGGGCCACTGCCCTCCATATCCAAGAATGGTAGAGACACTGGCAGCTTATAACCTCAGCATGGAAAAGCTGTAGACACTCAACTCCAATCTGTGGGAGCAGCCATGGAGGCTGTACACTGCAAAGCCACAAGGGTGTAGATGCCTAAGGCCCTAGGAGCCTATCCCTTGCACCAGTGTGCCGTGGGTGTGAGACATGGTAACAAAGAAGATTATTTTGAAGCTTTAAGATTTAATGACTGCCCTGCTGTGTTCCACATTTGTGTGATGCCTATCACCCTTTCTTTTGGTCAATTACTCCATTTTGGAACAGGAATGTTTACCCAATGCCTGTACCACTATTGTGTCTTAGAAGCAAATTACTGGTTCTGATTTTATAAGCATATAGGTAGAAGGAACTTGGCCTTGAGTCCCAGATGAGGCTTTGGACTGTGGACATGGAACATCTGTGTTAATATTGGAATAAGTCAATACTTTTAAGGAACTATTGTGAAAGCATAACCATATTTTGAAATGTAAGGACATATTTGGGGGGCCAGGAGTGAAATTAATATGGTTTGGATGTGTTTGTCCCTCAAAATCTCATGTTGAAATGTGATTCTCAATGTTGGAGGTGAAGCTGGTGGGAGGTGATGGGATCATGGAAGGAAATCCCTCATGAATGGTTTAATACCATGTTTATTACCCTTGGTGATAAGTGAGTCCTTTCTCAGTGAGTTTTGTGAGATCTGGTTGTTTAAAAGAGTCTGGGACCTCCCCATTCTCTCTTGCTTGCTCTTGCTCCCACCGTGTGACATGTTGGCTCCTTGCTGCCTTCTGCCATGAGTGTAAGTTTCCTGAGGCCCTCATTAGAAACAGATGCCATTGTCATGCTTCCAGTACAGCCTGCAGAACCATGAGCCAACTAAACCTCTCTTCTTTATAAGTCACCCAGCCTTAGGTGTTCCTTTACAGTGACACAAGCATGGACTAATACACATGACAAGGAATCAAATAGCACAGAATAGCTTATAATGATCTTTTTTAACTGTCTGTAACCTCTGTCCCACCTGATCACATTCCATACGCTGGAAAAAACTTTTCGCAAGGATTTCTAATTTCTTTAGGTGGCTGCCTTCATAATTCTAAATATTACAGTCATAGTTTTACTTGCATGTGTGACAACTTTAGACATGGACAGGACAATAAGAAAAATAACAATATCCCTTTTATAATTCTTAATTTTTAAAACGTTCTTGATTTTTAAAATTATCTTTCTTTGCTTACTTTTTTAACGTCACATGATATATTTATGACTTGTTCCATTAGCTCCAGACAGTATCACTTGACTCTCCTCACTATAAAGATGAGGCTATTTAGTCTTCCTGCCCTTCCTTGTAATTTTTCTCCTCCACACCCTCCTCCTACATCAGCCGTACTTTTCCTTTACTTTGTTAAGATTGTGTAAGAACGATTAAGTCTTTTGTGTTTTGTTTATAGGTTGATGTTAAGGGTTGAAAATCAATAAACAGACTTTTTATGATGATGGCTATATATTTCTCACTGCAGTGAATAAGGGTTGTATTTATAATCTCTCTGTACATCCAAGAATGCATTCTACTCCAAGCAGGATGTATTTCCAGCAACAGGATCAAATGAATTCTCAATCTTGCATTGTTACTTGTCAAAATTGTGGCATGTTTTTATTTGTCTCATATTTGAAATAAGTCTTGGTATATGTTATCAGTAATAATTAAGATTATTATGTTAAATTGTTGTATGCCACAAAAATAACCAAATTTTCTTTCCAATTGTGTTTTTAACTATAGCTATTTCTGTCTTTTTTCATCTACAATTATTTTTACTTTGATTATTCTTAAAAAAAGGTTTATAACAACCTACTGTCCAAAATTCGCTTCTTCTTTGAGATAATTCATTGAAAAGACTCTGACAGGTACTCTTGAACACAGGTATTTTGATAACTTTGGAGATCATGTCATTGGACTAGGTAAAAAACATTCAAGTTTCTAATTTTAAAAATCTGACATATTCACGAAAACTGCCAACACAACATTTAGTGGGACAAGAATTAATTACATGGGACTAAACTTGAGAGGACTGAAATAATTTTCAATGACTTCTTTTTCTTTAAAACATTGTTGACTCTTTCCATGTTTTATTTTCTAAAGTTAAGAAAACTTTTTCTTTTGAGCTACATACAGCTTACAACAATAACTGGGTAAAGTATAGTTTTGTGAGCAAAATTAAAACATTTAGTTTTCTCTTTACCTGATTTCTCCAGAATTTTGAAAAGTTGTGAGTATTCTTAATTTATGGCAGTATAATTATTTATGTAAGTTCAATCAGAATCTGTTTTCTATTGTAGGACAGAAATTGGATATAGTGATTATCTTACCAAGGCCTTGACTGAAATGGTATATTTTCAAATATGATCAGACTGCTTTGAGGAATTGAGATTGACTTTATTGAGCTGATAAGAAACCCTTTAAAAAGTCTGACCTGATACCTTTTTTACACAGTTTCTTTATAAGGTTCCTGACCTGTGGTAAGTAAAATATGTCACTTCTGTCAGGCCCAGAAACCTCAAGATATTTTGAGACCTTGAGAAGGAAAAAACTCACCCAATTTGTACAGGTATTACAGATATAGATTAGTGGCACATCTTTAGCTTGGCTTTCTAGCCTCGAGGTTTTAAAAAGTCTAATCTTAGATTACTTGTAAAAATGTTCCAATAGAGTTAACTTATAAAACCCTCTATGGCCAATCACTGTTCTTGCTACACTTTATACAAATAGGCCAAATTTTATCAAACTAATACTTATTTTGCAAATAAGATTGTCCTGCCATCATTTGTCTTTGGTAGAAATAAAGAACTAGAGAGAAAAATTATGGTTTTTAAAAAATCCCTATAGATTTTTTTCTCTCTTCATAACCCTGTTATGAGATTCTAGTCTCACCCATTGTTTTTGAGTTTTTATTATTTTCTCACAATTTAGACTGAATCCTGAATTCTTTCTTGGCTACAAGACTCCAAAATAACATTTTCAATTTTTCTTCCATTTTTCTAACTTGAAATTATTAGAAATTAAAACTATGCTTTTCCTAAAGCCCTGCAGACTAAAGATAGGCAACTTAAATAAAATTCAAGAAAAATGACCACAGCAAATTATATATAAACAGCCTTCATGCCCAACAATATATGGACTACTTATAAAGTTCATTTAACCATACAATTCAAACTACAATCCAGAAATATGTGTCAGATTGTCACTGAAATCTGAAGATGCTTCAGAGGCTCTAAAAAAAGTAGTTTATAGACTATTCCAGACATTAGCTTTTCTTTCCTTTTTCCATAGGAATACCTCTTAATTATGATCTGTTTGCCAGCATCATATATAGAGCCTAGTCCACCTGCAACGCCACCTCCTGGAATAGAACACAACTGTTTAACCAAACGGATCTATGCTCATGAATAAAAGACTGATTCAAAGAGAGATGGGATAATATATGTAAATGTAGTCTTTTTTGCATATCCCAGTTTGTTTTCCCACTCTTTTGTCTATCTCTATCTAAGAACCTCTAACCCAAATCTCCCCAAAGCTATCAATTTGGTTTTTAATATGTGAAACTTTTTTTTCTGAGACAGAGTCTTGCTCTGGAGTGCAGTGGCATCATCTCAGTCCACTGCAACCTCTGTCTCCCAGGGTCAAGATATTCTCCTGCCTCAGCCTCCCAAGTAGCTGGAATTACAGGTGCGCTACCATACTTGGCTAATTTTTGCATTTTTACTAGAGACAGGGTTTCACCACGTTGGCCGGGCAGATCTCGAACTCCTGACCTCAAGGGATCTGCACGCCTCAGCCTCCCAAAGTTCTGGGATTACAGGCATGAGCCACCACACATGGCCAAATATGTGAAACTTGTTAAAGTTTTGAAGTGGGGACTGATGGAAATAAAAATATTTTACTCCAAAGCATATTTCTTTGACATAGTTTCAAACGGCTACTTGGAGAGCCAGGAAACAAAAGTATTCCTGCAAAGCTGTCTTTTGTGGGAAAGATCTGCTTCTGTAGAGAATCTGCACTGATGCAACCTCGTCCGGCTCTTCCCTTGTCCAGAGCTAGGAAAAATTAACTGAGAGGTTGACACCTTTAAAGTCTGAAAAAAACATTTATTATCTATTCTATTTGAAAGCCACTACCTGTGAGATTTCATCTACACAGCAAGATCACCTTTGCTAGCCAAGCCTCCTGGTCTCTTCCTCCTATAACCTGTCTTGCTACCACGACCTGTTTTTGGTCATACTCTAAGTCTCCATTCTTTTTGTAACTTCAAGATGGTAAATAAGCTTATGCATCCCACTGCGGGGTGAGTTAATCACTCTGTGACTTTTCCTTGTGCACCCATTAATAACCTGGCGTGCTTTTCCTCCAATTAATCTGCCCTTTATGGGTTAATTTTCCAGTGAATCTTCAGAGGGAGGCATAGGGGAAGTTTTCCCCTGGCCCCAACATAATCAGTATTTTTTTTTTCAGTTGTCTTTCCAGGAATTTCTAGCTGATTTTTTTTCTATTCATTTTATATCTGCCTTCTTTACCATATCACAAATGCATCCATATACTCTTTGAAAAAATTACTCCCTTCTTCTTGAAGATACTGATTTCCTCTTATGATTTGAATCAATTGCTTTCTGGGCCTATAGTACAGCTATTATTCTGAAATTTCTTTTCACTGGGTCTTTCATGTTAGTCCTACCATCCTCAGACAACTTCCTCAGGGGGAAATTTCTTTGTGAATCTTTGAATATTTGAAATATTTATTTCATTACTTTTATTTGGTGGTAGCTTTTCTGGTTATGGTTTGTAGATTAGAAACTTTGCCTCAAAAATTTAAAGATCTAGCTTCAGTGTTTTCTAGTGTCACTGTTACTGAGAAGAAGTCTAATGTTGGTTTTATTTGTAATTTCTTTGTAATTGATCTGTTTATTCTCTTTGGAAGCTTTTGGGATCTTCAACTTTAAAGTTCTAAAATTTCAATACAATGTATCTAGGGATGGATCTATATAAAAATTCATCCATGGCATTTTGCAACGTATCTAGCTATAGAGCTATACAAAAATTTATCTGTGACATTAATCAGAAAACACAGGCCTCTTTCATCTCTAGCAAATCTTGTTTTATTATTTCTCTGATAATTTAATTACCCCATGCTTAATCTTGAACCTTTCTTAAGACATTTATCTTTCAAGTTAGCTTCTGTTAGTTGTCTGATTTATCTTTGTTTTCTCTGGGGTCAGCTTTTTTTTTTTATGTTGATCTTTCGTTTTCTCTTTTCTTCTCTTATTTTTAAACAGAAGAAAAAGCATACAAATTTATTTATGTGCAAATGCACGGAAGGCACACAAAATATGAGACTTGAAAGACCAGAGGACTGAAGTTTTTATACTGTGCAGAAGTAAATAGAGGTTTGGAGCTCCTGGAGAGAAGTGGCAGCAGATTATGGAAGGGTGAGGGGAGGAAACTCGTGACAAGAAAAGGCTGTCTTGCCGTGCATGATCTTTCTTTTTCATGCTACTGGGTTATTCACATGTTGGGTGACCATTGATCATCCTGTCACATTTAAACAGGAGAGGCTAGGGAGGCTAACAGAAGCTATATGTGTACAGATGGTGTTTGTCCTCTATGCAGAATTTGCCTGATGGACAGTGTCAGGGGCAAGCCACTTTGCAGGTGACTGCTTCCCAATGGCAGCCCAAAGGGTGCGTCACCCTGGGTATGAATACTCCCACTGGCAGCCATAAGTCTATCACTCTACTTGAAGTTTTAGAAGATTTTTCTTACCCATATGTTTAAGCATCCTGCTACCTTATGCTTTGGGAAAACAAAGGCCATTTGGGTTTACTATAGAGAAATTTCCATTCTTCCTCTTTACCCTCATCTTTTCTTTCAGGTAATCCCTTACCTGTACTCTCAGCGGACAGGACCCCTCCTCTGTTCTAAACCTCTTTGGCACATTCTGGGATATAGCCACTTTATCTTCTCCATGGACAGCTTCTGTCTTCCCTTTGTGCTCTAGAAACTGCTCATGCCTCCCCTCCTGCTCTGTCTGCTATTCAGAATTTGTTCCTCCATTGACATTCCTCTGTTTAATATAACTTTAGTGGAATCTCAAAAGAGGAGACAAATGTTCAATCCACCTTTCTGAACCAGAGGCCTCTTAATCATATTCTCTCAGTGAGAACATGAATACGCACGTGCATGGATGGCTGGATTTCCATCTCAATCAAACAGGATCCAGGCATCATTGGCTAATTGTCCATAGTGCAATAAACTATTAAATCATTATTATAAGCTATTACTCATTCAGTTGATCACAATGCCACTCATGTTAGGTGGGAACTAAGGAAAAACAGATTGGATTGGAATCTGGACAGAAGGAGTGCAGTATAGTGCATGCAGGCCTCACCCAGATGCATGCCCCGAGCTGCAGTGCTGGGGAATAATGCTGTGCCAGCTGCAGAGTACCTTCCACAGAACACCAGCCCCATGGATGTCAACAGGTATTATGAGAAGGCTCTGGGGGCAAATGGGTCTCAGGACTCCTGGATTCAACAAGAAGTAAACAGGCTCTTAACTGAAGGACTTCTCAGAGCCTGGATATGCCAATAACAGTTGTGGCTCTTCAAGAGTGGAATATAAAATGAAACATTTCCCAAACTCCTTTGTGCACAGAACCCTTTTGTTATTGTGTATATGTTCATTGGAACACACTTTGGATACCCTCCTCTAATCTATCTCTGCTGCAAAGACCATTTGCAGAAAGGAAGAAAGAAAAAAATCATGGAAAAAAAAGGAGAAACAATATATCCGTATCTATCTATGTCAATATCTATGTGTATGTCTAATCTGTATCTACATCTGTATCATCTCTTAAGTCTTTTCTGCTTGTCTGACTTTCAAACTATCCTTTCATAAGACCTCAGCTCCTTCTGGCAGAATCGTGCTCCCGGAAATGCTCCTCTGAATTACTGCACTGGCCTTGCTACCTGAGGAGACTTAAAATGCTACATTCCATATCTGACTTTGAGAATGTCATAGCTAGACATAAACATGATTGTCACGTTGCTTAATCGCTTGTTGTACTGGGGAGAAAACCAAGAAGCAAAGAAGTTCAGGACTTGCCCAAGGTCACACTGTATATTAGTGGTGGCTCTGAAATTAGAAGCAAGGTTTTCAGACTTCTGTCCAGTAGAACACTCACTGGGTATATGCCTGTCCATGACAGAAATCTACAGAGATGTTTCAGTCAAATGCCCTGTGGTTTGGTCCCCAGCTGCCTGCGGATGTTACATTCACTTCTCAACACTCTCACCGCTCTGTGGATTAGGCCCAGCAGCTGGTCTCAAGTTCTTCTTTCTGACTGTCCTCAGAGGTCACAGACTAATGTGTGGGCAGGTGGGACCCAGACAGTGGGTCCTCCTTCTGAAATCACTCACAGGGCGCAAATGGCCTCAGCATGGCTGAGCAGTATTTGAGGGTTTCCTTTGTTCATGTGGTCTTATGAATTGTTAAACTGGGGTCATTGAAAGAGGCCTCTGATTGTTTATTTTTTTTCAAATTTGAATTCTACTATCCTATGTAGTCTCAACTCATGTTTTAGGTATTACAGCAGAATTTTGACATTTAGAATAAGGAGTAGGTGAGACCGTCCTCACTGGCATGTTTTGCCTAATATTGAGATAATGGAAAGACAAAACCTCAAAGATCTAGAGGCTCTTGGAAATCATTTGGTCCAACCTGTTCACCTTGCAGGCGAGGAAACAGTGCAGTGGGTGAAGAACGATGCCTGGCTTCCATAGTAGAGCTGAGCTATGTGGACACCCAGCTCCTGTGCACGTTCACTGTCTCCCTTTGTCTTGATGTCAAATATTTGGAATTAGCTCTGTTACCCTCCCCCACCAGGACTTACACGTATTGCTGTTTTGCACCTTCATTTGGAAGCACTTTGAAGAGAAATGGTATTACTTTACATTTGAGGTCGAATCATTAGAAAAACCCAGTGTGTTCATTAAGAGAGAGGAGTAGAGGGAGTTGATTTTTCTTGACAGTATTATTAATCTTAACATAATGAGTTCATTGTAGCCTAGAAGTAGTAGTACAGTTCGCACAATTAGCAAACCTCTGCAAACTGAAAAGGCAAAACAACCTTTCAGGTCCAACTTATCCAAGGCAGAAATTCCCTAGAAATAATACCTATTTATGCTCAGGTGTATGTGTAGGAAAGTATGTGTTTTTGCATGTGCATATATATGTGTACATCGATAGATGGATACACATAAACATACACATATGTATGAATGCATATATATCTGTGTGGCAGGGAGTATGTTTTTATATATTCTCTCTTATATCTCTGACCCTGTTAAAAAATAAACCATTTTTAGGCAAGACACTAAGGTGGTATTTTTACATCAATGGATTGCATTTAGAAAGAAAGAGACAGAGCCAATAATCTCTACATACTGTATGCGTGTCCTCGGGTGTCAGCAAAAAAAGATAATAAAAGGCAAAGCAAATAAATAGAAAGAAACAGAAGACAAAGTGCTGAGAAACCCTTTTTCCCTAAGAGCTCATTTTGGTAATCTTCAAGGAAAATAGAAAAGCACTTGATCTGAAGAGAGAGAGAAAGGGGAACCAAATGAAAACTAAAGAATTGATTTAATTCAATGAGAAACGGGAGGACAGAGAGAGAAAAGCACCTGCTGGAGGAGGATGACGGAAGGGAGGGAGCCGGGCGAAGAGCGTGCCTCCAGCGAAGCAAAACCCACCCGAGAGAGGGAAGCGCAAAGACAAGTTTCCGCTTTTCCACATGGGATTTTTAGCTCTGGATTTGGACTGTTTTTTGCTTTAACACCCGGACTGCTCAATTTTTGCTTTAACACCCAAATGTCAAGGGCTAAACATCTTTCATGTTATTTTTAACATTTTTGCTAAGAGGTAGCAGGTTTTATGGCTTTTTCTGGGCACTTCATTGATTTTTTTAATTAAATATTTTTTAAAGGTTTTTTTTTTTTTTTTTGCCCATTTCTTGCAGTAGTCTCATAAAACCTCAACCTTCTTATAATAAGTTCTGATGTTCCATCCACTGTGGCTCTCAGACACCCCCTGCTGAAGAAGGAGCATGGAACGTGCGTGGATGTTAATAACCAAGCCACACAGCCGAGAAGCAAAGGGAAGCTGAGAATGCATCACTGTGTGTCACCTGCTGCCACTCTGGGACAGCTGCATGGGGCACCCAGGCACCTCACTCATTCTTCTTCATTTTATGGAAGAGTCAATGCATATGCAGGAAGGTGAGGTATCTGCATGGCGAGATGGCCAGGCTGGGTTCTCAAAGGTTCTAGAATGTTCCAGCCTTCTGCTAACAGGTCTTTCCACTTCCAGCCTAACCTTCCTCCCCATACATTCTGTACATAGAAGCCAGAACCATCTTTTTACACTTAATTTAGGTTATTGTTTTCTTCTTTTAAACTCCAATTTCTTCTCACTGACCACAGATTAAAATAGGAATTTTATAATATAATCTATAAGAAAGGCCAGAGGGGAACTGAACTGTCATAGAATTCATAGGCTAACTCACTCAGGTTCCCAACCAGCTTCCTTCTCTCTTGCCTTCTTCTTTTATTGAGACTGGAAATTTTTAAAAATGACTTGATTTAACCAGGCTTCCGTGCAGATAGAAACAGCCATGTGACACAGTTCTGGTGGTGAAATGTAAGCATAATGAAGCTCATTCAGTTGCGAGAGTCAGCAAATAAAAATATAGGACACCCAGTTTGATGTGCATTTCATATTAATAATGAATAATTTTATTTGTAAAAACGAATCTCAAATGTTGCATGAGACATGCTCAAGCTAAAAAACAATTTTGTTGTTCATCTGAAACTCACATTGAACTGGGCACATCCTGTGTTTTATCTGGCAGCCCTCCATGCTGGGAAAAGTGGGGAAAATTTCCCCTTTCTGCTTCTTTCTTCTTTTACTGTCTAGAACGTGAACATAATGCCTGGAGGTGTGGCAGCTGTCTTGTAACTAGGGAGAGACAAATATGGTATGTGGACTAGTAAAGTAGTAAGTGTTAAATCACTAATGGTGTCACTGGATATCTGTGCTAGTGCTCAGCTGCCTGTCTCCGCTCTTCTTGTTGTGGGAAGCACAAAGCAAAACACCCAAGATCCTTATCTGGCTAAGCCATTGCAGCGAAGGCTTCTGCGGTTTTGGAGCTGACATTCTGTGAGCACAGGGATCTTGTTTTTCTTGGGTCAGGACTCACTAGTACATAGGACAATGCCAAGTACAGTGTTTCTTCAATAAACATTTGCTGAATCAATAAATTAATAGCATTTAACAAGAAAGTGGCTAACTCTGTTATTTTCTTATATCTTACCTAAAGCAGTGTCATATTTCTTATTTACCTTGGGGAGGATATTTTTCCTTTTTGAATTGACTAGTAGCTACAGAGGGTTATTATTTGCCACACAAAACAAATAAATTTTTAAAATTCCTTGAAGTTTGGACTCTTAAGATCAGTGTTTTTCAAACTGTGGTTTGTAACCCATTAATGGACCATGAAATCAATTTAATGGGTCATGACCAGCATTAAATAAAGAGGAAGAGAAGGAGGAGGAGGAGAAGACCAGCAGGAGGAAGAAGCATAATTAATTTATAAAATATCCTCATTATAACTCTCCTTTGGGAAATAACTGTGGCTACTGAGCTACATGTTCTCTCACACACACACACACACACACACACACACACACACACAGAGGCATATGTGTCTTGTGTTGTGATGTGAAATAGAAATATATTTCTTACTGTGGATCACAGTTTAAAAAAAAATTGAAAGCCAGGCTCAAGATGAGTAGTGTTGAATTTAAAATGTCCATATGTGGAAATCACAGTGCCTTAGCCAACTCTTGTTCCTGAGCCAACTCTCATTAGTTGGGTGACCTTGGAGGAGAAGTAATCTATTTGGACAGCATTTTATGATTTGTAAAACTCTCTCATGCAATCTTACAACAACCCATTGAAATAGATGCTACCTCAGTTGTAGTTGTGTGTCTAATAATGGCAGCCAATAGCTGCATGTGGTTTTGAGTATTTGATATGGCTGACATGACTGAGGAATTGAATTTATTTTATTTAATTTTAATTAATTTAAATTTACGTACTGATACTTAATCCAGTTGGAAAAATATGTTTGAAACAACTTGGGTATGTGAATATCATTTTCCAACTATAAATTTTATAAAATACATATCAAGTATTTCAGATGAAAATTTAGTCTCCAAATTGAAATGGGTATCAATATAAAATGCACACTGGATTTCAAAGATTTAGTACAAAAATCATACAATGATTTTTAATATAAAAGTTTTATTAATAACTTTTATATTAAGTACAAGTCAACATGAAAATATTGGATCTATTGGGTTAAATATTTATTGAAATGAAGTTCTTTTTACTTCTTTTGATGTGGTTTCTAGAAAATCTAAAAGGACAGCTTTGGCTCATATTATATTTCTGTTAGCACTACTTTAAGGTTTAAGTATCTCACCCTAAGCCCCTAGATGAGAAAGTGCTTCAATTGCTATTACAATTCAGGTCCCTTTTCAAATCTGTGGCTCTTCCCACTAAACTAGGATAAGTCACATCTCCATAGGCTTTGCTGTTCTTATCTTTAAAAACAGCGAGTAAACTAGTGTGTGATGATAATAATAATAATAATGGCTAATGCTTATCTAGTGCCTACTAGTCCTGAGCAATATGTTAACATTCTACCAGGTTTACTGCATTTTAATTTGCAATAACCCAGTAAGGTAGTTATATGATAATTACACCTACTTTTTAGATGAGAAAACCGAGACTCAGAGATATCAATTAATTTGCCTATCAACTCAAGATGGTGTAGATTGAGGGGCCCAGAGCGCAGGAGCTCCATGAAGATGACTGGACAGCTAGGACCTTTTTCCAGAGCTTGGCCCTAATGAAAGCAGCTGGACTCGGGTTGAGAGACGGTATATTGCTGTTATTTCTAGAGTCTTGATAGATTCATTTCCTTGGAGAAATAATGGCTGTCTGATCTTGTTGCCGATTCCAACACTATATGGCAGAAATCTCTAATCTCTACAGTTTGGGAATATATAGATAAGGCTCAAGAAGGTGACTTTGTAACTGAAAAATTTTCAACCAGAAAATTGAAATTTGGGCTTTGTTATCGTGGGTGCTTATTTAAAGATCCTCTTGCAATGTCAGACTACATCTCAATAACAGCCTTCAAATATAGGGACAAATCATACTTTCCCAGGAAAATTATTTTTCCTTTTTTTATAAGCCTTGTTTATGTGTATTAAATATAATTTAGAAAAGAAATGGTAAGAAAAAAATTTATCTATAGTCCTACGACTCAACCATTCTATTTTGGTTTTTTGTTCCACCATCTGCATAGGATTTTAAAAATTTAACATTTTTTTCTCTCTTGTTCTTTCACTTAACATTGTCATAAGCATTTTCTATGTTTTTATGAAAGATTTGCAAACATATTTATAAATACGTGTGTAATATTCCAATAAGTGGACATCCCATTTAATCCATTGCTTTAGTTTAAACAATTAAGTTGTTTCCAATTTTTTGCTATTGTTCTGCTTCTGTTAATATCATGCTCTTTCTGGAGGATAGTCCACCAAAATAGGTACAGTTTAAAAACCTCCACTCTGCATATTCTTTTACTCAATAATTTCCTTTCTGGGAATTGCTTTAAAGAAATGGAGTTATTTCTAAAGACTTGTTTGCAAAGTTCCCCAGCATTATTTATGGGAGTAAATATTTAGAAATGATAAATCTTCAGAA
This sequence comes from Saimiri boliviensis, assembly GCF_048565385.1. Taxonomy (NCBI): domain Eukaryota; kingdom Metazoa; phylum Chordata; class Mammalia; order Primates; family Cebidae; genus Saimiri; species Saimiri boliviensis. The sequence continues at coordinate 29,346,087 of NC_133449.1, forward strand.
TAAAAGATTAGTTACTAAAGTATGGTATAGCCACGTAATAAAGTACTTCACGGAGTCATTAAAATTATTGTTGGGAAGAATAGGTGAGGATTTAAAAATATTAATGACAATAGCTTTCTTTTACTGAGTACCAGGCACTATGCTTCTACATATTTAGGATATAATTTAATCCTTAACAATCCATGTGTTTGGTATTATTATTATTCTCTTTTGCACAGCTGAAGAAACACATTCAGAGGGTTGAGTGACCTCTCATAGGCACAAAGCTGATAACTGAGCAAACAATGGAACTAACACACAAAAACCCTGGTGGTTTGTCTCCAGGACTTACATCCTTAACCACCAGGCTGAATAAATAAATAGGAAGTTCACAATCTCTCATTAGATGGGAGAGGCAGTTATAAAACAGCATGGATAGTGTGACCTCAGTCTAGCAAAACCTAATAAATATATGACTAGACATATAGAACAACTTGAGAAAACTCACCAAAATGTTAAATGGGTAACTCTGGAGGTTAGAATATTTTTATTTATACTTTTTGAATTTTCCAAAATATCTGCTACTTTTAAAAAATACTTTTTATAGTGATAAGATAAATGCAGCATAAAATGTACCATTTTAACCATTTTAAAGTATACAAATCAGATGCATTATGTACATTACCAATGTGGTGCAACTATCATCGCAATCCAATTGTAGTCATTTTCATCATTCTAAACAAAACCTCTGTACCCATTAAACAATAACTCTCCATGAATCCCTCCCCTCAGCACCTGGTAAACCCTATTCTTCCTTCTGTCTCTGTGAATTGGCCTATTCTAGATACCTCATAAAACTGGAATCAAACAATATCTGTCCTTTCATGTCTGGCTTATTTCATTTAACACAATGTTTTCAAGTTCATCTATTTTATAGCATGTATTGGAATTTCATTCCTTTTTAAGGCCATGGTATGTGTATACCACATTTTGCTTATCCATTCATCTGTTGATGGATATTTGGGTTGTTTTTACCTTTTGACTAATGTAAATGATGCTGCCATGAATATCGGTGTACAAGTATGTTTGCATCTCTGCTTTCAATTTTTCGGAGTACATATGCAGGAATGGAATTGCTGGGTCATATGATACTTCCATATCTAACCCTGTGAAGAGCCATCGCTGTTTTCCATGACAACTACACCACTTTACATTCTCATGAGCAATACACAAAGATTCTAATGTCTCTCCATACATCCTCACCAATATTTATTAAATGACTTAAAAAAATAATAGACAAACTAGTGGATGTGAAGTGGTATCTCACTGTGGTTTGGATATGCATTTCCCTAATGAGTAATGATGCTGAGCATATTTTTATGTGCTTATTGGTCATTTGCATATCTTCCCTGGAGAAATGTCTACTCGAGTCCTTTGCCCATTTTTTAATTGGATTATTTGCTTTTATCTGTTACTTCTTGAATTAGAAAAACAAACCACAGTGACTTTTGTGCAGAATTAAAAAAAAAAAAAGTACACATCTGATTGTATCCATTCCCTGGTTCCATATCTCAAGCTGCCTCTGGGGTAAAAAGTTCACACTACCAGAGCATGGGCTAGCTGGGCTCCCTCTCCAGCCCCCCATCCTGCCTCTCCACTTCACACCTGCTGCTGCAGCAATTCTCAATGCTCCCATACTTCTCGTAGACACCATGCCTTCATCCATGCTATGCCATATGCTGAGAATGCCTCATCTTCTCTTCCTCTTATTGCCCTTCTTTATTCAGCTAAATTCTAGTCATCCTTCCAGATTCAGCTCAGCATCATTTCTTCAAATAAAACTCCTGCTATGGTGTGAATGTGTCTCTTCCAAAATTCGTGTTGAAACTTAATCCCTATTGGGGTGGTATTAAGAGGGCCCATTTGGGGAAGTGATTGAGTCAGGAGGACTCCACCCTCATCAATGAATTAGTGCCTTGTAAAAAGGCTGGAGGGAACTAATTTAGGCTCTTTTCTCCCTTAGGCCCTTCTGACATCTGAAGACACAACAGCAAGGTGCCATCTTGAAGCAGAGAGCAGCCCTCACCAGACACTAACTGTCCCAGCACCTTGATGTTCGACTTTGCAGCCTCCACAACTGTGAGAAATAAATGTCAATTATTTATAAACTACTCAGTCACAGGTATTTTGTTGCAGCAGGGGAAATCAACTAAGACACCTTCCAAACTCTCTGGCTTCACTCCTGCATTTGCCACATATGTGGATGCCTCTGACATTTACCTCCTAATAATGTGTCTGTGTCTCTCATGAAACAAGCTCACTCCTTGACAGCAGGAGTGGGCTTTTGTCATTTGCATACACTCAATGCCTAGCACATAGAATAAGCTCAATATTGCCTAATAGAACTGAATTCCTGATTTATATTAGCTAATTGCTTACCAACGAGGCTTTGTATTTTGTCTATCAGTAATGCATGGCAGTACCTGTTTCATTGCACCCTTGTCTTAACTGGGAATTATATTTGTTGTTTCAATTTTCATGTCTTTAATTCCTAGTGAGGTTGAGTCATTTCCCCATATGTTCTTTAATTAGTTGTTTCTCATCTTTTGTGAATTGTCTGTTCATTTCTTTTGTTCAGTTATCTTTTGTAGGCTTAGTGTTTTCCTTGCTGATTTGTAAAAACTTCTCAAAACTAGGCTATTGACCCTTCTCTATTATATTTGCTAAAAGAAATTATTCCATTTGTTCTTTGCCATTTAATTTTGTTTTTAATGTAAATAGTTTTATGCTATCAAATCTTTGATATAAAGTTTACTAATCTGCCTTTTTATATTTATGAACTTGAGTGTCTGTAATGCCTTTCCATAGTATTACCTTTATTAATATGTGACAAAAATAATCACTGTATAGGTATACCTTGCTTTATGGATCTATGGCTGGAAATTTTAAGCATAGTTATATTCATAGAAATCACTAAGTGGGGTGGGGAGGGAAAACCTATGTGAAGAGTCACTAAATTTGTGTTGTAAATTGAGCTTTCTTTAGGACTTCCTTAGCTATTAGAGCTAGAGAGAGAAAAAAGCCCAAAATTTTAAGTGATCTAAATTCAAAACAATAGCAAGGCTGTGAGAAGAAGGTTTAGAAAAGAGCTTGCAAATTGTCAGCCTTTCAGCGCACATTGATTGTTCATAGATGGGTTTTCATTTGGTCCAAGGCTTGGTCAGTACTGACTTTTAGATTTGGATTGGTCTTCAATGCTTAAAAGTCAGGAAACAGCTATCACTTGAATATCTGGAGCTGTTCTGGATTAGGAAAAGGGAAGCAAGATCTGCCAATGATGGGCTTTTTTTTTTTTTTTTTGGTGGGACTAAATGACTAAATGGCTAGATTTGAATATCTGCTACTGTCAGAGGCGTCTGAACTACAGCAACTCCATCTTGAATAGGGCCTAGGTAAAATGAGGCTGAGACCTACTGGGCTGCATTCTCAGACGGTTCAGGCATTCTATGACACAGGATGAGACAGGAGGTCAGCACAAGACATAGGTCATAAAGACCTTGCTGATAAAACAGGTTTCGTTTCGGTAAAGAAGCCAGCCCAAACCCACCCAAACCAAGATGGCGACGAGAGTGACCTCTGATCGTCCTCACTGCTGTACTCCTACCAGCACCATGACAGTTTACAAATGCCATAGCAACGTCAGGAAGTTACCTATATTGTCTAAAAGGGGGAGACATGAATCATCCACCACTTGTTTAGCATATCATCAAGAAACAACCATAAAAATGGGCAACCAGCCCTTGGGGCTGCTTTGTCTATGGAGTAGCCATCCTTTTATTCTTCTACTTTCTTACTAAACTTGCTTTCACTTTACTCTATGGACCTGCCCTGAATTCTTCTTGTATGAGATCCAAGAACCCTCTCTTGGGGTCTGGATGGGGGCCCCTTTCCTTTAACACTACCCCTCAGATGGCCATGTCTCTCCAGTTCCCCACAGTCCCCACCATTTCCCAACGTCCCCATCACTGAGGCTGAGGGTCAGTGGCCATTTATCATCTTACCATTGGCCCACTTCACTCATTTATTTTACCTGCTAGGCTGCTGTGGGCATTTGAGTTTTGTTTGAGGACATGAGGCCAGTCTGCTGAAATTTGCTGGGTAATCTCCCCAGTCATGGAAATATGGGGATTAAATTTAAATCCAGTTCTTCTGTTTAATTGGGAAAAGTCAATCTACGAGTATTTGCTCTGTCCATTTCTGTAAGTGGAAGCTGATGTCTGTTCTCCACCCCTGCCCTCCACCTCTCTCTCCTACCCCTTCCCTTGGTTTGGATTTAATGAATATGAATTATATTGACTTCAATTCATAAACAAAATTGACTTCAATTCTGTAACAAAAGCCTACTGAATAAGTGGATAGTGAAATGACCTCAATTGAACGAGCCGGAAGATATAGCTGTTATCTCGCATCTTACATCCTAATGGCTGCAGGTAGTGACGGTAAATAAATAGGGCAAACTCCCAATTTCTTTGGAAAATAGAAATGCTTAAACTTTGAAAATCAGAAGAGAAAACATAGGGGAAAAATGGTCAGTTGTTTAGGACTAAGAAAAGGAAAAAGATAGCTGTTAAATATTTATAAATATGACTTAGACAAAAATTTTGCTTGTGATAGGAAAAATGGCTTCCAGGCTGTTAAAAGTATAATCTGTGCAGAAAGAAACAATCTAAGATACCAGGCTGAAGGATCCCAACGTACAAGAGGCTGAATTTGAAATCTTGAGCAGCTGTATCCCCCTTCAGTGAAGAGATGGTCAAAATGGACTCCAAGCAAAACCTGGCATCAGGGATTTGTACCGATGGCCCAACCAGTACCTGCACAGCCTACTTGGGAGATGCTTCAGTCTAGGTGGTTATTGCCCAGCTGCTTAGAGCTCTGACCACCTGTGCCAAGTCCTGGCTCTGCCATTAATTGCTGTGTGATCTCATTGCAGAATAAGGGATATAGCATTTCTTAAGCATCTATGAAATAGGGACAATGACAGGACCCTCTTGTGGAACTGTGGAGAAGTCTCAAGGAGGAAACCCATGTAAAATGCTTAGCATACTGTCTGGTATTCAGCAAGGGCTCAAGAACTGTTCACTCCTGTTATTACTGTCATCACAATCCTTAATATTGCAAACAAGACTGTCCTGAGGATTTGTGTTACAGTCAAAACAACTTTCAGTGACGAGGAATACAAGAGTAGCAGGAATCAATTCTCAAGGTCGTGGTCTCTATATAAGGACTTGAATAGTGGTAGGTAAGGCAGGGCAAACAGAAAGGTGGCCGCTGTGATTTCTTGGATTCACTCTCATTTAAATACAGAAGTTGTTATCAAGAAGTCTCAAGGTTTTGCTATTGATTTTAGCGGGGCCTATGAGAACCATCCAGGTTTCATTTAAACGTGGAAGTGACATTTAGCTTAGGGTTTTCTGATCAATATTCTATCTGCACAGGTAGATGACATTTTCTAGGTTTCTCAAGGCTTATTACGAGGCCTCAAGGGCCATGAGGTAGCCTCCATTTGGTGTTTGTAAGCTTACACTATTCAGTGTGTGTCACAAGCTGTAAATATTTCTCCTCCAATTTGTAGTAAATTACATTTCCAAATTTTGATATTTCTCCTTTTATCAATAATACTAACTTGTGAAATCAAAAATATCTCTACAAATGCTTCACTTTCATTATTGGACTTTCTTCTACAATGTTTCTTAAAGCATGTGGTCTATTCCATGCATAGAAACATTTGTCACACAAATGTGTAATCAAAACACATATATTTTGTTCTTCAGTACTGTGTAGGTCCTGAACAGGTAGATGTTCACTGACTGACTGATGGATGAAAAAAGCAAATCCAACAATTTTTAATGGGAAAAATAAAAGAATAAGCAAACTAAGCATCACCCTGAAATTGAGACCTATGCTCTAAATTCTGTTCTTAAGTAGCCTGGAGCAGATCATCAAATAGCACATTTAGAAACACAGAGGCATTCTCAGGAACCAAGTGGTCTTGAAAAATGTATTACCAACCTAGCCAAGAATGCTGATACTCTTAGAGAACTATTTCTGAAATAATTCCAGGCAGATTCTCAGGGCTCAGGACTCAGAGCCCACTGATCTCAGATACTGAGTCTTTTGGCAAAAGATGTGAAGGTTGCTACACTGGACATAGCAGAGGTCTGTCAGTATCCTTTACTTTGACCTTTTAACTAACAGATGGGTTTGAGAACAAAACTTCACACCAAGGGCCCCACATGAATGCATTCTCTTTCATTTGAAACACCCAATGACAGGTCAAGTAATAGATTGTAAGCACCTCTAAGATATGGCATTGTATTAGTGGGGTGGGGGGGATATATAAAGGGTTACATATACACTCCTAGGCCTCAGGAAATATAATATAGTAGGAAGACAAGCGAGAACAAAACAGAAGATATAGATAGGTCATAAGTGCCACATAATAGTAATAATGGAGACTGAGATTTTAGGGTGTGGGTTAAGGTGGACATTTGCATCTATCTAGTCTCCTATCCTCTCCCTCCAAGTTGACTCCAGAGAGTCTGAGCTTATACTCATGTGCTCTTTTGAAGCCCTGGCAAAGGAGTACTCTAGGCTGAGAGTCCATAAATCCTCTATTGAGATGAGAGATCCCCACACCTCCATTCAATTTCAGAGACTGTCTCTTTCCTCTTCCAGGTCTGGCCAGTGATGTCTACGCTGCATTCCTTCTTTGATTCCTTCTGTTTCAAAAACTCTTCTGGTTTCTGGAAGACTGACACCAACTAAATCTTCTGTAAAAAGTTCTCTGTTCTTTCCAGCATCTCTACATACTACATGGTTGTCCTTAATCAAGAGTCTATCTTTTCTTCATTTGTAAACATATCTGTTTGTTTATGGCATGCGCTGTAACGCTTGAGATTACTCACAGAACCAGAAAACTTTAGACCTGGGAAGAACCGTTAGAACTGGACTGAACTTTCTGGTTTCATGCTGATATAGTCCTGCTCATCTCAGGGTTAGGCCTTGACCCAGTGACTTCATTGCCTCTCCTTGGAGCTTTGTGGCTCTTAGTTTTGCCTACAGAATGAAGTTCAAGCTCTTTAGCCTGGCCAACATAATCTTGATCATTCCCTGCTTTCAGACTCTTTGGTCTACTCTGTGGCTCACCTCACAACCCACAAGACTGGTCTCTGCTAGCTGAGGATGCCATTCTTCGTAAGGCCAGCAAGCCTTTGCATATATACCTCTCCCTACCCTCTCTGTCCTTCTTCCCTTCTCTACCTCGACATCTGCTCACTCATCAAGGCCCATTTAACAGTCACCACCTCTGGGATGACTTTTCCAACTTCCTTAAGCAGAGTTGGCCTTATTCTCCTTTCCTATAGCCATAACATTTTCTAAAACAGTGCGTTATTAGGACTATATGCCTGTGTTTTCAGCTATCTATGTTCTCCCCAAAGCATGAACTACCGTTTATTCATTCAGCATTTATTCATTCTCTGCAGCATTTATTCCAGTCCTAGCATATGGTAGACACCCGCAAATGACTCCTGAATTGAACTGAAAGGGACTATAGGGGTTTAGAAACGTGAAATCACCTATCAATTGCTTTAATAAGTCAAATATGAAAATTTAAGAGGATGGTCTATAATTTTCTGTCCATAAACACTCCTATATACATCACAGGTGGGTGAGCTATCTTTCTAGTCAATATGCATCCAGTCCTTAACATACCTTGAAGGGTTCAGACAGAAGAACCTTGAAGGGTTCAGACAAGTCTACCCAGATCTGAAGGCAAAAAGAGTTTCCTGAAGAGTTGGATGGACTTTTGCTCATCTGCCTGAAATGGTACAGACAGCCCCCAAATGAGCCTTCATGACCTTTCCAGCAATCTGTATATTGAAGGGACTCCATCAGATGGCCTTGGGACCCTCACTCTGTAGGTGGTTTGGGGGACTCAGAATTACCTCCAAGCCTGTTTATTAAAAATTTAGAGAGCCAAAAGATCAAGCGTCTTGAGATCTGAGTAGGACTGATAAAGTAGGTGGGAGAAGCAGCCCCAAACGCCCGCCCAGCAGAGGCGTATGGGCTGAATTCTGCATCGCTGACAAATAATAGAGACCTGCAGAATTGCGGCACAGTTTTTAATATGTTCAGCTTTCTAATCTTCCTTGTCTCTCTACATTCTTAATATTTGCCATCAACTCTTAATGAGGTTCTATATCTTCATTTTGGGGGGTATATTTCTGTTAATTTATCACCTTTGGTCCCTTGAGAAATGTATTTCAGGGAGACGTGGATGAATTATTGTAAAGCATATTTATTTAGCACAATCTAATTGTTGCAACATTCTGTAAAGGCAAATGAATAAATCATAAATGAAGAGTAATGAGGGTGGAGCTGCTGTGCTGTGTTCATGATGTGTGTGGGTCAGAGGGAAGCATGTACGTGTGTGTGTGTGTGTGTGTGTGTGTGTGTGTGTGTGTGCGTATTAGTTCACACATTATCCTGACTTGGCTTGGGATTCTAGATAAGACATTGGGCAGAAACACTTTCACTTGCTCTGTGCAATACAGTGGCCTCAGTTCCACATGTGGCTATTGAACATTTAAAATGTGGCTAGTCTAAATATGAATGTATTAGAAGTGTAATATACACACCAGATTTTGAAGACTTGGGTTTTTTTTTTTTTAAATGTAAAAGATTTCATTATTTGGAAAGCAGTTTTGAAGTTTCCTAAAATATTAAGCATATGGTTATCATATGCTCAGCAATTCCATTCTTAGACAGCTGTGCAAGTACAATGAAAACATATGTCTACATAAAGGTTTGTACATAAATCTCCAAAGCAGCTTTATTAGTAGGTAATAGCCAAAGAGTGGAAATAACTCAAACGGTTGTTAACTGGTGAATGGATAAACAATGGTGGTATATCCATGCAATGGAATATTATTCAACAATCTAAAGGAACCAAGGACTGATACATGGTACAATATGTATGAAGTCCAAAAACACTAGGCTAAATGAAAGAAGATACACACAAAAGATACCGTATTTTATTATTGTCTTTAGAGATATAGAGAAAGAAATAGATTAAGGGTTGCCTGGGGCTTGGGATGGGAATTGAGAATGACTGCAAAAGAGCTGAAGGCTTTTTTGGGGGGTGATAGAAATGTTTTAAAATTAGATTGTAGTGATAGTTGCACAACTCTGTAATTTTCTTTTTCTTTTTTTTTTTTTTCAAACAGGGTCTCACTCTGTTGCCCAGGCTACAGTGCAGTGGCATAATTTTGACTCACTATAGCCTTGACCTTCAGGTTCAAACTGTCTTTCCTCCCCAGCCCCTTAAGTAGCTGGGACTACAGGCATGTACTATCATGCCCTGGCTAAGTTTTGAAGTTTTTGTAGAGACTGGGTTTTGCCATGTTACACAGGCTGGTCTCAAACTCCTGGACTCAAGTGATCCACCTGCCATGGCCTCCCAAAATGCTGGGATTATAGGGATGAGCCACTGCACCCGGCCCAAGTCTGTTAATTTATTAAAAATTATCGATTTTTTAAAACCTAAAACAAGTAAATTTTACAGTATATATACATATATTAAATTTATTATTAAAATTAACTTTACCTATTTACTTTTACTTTTATGTGGCTACTAGAAAATTTTGAATCAAGTAAGTAGCTTGCATTCTATTTCTATTGGGCAGCACAGCTTTAGAAGATCCCATGATAGCTGTTCAACAATCCCCACACCTCCATTCAATTTCAGAGACTGTGCTTTCCCTCTTCTAGGCTCACAACCAGCCCCATATGGAAACTGAGTGCTTGCATCATCCAAAAAATGCAAAAAGAAGGGGAAATTGCCCACACTGTAGCTGTTTAGGCCCCTGGCTATACAACGGTATCCTGGTGATGGGAAGAGGGGTGTTGGGCTTGGCGTGGAGGAAGGCGCTGGCCTTTTGCAGGGTGAGGCACAGGAGCATAAGAGAATACCAAGTTCAATGTCAATGGCACTTCCATCACATCTGAAAATGGAGCATGTTCACTGTTCACCCAAAGGTTCATACCTTTGTTCATATACCCTTCAATGCCAGTGATCTGTGCTAAAATAATAGAAACACAGATGCTATTCAAACTGTCTAGGAGGATCTAAGCTTGAATGCTACTAAGATAAAACTATGTTATTTTTTAAAATATCATATGATGTGTTTAGTGCCCAAATATTAGTCGCCTGGAGTGGAGGAGCAAGGTTTTTATCACATTCTCTTTTTTTCTGAAGCAGTTGTTCCCAACCCTGGCTCCCCACAAAAATGATGGGGTGGTGGTTAAAGCATGTGGATGCCTAGGTCCCACGCGAGATATGGTGATTTAACTATTCTGGGGTGGGATCTAAGCAGTGATGTTTCATAAAATTTTCAACGGGCATTACTGAGAATCACTGACCCAGGGCCTTGCTCAGGAAGGACTTCTCATGGACTCTGGATTAACAGAAAGAGAAGGATGGACAAGGATGAGCCACCAAATCCAACAGGCCAAGCAAACCTTATAATCAATCTCTTTCCCAACCAGGTCCAGCATCCCCTTTGCTCTTCCAGGCCGTCAGCCAGTTTCTGCTGGACAACTGTGGGTGGGTACCGCCTGTGGCTTATGAGACAGCTCCTCTCTACTGGATGAGTTTTAATAGTCAGACATGTCTTTCCCAGTCTCAACTCAAACCTGCTGCTCTCTAATGTCCACGTATGGGTCCTAGTCCTGCCATCTGGACAAAGACTGATTCAGTCTATCCCTCTTTTCACATGAGAGTCTTTCCACTATTTGAACACAATTACTAGGATCTCTCTACTCTTTTCTACACTATACATCCCCATTTCCTTGATCTATTCACTACATGGCCTCCTTTCCAGGCCTGTAGCCATCTCTCAGCTCTAGTTTGTCAATTTTCCCTCTAAGCTGGGAAACCTCCAAATGCTTACCCTCCAGATGGTGTCTGCCCAGGGCCAGTACAGCAGGACAATTACGTTCCTTGATAAGGCCATTACACTCCTAGTAATGAACCACCACACTGCATTGGCTCAATAGCAGAATAATTGGAAAGAAGAGAGAGAAGAAGGAAAAAAAAAAAAAAGGGAAAGCTCCATTTCTCAAATTTCTCATCTGTAAACTTTTTATGCTTGAGCATGACACTTCACAAAATACTCATCCAGTGAATATGGACCCAGTTGACTGGAATGGAAAAGACTGTCAACAGAGAAGGAATTCTCATTATTCCAACTTATTTCTTAACTATTAGCCTTCTATCAAGAATCATAGTTTGGGGACAATGGCAAAATGACAATACTCAACAGAGGGCTTAACAGATTTGAAAGGATTGGGTCTGTCTTAAGCAGGTTACCTTCTATTTGGGGAAATGACTTGTTTCCCAAAGGTAAGCTAAGGTCAAATGCAAATCACATCCCCTTCCTGGAGAGGCCATTTAAACTCCAGCCTGTGAATTGAAGCTGCTCCTTATGTGGCTTTACTTACAAAAACATGGTCTCCCAAAGAGCAGGGGCCATGCTGGACTCCTCTCTGCTGGCACAGGGCCCTGACTGTGGTGGAATGTATTTGCTTCTTAGCCAGCTTAACTATCCACATCTCTGTCCAAAGATAATTCATTTCAAATTCAATATACATGTATTAAATACTCATGATCTGTATTAGATACGTGGTAGGGTGCCTTTACATACGGTTTTGTTTTAAATTTGTTGCAACAGGGTCAGCTTGGATTGCAGAATGGGAACACCTAGTGCTATTCAGAAAGGATCACTGGATTCCAGGGGGTGGAGAGTCTATATAGGAATTGGAAGAGGATCAGGGAAGTGCCGGAAAAACTCAGGAATATCTTCCTGCATGATTTTGAGAATATTAATAAAAAAGAACCATTTTAGAAACCTAGTTCATGCCCTCCCACAGTGACATTGCTCACGTGGATCATGGCCTTAACCTGAAATCAGCCAAATTCTATACACAGACATGGTAGAGGCTGACAGAGATATCAAAGGGATGGAGAGAACTGTATAGTTTTATAACATACAAACCAAGAGCCTCTTTCTGATGTGGGTGTAACAGTGAAAAGGAGGCCTAACGTGGCTAACTCAGTGTTGCTCCTGACCCCCAACTCTCACCATCTGCGATGATATCTTTTAGGTTAACTGTTCTTGTTTATCTCTGCACATAGGTCAAACGAACTATGGGGGAGTTTAGTTTGTAGTTTAACTTTAAAACAAGGATGAGACTGTCCCTCTCTAAAACTAGCCCTCAGAGATAAGGAACATACACACAAGTAATAATGTTTTTCTAATGATTTTCGGAAGCACTATGGCCTGACCAAGGACAAAGAAGTTATGCAACCCCTTTGGACTCCTGCTGATGCTCAAACATCTGTGGTCACCTGCCACCTCTTAGCCTCAACTGCCTCCTTCTTTCCCCTTCCCAATGTAAAAAGAAGCTTGAGATTTATACCCTTCAAGGTGGTTCTTTAGGACATTAGTCTACCATCTTCTCAGATTGCTGGATCCCTAAAATATTATGGGGCATCTTCCACAATGAGGCATCTTCCGTGACCCAACACCTTGTCTCTTGACTTACTGGCTGTTGTGTGTTGAGTGATGCAAACTTTGGACTCATATACATGGAAAGCTACCTTCTTCCAACTCTCTGGGATAATACCTCCCTCCCCATGAACAGACAATTGGAAATGGGAGAAGGTAGCTCAAAGGCCAATCTCAAGGGGTGACAGGTGCTTTTTCTTACCCATCTGTCCTAACTATCAAAATCAAATAATCAGAAAAATAGACACTGTCAAACAGGTCTTCCAACAAAAATGAGTGAGCATAGAATATTCAACCCTGTTCCTGGCATAGAGGTTCCCTGCCACCACCTCCCACCCTGGTAAGGGAAGGGACTCTCTTCCTAGCTATTCTGAGACCTTGTGGCAAAATGCCATCTCTTAGAAGACTTTCTGTTGCTACTGTGGTCATTCTGAGGAGTTGCCTCACACTGGGCTGGTCAGCCTGCACTCTCAGCCACTCCTCTTGTATCTCCAGTTCCTGCTTAAAAAATAAAATGATAAAAGGCACTCATATTTGTAGAGTTTTGGAATAGCGTAATTCAGAGAAACCACTGAGGTCATTACGCGTGAGGGATCGCAAGCCTCGGGAAGGGAGAAGGTATCTCAGGCTCTACTGTGAGGTGGCGGCAGGCTGAGCCACTGTTGTCATCTTCTAGTTGTTTTATTTTTAGTGCATTTTTGTGGCCACAACTTGGCTCCTGCGTGGTTATTTTCCAGGCTGCAATCTGAGAGGATCCCTGTGATCTCTTGCTTTATTACAGAGAGACTGGGAACCCAGGCTTGCAGGCCAGTTATAACCAGGGCATGCATTAGAATACCCTTAGGGGATAACAGTACAGCACAGTGACTTGAGGCAGTTTTCAGGAAAAAAGCAGAAAAAAAAATAATATCAACAATAACCACAGCTTCCATTTGCTGATCGCCTACCCTGTACAGGCACCGAGCTGGAGAAGGGACTAATGCACAACTCAAGGTGATAACGTGACATGCTGTCCTCTGGGGTCATGAACTGACATTGTCCGCGTGGCAGGAAGATTTACTACATTCTCCCTTCATCCTTACCTAAATGCTAGGAAAGATCGCTATGCCAATTTTTGCAAATAACCAAACTAATGCGAAGAAGATCCAAGGGCAAGGACAGAAAGACCCTAAATGGTGGAACTGAGATTTGAACCCAGGTCTTCTAGCATTAGCTTTCTACTGGTGAGTGTGGAAGGGCAGGAAGATGGATAAATGTACACCCCAGGACCTTACTTAGTGTTTAGCAAGCCTAAGGGAAGCTCACAGTGAGCGGAGGTGGGTGGAAAGCAAACAGGGGAACAGAGGAGTGCTAGAAACCGGGCATCAGGCAGGTGATAATGGAAAAGGGATCCTGCATAGTGACTGAATAACAAGAGCAGAGCCTAAACAAGCAAGAAGAGCCCTTGAGATCCACTTGTTCGTGAGGTTCTTCAGGGCAGCACCCCAAGGTAGTGGCCAAGCTCTCCTAATCGCTGGCCACCATGTTGCTCTGGGGATGGCTTGCCATGAAGAAAAGCAAGGCTAGAGACAAAGGCAGCCAGCTTCACCTTGCCTCAGCACGCTGCACATTTAGTAGCACCCTACAAAGCGGACAGATTGCTCCTCTCAACATAAACTCCGCTTTACTCCTAAAAGGATTTTATTGCTACTTACATAGCAGTTCAATATTGGTGCAATTAAATAGTGCAGTTAAAAAAGGGAGGAAGGAAAAAGGAGAGGAAAGAAAGAGAAACCCTATGGGCAAGTGAGGGGACCACTATTATCACTCAGAGCTTTGCGGGACTGCACCTGCCAGCTCTGACTGCTTCGAGGGACTCTCCCAGTGTGTCAAGCTGTGAAAGTTCTCCTGGAGATGCCCCATATCACAGGTTAAGCTTGGTTGAGTTGTGATAAGCTTGCAGGGAGAAAAGCCAGGCCAGGAAACCATGTGAAGTTTGGAGCCAGGGCCACTCACCCAGGATCACCCTGCTTGAATCACTTTATGAGCTGTCCAATTTATTTCTGCATGTTGATGAGGGCCACTCACCATGGCCGAATCCGAGTTAGTCATTTAAGAGATCCAAATGCATCCTGGCTTTACACCTAGTTCACCAGAACTTTAAGGAAGTGCTGCTAGCCTGCCTATTTTATTTGAGATGCCGACAATAGTAGCAACATCAACTTGCTACACCCCAAAACAAGAAATAAGAGGCTCTGCATATGCTGATTCGGGTCTGCATGGAATTTTGATGATAGTTGGGAGTAGGGTATCCTGAGTACACTCACGTGTTGTTAAGAAGTGCACTCTTGCCAGTCTAAGGAACCAAGGAATGTGGGAAAACAAGTTATCACATACGTGGCTGGTAGGAACATACATTGGTTGGAAATTCTGGAGGAAAATTTGACAAAAACCTTGAGATTTGGCAAAAATCCTAGCCTCAGCAATTTAAAACCCGAATTTATCTAATGGAAATAATTATGGAAGTGAGTAAAAACGTAGTTTCCAAAATATTATAAGAAATATTGATTACAACGGCAAAAGATAATTGGAAACAGCTTAAAAAGGAAAATAGCTAAATGAACTAATTCATGCATATAATGAGAATACGAGATAAGGTTGAAGGAAAGTAATTAATGACCTGGGAGATGATCATGACATATTTCTACATAATAAAAAAAGGCCACAAAACAGAATGCAATATGATAGATAAACCATGTATGCAAATATATATAAAGAAAAAAAACCTGAAAGGATAAGAATCAAAACATTAAATGTAGAAATCTTTAAGTCATAAGCTATGAGTAATTTTCTGCTTATCTTTATTTTCTTAATTTTCTACAATGAATATGTTAGTTTTGTAAACTTAAATTATATAATTGATTTTTTAAATTAAGATTCAAGGAACTCTGGGTGGTATTCTACATAAACGAAGAAGTCATAGTGCAGGAGGGCTCTTTAAGGAAAGCTAGCTGTTCTCAGTGACCAAAGGCAACACAGACCAGGCAGAACCTTTGCTTGTCTTACTGGGCATCTATATTCCTGCAGCATTGAGGATTTGATGGTCCACCTTTGTTGACAGATTATTGATGTCTTCTAGAAAGAGTAAGATCATATGACCAGGCCCCAGAAATACTGGCCTTTCCAAGAGCCAAGAAGCAGCTTCTGCCAATGTTTTCCATCTCATTCCAAGCCCCTCAAATGGGCAGGGGCCAAGTCCCTGTTCTCCACATGCCCACATCTGTCCTGTGCTTGGCACATAGTAGGTATTCAAGTATTCTCTTGAATCGATACAGTATTTGTCTACTCTCTGTTTCTAGCAGGAGTGATATTGGAGAGACTCTTACCCAAAAAGATGCCTTCAGACAGAAGGTTCACAATCACACGGTATCATTAACTTACTGCGTCGCCTGAAAAAGTTTTATAAACTTTGCATGCTTGCTCTTTCTGGGGTATCATTGCAAAGGCTCCCTGAAACCATTCCCAAGGTGAGTCTAGCCATGTTTCCACTTTTCAGGAGAAGAAAAAAAATAAAGCAATTATCTGGACAGTTCAGGTGAAATGTAAGCCTTCTTCCAAATCTCCTTTCTAGTCTAAACCCCATTCCGTTTCTAAGAAAGCATTTTCTCGATTCATTCTGCTACATTTTCTCAATTCCAAGTTTAGTCTCAGAGAAGGCTCAGCCTATTAGTGTTAAATACTAGGCTTGGGGATGTGTGTACCTTGTGCCCTCTCTTCGAGGAATATTTTACCATGAAAAATGGGCTTTAATAACAGAATGTTGAGAAAAATGATGCAGAGATGATTTACCAATGTCCATACTGAGATATATTAAATCGCAGACAGTTTGGGTGAGACTCTGAGCCTTAAACGAAACATCCAATATCTGCAGCAGCACGGAGCAAAAGTGACTGCAGAAAAACAAAAACACAGAGACATCCATATGTCACTGGGAGCAGCGGGGCCCCACCCTCTTCAGAAATGGCTCTGCAGTGGGTTTCTGCCTGGCTGCAGAGCACTGAACTGAAAAAATAGTTAATTAATGAAAAACTTAAAATTCAGCAATGAAATTACCTTTCGCAGTGACTGACAAAGGCAGTATAAATAATTCAATCTCTCCCACAGTTGATTGAACAGAGTGCCTTTCCTCTTTTGACAACAGCATAGCGACATTTTTTTTTTCCATTGCCACATTCTGCAGCAGCTACAAGTGTCACTGCCGAAATCTAGCCAGGGAACTGACAAGGGGCAGTGAAAACCTAATTGAGAACTGGTTGCAGTCAGAAATTCAAATGTCTAGTGTGCTTTCAGGTGGGCGGCGACTCAGAGTGTAGGCAGGGCAGGCTTTTCAAGTCGGGAGCTCTTCAGGGGTCCCTGGAACCCCACACACACTCCAGGAGGGGAAGAAACCTGGGTGCCAGGTTGTCTCCCTTCCCTCCCCTGCTCTATAAGCTCATTAGTCGCAGAACCTCCAAAGTGAAGGAAGGAAGAGAAAGCGTAGGTGTGGCCCCAGGTTAGCAGAGGTGGTCACAGAAAGGGAAAGAACTGACTTGAATCTGAAAGCTCTTCTTCCCTTTGGGGTCCTGTTTTGTCATCTGTAAAGCTGGCTATGTTGCCAGTGTTTTCTCAGTGGGGCGGCGGGGGGCGGGGAAACAATCGCTTGGCAGTGGTGTCACCCTGGGCAATGACAGCTCTTCATACTGACCCTGGGGTGTGGTCTGTAGGGGGGACGGACAGTGCAGCCCCGAGAGTTATGCTGGGTCCCTTTAATTCTTACCTTGGGTGGGGCGGGGTGGGGAATGAGTCTTTCTTTTCAGACCTTAGGCCGGGCTCTCTGTGGTACTCCTGTTTTCAACCAAAGGCAGAGACTGAGCACCCAGAGGGCTTCCAACCACATGGCCCCACCAGCCAGCCCTTTGGGTACTGACTTAATTTGAACCTGTCTATGGCTTAAACTACTTGAATGTATCCAACCTGTGAGGCTCCTCATCCTGCCTGTCTCAAGGAATTTTGCAAGCTTGGAAATCAAATAGCCAGACCTTGTATAATCACAGCAACAGCGGCAGCAGCAATGATGAACACCTAGGGAGCCCTTCCAGTGCCATTCTGCATCCTTACATTAAAGTCATGTAATCCCATCTCTAGCCCTAATAACTGCATTACATGGGTAAATCACGTAGTCTCAGTTTCCTTGTCTATAGAATGGGTTGGATACTTAAATGTACCTTTAAGTGGGTAGTAATGAAAGGGAAAGTAACTCACAGAGGATATGACTCACAGTACATGCCCAATAAATGTGACTTTCTTTCCCTTTTCTTCCCCCCAGTGAGGTCCAGAGACAGTGTCTCCTTTTACAGACGAGAACATAGTGCACATGAAAGCTGATAGGGTTTCTTGGCCATCTCTCAAACAATCAAAGGGCACCAGAGGGCTCTAGAGGGTCAGTGCTGATACGACCATTACCTGACTAATATGATTATTCTACCAGGGTGTTCCCTTCAGTCCCTAGCACAGAGCCTGGGCAAGCAGGGATCCCTGCTTTCCAGTTGAGAGTTCTTCAGGGGTCCCTGGAACCCCACATCCACTCCAGGAGGGGAAGAACCTGGGTTCCAGGTTGTCTCCCCTCCTCTGCGCTATAAGCTTGCTGATCGTAGAGCCCCTTGCTCAGGTCCTGCTTGCCCAGGCTCTGAGCTCCAGATGGAAGAGAACACCCTAGTAGGATAAGAAATGACCCCGGGGCTGAACGAAGTACCTGCTTCACTGGGGAGTAAGTAACACTGTGGAAACAATTAGCAAAGTCTCCTGAACAACATACCCTCTGGGTAGAGCTTATCCTTCATTCCTAAGGGAGCCTACTTAGGATTATTTATTTCTCATTAGACTCTCTAGGGCACGCTAAGAGCTGCACAATTAAACTCTTTATATCAAGGAAACAACTATTAAAACCTAGGATTCTAATGGATTTCTATAAAGAAAGAGAAGATACACAAATAGGAGTGATCAATGCTCCAGATGTCACAAAGACACTGGACTTGGAAGACGATGTCTCAGGAAAAGAGTTGATAAGTGCATATACAGTCATCTGTGCCTATGAAATTGGCTTACTTTTTTGGGCCTGTTTTGCAAGGAAGCTTGGCAGGTATGCCCAGGTAGGTCTGACAGTGCTCAAGAATGTAAAACTTCTGGGAGTGTTGTGTGGGAAGAGGAAAACATTAGAACAGAAAATGTTGATAGACTCTGGATTGCGAGAGATTGTAAGGGTCACCCAGCCCAAGACACAGGCTCTCATGCTGAGATGGAAACAGGACCTGCAGGAGCAGGCTCTGAGGCACAGCCTGGGAGACATTTCTCTTAGAACTTGGTAAATGCCAGCTCTAGGGCAAGGATCCTCAAAGCCTCTGACGGGCATGGCTTATCTCTTTTAGATGTTTCACTCTCTCGACAGTAAAGCTGGCTGGTCTGGAGTGATTTTGATGCCAGCATGGCTCCCTGGCAGAGGGCATCCTTGTGCAGAAAGCAGATGGTGAACATTTTATCCAATCAGGGCTCATCAACAAAACAAAATTTTTATTTACCTGTTTCTGAGACAGGAATTAAACACTGTTCTCTCAGCAGCCTTTTAAACTAGAAGCAGGAAACACAAAATCTTTTCAAATACTTATAATAATAAAATCTGTTTATATTATGGATAATTACAGAGCAGAGACTCAGGGAGAAGGGAAGGAGAAAAAGGAGGGGCAAGGAAGGGTTGGAGGAGAGAAAAATAGAAATAAAGAAACATAGGAAGAGCTCACAGGCCTGGAGGGTGATGGTGGAGGGGGCACCTTACCATGTATTCCCTGTCCCTGTTTGTGAAAGATGAAAATGAACACTTTGCAGAGAGAGCTAAGGAGACCTAAGGGGCCACACAAAAGTGAGAGACAAACTCTCAGGGGCACCCAGAGACCCAGAGATCAGGGCTCAGCCACACACAGAGGTGGTTCACAGACTAGTGATATGGATTGGTTCTATGTCCCCACCCAAATCCAGTCTCCAACTGTAATCCCCATATGTCGAGAGAGGGAGGTGACTGGATCATGGGGGCAGCTTCCCCCATGCTGTTCTTGCAATAGTGAGTGAGTTCTCACAGGATCTGAGGGTTTTATAAGCATCTGGCATTTCCCCTGCTTGTACTCCTCTCCCCTACCACCATGTGAAGAGCATCCTTACCACGCCTTCACTTTCTGCCATAATTGTAAGTTTCCTGAGTCTTCCTGAGCCATGTGGAACTATGAGTCAATTAAACCTCTTTCCTCTATAAATTACCCAGTCTTGGATAGTATCTTTATAGCAGTGTGAGAACAGACTAATACAATGAGAATATCTGCAAACACAAAGAAAGCCCAGGTGAAGAATGGGCTGAGCCTCACTAGACTGAGGGATTGAAAGATTAAGAACCAGTGTTAGGAAAAGCAGCTCAGCTCCCTGGAGGCAATGCTTAACTCTGTATCCTGCAATGTGGACAGTTAAGTCACATTGTCAAGAATATGAGCCTGTGTTGAGTATCATCTCCAAATTGTGGCACTTTATTAACGATATCTCTACTGATGTCACTTAAAGCCATTTGGAGTCTGCTTGGCCTGAAGTAGTTATGAGGATTTCTTTTCTTGGAAATAGACCTGTGAGATAGATTTGTGGAGCAGTCTTGAAACCTGGAGGGAAAACTAAGAGTTGTGGGCCATTCAGAAAGGTGATCAGCCACCGTTCAAATGAAAAGTTTTAGACTTCAGGATTGAACTCAAACTCCTCAGCATAGCATAAAAGATCCTAGAGAAACTGGGTGCTCCCTCATGGGGTGAGTGGTTGCGGGGGAGCTTCCACTCCTACCCCCAGCACACTTCTTACAGTCTGGTCATACAGATGGCTCAATTCCTGAGCACACCTGGCTCTTTTGTGCCATGAGGACTTGGCACATGCTCTGCATGCCTGGCACGCCCCTCCTGACCTTGTGTGCCAGGCGAAACCATCCCTTTTGTGACACCTATCTGGGTGGTTATTATACTCTCATAACACCCTCTATTTCTTCTCCAGAGCACCTCCCACAAATTTAATGCAATAATGTTTAGTGTCTATGATCCCCTTTCTACTGTAATTTCTTAAAGATGAGGACCATGCCTGCCTGGTCTTCAGCTCCAATCCCAGTGCCTCTCAAAACTTGGGAGCTGAACAGATGAATGAAGATTTCTCTCAAATACTTTTTGTCTTGAGAAAATGCCTCTCATCCACCCATTCCTTCAGGGTATGGAAGGAGCCTCTTCCTCCCCTCCCCACAATGCCCAGTGCATTCCCTTACACAGCTCTAGACACAGCGGGATTGTGGTGGTCCATACCTCTCTGTGGAAAGCATTCTGCAGTGTCTCTCTGGAGCACCAGGTCCCCAAGACAGCACTGTCATCCTCACGCCCTGGCTTCTGAGCTCACCATCCTGTCTGTAGTTCCAAAGCAGTTTTTACTAAGGGGATGCCACTTCCAGGTAAGCCGCAGGGAAGTTGATAACTGCCTGGCTTCTGTTTTCCTGATGAACTCCTACAGCTCCCTCCTTGCTCTTCCTCCCCTTACATGTAAAACAAGATTGTGGCTCCTTGAGGACAAGGCTGGGTCTGACCTCTAGCATATCCCTCAGAGCACCCAGCTGCTTCATAAACACCTAATGGCTGATTCCCTGTTGCTTGATGCAATTTCATGAGATAGTTATGCACTGGTTGGGTCACTCCTTCAACAATTATTTACTGGTGCCTGCTCTGTGCCAGCCACTGATTTGGATCAGAGGTCTATCTGCAAAGCATGGCCTCAAGGCCAAATCCAGCCTAACACCCAGTTTTGTACAGCCGATCTGTAAAAATGTTCCGTGCTTATCTTTTACATTTGTAAATGGCTTTAAAAGCAAACAAAATAATATTTCATAAAATGTAAAAAAATTTTTTGAGAGAGGATCTCACTCTGTTTCCCCGGTGACATGTAAAAGTTACATGAAATTCAAATTTCCGTGTCCATCAAAATTTTACTGGAACACTATCATGTCCATTCATACATGTATTATCCAATGCTGCTTTTGCGCTGCTATGGCAGAGTTGAACAGCTGCAACAGAGTGCATGCGACCCACAAAACCTAAACTATTTACTCTCAGGCCTTTTACAAAAACAGCTAACTCCTGACCTTAAGCCTGGGAGTAGAACAATGAACATGACAGAGTCTCCGCGCTCATGACTCTCCTCGCAGGAAGGAAACAGAGAGTACACAGATAAAGAGTGATTCATGCCATGAGGGAAAATGGAATACAATGAGCATGGGTGGGTGGTAGGAAAAGATCTCACTGAAGAAAAGGTCTCACTGCTGAGCTGACATCTGAGCAGAGACCTAAACAATAAAAAGGAGAGAGAGATGGATATATAGGGGGGAGAATTTCAGGTAGTCGGAACACCAAGTGTAAAGACCCTGAGGGAGGAGAGTCCTTGGCCAGAACCTTCCACCTGAAAAAAAAAAAATGTCCTTGCAGCACTTACTGATGCTGGAGCAGAGCAAAGCCCTGCTGCCTGCAAGCTCGGGTGGGGAGGGAGTGCGGTGCAGTGGTTAGAGCAAGGCTCTGGCGTCAGAAGATCTGTTTTGGATCCCGGCTGTGTGAAAAAGATTTGCTCTTTCCACTGCATCGCCCTGAGCCTCCGTCTCCTTGCCGGTTGAGCAGGGCCGTGACGCCGCTTCTCCACCCACCTTCCAGGATGGTGAGTGAGATCCTGAATAAGAAGTCTCTTTCTAAACTGAAACGTACATGAGGGGGTTAAGTATCATCCACATGGGCCTCTCCCCACCTGTCTGTGCTGGTGTTCTCTGCTTTTGATTTTAAGCCCCCGTGGGTTGGCTACCATTTAGCTTGAATTTTCTGGGACAGCCTTGGTTTTATATGTTTGGTCCTGCTGGCCCTATAAACCATTGAAATGTCTCAGGAAGTGTCATATTTCAGCTTTCAAACCACATCTCTCTGACTGCTTCTGGTATGAAGCGCCTCTTGGCAGGACCTTGTTAATGAAGATTTGGTGAGAAAAGCTTGACCTCTGGGCATATGGGCAGGAATGGGGACAAGTTCCCTAAAACTGCTTTGAGGCAGGGCCTCCTGCAGGCTGGGGTACCTTTTACTGAAGAGGAGGGGAGGCCTCCTGAACTCGCCTCTCAGCTACTGCTTAGGTACTTGGGGAGGTTCTCGTAAGCCTGCATTTTTTGTTCTGGAAAATGGGGCACAGCACAGTCCCCCACACACACCCTTTCCAAAGCAGATGAACGTGAGCCTGCTGAAGTGCCCTTTGATGCTGGGGAGATGCCTACCAAAACAGCACACGTGAAACCAGGTGTTACATTATTGATACCTGCACAGCAACTTCAGAGAATTCAGGCAGGCACAACCCGAGGTACTCCAGCTGCAAGAATGGCCCCATTTCCTCCTGCAAGTCCCCCTGAGAGCCTGTCTAAATCAGACTCTGTTTCTGATTGCCTGAAATCTGTGTGCTGATGAACTTTGATTCATAAGTAGCCACTCCAGGTGAAAATTTTCATAGAACTCAATTAAACCAAATTGATTGTGGTTGGTTATAAGCGTGAACGGGAGGGGAGGTAGAAATCCGTGAGAGGACACCAGCAATGTGAAAATCCCTCTTAAGAAAACTGCCAAAGTAATACGTTTTCCTTCTTGCAAGATTCCATCGACGGGGCCTTCCACAGACTTATTTCACAGCAGGCTGCGAAGGTTTTAACCAGGTTACATCAGTTTTTATTCTCCTTAGTTATCTAAGTGGTAGCTGAGGCAGGAGAGCAATTGATAGGCTCCCCGCCCCCACTGCAACCTCCCTCATCCCCATCTGACCCAGTCTCCTAAAGGACGGCTATAGCTCTGTGACATTTTAATTTGCCAGAATGAGACAGAATGTAAGCAGGAAGGCTCGGGTCTGTGCATTTATCTTGCTTGGGGGAAATTAGTGCTGGCTCTAGCACACACCCACTATATACACCAATGAAAAAATACAATTCAATTTGTGTTGGCAGCTTTAGGAGAGCAGGGCAACCATTTGTTAAGTGCAGGGTAATTCAGCGCCTGATTTTGCAGAGAAGCAGTGCTGAATTCCCAAGCTGGCAATTTTGCCGGCAGATAAGTGAGTTCCCAGTCCTTTGGAAAGTTTCTGGGCAGAAGATTGCTCTTCTGCAGTGCTGTGGCCCTGGGAATGGTGTTTCTTTTGGTCAAGTCTGCTGGGGTTGCCAAAGGCTCCAGCAGAGTGGAGTCCCAGGGTCCTTGCAAGCAGGGCTATGGTTGATGTGCTCATGAAAGGCATACTCTGAAAACCAGAGGTTGCTGCAGAGGAAATGTGTTTATTTGAGAACATACTGTGCACCTCTTGAGCCTCCCAGTTAAGATGTGCCTACGTGCTCCTGCCTGTGGCCCTGCTGAAGCTGGAATGAGGAAGAACCTGCAAGAACCTGCAGTTATCCCATTTTATGATTAGCCCGTGGATGCACGGGGTGCAGAGTCAGGAACCGAGGCTGACTGATTCGCTGCTCTAGGCCATTTGAAGTAAAACAGAGGCACATTTTAGAGGCTAGGAAATGAATGAAACAGAGAGCTATGATGTACTGAAAAGCAAATCCCTAAATAATCACTAGACATTAAGAAACAGTCTGGCTTACAAGTGTGCTTCTCGCCAACTCCACTGCCCATCAAGCTCCCAAAGAACCAGAGCAGAACCACAAGCCTCTCTTTCCTGCTTCCCCCAGGGCCATGCTGCCAGCCCGTCGGGGTGGTGCCCTACTTCTTCCTTCCTAACACCATGCACACTGCCCTCCGACTGTAGGCCAACTGGGCAAATGCCCTCAACTGTCAATGCCAATTTGATAAGGGCAGGGGGCCCATGTCCTCAGCAGGTGCTCTGCTGACATTTGTCCCTCCCTGTTCAATTCGTTTCTCTGCCTAACTACTGCTCTCAGCGAAGCCCCTGCCGATGGCAGATGCCTCTGACAGCCATGCTAGCAGGTCCTCTGGAGCACAGGTCCCCAAGTCCTGGGCCACAGACCACACAGCAGGAGGTGAGTGGTGAGTGAGTGAGGGAAGCTTCATCTGTATTTACTGCAGCCTCCCAAGTAGCTGGGATGACAGGCAGGTGCCACCACACCCAACTACTTTTTGTATTTTTAGTAGAGATGGGGTTTCCCCATTGCTCACATAACCAGCTGAGCTCCACCCCTGTCAGATTAGTGGCCACATTAGATTCTCATAGGAACACAAACCCTGTGCTAAACTGCACAGTTGAGGGATCTAGGTTGTGCACTCCTTAGGAGAATCTAATGCCTGATGATCTGTCACTGTCTCCCATCACCCCCAGATAAGAACATCTAGTTGCAAGAAAACACGCCCAGGGCTCCGGCTGATGCCAGAAAGCCTAGGCATGGACTGCTGAATGGGGAAGGAGAAAGTCTAATAAGCAACGTCAGCAGGAGAATGCACTCTCTTGAAGAAGTACTATCTGAACTTTGACGTTCTGGAGAGCACCTGGTTTACCAGGCCCTTCCTTCAGCATCTCTAGGTAGCCCTGCTGGATGGGCCTGGAAATCCACAGGGCACCAGGTAGCACCACACAAAGAGCCCAAAGTCCAGAGTTGTAGCCATGACACTGCAGCCAATTTGCTGTGTGACCTTGTGTTTGTTAGTAATTTTGTCTTGGACTTGCCTCACCTATGGATGGATTACGCCTAAGTTCTGTTCCGCCTTTAGAGTTCCAGGCTCTTTCTGATCTTTAAAGATGACCTTATTCCTGCACCAACAGCTGTATTTTTATCAGCTTGCCAAGAAAAATAGTATCTGCCCTTCCTTTGTATCCCACAAGCTTCAGAGGCCTTAAAGATCCCCATGGCTTATTTAATTTGAACTTCAACAAGATGAAATTCTTATCCACATGGGAATGAAGTGATAGCAAATGTTCAGCTAGACTTTGATTTTTATGTGCATTGTTCTATGCAAAGAAATCCCTGACAGCTTCCCAGAAGATGTCCTCAGCGATGTCCTCTGAACACTTTACTGATACGTCACTCTTTTCTTCTATGCTCTGGGAACTAACTCAGCATATATGAGCCATCCTGAGCCTTCTCCAAGAGCACCCACTACGTGCCAGGTTTGAAAAACTGTCAACTCGTCAGATTGAGAGCTGTTTCATGTGCTTCAGATGCCAGATATGTAGAGGGAAGGTTAAAAGACCCCTCAGCAAAAGACTTCAGTCTTGTCCAAGCTAGGTACACCGATATACAGCTCCCAGAGAGGGCATAATTCTAGGAGTCAACAGCTTAAGGTTCTGCACCCACCGGAACCCAGATTCGTTGAAGGAAAAAGCAATGATTCACTCTGAGGCTTCAGAACAGTATTAAATTACTTGTCCATTACTACGTGATTTATGCTGGGGTTGGGCTGAGAGGTCCCTGTATTGCTTTCTCCTCCTCAACCCACTCACCCCAGTTTCAACCACTGCCCAAACAGCCACAGAATTTATAACACAGAAATTGGCTCTGAGACCCAGGGCAGTGGCATTTCCTTTCTGCCAGGGATTTTTGCTACTGTGTCGGTTTTATGCATATGTCCACATGATTCTTATATTAAGCCACAGGAAAAAAAACCCAATTTGTTTTTTATTAAAGTCCAACCACTGCCCTGCCAGTCAAACCCATTTATCTCACCGAGCATAGATTGCTCATGTCAACCCATGATTACCATGCGCTACCTTGATAACAGCCTGCTGATTATCCCAACATCTGAAAAGCTGCCTTTTGTAAATTACATTGCCGCTAATGAAGCCCAGATGTACTCGCGTCGGTGTCCTCTCCCGCTCCCCCTTTCTCTATAATGCACAGGAGCCAAACCACAAGGCCAGTGCTGGCATCTGAGCATCCTTCTAACCCAAGCCTAGGATTTCAGGCCCCGCCGCAGCCAATGTCTCAGGTTGACATAACCCCCATCTGATTCAATCTGCTTTCCCTGAGTTTGACGGGAGTCAAATTAGAGACCTGTTATCACAGTCAACACAAAAAATCCAGATACCAGGCAACACTTTAATTTGGGATAATAAGGAAGATGAACAGCATGTGGGGCCGATCGTGTAGGTGCAAGGGCTGTGATTTCTAAATTACGCTAAACAGATGTGGAGGGGAAAGTGGCCATCCATATGACAGTTTGGTTCAGCTTGAACAAAAACAGGCCCTGACGTGGTTTGGGGCTATTTTTACACCATCCTCCTGCCCAGTGGCGGGCAGTCAGAGGGGCTGACACTCATGCCCCAGGTTCAGCAGTGGTCAGTTCTGTCGGTTTTTGCTGAGTGATCGCTCCTATGCCATTCCTATCATAGTTTCCTCATGTCTCAAGCAGGGAGAAAGAAATGTTAAGGGCCAGGACGCAGGGATGAGTCAGTGTGGGTGGACATGGGGTACCTCTTTCCACATAGCCTAGATCTTCCGCCCATCTCTATGCCCATACCACATGGTTCTGCCAAGAACTGCATGGGGCAGAGCCTGTGTAGAGCAGCCTCTCAAATGGAGGGCCACACCTGGTGGAACCGGACTCCTAGCCCCAGAGCCAGGGGAATACCTTCTAGGATCACTTCATCATATCCACTTCCCACCAGCTCTGCTCACCACTCCCTCCTGTCAGTGCACTGGAGGGAGGAGACTGGGAGGGTGCAGTGTGGCTGGGGCCCCTTGAGGTCTATGTTGCAGGTCTTGGCTAAAGAAGCGGGAATGTCTTGCACCAAGACCCAGAGCTCCAGGAGAAGGTGACCATCATGGATGGCCAGGGCAGTGGAGGACTCAGCCCTCTGGATCCCCAAAGCAAAAAGGGGTCCCTTTCTTCTCTCTTCTTACTTCTTTCTTTCTAAATTGGAAAGACTGGGCATTTGGCTCTGCTGAGTTTTTGCTCAGTGATGGCTTAACTGTCCATCCTGCCTTGTTTCCTCACTTCTTAGGCAGAGAGAAAACTGTGCAAAGGATGAGGCTAAGGGAAGAGTGAGCGTGGGTCGTGCCTCTGCAGAGTAGGCTACGGGAGTGGCCATGGCACAATCCTGCTTCCACCTTTCATGAGAGGGGAAAAGATCTGCCCTCCCACTTCTGGAGGGGAGAAGAGGATGAGTGACTATGAGTGACAGAAACAAAGCATCATGAAGGTGCAGCAGAGGGAAACGGGCTTCTTACCGAGGTAGTCATGGAGAAGAGAGATATTTGAGTGATACTCAGAAACCCCACCCCAAATCCTACAAGAATGGGCATCTCACTTCCTTCTAACTATTTCTAAAGGCACAATCTCATTTTGTTCAATGTCTCAGTAACAGGGCCTGGGAGGAAGTTTGAGCCAGGAGCTCATAGGACCGGTCTGATAAGTAGGACCTAAAATTGGGGTCTCGGGATTGGGTGAGTGCCATGGGTGTAACAGATTGTCAGACACCCTTTCTTGGACACTCTTACCTGTCTATGGCTGCTAGGCTTCTGCAGGGCATTTGCAGATTAAAGGGACACTGTGATGTGACTTCATTTTGTTAGTTTCTGTGTTGATGCTCTAAAGAACATTTGCCTGCAAAGTAATTCTGAGGAACAGGATTTTCCAAAGCCTGGCACCAAGATTCCTTTCCAAGAAGGTGTCACACATGTGTCATAGACAGACATGGAGACAAAGTGTGAGAGAGGCAGAGAGTGTATGACACAGATGCAGAGGAAGACAGAGACAGATTGACCCAGAAAGAACCAGAAATTTTTTCCAATGTTATCTTCACACAAGGAGAAAAGAAAAAGTCTGAATTAAAACCCAGCACTCCTTTTTTTTTTTTTTTTTTTTTGAGATGGAGTCTTGCTTTGTTACCCACGCTGGAGTATTGAAGTATGATGGTGCGATGTCAGCTCACTGCAATCTCTACCTCTTGGGTTCGAGAAATTCTCCTGCCTCAGCCTCCCAAGTAGCTAGGACTATAGGCATGCACCACCACACCCAGCTAATTTTTGTATTTTTTTTAGTAAAGATGGGATTTTGCCATGTTGGCCAGGCTAGTCTCAAACTCCTGATGTCAGGTGATCCACCTGCCTCAGCCTTCCAAAGTGCTGGGATTACAGGCGTGAGTCACCATGCCCAGCCCAAACCCAGCACTCTTAATCCAGAGAAACTGTTCCTTCCACTACGTTTTGCTTCTGCTGTTATTTACATAATATTACTATACAACTAAACATTGCATCATGCTTTATAATTTGCAAGGCATTTCAAGCCTGACAACTGTTTGACAATCCTATCATCATTATTAGTCTCTGTTAGTCATACAGACACCAGATGCTTTGCCCAAGACCATACCCTGATCAATGGGGAATTTTGCAGCCTGTCTCTGTGTTAATTCAAGAGAGCTTCCCCAATGCAATCAAACTCCTGGCTAGACCCTTAAGTCAAAGCAAAACCCTCTGCAAATAACTCACTAGATGCATTTTGATTCTAATTCCAATCTCTCTTGATCTCAGTTTTTTAACATCAAGATAAACATGTTCCAGCGGTTTTTCTTCTTTTTCCTCTTCCAGTTGCCATGAGATCTCTGCTTCCCCCCTCCCTAAGACAATTATCTAGAAGGACAGTTCCCTGTACCAGGGACCTGTCTTCCTTGCTGTTTGTCACCTGTCCCATCTCTCGCAGTCACATCCACCTGATGAACCAGATAAGCTATTCTACACAAAACCTGGGATGTGTACAGGTTAAGTAGGTGGCCTAAGCCTCCGGGGCAATGACCAGTCTTCAGCGGAAATCTCATTATCTGCCTGAATTTGTTTACTAAATAAATGAGACAACCTATTTATATAGCATGTAAATTTAATTAGAGGCCTGATTTATTTACTCTGTGTCTATCAACAGTCACCACTTTCTCCAGCTCTGCATCCTGGACACTCTTGCCATAGCATGAAACAAAAACAATTCGCTCCTGTCTTTCTTGGATCTTGGCCCCCAAGCATAAGAGAGCAGAACGCTAAAGACAAAAGCCAAATGGCATAGGGGAAGTTCAAGCAAGCCCCCCACAAAATCCAGGCTGCTAAAAAAACATTTACTGGAACTGAATGGGGCCTCTATGAGAAAAAGTCCCCAGGAAATATCTTTGAGTCAAATCCAGCAAGATTTAATGAACGGTAAGGATGAAGGGAGTCTGGACATTCCATGATAGGAGGCTTCCTCATTTATTATTTGTTAAATGATGTTCCCCTAATTTTAAAGGCAATGAGTGTTCCATGGGCATTTTTCCCAAATAAAAAGTTAATGGTTGGTTCATCTGGAAATTAAGAATTTTACAATGAAATTAGTCGAATAAATTTGAGCACGTCTGTGTTGAACACAGTCTGATTTGTTAACATACACTGTGACTCTCAGATAGACACACAGAGTCTGCAGGCATCCTCACACCCATGTGACCAAGGAAACACTTGCTTGAATATCAAACCAGATATTTGAAAAATAAGAAGACTATTCAAGGCCCTGTTCTTCATTTCTTCCTCCCTCATCGGCAGCCTCACACTCACAGGAACACCTTTCCTTCTCAGAGAAACTCGAGGACCTGCAGAACTCCTTCTATCAGAATGCTTTTCCGCACCCGAGCCTGGTGACCTCAGTTGTATTTAAGAGTCATTTTAAGTAATGCCACATAAATGCATTGTTATAATGATTGTTCAGATGCTGTTGAGTATCGGCCTCTCTTTAAGGATCCATATAAAAGATTTCTCTCTTGTTACAGTTTCAGACCACATACATTCTTGTTAAGCAACTGGTTTGTTTTGGTTTAAACTGCGAATTTTGTAATGGAAAGCACTTCCTACTTTGTGTGTGCTGCTGAGGAGGCCCACAGCCAAATGTGTGGCTTCTTCTATCAGGTAAATTGCATGGCGTGGTTTTTTTGTATTAAGGATATTCTGAGGTCCATAGTAACTTTCTTATCTATGTTTTCTCCTCCGTCTTTCTTAATTATTTTAAATTTATTTTATGTTGCTCAATTATTCATAGTTTTAAACCCTCCATTCTTTTTTAGAATAAGGCAAAATATGAATGCATACTTAAAAATTTTTAATATTTACTTTAGGTGATGATGCAAAGAAGAAAGTAGATGTTAACTGTAATTCTAACACCTAGAGAAAGTCATGCAGTTAATATTTTGATGTATTTTCTGTCAATTATTATTATTATTATTTTGAGAAAGAGTCTTGCTCTGTGGCCCAGGCTGGAGTGCAATGGCATAATTTTGGTTCACCACAACCTCTGCCTCCTGGGTTCAAGCGATTCTCGTGCCTCAGCCTCCCAAGTAGCTGGGAATACAGGTACACACCACCATGCCTGACTAATTTTTTGTATTTTTAGCGAAGACAGGGTTTTGCCATGTTGGCCAGGCTGGTCATGAACACCTGATCGCTGTTGATGCACCCACCTCGGACTCCCAAAGGGCTGAGATTACAGGTGAGAGCCACCGCACCCAGTCTTTCAATTATTTTTACAAAATTAAAATAATATACCATATACAAGTCTGTATATTAATTTTTCCACCAAATGTCCTGAGCATTTTTCTGGAATATTAAATATTCTCTACATTTACCACTTTGTTATTTGGGGGGTTTTAGCATGTTTTCATGGCTTTGTTTTTGTTTTGTTATTCTAAATAATGTTATATTTAAAAAATCTGTCTAGAATTTATTGTCATCCAAGTTTCTAATTATTATCCTAAGATACATACCTGTTAAGGGAATTAGTAGTCTAAAATACATAACATTTTAAATATTTTTGATGAATATTGTACAACTGCTTTACAGAAGTACCGCATCAGTTTATATTCTTGCTAGCGGCATAAAAAAAGTGTGTCTATTTCATCACAACTTCATTGGCACTATTGTGTTATTACTGTTAAGCCTTTGCCAATTTTGTAGTTGAGAATGGCTTGTTTTTTAATTTGCATCTTTGAATACTAGCAATTGCAATAATATTTCATCCTTTTATTCATTTTTTAATGTACTTTTCTTTGAATTGTTGCTTCATATCAGTTGCCCATTTTTCTTTTGGGGATATTAACACTTATCTTTTCTTAAATGTGAGGCTTTCATACATATATTAAATACAACAACCATTTTCTTATGTATTTATGGAAAATATGCTTGTGTTTCCATTTTGTTATAATTTTTTAATTATAGGATTTTAATTCTTATGCAATCATCTCAACAGATTTGTTCAATTGAATTCTTATCTACATTTGAGAATGAAATAACTATCCACATATATTTTCTTTTAGGTCTCAAAAAATGCTTTCATCTTTTAAATTTAACTGCATTTAGTTAAAATCTAGAATTAATCTTGTTGTATTTTGGGCTTCTGTTGCAGGCTCAACGCTTGGGCTCACGACAATATTTTAATATCAGTTCTCTCCAAGCTTCTCGGGGCCAGTGGTCCTGTTATCTGCCTGGGAAACAGGGACACTTTCAACACTCTCATTTAGGCTGGACTCTTTGGAGAAGCTAAAGTAGACAACAACTTATGCAGTGTGATTGGAAGTGAATCAGAAAGATTCATCTCCCCATTGCTACCTTCCAAAATATATAAAACACTTTCAGCATCCAGGAATAGGACCCAAATTTTACCTTTATAGATGTATCCCTTTTCTTTCTACCACATTCCAACACACAAAAAATAAGCCTGAGAAGTCAAGTCCTTGAGTCAGTTCCCAAAGTTACAGGTGATTATTTTTGAAGATGTTTAGCTGAGAGTCCCAGGTTCAATGGGACCAGTTCCAGGATGGAGAAGCACTGAGATGGGGGAATCTAGGAGGATGAGGTGGGCGTACCCTTACGTGCTCCTCCATGCAAATGAACCCGGAATCACTGATTTCCATCAGTCTCTCCCCACTCTTGTCCTTCCTTTGCCTGAAAGTTAGCCTAGGGCCTTTCTCTTGGGTAACCAGTTAGACTATATCCCCAGGCAACTGGAGGGATGCTAATATATTTGCCCTATACTTGGAGAAGGAGTAGGATAGTCTCATGTTTTAGACTTGGGCACAGACACCAAGTCCCTGGTCTTCTGGTGCAGCAGATCTGAGATTCCTGGCTATTGCCCGATACCTTTCAAGCAGCTTCACTTCTTCCTTTGACTTCTTTCCATCCTATCTCCCATACAAATAACATCGGTCTTTCATGACTAGCATAGGCTGTGAGCTTATTTTTAAGCACAACTCAAAGCACTGATTTCACAAAGAAGTGCAAAGCCCACGGTGAAATGGCCTTTGCTTTTCTGAGAGATCACATCTTCTTACACCTGTACAAGAATAAATCAGGATTTTTGCTTTTCCCCCTGAGGTAAACCAGTTGGAGGATCCAAAGGTCCAGACCCCTAAAACCCACTTCTCTTTTTAGTTCAAGTCACATGCTAATGTGTCAACTCATTGGCCGGGAGCTAATACTTAGCATTTTGCTATTGGTTTTCTAGGAAATGCGTAACTGTCTGTAGCTTCACTTCTTCCTTCAACTTCTTTCAATCTGATCTTCCATACAACTAACAAGAGCCTGGGTGAGGGCATAGTTTTAGTAAATTTCCGAAAACAAATAAAGATGAGAGATTGTGTTTATCTTATATTCAATATTTTATGTGCTAAAAATAAAAAAAAAAAGTTAAAAATGTAGCTTATTCCTCTAAAAGCAAGAACATACAGAAATATCTAAATATTGATTTAATAGTGAGGGACTGGTTCAGGGGAAAGAGGTGGGCAGAGCAGAGCTCTGTAGAACATAGAAGGCCAACTTCCCCTGCTTCTAGCCCTTCTCTCAGTTCTTGGGCCAAGACATTCCTCTTCTAGTTCAGGAAGCCAGATAATGCATCTGTCAGAGTTTGGGGCAGCAGGAATTTCTGTCCCCAACCTGGACAGATTTACTTTGGTTTGCCAATGCTAAGAATTTTAAGAGTGATCGTGCTTCCCAGCTTTTCTGGGACTGTGTCAGTGTATGCAGTGACCCCTTTCAGTCTCAAGAAGGTCTCCACTGAGACCACAAATTATACAGTTTTCCTAGCTATTCATGGAAAAAGAGACAAGAGATTATTTAATTATTTTTTGAGATAAAGTCTCACTCTGTCGCCAGGTTCAAGCAATTCCTGTGACTCAGCCTCCTGAGAAGCTGGGATTACAGGCACCCACCATCATGCCTGGCTAATTTTTGTATTTTAGTAGTGACGGGGTTTTGCCGTGTTGTCCAGGCTGGTTTCAAACCCCTGACCTCAAATGATCCGCCCGCCTCGGCCTCCCCATGAGTGGCTCATGGCTCCCCATGAGCCACTGTGCCTGGCTAAGAGAGAAATTAAGCTCTCTTTTTGTCTTTAGATTTGGGGGTTGTGATAAGGCGAGTCATATGCTATCCCAGAGGTTAGCAAACTTTTTCTGTACGTGACAAGATAGTAAATATTTTATGCTTTGTGTGTGGGACAGACACACACAAAGTTGAGTTGTTGCAACTACTCAACTTAGCAATGTAGAGAAGGTAGTCACAGACAATATGTTAAGTAAACGAGCTTGGCTGTTTCCAATCTAAACTTCATTTATGGTCACAGACATTTGAATCTCACATAATGTTTACATGTCACAAAATAGTTTTTTTTCCTTTTGATTGTTTTCCCACCATTTATAGTGTCAAAACCATTCTTAACTTGTGGGCCAGACTAGGCCTGCAGGTTGTAGCTGCCCTGTGC
This sequence comes from Saimiri boliviensis, assembly GCF_048565385.1. NCBI lineage: Eukaryota > Metazoa > Chordata > Mammalia > Primates > Cebidae > Saimiri > Saimiri boliviensis. The sequence goes on from NC_133449.1 coordinate 29,380,489, forward strand.
TATTTTATCACCTTTCTGAATGCATTGGGTGCCACTGAACAAGCCCCTTGCTTCCCTCCAGGGACCGGGTTCTCTCTGCATACATTGGGTATCATCATCATCAACATTTACATTTATATAGCCTGAACACACACATGAGGTCTGAGAGCTTTAGAGGTGGGAGAATCCTTATCATCTCTGTGGTGTTCAACCACCAAGCAAGTGATGATAGGTGAGATGTATCATAAGCAATTTGCTACTGATAATAAACTACCAAAGCTTGCAGGCAATTTATGCCTATTTATGAGTTGAGCAGATTTGACGCTGTTGCCGTAATAATGCTGTTCTTTCTCACTTGCATTTGCCTTCTCCAGGTAGGAGATGGGGTCTGCTGCAAGATGACTAACAGGGGAGGGTCACAGGCAGGACAAACTGCCGTGCACATACCAGAGCTATGAGGTGTGTGGCAGGAGAAGCTGGAGCGTCTCTGACCGCATCCTATGTCATGGGGAAATATGTTCACAACAACCCTGCAAGGACGGGTTCAGGAAAGGTGTATGGGTGCTGAGTTTGTATAGTGATGAAATCGAGGGCAGAGAGACCAAGAAGTTTGCTCAAGGCTGCACAGCTTATGAACAGTATAGATAGAACCATAATGCAATCCTTTTGGGTCCTGAAATTTGTGGGGTTCGCTATGGACACACTCAGCGAAATCTCAAACACGCACAGCCTGCTGTCTTTACGCTGTGACTATGACAAGAATATCCAAAACCGTTGGCTAACTTCGCTGCTAACGTATAGAGTTGGGGCCTTCTCGTTCATGGTTGCAGCTTGGGAAGTTGCACCATCCCCATTTTATGGATGAGTAATTGTATTTTCAGAATACTCTTGCCCAGATCAAAAGAATCTAATGACTGGTCAGAGACCTGGCATCAAGTACTCTCATAAGTCAGAATCAGCTGCCAGGGGAGTGGGTATCCCTGTGCCAGGTGGAAGCACTTTGGCAGAATGGAAGGTAAATACTCAAGTTCCCTCTAGCATGCTTGCCAAATTGCCATCCTAAAAGGGCTTTGGAGGTCATCGTGTCAAACTCTCTGTGTGCCAGGGAATAAGGCATTATTGAGCATGTTACGGGAAAGTCACCCCTGGGATGCTGTCCACCCACAGTCTAAGCTAGTTTGTCTGGCTTGTCATCAAATGAACTTCTCCACCAGCCAACACTGGAATACATCTCCAGGGCCAGGGGAACGGATGTGCATAGTTCTTCCAGAGGCACACTAAGAAGAACAAATACATTCGTAATCACAGAACTATTTAACTCTTCTGAACATGGTGTTATTAGTAGCTTTATTATATTTTAATTGATTGAAAATGGGTCACTCATTTGTATTGCATTAATTACTCTACAACAGTGTACACAAAGCACCCATGGTTCTGCGGCTTGTCTTCAGCTAACCATTTTTCAAGGGTAAAAAAATGTGTTTTTTACCTTCAAACTTATGTTCACGTTCAGCTGACAAAGATTTTCTGCTAGACTAAACTTTAGTGAGGTTTTCAAACATTCTCCTAGGCTCAACTGTGTCCTTCCTTATAAAACCCAGTGTTATTAAGAACCTTGTTAAGTTAGTTTAGTGTAGCAAAAACCCTCCACTCTGATGAGGTTTGTCATCCTCCACCAGGCCCCAGGCAATATCTGATCATCTTGGCCTGTCTTCAGTAAGAATCCTGGAGGTCACTTTAGCCAGAATCCTCCACTTACCCATGATGTTTCCTCCTCGGAATTTTCCACCTCTTACCCCCATCCCGTGTCTTGGCTACGCATCCCCACTTGCTCATGCTATATTGGGAGCTGAGCCCCATTGCTCTCCTTCCCTGCAGAAATCCCACTGCAGGGGTCCCTTTCCCTATCATGATAATCCTGAATGAAGTCTGTCTTCCTGTGCTTTAGCAAGAATCATGGAATAACTTTTTTTTCTTTAACACAGTACCCCCATATTAAAACAAAACACCAATGCTGTCTAAACCAATTTCATTCATCAGGTCCTTCATTATCACTACTTTATTCTGATGAGCTAAATTCTTTGCTCTTTCCTTTTCGGCACTGGAAACAAGTTCAAATATTTAAAGCTGCTCTTGAATTTGGAATCTCAAAGACTACTTGGCTTCTGGAAGCATCTGGGCAGCCACAGCCAGGACGGTAAACAAGGGAAGTACAGAAAGCAAGACAGAGGGCTGGAATGTAGACCAGTAGGAATGGAGGCCTCCCCAGTCACACCCCAGGGCCGTGAAACATTAATGCTGATGACTAAAAAGCAGGAAGAATATAAAACCTCAGTGGAGCCCAGGTGAAGGCTGGGCTGTGCCAAAATTTAAAGAGATGGAAATAAGCATAGAGCTATAAGGCAGCACCTTGGAGATGGTGTTCTGAATTTTTCTTACTAAAGGTCAAAGAGGGAGGAAGGAGTGAGAGAGCAGGGCTAACAGCGAGAGAGAAATGGAAGGAGAGAGGGGGCCTGGTAAGAGAAGGAAGAAAAAAGAACATTTTTACAAAAATTATCAACATATGAAGCCCTGATCTTGTATATTACATCATCTTCCCTAAGTAGCAGAAGAGCCTGCTCATTCTCGGTGTCATGAGAGCTGAGAGACCTTCTGGGCTGTCACTGGCATCTGTCAGCACCTGAATTAATTCTGGGTTTTACTCTGCCATCTTTCTCATGCATCCATCTTTATCCTTTTTTGGCTTGAGATCTCTTGTCGCCAATCTTAAGATCACTCTCTATCTCAGGTACAAAGTCAACGCTACCCACGTTGAAGTCTGGGGGTATTGTCACTAGAGAACTAGCTCCCCAAAATCCAGATGACAATGCTTTCAGGAGGGGCTTCAGGGATATAGTGAGAGTTGGGTGGAGGCAGGACCCTGAGTCGCCAGCGGCTGATGGCTCTGGGTTACTCAGCGAATCCTAGAGCATCTTTTTGCTCCCTGTAGGTCTCCTTCTGACTTTCAGATTCCTCCTAATCCCCATCCTTGTTCCTCCTAGAATACCACAAGGTCCACCCTAGCCCGAGACCTAGCCACATCACCCAAGTCCTTGCCACTCTGAGGAGCTGGTCACAAAGCCCTGTGTGCTCTGGGGCCTGGCTCCCTGCTTCTCTCACATCAGGCCTGAACTGACCATGCCAGCCCTCTCTGCTCCTTAGTCCATCCCAGCGCAAGCAGGCTGCTTGGATTTGCAAAGTATCCTTCTGAGCTCTAGGGGCACAAAGTTGGTGGGAGGAGGGAGTGAAACAGTTGCTTATTCCCTCCCTATACCTGGCAATGGATATGCTGAGGGCCACAAAATCTCCTTCTCCTCACATCCTGGCTCATTTTCATGTTGGGAGATCAGTCAAGTTGAATAATTTATGAAGCAGGAGAAATAACCCTTCTCCTAATATCCCTATAGTGCGTTACACATTGTCTCTCAGAAAGATACATACTAGTCCTGACCGTGGGGACCTGCAAGGGTGACCTGATTTGGTAACAGAGTCTTTGCAGATGTAATTAATGGATTCTAAATCCAAAGAGAGGCAGGAGAAGAGATGTGAGACTAGGGAAGATAGACATATGAAAAAGCAACTTGGAGTCCTGCTGTAAGCCAAGGAGCTCCAGGAACCACCGGAACAGGAAGAGGCAAGAATGAATTCTCCCCTGGAGTCCTGGGAGGGAGCATGGCCCCGCCGCAGCTTGACCTTGGCCTCCAGAACTGTGAGATAACACATTTCTGCTGCTTTAAGCCACCCAGTTTGTAGTCATTTGTTGTGGCAGCCCTAAGAAACGAGCACATGGCCAGAGGCAAATATCACCACCAACAGAATATTTTCTGCTGACACACATAGGACAGAGGGCTATGGACTGGACCTCACGAGTTCAGACAAATGAGTGCATAGGTTACGTTATGCCAGTGCCTGGCTGGCATGTGGGGTGAGAGCCTTGAATGAAGCCAAAGGTAATACCAGTCTGTGAGGGGGCCCTGGGGATTTTGTGGGAACAAAGGATGAGGAAGTCAGGAGGTCAGAAAAGTCCCAGAAGGGGGATGGCTGGAGATGATTTCCAATAACTGTAAAGGCTCGGCCATTGCTTATGGATGAGAAGTGAAATGAAGAGATGGGGCCCAGTAGGATTTCCTACCCTAGGATGGAGTTTCCCTGAGAATGGGGGAGTTGATCCTTCTTCACCCAGATCACTACCTGACACTGCCTTCGAGACCCTCTCCCCTTTAATTCTCTGCCCTGAATTTCCCATTGCAAAACTCATTTCCAGAAAGCTCCTAAGGATCTACAGGAGGTTCCTAAAACAGACAGAGCAGAAAATCACATTCCCCTTAGAGGGAACTCTAGGACTAAGCACCTGGGAAGAATACTGCCCGGTAGCCAGGCATTCTTTAATCCAGAGAAAACCAAAGTGCAATGAAAGAAAGATGTCACTCCACATTTAGGGATGTGATGAACCCAGTCGTTAAATGTAGAAACCTACAAGTCCAGAAGTGCCGCAGAATCCCACTCTTTCTACTTCCTCTGATATCCTACATGACTATGGCAAACCAGCGTGTTCTTAGGACAAGCTGCTCTATAGACAATGCCGTGAGCGTTGTGCTGGGGCAGATGGTACCAGCTGTTAAAGTTGACTGTGATATTTTGAGGAATTTTGAGAGAAGATTGTTAAATACAGCCATTATTAAAATATACGAATTCATAATTAAATCAGTGCTTCTCACTGGGGGTGATTTTGTACTCCATGGGACATTTGGCAATATCTGGAGAGGTTTTCTTGGTTTTTATAACTGGGTCTTTTACTAGTGTCTAGTGGGTACAGGCCAGAGATGCTGCTAAACATTCTATAACCACAGGGCAGACTGCCCGAAACAAAGAATGGTCCTGCCCAAAATGTCAACAGTACTAAAGTTGAAAAATTCTGAATTAACTAAATTAGATTTTTAAAAAGGTAATAAATAACTCAAAAACTCAATACTTTCCAATTGTTTACTAGTAGCTATATTTTTGAGGTTGGGTATTTATGTGCATATTTTATCTGTATGGTGGAAATACCATATAAAGGTGTGAACTGTGTATCTCTTCTCAACTCCGCATTCAGTAAAATCATGTCAATAGCTTAAAGTTGGCCGTGGTGCAAAATTTACACTATGAAATAGACAAACAGTATAAATAAGATCTCTTTACTTTTTTTTTTTTTTTTTTTTTTTTTTGAGACGGAGTCTTGCTCTTGTCACCCAGGCTGGAGTAAAGTGCCATGATGTTGGCTAACTGCAACCTTTTCCTCTTGGGTTCAAGTGATTCTCCTGCCTCAGCCTCCTGAGTAGCTGAGATTACAGGCACACGTCACCATGTCCAGCTAATTTTTGTATTTTTAGTAGAGACAGGGTTTCACCATGTTGGCCAGGCTGGTCTCAAACTCCTGACCTCATAATCCACCTGCCTCAGCCTCCCAAAGTGCTGGGATTACAGGTGTGAGCCACCATGCCTGGCCAAGTCTCCTTACTTTTTTGAAGAGCCGATTGTTAAACATGCCCTTATGCTTTACCGGAGACATAGGTATAATGTGGCTATAGGGGTGTGTGGTGAGGGGTTCCCTTTTCTTTTTACATCTTTCAAAAGAATACAGTGAAGCTGAGACTTCTATTTTTTCTAAACAAAAACGAGGGGGTAGGGGTGGGCAAAGAAGGTTGAAAAAAATGAAGTATCTGATAAAAATGCAAAAGGAAGGAACAGAAGGAATACGTTATTTACAATAAATAATTTTAAACGGAAAGGAAGTCATGCATCTAAATATCTTTTTACACGATTAAAACATCTGAATGAAAAGTGAAAATCAATCCTCCTCCCAGATGTCTTTTCATTGTGATGCCAAGTAGATGAATATTTGAATATTTGCATTACACAAAGCATAAAATCGCAATATTAGGAAATGTTAAGATGATTTTCCACTTTTTTCTTCTTCAGATATTTGAAAACAAAGTCACTTGGTTTCAGAGTGACCCCAGGTGAAAGCGAGGACACAGACAGTGGTTTCTTCACTGGGATCTGCTGTCTTATTGGAAATTGAGATTACTCTGTAATGTGGTCACACTCTTAAAGAGTCCCTCTCAATTAAAAAAAAAAAACAAAAAACAAAAAAAAAAAACAACCAAACAAACATGGGGGTGGGGGGCACAGGAGGAAGACACAGGGAAAACAAAACATTTTCAATGAAAGGAAGAATTTTACAAATTTTAAAACTAAGTAAGCCAACGTAACAAGTTGGTTGGGACAAAGTGGTAGCTTAGAAGGGGAGGCACAGGGAAACAGTTTTCTGAAACTGAGAGAATTCTAGGACTGAAAGGAGAAAGCAGAAGAACCCTGGACACTGATAGGAACGAACTCTGGACAACGATCAGGTATCTTATGCTCCAGTAGCAGCAAGCTGGCTTGACCATGAGAAAACGAGGCTGGGGCCATGTTTGGGAGGTGAGAGTAAGCGAGTGTCCACTTAGATCTCAGGAGCCCAGACCACATATACATGCACCACCGAACACAGGGCTGGTGCCTACTGCACACTCAACAAATGTTAGCTCCTCTCCCTAACTTTCAATGGCACATGACTGTGACTTACCTCTCACATCTAATCTCCTTCAGTTAAACCTGCCTCTATCATATCCTTTGGCCAGATTTTTTTCCCTTAATCCAAACAGAGGCTCTGTTTTGGGCCCTGCACACTTCTCCCTACATTCCTATTGACAGCTTCAATTGCCCTGTCTCTGAAAATGACTCTGGGGTCCACAGATTTAGTCCCAATATCGTGTTTTCCCCACATCCTATCTTTTTAGTCGTATACAGACATTCTAAATGTTTTTCTGTCAACTTCACTCAGCATGTCCGAAACAAATCACCCTCTCTTTCCCCAAACCATCTTTCCTTCCCTGAAAGTGTTCCCTGCAGAGGGAGTGATATGTCAGAAGACTGGGAGGTGAGGAGAGTAAAGACACCTAAAGGAACGACAGAGGTTCAGAATGGCTGCAAGGGGCAGTGGGGGTGCGTGGAGAGCAGAAAGGGGAAGCTGCAGAGGTGAGCAGGGCCACCTGAGGACCTTGAGTGACACTGAGGATTTATGACTTGATCATAAAACCCAGTGGAAAGCCATAACCGAAAGGGACTGGCTGGAGGCAAAACAGCCTTTGATAAAATAGACTCTACAGGAACGTAGGCATGGAGGCAAGGGCTCTGGCTACTTGAGAATTCCCTTGGCAGGCTGGGGCAGGTCCCGACTTTTATAAGAAGCGCTGAGACCATGCAGGAGCCTCCTGGTAACTCTGTGGACTGTGGACCGCCGCCTATGTCTTGAATGAGGTCAGCACCCATAAAGTGGACCATGCAGCCTGTGAAGTCTTTCATTAGTGCCCTTTGTGGAGGGGTTCAACCAAACTTTGCCTAATACTGAATTCCTCCCTACAGGGAACATTCTAGTCTCAGCCACTGGGTCTTTAGTTGGTGTGACTATGGGCCAGTCAATACCTAGATCTCTTAGCATCTCCCACTTCGAAACAGACACAAAAAATACCGCTCAGTCTCAAAGACTGAGAATGAGACAAAGGTAACCGCATTCTTTAAGGCCACAGGAAAGTACCTGGGAAACATGAGCCTGTTATTAAAAGTTGGGTGGAAGAGATTGGAAGGAAAGGGAAAGTCTGTTGGCAATCCAGTCCCCTGACAGGCAGTGACAGAGGTGGGCAGCAGGGCTGGCCAGCCTCACAAATCAGACTTCTCTTAAGTAGCTACTGTCAGCAGCATGGCGAGGGAGTGGAGATTTAGTACTCACGCTCAGAGCCATCATATCTGTTGTGCTTCAAAGCATGGGAAAGATGATAAATCAAAGAAAAGAATGAACCAATGCCACTAATTTGGTGCTGAGTTGTTCCATTTGCCAGAGTCCTCAGCAATTTCTCCACAAAGCCCCGTGCCCTTTTCTTAAAATCACATAACCAATCAAATAATAATAAATGTATTAATTCCTAACAGGAAAGGTGACTCATATGGATTTTGCATTAGGGAAGAAAAAAATCTGACAGTTGAGAGGTGTCAACTGGTTTTGGTGATCTAATTCGTAATTTTGTCCATTAAGGAAAGATGTGGCTTCCTGATTAATGTGAAACCTTAGCCGTGTTTTTAATAAAAGTTTTAACATGTATGGCTGCTCAGCTGAAGTCATGTTTAATTAAAACCTTGAAGACTCCTGGAGTGTTTTCTCTTCTCTTCACCAAATGAGGAGACACAGAATGTCTCCAGGGTGATGGGGAGACAGCAGGGCAGGTGGGAGATGGGTGGGGTGCAGGGCTGCAGAGGGGTACAGAGAGGAGGGGCAGAGTACCCATGTGCCTGAGCAGAGTGTGGGCCACTGCTAGCATCTGCCAAGGGAGGCTGGTTAATGTGGCTGGTCTCCACTTGGGTTTTGCCGCCAGCTCTAGCTCCTCACTTTGTGGAGGGGAAAACAGAGGTTCAGAGAGTACTGTTATTGCTGTTGTTGTTGTTTTGAGTTGGAGTCTCACTCTGTCACCCAGGCTGGAGTGCAATGGGGCAGTCTCGGCTCACTGCAACCTCTGCCTCCTGGGTTCAAGCGATTCTCCTGCCTCAGCCTTCTGAATAGCTGAGATTACAGGCACATGTCACCATGTCCAGCTAATTTTTGTATTTTTAGTAGAGATGGGGTTTCACCATGTTGGCCAGGCTGGTCTCAAACTCCTGACCTTAGTGATCCACCTACCTCAGCCTCCCAAAGTGCTGGGATTACAGGCATGAGACACCATGCCTGGTCAAGAAAGTACTAAAAAGCGAATACTAGTTTCTTTTTGCGTATGGACTAGTCTAACAGAACCCAGCATAGAAACCTAGAGGTGACACTAAGACACTGTGTGATCCTAAAACAACTTGTTCTCATCCTAACACTTTTTTATTAGGGACATCATGAAAGCTCATGGCTTCAAAGTCTTGCAGGAAGGAAGACGGTAACCATGGGTCTAGAGAGCAAAGGGCATCTGGCTGTGGTTTTCAAAGTACAAGACATTTAGTGTAAAATGGTGGTCTACAAAGCTATGTATTATCAGATTTCAATTACAGAATATATATTATACATGTACACTGATGGGCACAGAGAAAAGGATGGAAGGAAATGCTCTAAAAGATTAATATTGATTAAGAGCCCTCGGATGATGGGAGCATGAGTGATTTTTATTTTCTTATTTTATACATTAGTATATTGATGGGTATTCTATAATGGGTATGAATTGCTTTTACAACTGAGAGAAATAAATATTATAAACATATAATTTGTATTACAAAATAAATATTATGTTTTAAATGACAAGGTACTTTAAGCCATCTCTTTCGCTTCCTGTTACAAAATATACAGACACTCAAAACTGCATGTAAAAGGACACATAAAAAATCATGAACCAAAAAAAAAATTTTTTTCCCCTCTACTTTAAAATAACGATGTCCAGGCACTTAAGCTATGTGGTATAGAACCCTGTAAAAAGATATGGCTGTGTCATCAATAGATAAGTTACCCTCTGAGGTAGCTTAAGAAACAGTGGCTGGCTTTAAAATGACTACAAAGCAAGCCTGACAATAAAATTCACTTAAATATCTGACTCTGCAAAAAAAAGATTGCACTCTGTCCTAGAGGAGTGCTATGTAATTGGAAGGCCTGTGGTGTAACAAGAACATCCTTAGTATACGGCACAATCCCAGATGTGATAAAATAAAAATGTGAGCTCTTAAGTACTTTTTAATGTTTCAAAGTCAATGAGGAACTAACTGCCAGGAGTAGGATGGTGACTTTCTCACTTCATAACACATTTTTAAGCAGAAAAATTCCTTAATAGAGGACATGGAGTCACATTTAAGGAAGGGTGGAGGCTAGAATTATGAAGCACCAAGGGAGTTTTGAAATGAAGCTGTTGAATGAATTGGCTTTTGGGGTACAAGAAGGTGTGTGACCAGGGCTTTGTTTGCAGGGCCTGCGATAAAATGCAGGTTTGGGGGACCTGTCTGGACCATTAGGAAAGAATTTGAACTCGAGTGTCTTTTTGAAGATAGAAAATTGAGCATAGCTGACACTTTACCTTTCCACACCAAACACTGGAAAAGGTAGAAAACTATTTAAGTGTAATAAGAGTTAATAGATATATATATCCATACTTAAAAGGAAGAAAGGTAAGGACAAGACCACCCTCATGAGGCTGGGGGCTGGGTCACCATGCCCATTGGTGTTGAAAAGCTAAGCTGAGCAGTTCCCACCCCCGCCACCTCCCCAAGGTTAGGGGTGATGTGATTACCCAGGGCTAGGTGAAGCAAGTGCTATTCATGTCACACAAGGGCCCAGAGCTCACACCACTGAGGACGGAGCTCAGATCCACATCACCCATCTACAGGTGGGGGAGACCAGCAGCCAGCACAGGCCTGGCAGGGAGCCACTTCCACTCAAGTCTAGGGCTGAGGCCCCCCCAAATATTGTTTTCCTGGGATACCACCCAGAACATTCAGAAGGGTAGCCTCTGGCATAAAATAAGCTCATAAACCAAAAATTCTCAAGCCTATGGGAGAGTAACACCACAAAAGGCAGACAACAAACAGAACTCACATGGGGAAACTGAGATGGCAGAATAACATTAAAATGACTCTTAAACAAGTATCTTTAAGAAACTCAAAGAGATAAAGGAGATAATAACATCCATGGAAGAGAATAGATGATTATGGAATGAGAAAAGGTGGCTCTCAAAGAGAAAACATTTAGAAGTTTTGGAAATGAAAGCTGCAGAGGCAGAGGAAGACATTACATCGTTGTTTATGTAGGAAACAAAATGCTAAGGTTAAAGAAGTAGCTCCTGGCATTAGAGAAGAAGCAAATGAGAGAAACAGATCCTGATACTGCTGGGAGATGGGCAAGGCAAACGTTTCACGCTGAGACCGTGGGGTCTGCTCATGCACTCAGGACTGCTTGTGTACAGTGTTGGCTGTATGTGGGGGTGGCCCAGAGAGCTAGCTCAGAGGATTCAGGCCAGACTGAACTTCGTGGGAGCTGAAGGTAGGATGGGATGATTCAAAAGGATGGTCTGGGGACACTTTAATAGCTGGGGCATAAACAGTAGAAGAGGTACAGCGTTGTTTGGTGGGTGAAGGAGTAGGAAAGAACCCAGGGTATATTTTTGAAAATAGGCAGCTTAGCTTGGAGGACCAAGTAAGGGCTCAATATTTCTACTGGGGGTTAGCAGTAAATTTCCTTTTTTCTTTTCTTTCTTTCTTTTTTTTTAGAGATAGGGTTTCACCATGTTGACCAGGCTGGTCTCGAACTCCTGACTTCAGGTGATCCACCCACCTCGGCCTCCCAAAGTGCTGGGATTACAGGTATGAGCTACCACGTCCAGCCTTGCAGCAAATTTCTTAACAGCCCAGCTCAGAGGGACAACCACCTCAGTGGAAAGGTAAGGACTGCTGGGTCACCAACTATTTTGGGTTGAAGGTTTCAGAATTGGCTTTGTCATCTATTTTATAATTCCTTTCTGGAGCTCCAAATAACCAGAATTGCATTTGTATACAGTCCTGCCTATATGTAGAGAAATTTGCTCTCTTGGATTCCTGTTCTAAAAGAAGTTTCAAACTAACCAATTCACAGCTTGGCAAATGGCTTCTGAAAGCAATACAGAAATATCAGTGAGTGAAGGCACAGAAGACTATGAGCCTGGTGTTGCAGCAAGCCCCCAGATGGGTTCTAATATTTTACATATATTAACTTAATACTTTTCAAGATGTTGGGCACCAGTTCTAGCTCCACTCTTCTTCTAATGGCTTAATTCTGGTGCCTCAGTTTCCCCATGTGTCATAGGAGATAATCTTGTGTTCTCTGCTTGTCCTGAAGTATTAGGGTTATTTTGAATATCAAATGCAAGGATAGGAATGGAAGACTTTGTGAGTTGTGGCATGATTCCAGGGGAGGGGCTGGGGGTGTAACCAAGGGAAGCAGGTGCACGCTGTGGTCTGGATTCTAATGGCTCCATTCATCTTGGTGGGAGCATCAAGAGTACCAGTAGATTTTTCTCAATTGTCATAGCCACCCAGAGAGGACAGGGCAGAATTATGGTGCTCCCTTAGCTTCTACGAGTGTTCCTTAGAGTGGAGTGAGCTGTGAGAAGAGATCTTTGAAAAAACAAAAGCAGGCAGGAAAGTCACACAAATGGGTTCTGGGTGTAACCAGAGGAGTGATGCTGGGTTCAGGTGGCTGACGGTGTGAGTGCTCAAGGGTCAGATGCAGATTTACTGGGAGGTTAAAGGGCTAACGTCTAGTTTATGTCACTAATTGTGTGTGGCAGCACTGTGGCAACTGAAAGCTGAGCAAACTCGATATGAATCATGTATTTTTGTTTTTTCTTGGTATTTTGCCAGCAGGATGGGATTTATCATTTTTGTGGAGAAAATGGCTTGACTTGTCCTTATTCTCACAGAACAAGCTTAGATGGTCACTCCCATGGTCCATTTGCCCCAAGGAGGTCCCAGACATATTCAGAATCCAATATGGACATGCTTGGAGAAGACATTCTGGTCGTAGGATCCCAGGAGGGTCAGGCCTGGGGAGGACCCAAAAATCATCAAGTCCAGTGAGCTTTTTACGGAATCTTATTTTGAATGAACTTTTTTTTCTCTCTCTCTTTTTTTTTTTATTGCATTTTAGGGTTTGGGGTACATGTGAAGAACATGCAAGATTGTTACATAGGTACACAAATGGCAGTGTGGTTTGCTGCCTTCCGTCCCCTCACCTGTATCTGTCATTTCTCCCCATGCTATCTCTTCCCACCTTCCCATCCCCCCATCCCTCCCCCATTTCCTCCCAACGGACCCCAGTGTGTAGTGCTCCCCTCCCTGTGTCCATGTGTTCTCATTGTTCAACACCTGGAACCAACCCAAATGCCCAACGATGATAGACTGGATAGGGAAAATGTGGTACATATACACCATGGAATATTACGCAGCCATCAAAAACGATGAGTTCACGTCCTTTGTAGGGACATGGATGAACCTGGAAACCATCATTCTCAGCAAACTGACACAAGAGCAGAATGAACTCTATTATGTAAGACAGACATGAGAGGGGCTGGTCTGTTTAAAGGGGCTTGGATTCCCACCAGGCCACCTGCTTGGCGACTCTTGATGTATAAAACCTCTTTATTTTCCAGTTTAGCAAGGATTAAACCATGTGTCTAGTATTACCTAACAAGGTGGTGGTAGAACTGGATCAGGAAACCAAGATGCCTGACTCCCAGACAGAGAGGGTCCTGTTTGCTTGATAATGTCACTACCACTCACCTGCCTCCAGGGGAGATACAACAAAGATCAGGTTAAAGAGTCCTGAACCTCTGCAAAAATGCATAATGATGCTCAAGAAGGTGGCAGGACCACCCTCTCCTATAGCAGGACAACGGAGGCTACCACATTTGGAGGTGAGTTTGTTGACGAAAAAGCCAAGTTCTGTAAAAAATACTTGAAAATGTATTCCGAGCCAGATGTGAGGATCATGACGTGTGACACAGCCTCAGGAGATCCTGAGAACATGTCCCTGAGGTGGTTGGCTATAGCTTAGTTGGCATACATATTAAGGTGACATAAGACATCAATCAACACATGTAAGATTGACATTGATTCTGTTTGGAAAGGCAAGACAACTCGAAGTGGGACTTGGAATCAATAGAAAGGCGTGTCTGGGTTAAGATAAGGGGTTACAGAGACCAAGGTTCTTATGATGAAGATGAAGTCTCATAGATGGCCACTAACGGAGTCAATAGATGGCTAATGTTTCCTATCTAGACCTTTAAAAAGTGCCTGAGTTTCAGCTAAGCATGTCAGGATCAGAAAAAGACCTAGATAGGGAAGCGGATTCTCTACCAAATGTAAATTTCCCACACAAGAGACAGCTCTGCAGGGCCAGTTCAAAATACAGCAGAGAAATATATTTTGGGGTAAAATACGTGGATTTCTTTCAGGGCCTGCTGTCTGTCATGAGATGCTACACTAGAGTCAGGCTGGAAGTTAGTATCTTATTACTACAACGAGTCTGCTTTGTCAGTCTTAAGATCTCTGTTTTAATGTTAATGCCAGTTAGTTTTGCCCGAATTCCAAAGGACGAGAGTATCATGAGGGATGTCTGACCCTCCTCCTTTCCATCCTGGCCTGAACTAGTTATTTTTAGGTTTCTTTGGAAGTCCCCTTGGCCAAGAGGAGGGGTTCATTCAATCAGTTGGGTGTCTCAGGGAATTTTGTTTTGGGTTTCCCAGTTCATCCCTCAAGCTTGGCCCAGCAAGCTCAGCACCATTCAGTCTCTCTGGAAACATCCTGAAGCTCTTACATGGTATATCAGTGATGAAGAATAGAAACCATCCCTCAGTTCATCAGTTTGAGCTTACAATTCCCCCTACCCCGGGATACTTCCTTTTTTAATCCACTGTTTCCTGGCTAAATCCTTAAATCTTTGCACCCATTTGACTTGCTGATTCTCCAATTTAAATAATATTTCCTTGTTATAATTCCTAATGAGAGCCTTTATTTTTCTTCCTATGTAATTGGTGATTACATGGAAAACCCTTCAAATTATTTGTTTAATATCCTTTTCTCCCATAAGTAAGTACCATGAGGCTAGGATCAAGTTCAATGTGGTCATCTCTGTGTACTCAGGGTCTAGCACAGGGATGGCAAATTACAATCTGTGGATCAGATCTGGACCACCACCTATTTTTGTATAACTCAAGAGCTGAGAATAGAGTGTTTTTTGTTTTGTTATTTTTTTTTTACATTTCTTAACTGTTGGAAAGAAAGAAAAAAGAATATTTTATGACGTGAGGGTTATGTGAAATTCAAATTTCAGTGTTCATAAGTAGAGTTTTGTTGGATGACAGATGTGTTCATTCATTTACATATTGTCTACGGGCCTTTCGTGTTACAATGGCAGAGTTGAGTAGTTACAACAGAAAAAAGCAGCAGAGAAGGGCCGTGCTGAGGTTCACACACATGTCAGGGATTACACTCAGATCTTTCAAACTCCTGTAGAGCTTTTACTTATTGAATTTCTCCAAACTGGCAACAAAGACAGCAAAACTCATGGCCCAGAATCTAACTTGGCCCCCTCAGCAGGTTTTCTAGGTATCTGGGATAGGTAAATATCCTGAGGACCTGGGATAAAAGGTGCTTTGTTAAAAGCCACTTTAAACGCCTCCCTGAGAAAAGACACTTAAAACGATAAAAGCGTTTCTACTGAACAAAGGTCCGATGTGTCCTGTTTGTGCCAAAGTTGAGTTTGGTTTCCATCCTATTATAAGATGCAACAACCCTAGGAGTTTCATGTTCTGGCACCACGCTGCTCTTCTCTCAGATCTTGCTTTGTTCTGCGCACATCTCTGACACGGGAACAAAGCCACAGGCCTATGCAGACGGGTGCCCCTGGATTAGAGTGCCTTGTTTCAGCTCACCCTGCTCAAACCAGAGCTCTACAAAGGTGGCAGCATCGGTGTTAATTCAAGTCTCTTAAAAGTTGGTGAATCCTCTCTTCAGTCATTCCTGTTGGGATATCCTGGCGTATTTCACTCCAACCGATATATATGGGTGATGTTTAATGACAATGGGGGCTAGGGCAATAGCAGGACACTATGTGGAAACAGGGTCATCTACGGTCTAAAGAAAACCAAGCTTGAGTGGATTGCTTCGGTTTCATAAGTACGTGGTCCCCTACCCTTCTGGCACCAGAAACTGGTTTCAGGGAAGACAGTTTCTCCACAGGCAGGGGGTGGGTGGCGGTTACATTCTCCTAAGGTGTAAGCAATCTAAATCCCTTGCATGTGCGGTGCACAATAGGGTTCATGCTCCAGCGAGCATTTCCTGCCACCACCGATCTGAAAGGAGGTGGAGCTCAGACGGGAATACTCGCTGCTACTCACCTCCCCGCTGTGCTGCCTGCTTCCTAACAGGAACCAGTACTGGTCCATGGCTCTCGGGTCATGGATCCCTGTCATAAATGACCAGGTTGAAAGGGGTCTTAAAAGTTATCCCACTGCTCAAGATTGCGCCACTGCACTCCAGACTGGGTGACAGAGCAAGACTCCATCTCAAAAAAAAAAAAAAAAAAAAAAAAAAAATAGAAGTGATCCTACTGCTATAGATTGAATATTCAAAATTCATAGGTTGAAATTCTAACCCCCAGTGCGACAGCCTTTGGAGGTGGGGTCTTTTAATTAGGTTTAGATGAGGTCACAAAGATGGGACCCTCATAATGGGATTAGTGTTTTTATAAGAAGAGGAAGGGAGACCAGAACTTTGTCTCTTTCTTCCATGTGAAGACCGGGCAAGAAGGTGGCTGTCTGCAAGCCAGGAAGAGGGCCCTCGCCAGAAATGGGCCATGTGAACACCTTGATCTTGAATGTCCTAGCCTCTGGAACCATGAGAAATCACTGTATGCTGTGTAAGCCACCCACTGTGTGATACTTGGTTACAGCAGTCTCAGCTAAGGCACCAGCTTACTGGCACACCTGAATTGTGACCCTTCTGTAACCTCTAATTGAAGGCTCACACGGAATGCTGCCTCCCCACCCCTCTGAAAAAATCAAAGTGACTCCTGCTCATCTGTTGAAATCTGCTCCCTCTAAGTTCAACCTGATGGTCTTGGTTCCATCCCTTGGGTCCCAAAGGAAAATGTTAATTTCCCTTCCATGAAACAGCCCACAACCATTGCCCCTCCCCAACCTCCCATCCCCACTGCCATTGCCCCACAACCTCACAAGTGTTCTTTCTTTCAGATCCAGTAAGTGAATATTTTCTAATGACTCTTCATGTGCTATGGTTCCAAGACTCATTTTTTTTCACCAAAGCTTTCAACAGGGACAACAAGCAGCAGCATGGCAGACACTCCCTTCATTTCCCCTCCCTTATTTCCCTCACAGAAATGAGGAAATGAGGAGGTACACTTAAGTAAAAGGCCTACTGATAAGCCACAATCTGGATCACTAAGAGTTACTTTCAGTTTGTACACAAACAGTTTTATAAAAATGAAGCTGGATACCTCTGATGTTAATCATGAGGAAAAGGTCAGGGCCCCAGAAAGGAAGTGGGAATCTACATGGGCCATTCTAGGTCTTGGACCTTCAAGCTAAATTGCAAAGAATTTAAGTGTAATTGAGGGTGCTCCTAAGTGAAAGGTAAAGAAACAATAGTCCTTGCCACAGAGAGGTAACTAGGAATTTGACATCCATGTGGACGGACCGAGGTGTCTCTACAGGAAAATGAGCTCATCTCTTCAGGCAGATTATCTGGTTCAATGGCTGGCAAACTACTATGGCTGTCAGGCCAAATCTGGCCCATCATCTGTTTTTGTAAATAAAGTTTTATTGAAACAAAGCCATGCCCATCTGCTTATCTATTGTCTGTGGTTGTTTTTGTGCTACAATGGCAGGCGTCAGTAGTTGCAACAGAGACAATGGCCCACAAAGTCTAAGATATTTATATCTGGCCCTTTACAGAAGACTGCCAATTCCTGATCTTGTTCACTCGTCCCTATATTGTATGCTTTGCAACACTAGTCCCTGTCATACCTCCCCAAATGTGGTGGGAAAAATCCTCACACCACCAGATGTCCCTCTTGGAAATTCACAGTGCTCACCAGCCTTTAAAGGCTCCAAGAAGTCTCGGAGCATCTGCTTTGCTTTGTTCAACTCAGCAGTCATTAGACTCACCTGACCTAACAGCATTCTGCAGAGCGCGGGGAGCACGCGTGGTGAAACACCAATCTTGTTGCTTATTACTGTTCTTTGAATTGATTTTCTTTCTATCGTTTTTTTCTAAGCCTGTAGACAGGCCTTGCTTAGGTTTTTGAGTTTAGTGACAGTTTTGCTGATGATATCTGAGGGAGGGCTGTGGTTTTCCCTTAGGCCAGGGTAGCAGAGGCAGGTAGTGCTTTCCTCCCTGATGGGGATGGTAATAACAGAAGTGGGAAGAACCGCAGCTGGCAGAGGATTCTCCCTCCAATGTCATCATACTTTCTCTCCTTACTCGACTGTCTCTCTAAGCATAGAAATATAGTATCTTTCACCTTAAGAAACTCACATTCCCATCCAGCTACCTCCCACCCATTTCTGCTGACATTTGCAACAGAACTCCTCTAAAGCACTGTCAATACACATTTCCTACCATCCCCTCTTCCCATCCTCTCTTGAACCCACTCTAGTCAGCCTTTCTCCCTCACCACTCTCCTGAAATGGCAGACACTCGCTTCAAGGCAGACAAGGTCGTTATGACCTGCAGGTAGTTAAAACCAATGGTCAAGGCTCAGCTCCTGCTGTAGTTAAAATATCTGCAGTAGTCTACACAGATAATCATCTTTTTCCCCCAAGCATCTCTTCTCTTGGCTTCTCAAACCCCACTCTCGGTTCTCCCTCTACCTTCTTCTCAGCAACTGTTATGGGTCCCTCTCACCTCCTTGTCGTATAATTGCTGGATGCCTCAAAACCTTCTTGGAGTGATTTTTTTCTTACCTACACTTTCTCTGGTGATCTCATCCTGTCTCCTGGCTTTAATACCAAGTACACGCTAACAACTCCCACATTTCTTTATTTAAAAAAAAAAAAATCTCAGTAGACCTCCACCTGTAGTAAGTCTTATAAAAATAATTTTAGCAACTTGCCAACATAATCGTTATTGCCTTTAAAAAAAAACTTTTAAGTTTAGGAGTATTATGTGTCAGTTTGTTACACAGGTAAACCACATTTCTACCACTGTCTTTTGTCTGGAATGCTCTCTTTGCAGAAATCTGTGTGGTTTCCTTCATTCACGTTTCTGCTAAAATATCACATTATCGTTGAGGTCCTTTCTGACCACTCTCTATAAATATATGCATAAAGAACACCCATAGCTCACGCCCGCCTCCCCGTGCTCCCTTCACGTGCTTTCTTTTCTTCCTAGCACCTACTACCACTTGATATATTCTCTACATCTGCTGTGAGTCGTCTGTCTGTCTTCCCTCACTAGAATACATGCTTCGTGAAGGCAGGGAATATTTTGTTCCTGGCTGTAATTCCAGGGCCTACGATCCTGCAAGACACATAGTAGACACTCAGCAAATATTTTAGGATGGATGAACAGAGGTGGGAGTTGTCTGACCTAAGGTTCTAGGGTTCACCATGATTTCAGAGCTGAGGGATCTAAGATTGTGTCTTCTTGTCCTAAATCACATGGCTTGTTCGTGGCAGAGCTGACATCAGACACTTGGTCATTTGTTAAGTCTCTACTAAGTTCCAGGCACTGTAATGAACTGTGTGGACACAGGCACCATTTCTGCTCTCATGGAGATTTTCAGAGAAGACTGACTTTGCATGGACAATGCTTGCTCCTGGACCTCTAGACCAGGCTCTTCCCTCAAAATGTTTCCACCATTCTAATGACCATTTGTGACCAAGATGTTTGTCCTTAAATAGCCACCATTCCTTCTTGAGGCATAAATCTTAGACAGGACTTCCGCAGCAGGAAAGAAATTTACCCTTCACATTTAAGGCAACTTTCTCAGCTCTCCACAGTATGAGTTAAGAGTTGGCTATCTTGGGTGGTTGGTGAGGTGTCCCAGTATCTAACGGCTGCCTCTCATAATTCCACTTCTAGTTTTGTTTTGTTTTGAGATAGAGTCTTGTTCTGTCACCCAAGCTGTAGTGCAGTGGTGCAATCTCGGCTCACTGCAACCTCCACCTCCTGGGTTGAAGTGATCTCGTGCCTCAGCCTCTCGAGTAGCTGAGTTTACAGGCATGCACCACCATGCCTGGTTAAGTTTTTTATTTTTAGTAGAGATGGGGTTTCACCATATTGGCCAGGCTGGTTTTGAACTCCTGGCCTCAAACAATCTGCCTGCTTCAGCCTCCTGAACTGCTGGGATTACAGGTGTGAGCCACCAAGCCCGGCCTTTCTGCAGTTTTTAATGCCTGTACCTTATACGGGTGAATAGTTGCTATTTTATTTTTCTTTTGTCCACTCTTGCTGGTGCCCAATCCAAAGCATTGCAAGTCTGTCCTTCCATGCTGAGAAAATTTCAATTTCATTACATTATGGCAAGCGGGGGGAGGCAGGGACTCTGTGACAACTCTACCCCATCCTGGTGGCCCATAGAAGAGACATATCAAGAGCTTTTGTTTAGAGATAACCTCTCACTCATCTACGTATCCAAAATTAATAACATTTTAGAACCCAGAATCTTAGATTTGGATGGGATCTCAAATGGCATATTGTCTCACCATGTTGCACCAATGCAGTGATCCCTGAAAGATCTGTGACATGTGAGTCACCTTCACTTGGGGCTCTTTATCAACAGAACATATTTACTTTTTTTTTTTTTTCAGATATAGGGTCCTGCTCTGTTGCCCAGGTTGAAGTGCAATCACCACTCACTGCAGCTTTGCACTTCTGGGCTCAAGCAATTCTCCCACCTCTGCCTCCTGAGGAGCTGGGACTACAGGCACATGCCACCATACTTAGCTAATTGTAATCTTTTGTAGGGATGAGATCTCACTGTGTTGCCCAGGCTGGTCTTGAACTCCTGGCCTCAAGTGATCTTCCCAATGCAGTCCTGCAAAGTGCTGGGATTATGAGCATGAGGCGCTGTACCTGGCTTAGATTTACACTCAAATAATTTTCCTTAGGTTGAGATAAAACCAGCCTCCCTAAAGCTTCCACACATTGGCCCTGGTTGTGTCCTTGACATCTGTTCTGAGTAAATCTCATCGTTCACTCAATTATCAGGTCTTCAAGTGGGCCCGTGAATACAGAAAAGAGTATTTAGTCCATTGATGTTGGACCGAAGTACCAGTATAACTTCGTTGGCTATTAGAGCAAACAGGTTTGTAAATCATTGCTATTTTTCATGCACTGCAACGGGAGTACAAAGTGGCAGTGCCATTACCAGCGTGTGGATGGGGAAACCAAGGCATATGGATGGCTGATGACTTGCTCTTGGCTCAGTGGACAAATGATTCCTGGCTGCTTGTCCTTTGCTTTGACTTGGACTCCTTAATGTATTGCATACTCCAGAGAAAGCTATTATAATAACGACTCCAAGAACATTAGAATTTCTATTATTGAGAAAGATGCACTTTCATTTAAAGGGCTTCATTCTTCCTAAATGAGTTCTACTTTCTGCTTTCCTTTCATTCGAATCCCATGTTTATTATTTCTGCTCCACGGCTGGCCTGATACATCTGAAATTCCACTCACATCAGCCAGGAAACTTGATTCCAAGCAGTGGCAGATAGGGGAGCACTTGGTCTGTTGGAGACAAAGGTTTCTCTCCAGTTTGGTCAGTGAGTTGGATTTAAACTGACAAGATCATAGCTCTACAAAAATAAGATCTATTAATTGTCCCGTGAAAGGAAAAGGTCATTGGGCAAATGTTACTCTGTGTCTCATTTTACAGCTAGAGTCTGGGCATCCACAGCCAATCATTTCTCTGCAACTAGATTCTGCTTCTCAACAATAATTAAAAAAATGACTCTGGATAAGATCATGCTTTAGTTCTGCTTGTGAGTTTTGTCACCTGAATACATTTCACTTATGCTGGAATCAGCCTGGAGTTGCTGACACTGTAATTCCTCTAGGACTCCACTGAAAAATTTATTAGAGGTGTCTGGGATCATTAACTGATTCTCCCAGATCCCCTTTGTTGCCTGTTTCTCAGACTTCAGCCCCAAAAGCAGAAGAGAAGTTTCTTTAATGTGACATAGGACAATAACACCAAAAGAGTGTGGGAGAGGGACAGGCATGGGAATGTTCCCATTGGACCACGTGTGGATTCCCCTGGGAACCAAACGTGATTCTTGGGGTTCCATGCTAAAGTCTCCAGGGATGGCTGGGCTGCAGGGGAATAGCCACAAACAGCACCTTGGCCAGAGTGATCGGCATGTTGCGGGTGAATGGTGTGGGACAGCACAAAGGGAAAGGAGGCTATAGACAAGCACTTTCCCTGGCTCTCCTTAAGGCATGTGGGCAAAACCGATAGTGTATCAGCTCGTTAGGCTGGTAGGAGCATATTTTCAGACTCAGCAAACATTTATTATCTACTATGTGCCCATCAAAAAGTAAACTTTCATAAACAGTACATTTAATTCTCACTACAACCCTGTGAAATAGGTAGAGTTTTAATTCCCTGGCTTGAGACGAGAAGGTTGGATAAATAAATAATATGGCTTGGCTCTGTGTTCCCACCCAAATCTCATCTTGAATTGTATTCTGGGGGCGGGGCCTGGTGGGAGGTGACTGGATCCTGGGGGTGGGCCTCCCCCCTGCTGTTTCTGTGATAGTGATCTTGTTGTTTGACAGTTTGTGGCACTTCCTCTTTGCTCTTTCTCTCTCCTGCCACAGGTGTTTGCTTCCCCTTTGCGATCCACCATGATTGTAAGTTTCCTGAGGCCTCCCAGTCAAGCTTCCTGTGAAGCCTACAGAGCTGTGAGTCAATTCTACCCTTTTTCTTCATAAATTACCCAGTCTCAGATAGTTCTTTATAGTGGTGTGAAAATGGACTAACACAATAAACAAAAAGACAAAGAGCTTCTTTCTCTACAGTATCAATGTCAGGAAGTTCTTACGGGAGTGGATCCAGACAGGGTGACTCGCATACAATTACAGGGCCTGAAAGTGGGAGACTTGGGACTTGACACCAGGGTGTGGAATAGAACCCATGCTTCCTCCCTTCCCTCTCCTGCTGCCTTCAGTGTTAATGGCCTGTTCAATGCCTTTGTGCTTATAAGATAGATACCTTTGTAGCTGCCAACTCAGTAGCATGCTAACAGCATCCCTGATTATGCAAATGAAAAAGCTAAAAAAAATTAAGTCCTTCTAAATATAATTTGCATGTCTCCTCCTCCTGCGCTTTTAGCTGTGTGTGTTATTTTAAAAATTTTTATCTGGGTGATTATTAAAGTCCTTGGTTTCAATCATCCCTGGAGTTATTTCAACATTTCAGGGTTCCATGCTGAAGACAAATGTAGAAATTCTGCTTCACACATGGACAATTTCTCTTTGTTCTAAAGTGATCATGAGGTCAACTAGCACTAGCTGAGGAGGTATGGTCCTACCCAGAGAAGAGTTCTTCCTGAGGTCATTCACTTTCCAATGAATGCTTCTGAATTCCCTGCAAATGTACTGAAACTTATCTTTCTTTTCACCTGATCCCTAGTCCTAAAGGATCACCCTCCTGTCGAGGGATCCGTGATGGCAACATCTCCAGGTAGTTTAGTTCATGAAGGGGGTGCTGGGAACGGGGATGGGAGAATGGGAGCCTCAGGATGCTTATTAAGGGGTGGACTGTTAATGTCAGTGAAGAGGTGACAGAAAGAGGCAGCTGTGCCCATCCTGCAGGGAGGCAGTGTTGCTGTCTTCCCTCCTGTCTTGCTCTAGTACCTTCAGAATTTTAGAGTTCCACACTACATATACCTTCAGATCAACTCCAGACCAGTTTTGGAAGAAAGGAATCAAAACAAACAAACAAAAAAGTAGGAACCATGACCTCCTTTCACTCCAGATGTACACGCACAACAGGTGGTCTGAGTACAAAAGCAGAGCACAATATCAAACATGAGCTTTGTCGGAGAGGAAAAATGTTGAGAACAAATTCATGAATTCGAGTCCTACTTACATTTCAATCCCCAAACTAATTGTTTAGTCATAAGTGTTCTGCCATGACTGAGGTCTTTGGTAGCTTTCTGTAAATAAATCTAAAAAATTTTTATTATCCCAAATTGTTTTTTGAACGCCTGAGCCACAAAGAAGCCCAGAGCTAAATTTAGTGCTCAACTGCAATCATCAATTTATTCCAGATACCTGGCATTTCTCATTCTCTTCTCCTTTTAATTAGTTTTGGCTTTCCTTCCATTTTTAATTGTCCAGGTTTATTTGAGATTTAACATAATAAACTACATCAATCCCTTTGCATTTCTCTTCCAGAAATTAAATTAATGAACATTTTCAGATGTTGATTCTTCCTTCCAAGGCATAAGCCCTTCCTTTAAAAAATCAGCTTTGGAAACACAAGTATAAAAAGAAACACAGTTCACCGGCTTGGGCACTGTTTTTCCTTGCTATGGACCTCAGGTGACCCACAATCTTTAGCCAGGGCATATGTCACACAGGTACACAAGCACTTCACACATCTATATCTCTTCCATTAAGAAAGGAAAACCTTTTTCTCCACGGAATGGAAATCTTAAACACTAGGTAGAGCACTGATAAGTTCACTGTTTTCCAACAACACATAAACAGCATTTTATACCATAAAATGAATTTGCACTGTCCGAGCAAAATGGCTTCACATACTGCCAGATGTGATTATCAAGATTGATTTACTCTTGCCTCGAGGAAACCAGGTTATTTAGCTTTGCAGATTCAGCTGGACTTGCTTTTCCCTCTGGCTAAGTAAAGACAGATTTACTTCCAGCAAGTCAGGAAAAAGGGGGGTTCTATAGCTCAGGGACTAATGGACAATGAAACGGGAACCAGTGTTTCCTACATGAGTCCATCATCTTTCATCCTGCTTCCAATCAGTACTGATCCTGCCCAGGCAACCTGGTGTGACAGGAGACTCACCAGGGGCATCAGGACTCAGAGAAAGTGAGGAGGAAAAGCGGCAGAGGTCATCTCCCTCTACCCTTCCCTGGGCTCCTTTCCCTAGACCAGGGCCCCACTTCTCTTGGATCCTCGGATGCCTGCTGACAAGGACTGCCTGCCTCCCAAGCCCTTAGCATCAACCCCGCCCGCTGGCTCCGGTGTCACTGGCATCAGTGGGACCCGGCTTCCAATCCCAGCTCTGCCACTTGCCAGCTCTCCATCATTTTGCCTCTCGAAAGTTCAGTGTGCTTCACAGGTCGAATAATCCTCACCTCACTACTAAAAGTTCAACCTATTTCCAGCATCTGAAACCATGGCAGGCTCTATAAAGGCTCTGTTATTAGTTCCTTTCACTCTATTCTCCAGCCCCTGCCTTCTCAGGCATGCGGAGTCCAGCTCCTTTCTCCAAGATTCCCCTCTCTGTATACTGACAGCATGTTCCATCCACTCCAAGTGACCTGAAGACAGACAAGAATTCTCTCTGTGACCAAACATTAATCAGGCTCATCTGAACCCCACTAGGCCCTATTCTTGGGCAGGGCCTTCAAGAGCCCAATTTCAGCAAGAATCCTGTTACGTTAATTTAGCCAGAATCCCCCATTCTTCATATGTGATTGAATTTCCCATCCTTCACCACCCCCCAGGCCATTTCTGATTATTCTGGCCTGCATGGCTCCTGTCGGGTCAGTTTAGCCAGAATCCCTCCATCCCTGATGTTTCTTCTTAGTACTTTTCTATCTGCAGACAACCTCCCCCTCCCCTGGTCTTTAGCTATCAATTCCCACTTTTTCTTGATGAATTCTGAGTTGAGCACATTCTCCATCCCCTCCTGTGAAACCCCTGTTGCAATCATCTGGAATAAACTCTGACTTACAGTTCTTTAACAAGTATCATGGATAATTTTTTTAGTTTTATTTATTCATTTTTTTTTAAGAGACAGAGTCTTGTTATATTTCCCAGGCTGGTCTTGAACTCTTGAACTCAATCAGTCCACCTGCCCCAACCTCCCAAAGAGCTAGGCTTACAGGCTTGAGCCACCGCACCCCACCCAATTTTTTTCTTTAACAAGAGCAGAAAATCAAACACCGTATATTCTCACTCATAGGCGGGTATTGAACAATGAGAACACATGGACACAGGGAGGGGAGCACTACACACTGGGGTCCGTTGGGGGGAAATGGGGGAGGGATGGGGGGGTGGGGAGGTGGGAAGAGATAGCATGGGGAGAAATGACAGATATAGGTGAGGGGACGGAAGGCAGCAAAGCACACTGCCATGTGTGTACCTATGCAACAATCTTGCATGTTCATCACATGTACCCCAAAACCTAAAATGTAATAAAAAAAATAAAAAAATAAAAAAAATAAAAAAACAAGACCTGGAGTATCTATGCTCTTGCTTGTGCCTTTAAACATACTGTTCCCTCTTCTCCTTCTTACTTGGTTAAATGACATTTACTCTTCCAGATATCATGCCACCTCCTTGGTGAAATTTTCACTGGACAGCACCCCACCCCTGACTCTTGTCCTAGGGTAAAGCTAACCCTTCTTTCTTCTGTTCTTTTAGTGTAAAGCTCTGGTACCAGACTGACCGAGGTCACATTCCCCCTCCACCTTTCTTTAAATGCTTACTTGGGCATATGGTTTAACCTATCTGTGCCATGGTTCCCTTGCTAAAAAATGAGGATAGCGATAATACTTAGCTCATTGGGTTATGGTACTAATGCATTTATTCTGTTAAGTGCTTGGATACAGTGTTGGACTCATAGTAAGTGCTCAATACGTTTAGCATTATTATCACAGCTCTTCTCATAGTTTATAGTTACTGTTGTTACCGACCCCACAATCCTCGACTGAGAGGCTCCTTCATAGCGGGGACTGGGTCTTACTAATCTTTGCACTTTTCTTCTCATCCCATGTCACCATGGCACACAGTAGGTACTTGGTACTTTTGCTGATATTAGTAGGTCTAACAAAGGATTCCCTGCAGGTTTAATGTGCTCTCCAAGGCGGTTTATTTTAATGGGAGCCTTCAAACAGTGTTTGAGCTGCAAGAAATACCTTTTGCATTTTACCCCAGGATGCCAAATTAGCTAACGTTGAGGAGGATGAGGTAGACACCTTTGAGCCCTTGGGTCTTTCAGTAGCTCTGAATCTCTTAGTGTTTGGCTGCATCTTGTATGCAGAGGCCAGGGCCTGAGCCCCTTCCACCTCAATGACTTCTACTCAAAGCTATCTATGAATTCAGGGATGAGGAGATCCAGAGCCCGCTCTGGTGGGGCTGACACCTCTACAGTGGACTCCACGGAGTCACAGCCAGCCATGTTATACCACGAGACAGAGTGTGGTCACAGCACTCAGGGCATTAGAAAGGACATGGGAGAGGGAGCTCCTACTTGGAACTCCCAGGAGCTTTTGGGAAAGAGGCGGTCTGTGAGCTGGGATTTGAAGATGGTCAGGGTTTCTACTGGCAGGATTAAGGGAAGGGCAGCTTGGAAAGACAGGGAGGGATTATCAGCAGTGAATAAAGAGAGGGGAGGAAAAGGGCAGGGCCACCTGACACGTTTGCTAAAACAAGCCCTCAAATTCCCTATCGGAATTACATGTAGGCTCAGGGTTTGAACTTGCATAGAGTTCACAGTGGCAAGAGGAAGGAAGATTTACAATTTAAGAATCAAGCGGTCTGAAGGATTTGTAATCTGAGAGACCAAAATAGATGCCCCTTTATCAACTAAGATAGACACAAAGGTTAAGGGGAAAAGATTATCTACTGCTGAGGGCTCCAGACTCAGTCAATGGCAGCCTCTAAAATTCCTTTTTTTTTTTTTTTTTATTGCATTTTAGGTTTTGGGGTACATGTGATGAACATGCAAGATTGTTGCATAGGTACACACATGGCAGTGTGCTTTGCTGCCTTCCGTCCCCTCACCTGTATCTGTCATTTCTCCCCATGCTATCTCTTCCCACCTCCCCACCCCCCGCCCCTCCCCCATTTCCCCCCAACAGACCCCAGTGTGTAGTGCTCCCCTCCCTGTGTCCATGTGTTCTCATTGTTCAACACCCGCCTATGAGCGAGAATATACGGTGTTTGATTTTCTGCTCTTGTGTCAGTTTGCTGAGAATGATGGTTTCCAGGTTCATCCATGTCCCTATAAAGGACGTGAACTCATCGTTTTTGATGGCTGCATAATATTCCATGGTGTATATGTACCACATTTTCCCTATCCAGTCTATCATCGTTGGGCATTTGGGTTGGTTCCAGGTCTTTGCTATTGTAAACAGTGCTGCAATGAACATTCGTGTGCACGTGTCCTTGTAGTAGAATGATTTATAATCCTTTGGATATATACCCAGTAATGGGATTGCTGGGTCAAATGGGATTTCTATTTTTAGGTCCTTGAGGAATCGCCACACTGTCTTCCACAATGGTTGAATTAATTTACATTCCCACCAACAGTGTAAAAGTGTTCCTATTTCTCCACATCCTCTCCAGCATCTGTTGTTTCCCGATTTTTTAATGATCGCCATTCTAACTGGTGTGAGATGGTATCTCAATGTGGTTTTGATTTGCATTTCTCTGATGACCAGTGATGATGAGCATTTTTTCATATGTTTGTTGGCCTCCTGTATGTCTTCTTTTGTAAAGTATCTGTTCATATCCTTTGCCCATTTTTGAATGGGCTTGTTTGTTTTTTTCTTGTAGAAAATTCCTACTGCTATGATGAACTTTCTGACAGTAGGAGCCATCAGGCAAAATATCAGACTCCTCCTAACTCCGACTTACAACCCAGACCACTACAACTCTGATCAGACAGAGGACTAGCCTTATAAACACTCTCTCCTGACAAGCAAATGTAGCCCTTAATCCAGTTCTGGCAGCTCATAGAAACTGCAGTAAAACGTCTTTGTGTCCTATAGTTCACCTTTTGCCCTAAAGAGTCAAATTCCATCTCATTTTAATGCTAAAGCCCTGCCCCAAAGTGAAACGGGATGTTTGTTACATATAAGCTGGTCCTTTGTGCATGTGCTTGGCACACCTCATAAATCTGTATGGCCTTCCTCCACACCTGGTTCACATGTACGACTCTACTGTGTGACAAAGACCTTCTACAACATAGAACAGCCCATCCTTCCCCTCTTTAAATAGAGAACACCTTAGGTCCATGCTGGAAACTCTCTCTTACTGGTTTGCAAACTGATATCATCAATAAATCTCTCCTTTCTACTATTTAGCCATCCTGCTGGTCTTTTAGATGTCAAAGCTGTGAGGAAATGGTACCATACAGTCCCTCGCTTCTTGTCTGTGTGTTGACCATTCTGGACATGGAGGTACCTGCTCTTTTACAAACATCTCTGCAGGAAGGAGAGTTCCTCACATGGCATCAGGAAGCATTTAGTGGTGGGAAAGCTTTGGGCATGAGGATCAGAGGACCCTGAGATCAAATCCACGTCACCCACCTGATTGGCTGTAGGCCCTCGACAAGGAGCAAACCATAGTTTACTCTTCTGTCACACTGAAATAAGCCTTCCTACTTCAGGGGATGGTGTGATGACTGCATTTCAGAGTGTATTGTCCAGTGCCTAGCATCTAGTGAGCACCCAGTGCTGACAAAGACTGTCTCAGGCTCCTCTGAGCCTTCTTCCCGACTTTGGCCCCTGTCCTATCAGCTCAGTTTGAGCAAGAATCCTGCTAAGACAGTTTGGCAAAAACCTCTTTTCCCTTGACCTCTGCTTCATGGCTATGAATCCCCACTTGTCCTTGCTGTATCTGGAACTGAGCCCAATCTATCTCCCCTACTGCAGTGGCCCCATTGCAACAGTCTTGAATGAAGTCTTCCTTTCTATTCTAACACATGTCAGAATAACTTCTCTTTAACAGTACATGCACGTGGCTATTGCTATCATCTTTCCTCTCTCCCAGGGATCAACAGATGGCGAAATTATTCCACCTAGTTCGTGGTTGGGAAGGCAGCACACCCACAGTCCTGTGATGACTCTTCCAGCATCACTGTTGGGCTGGGAGACCTGCCCTTGCATGATGACTCCAGGCAGGTGCTTTGAGTTCTGCCTGTCACAGGGTCTGCCTGACACATCCTTCCATAGCTTTACTTAGGGTCATGTATTGAGCTGCCAAGGAGGGGCTGAGCCAGGCCTTTCTGTAGAAGCTGCTCTTAGTTGCTGACCAACATTCAGCCCAGTTCCAGGCAATCGAACCAGACTTTTGTCAGGGAGAGGCTTCATCTTAGGAAACCAATGGTTCTGATCAAAGGTCAACCTCAAATCCAATCCAGAAGCAATTATAGTTGTGATTTAAGTACCAGGGTAGAGATCCAAAGCTCAACTTTTTTTCCTGAAACAAGTGACCTCTGCCTTGTGACAAACACGGTTGAGTTTCAGACGACTATAATACAGCTTAAGATCTAAATCTCTCTGTGCTACTTTCAAGTTGTCATCAGTCGGTCATTCTTTTGCTGACAAATTAAGGTGAGCAGGTAGGAGTGCTGTCACCGTCTTTCACCTCCATTTCAATGTCACTCTGTCCCTGAACCTACTTGCCCTTATACTGGTGGGGAGAGGGTCCTTTTCCTGTGTTCCCAACGTGTCCACACCCCCGTCTTCAGAATTCTAAGCTGCTGTCCCTGACTCTGGTTCTTTCTTCCCTAACCCTGGTGCAAAGCTGCCCATGCTACAGACTAGGTAGCTACTACCTGTGACGTGCAAAATCATTAAAAAAATAAAACACTTGAAAAATAGTTTATTTAAATAAGTCTTAGGAAAATGATTACATAACTAACGTAAGAAACCCGAAAGTTTGTGGATGTTATTGCTTTAGATGAGGTTAAATATTTAAGTTTAGCTAGTTGACTTGCAATAGTACCAAGAAACTGATCACAAGGGTGATCTGTGACACTGGGAACAATGGGTGGAAGCTGGGATGATCTTTGCATGGTGGAAAGCCCTGGGCTGACAGGCAAGAGTCTTTGCTTTGTTTCCCACTTGCAGTGTGGCCTTGGAATGTGCCTTAACCTCTCTAGGCCTCCTTGGATATCAACGGTGCTTTCATGGGGCTGGCTCCTTTCCTGATTTTCAAAAGTACTCAGGTTTCTCCAAGGTGGAAAATAAACCTCCAAAACCCATTCCTTGAGTGTGTGAGCCCTCAGTTCGAGCTCTCCTTTCCCTTCTCCCCTTTTCTAAGGGTGCCAGAACTGAGGGTGTTGCCTTCCTTCTCTCTGCTCTCCCTGACAGCCACTGAAAGAGCCTCTTCAGTCTCACTGATGACTTCCCAAACAGCAAGCAGCACTGTTAGCCCTCAGCTTCTAGAACACCCTGACTTCCACGGGTTCATGGACAGGACTGAGAACCCAGCCCCAGTGGAGGGTATGTTGTGTCCCAGGAAAATGGATTCTGCATATCCAATGTCTCCTTGGAAAGGAGACACTCAAAACCTATATCCACCCACTTGCAGTTAAAACCCCTCCTGGGTTGTCGAACAACATGTGACAAGGGTCCCTGGTCTGCTGCCTTCTGACAATGGGAAGGGTAGAGGGGTGCCAGGGGGCAGCCCTTGGGGCAGTAGGATGTCATTCAGGGCTGCATCAGGTGCTTATACCCACAGTGAGGGGCACGAGCTAGGGCTGCCCAACTCTAGCAGCCCCAAGGGATGCCTGGGGAAAGTGAAGACAAGTAGCTCAGGTTTCTGGGTTTATTACTTCGCTCTCAGTAGATGTTCCAGCCTTGGACCAATGACTCCCTTTCTTAATGCCTCAATCTCTTAATCTGCTAAGTGGCAACAATTGGAATTAAAAGTAGGAAAAACCATGAGTTTGTTAGCGCTACTGTAAGGAAATCCCAACACCAGATGGCTTAAACAGCACAACTGTGTTGCCTGACACTTCTGGATGCTAGAAGTCCAAAATCAAGGTCTGGATGCTAGCAAGTCCAAAATCAAGGTGTTGGTTCCTTCTGAGGGCTATGAGGAAAGGATCCCTTCCAGGCCCCCTCCCTGGTTTGCAGATGGCTTTCTTCACATTCATGTGGTGTTCTTTCTGTGTGTGCCTGTGTCCAAAATTCTGCCTCTTATAAGGACCTCCCCTCCTCCCATATGACCACATCCTGACTAATTTCATTGTTAACAATGCTATTTCCATTCTATTCCAATAACAATGCTATTTCCATTTCTATTCCTAGGTGCTGGGGGGTTAGAACTTCAACATACTCATTTTTTATTTTTTATTTTTTTGTGGGTGGTGGGTGGGTGCAATTTAACCTATAACAGAGTTGAAGATGTGAACATGGAGTCAGGGGCCCTGGATTCTGACCCAGCCCTGCCATTCAGCAGCTGTGTGGCACTGGGTACACCAGCCCTGTACTCCAGCCCACAGACTTCTCTTCACCTCCTCAATTTGAGGGTAGGACTCTTTCTAGCTTTAATAGCCAATGGCTTCACCATCTAATTTAAACTGTTCTAAATGTTAGCAGACTATTTAAAACTTCTTACATGGACGATACAGTATAAACACTAAGAAATAAGAACCCTGTGCCTCGGGAGAAAGAACGCATACAAATTCAAAGTGGTTTTCAAACATTATTTCATTAATCTTTACAAATCCCCTGTGAAGCAGTATTATTAAAGAGCAAACTGACAATTGTGCTATAATCTGGTCAAGTAAAAGAACAGTATCTCAGACAAGATAATAGCAGACTTATCTGCCTCCAGGGAGGGTTGAATATGCAAAGGGTGAGCGAGTTGGAAACAAATAGGAAATTTCATCTCAGGTGGCTTTGAAATAGGGGTTGGAAATGAGGCTTTGGCTGCCATCCTGGGACTTTCCAAAGGAGGGGGAGAGATTTACAGGCAGACTTTCCAGAATACATGCATCATTCATGGCCTCTAATTTTTCATGCATAAATGTTTGAGCTGATATTTAAGATCTAGGAACTCCACTGAGAAGGAATTACAATGTTTTTCTGATGTGAGAGAAAAAAAAAAACAACAACAATCACTGTCCTAGATGAATTGTTTTTTGTCTTTTTGTTGCTGTGCTTTTGCTATTGCAAAGATAGAAAAGATATCTCTTTTTTTTCTTTCTAAATCAGGGCTAAAAAGGTAGGCAAGCTTGAAATGATGGAATTGTGGCCACTTCATTGAAGCTCTCAACCCTCCTAGCCTCTGTCCATTGTCCTGAGTCTGACCAGCTTTTACAAAAAGCTGATGATCAGGCACAGTTTATCCCAGGACACTGATTTCACATGCCATGTAGAAGGCAAGATGAAGAAGGCAATTCCAGGGCTGAAGCTGACCCCGGACAGTGGAACAAAAGGTGACTTTCGGATCTGGGCTTGCACAAAGATGTCTCATCATGTGGGATCCTGGAAGAGGGCAAGAAGGCACTGCTGCCCACCTTGATCTTAAATAGCTTCTTTACTTGCTGGTCTTCTGATCTGAAATTCCACTACTGGAGATTCTTTGGGTTGAAAAAATATCTATCCTCCAGGTGACTCCCTCAAAAATTCAATTGCTTCTAGAGAGGCAAGGGCTGGACCTCTTAACCAGCATCATTGTGTGAATGAGTTTATCTCAACCATCCTTTTCTGTGGTGTTGAGAGGTTACTTAGAGAGGGACTGGGAAGGGCAGGGCAGGCCTCCAAGCCTCTGGTGGGGATAGGAAGAAGCAGAAAGACAAAAAAGGGATGGAAAAAAGGTCATTGGTTCTGCCATGTTCTAGAAGAAGAAACTGGAAACAAAATGAACAATTCTCTGGGGTGGGTGAAAGACTTTGAAGACCATTTTTGCTCACTTCACTATGCTGCCAGATGAGCCACAGTATAGGCTAACCTCATTTACTGAAGCACCGATGTTACTAGTTTAGGTTAACTTGGTTTAGTGGACACCCATGCCACTAAATTACTTTAACAGCTAATACTGTGATCTGATCATATGTCATCAGAAATTCTCTTGCAGGGTTCTTCTGAGGCTGCTTTTACTTTTAAAACTAACCAATCAACCAACCAACAAAAAAAAGCAGTGTATTAGCCTGTTTTCATGCTGCGCTGATAAAGACATACTCAAGACTGAAAAGAAAAAGAGGTTTAATTGGACTTACAGTTCCACATGGCTGGGGAGGCCTCAGAATCATGGCAGGAGATGAAAGGCACTTCTTACATGGTGGCAGCAAGAGAAAATGTGGAAGAAGCAAAAGCAGAAACCCCTGATAAGCCCATCAGATCTTGTGAGACTTATTCACTATAATGAGAGGCATGGAAAGACTGGCCCCATGATTCACTTACCTCCCCCTGGGTCCCTCCTACAACATGTGGGAATTCTGGGAGATACAATTCAAGTTGAGCTTTGGGTGGGGGCACAGCCAAGCCATATTAAGCAAATTTGAAAAATCATAACTTTATACAGAACCCAGTTTCTCTGTATGACCTGGTGCCAGCCACATCTCTCAATCCTCCTTCTAACACACCTATGCTCAGTTCTTTGAAGTTCCCCAGATGGGCCAACTCCCTTGTACCTCCTCTGCACACACTCCTCCCTTGGTATGGAACGACCTTCCACCCCTTTTCATTCAACAGTAAACTCAAACCTGCCCCTTCCAGGAGGCCTCGCTGACTTCCCAGAGTAGGTGAGGGGCCCCTTGCACCTCACTGCTCTAATCACACTGGTTAGAATTGCTCATTTGGTTTCTGGTTTCTTCCTCTAGAACGTGGCAGAACCAATGACCTCTATCTTGGCAACCCCAGTGTGAGACACGGTCCCTGGCACCTAGGAAGTTCCTAACATGTTTATTGTGAATGAACCATTTTTAACCATCAAATTTGCTGATTAAAAAGCAATAGAACTCAGTTGAAACACTCATCTACTTTGTGGTGGAAATATAAATTGATCCAAGGTTCTTAGAAAGTCATTGGCAAGGTGTACTATGGGCAATATTATCAACTTTAACCCTGGTACTCCACTTCTGGGAATCTAGCCTAAGGAAATAACATAAACTATGAAAAAATGATTTTCATGCTGGTATTTATTGCAGTGTTATTTAAAACAGAAATGCCTAGAAATAACATAAATGTTCAATAATAGAGGAACAGTTAAATTATAATCTGATGTAATGTTTCGTAAATGTAAAAAATCATCGCTAGAAGAAACTGCCAAATGTGGAAAATAATTATGATAAAACATTAAACAAAAATGACAAAACACATGGATAGGATAATTACTATGTAAAATAAAATAAAATAAAATAATAGATAATACATATATGATGGCTCACTTTAGTACTCTACATGAACTCTTAATTCTTATAACAATCCTGTGTAGTAGTTACTATTTACCTCTTCATTTTACAGATGATGGGAGCAGAAGCCCAGAGCAAGGAAGTGACTTTCCCTAAACCACACAGTTAGTAAGTGACAGAGCCTGAATTTAAACCTGAGCCAGCCTGTGTCCAGACACTGTGCTTTCACCATAATAATATAAAATTCATCTAGAGTTTAGAAGGAAATAAAACCAAATGCTTTGCTTTTTTAAGGTTGTGAAAAAAATGAATTTCTTAGTCTAAACATTTCTATAATGGGCTTATACTTATAAATCAAAAGTTTAACTTGATTCTTTCAATGGCCCTGTTAAGTAACCTTTACGACGGAACAATATTTTAAATAAAAATTTTAGAAATATTATACTATAGAAATCTTTCTTCAAATGTCTAGTTGTAAAGCATGTTTATAATGGTTGGTGGCTTAAATATTCCAGACTTGTCCTGAAGGAAAATGTTTACATATTAAGCGACCTGATGCATACATAGACACATGAAGCTAAAATTGTATTTCTGTTCATGTATCTATTTCCTTTGTAATGTGTAACATATGAGATTTGACGTTTATACCCTAGCAAGGCTCTCTGTAGACAGATACCAATTCACCAGTCAAGGGAAAAAAAATCATTGTCAAACAATGTGTTTATGAATCATGGTCACGCAGGGTAGGGGGGTTGAGGTGGGAGACCATGTGACAGGAAAGGGAGATGCCCCGCCTTTGCTTGAATACCAGTCCTGCTCTTGCTGGTGGTAAAAACCCCAAACCAAGTTCTGGGGAGATCGCTTGGGTAGAGATGTGTGAGGGAGACCACTGTTTTGCCTACTTCTGGCACACGAGGAAAGGTACCCTTAAGTTTCTGCCAAGTTCGCCTAATTAGTTCTTTTATAAAAGCAAAATTGACCATCCGGAATTCCTTGAGCTCTTGCACAGAGTGTTTCTGTTACAAGGGGAGGTTTCATGTCTGCAGTTGAGTGAGAAAAACTCTATGGGAAATGAGAGGGCTCCTCCTACACCTCCCTGTTCAGGTTTGCAGAGGAGCGAGAAGAGCTTGGCTTGAAGGAGCTGCTCCAATGGAGCAAGGTGAGGAGGAACTGCAAAGAAGCCACCACTGTTGGCTAAAACTTAAGACTCACCTAGGCCTGCTGGAGCAGGGTGGAGGGGGACGGAGAGCATGAGGAAGAACAGCTAATGGATGCCGGGCTTAATGCCTGGGTGATGGGACGGTCTGTGCAGCCAACCACCTCAGCACATGTTCGCCTACGTAATAAACCTGCATATCCCACACAGGTACCCCTGAACTTAAAATAAAAGCTGAAGAGAAAACAAAAACAAACACAAAAAAAGTAGAACTCACTTCTTCTGTGCTTAGTCCCAAACCCCACTCCAAGGCACGACAAATCAGAGTGTTCCTCTAAGCAGTAACTGCAGGAGGGTGTTGACGGCGGGCAGAGCCTGCTGCTGGGTGAGGAGGGGCTTCGCCTCAGCTCTGGAAACCGACACACTAGGTGGGGAGGTAAGACTGACAGCGAGGGAAAAGGTAATTGATAATCTCAAACTATGTGTGTGGTTCACATTTGCCCACGTGAGTGGTATGGACGTGAGTGTGTCAGGTCAGTGGAGGGAGGCAGCCAGAGGGGCACTGTGTCCACACTAGTGGCTGTGGAGTGTGTGTGGGATTGAAGGCAGAGCATCTGTAGCTATCCATTATATGCCAGGTGCTGTGCTAGGCAATTTCACTGTTATTATTTCATCCTCACCAACAATCCTGTATTTATTTTACTGATTTTATAAATGAGAAAATTAATGAGTAAAGATTACATAGCTAAGGAGGAAGCTGCAGCTCAACTTCCAAATTAATTCTGTTTGACTTCAAGACCCATAAGTAGCAGGAAGGAAGAGTACACATGCATAGTATGTATGTACATATGTGTATGTTTTCCCTAAAGCTTTCCCATAGATTTGAATCAAATGTTATCATTTGCAAAGTTCTCCCTCAGAAGTTTAACTTGATTCTTTCAATAGCCGTGCAAAGTAACAATTATAACTACCTAAATTTCGTAAATCAGAAACCTGATAACTAGACTATGACAGAGAACTAAGTAGTAAGTAGCGTAGGCATGTGTACCTTAATGAAGGGGATGCATTCTCAGAAATACGTCATTAGGCATTTTCATCATGGTGTAAACATCATGGAATGTTCTTATACAAGCCTAGACAATGCGGCCTTCTATACACCAGGTGTATGGCTGCAAATGCGTGAATCCACTTTTTCCAACTGTTAATCCCATATTTGCTGCCCTCACTCACTCATCCAGCCAACCTCTGCCTGCTGCTGGTAGGCCAGGCTCTGGAGATACTGAGAATTGACATCACTCTCACCTGACGAAGCGGAGGCACCCGAGCTTTGTATGCCATCACCAAGGGGGTAGCAGGTGCCAGAGCAGACATCCACTGAGGCCTTTGTGGTTCACCTGGGGAGCTAGGACAAGGTTGGAAAGGGCTTTGAAGATCACTAAAGCTGAATCTTAAAATGTAGGTTTGCCAAGATTGCAAGATGGATGAAGGCATTTTCAGCTGAGGAAACAACCCATACAAAGGCAAAGAAGTGAGAAGCCACACAGGGCTCTAAGAACTACTGATGGCATGCGTGTGCTATGCACTGAAGGACTATGTCCCTCAAATTCAAAGGTTGAAGCCCTACCCCCTACGTGATGGAATCTGTAGGTGGAACCCTTGGGAGGTAATTAGATTAAGATGTGGTCATGAGGGTAGGGCCTTTGATATGATTTGGCTGTGTCCCCACCTAAATTTCATCTTGAACTGTAATCATCCCCACACATCAAGGGTGGGGCCAGGTGGAGATCATTGAGTCATGCGGGCAGTTTCCCCCATACTGTTCTCATGGTCGTGGAAAAATCTCAAGAGATCTGGTGGTTTTATGAATGGGAGTTCCCCTGCACAAGCTCTCTTGCCGGCTGCCATGCAAGACATTCCTTTGTTCTTCCATCATCTTCTGCTGTGATTGCAAGGATTCCCCAGCCATGGCGAACTGTGAGTCCATTAAACCTCTTTCTTTTATAAATTACCCAGTCTTGGGTATGTTTTTGTTGGCAGCATGATAATAGACTAATACTGTCTCCATGATGGGATTTGTGCCCTGTAGCAAGAGGAAGTGATTAGAACTGGCACTCTCCCTTCAGCATGTGAGGACACAGTGAGAAGGTAGCCATCTGCAAGCCAGGAAGAGACCCCTCACCAGGAACCAAATCTGCCAGCACCTTGATCTTGGAGTTTCCAGCCTCTAGAACTGTAAGAAATAAACGTCTGTTGTTAAGCTATCAACCTATGGTATTTTGTCACAACAGCCTTAGCAGACAGTATGCTTTCTCCACTGTAGCTCGACACAGGCCTCTACCTCTGCAGAGATGATGCCTGGAGCGCCAGAGTCTTGCAGCGAAAAGAGAGCCCCTCTGGTTCCTTCCCCAGCTACCAAACATCCCTAAACCCGAGGCTCCTTCAAACCACCTGAAATCTGCCCACTGTAGTTATTAGACTTGCTTCTAGGAGCCTAGCTGCAGTTTCCAAAAGAGAAAGATGCCAGTGTCAGGTAATCATGCTCATCGTCCCCTAATGCCAGGCACTACCTTGGCTGTGAAGCCCAGCTGACTGATGCAAAGAGGCTCTGCTGGGCAAAACACTCTCCGGAAGGCAAACAGCCACCTTTTCCAGACCACTACGGTTCAGTTTTATAAAAGATTTCTCTCTTGTCCAATTCAAACAGAAAATTCTCCTCTGTTCTCTAGCCCTAGCTGCCCTCTACACAGTACCCAGAGAGGACGACACAATCATTTCATGCATTCAAAAGGCAGGGCTGTTTGGAAGGAAGAGTATTTGCCTGCTCACCACTCCCTCTCCCCAACATAAGGCTCACTGTTGATGCTGCAAATTTCTGCATTAGATGGCTAGTAGCCCATTTCCACTCCCTAATTTAGCAGATGACGATGATTACTGTATTTATGTTGTGTGAACAGCAGTGGGCCAGGGAATTGAGAAACATTTGATCCATCCAACTTAAGTCTTATTTCTCACACACGTGTCTCTGGCTGCCTTACTGCTGAGACCACAGCAGGAGACAGGAATGAGGAGGCGGGAGTCACATCTTGTTTGTTACAACAGGAAGATGTCCCAGGACCTTTTGAAGGGGAGATGGAAGTGGGCTGATGAATACTTCAAGTTCTATGAATCAAATATGAATTGAACTGTAATCTGGGCTTTAAGTAGATGCGTGCATAATAAATGTTAAACAATTCATCTTTCTGTCAGGTGGCAAAAAGTAATTTATTCATTACTGTTTAAGCAAGAAGAGATCTTGTGTGTTTAAAGAGAGAAAAGTTTAGCGTGCTCCGTATTCCATGGCACTGCAAAGGGCCCCGACTGAAAGAAAATGCTGAAAGAGGAAAGGAGTGAAGGAAGCTTCAGAGCATCAAACCTTGATTTGGCTTGGGAAATATCATTAATTCTCTTTCAGCATCCAGTTGAGAAATCAAACAGGCTTAATTTAAGGAGTCTTCAGATGAAGAACTGGTAAATTCAGTAAAGACTGATCTTACTTTATGCATCACTTGCATTCCCCAGCTATGTGTAAAGTTAAAAAGTATGCATTAAGCTACAATCTTTTCCTTTTGACTTTCATTATGATTTCACAGATATGTTTCCTTAAAACCCTGAAATACAATAAAAGCACCATTTAGGCCTTTTATGATTCACTGCAAGCATTTTACGTTTGTCAACATGCAATCTATGAGCCTAACATCCTCCCACAAAACCACAAATAAAATATACAAATTTCCTATGGAATCTTAACACATTCAGGATGAATCACATGTGCTCTCTATTAAAACATGCTATATAGCTAATTTTCACTTTACTGCATTTTTTTTCTCTTAACACCATGGGATTAAGTGTATAAGCAGCCATAGTAACCAGGAGAATGCTTCAGGGTTGCAGCCAAACTTACAAGCTGAAGGGACCATATGGAGGAGTTTTCTTGGACAGAATTCAGTTGTACCACTTCACAAGTATTACACTCTCCTCATTTGTTATTGCAGAGCAAACACTAAGTTGTGTTATAAAAAGATGGTGTGCAGTTCTGTTTTAAAACTTATTGGCATTCTCTTTAAAATGCTTGAGTCAGAAAATATGTCTGGCTACCTTAACAATTAAAACCAAATCTTTGGCAGAGATCAGATTGCAAAAACTGTTTGCTAAACTAGTTCATGTGTGATCCCAAGCAATTCAATGCAAATGACTTTTAAACTAAGCATTAAAGGAGACACTATTCAAAGACAGACAACTCTGTAAGAAAAAAAAAAGATCATAATAAGATATTTACATAATGCAGATTTAGCCTGTTCAAGACTCAGTGTTCTCGCCACAGAAAATGGCGCACACTCGGAACTGAGAATGACCCCACATATGCAATCGAGTCATTCTTTCTAATGCAGAGAAGAATGAGGGAACCAAAATAAAAATGAAACCATGGGAGTGTGGGCAGGCAAAGCTATATGCTTTCTATGATAAGTTACAAGTGCTTATTTCAAGAGGAAACATGGTGCTCAGCCTTGTTATACGCACACAAAGGCAATGGGGTCATATCTAGACCTGAACTCCATCAGAGACTCACCTCCCTCACACATGTAAGCACATCTGGGTATTAAGGATCCTGCACTCAAAGCTAACCGACAGGACCATTGCCTATTAACTATATGAAAATAATCTGTCATAATAAATACCTATACCTTTGTTGTGTTTTATAAACTGACTCTGTATATAAATGCTAGACAACTTGAGACCCTAAGGAAAGAATGGCATAAATGGGAAACTATTTTCTAAGTACAGGTTTCTTGAAGCAGACAAATGTGATAGTGAACAGATGTACAGTGGCCCACAACGGGAGTTTTATTTGTTTGAATCCTTCTTGAGATAGAATATAGAATTTTCCTACATACTGGCCAGAGTTTTCTCGTAGAATTTTTAAAGCTAAAATTTAGGGGAGAATCTTGAATGATCTTAAATTGCTCTCATAATTCTTTCTGCTACACCTAGCACAGATTCTAAGAAATCACAATCCAAGGCATTTTCTGTCCACTTATTAGGCACTATCTTTCAGCCGCAACAATGATAATACTATCTAACGCTACTCAGTAATGAGTTGTGAGGCACAATGCAGTAAGCCCTTTACATACATGATCTCGGTTAACCCTGATAGCAACCCTCTGAGGTACAGACAGTTATGAGTCTCATTTTACAGATCAAAGCAGTAAGTCACACCGGGGCAGGTGATAGATCTTTGAGAATTTGAATGCAGGACGGCCTGACTTCACATTCACAGTTTTAACCATGAAGCTATTTGGAAGTAATACATTACTAGATCTATAAAATGATGAGCTTATTCTCGAGGCAGTAATCTTCCCAGCAAACAAACAGCTTCCATTTTGCTCCCCACCTTTGCCCATAAAAGCAGTTTAATAATAAATAGGAAGATACTATGTTTTAAAGGTATTTCTTAGATCCCTCAATACAATTAGAGTCTGGTTGGAAATTGCATTGAATGTTAGTGGCCACATGTGCCTTAAAATGTTGGAAGTGGGCCGGGCGCGGTGGCTCAAGCCTGTAATCCCAGCACTTTGGGAGGCCGAGGTGGGTGGATCACGAGGTCAAAAGATCGAGACCATCCTGGTCAACATGGTGAAATCCCGTCTCTACTAAAAATACAAAAAATTAGCTGGGCATGGTGGCACGTGCCTGTAATCCCAGCTACTCAGGAGGCTGAGGCAGGAGAATTGCCTGAACCCAGGAGGCGGAGGTTGTGGTGAGCTGAGATCGCGCCACTGCACTCCAGCCTGGGTAACAAGAGCGAAACTCCATCTTAAAAAAAAAAAAAATGTGGGAAGTAAGCATGGAGAAGGTGAGGCAGAAGAACACTTGGTTGAAGAACAACAAGGAAGCACAGGATGGTGTCCAAAGTGGGTTGTGGATATTTCTCCTCTTCTAGTTTCTGCCAACCCCATTGGGAAGAAAATAAAAGCTCCTCCTCCTTGCAGAGAAAGAAGAGAGTAAAGAAATAGCTAAAAGGTGACCTTAGTGATTCTCTGGCATTAACAGCTATCATAGATAAGAAATTTTATTTCTTCTTCTTCTTTTTTTTTTTTGTGCAGGTGATATTAAGCCTAATTACAGTGTCTCTAATTCTAAGCACCAGGGAGTTATATGGTAGCCTAGGGACTTTTGATACCCAAACTATCATAAATGAGAAGGAAATGTTAAGCTTTTACGGAAAGCAGAGAAGGAAGGAAAAGAGAGATGGAATTAAGGTTGGCAGTTATTAAGTACCTGAGTATACTAAGTATTTATAATTTTAATATAATTTTTAAATAGTGTTCTTAAGGGTATCACTAAAAGTTTTACATAAACCATCAGGTATTAGGAATCTTTCTAGATTAATGCTTTGCTATCTTAATAAAGAGTTATATTTTCACAGGAAATATATACAAGGTTATCCCAGGCTATATTTTGAAATTTAGTTGTCTATGTCTTTGAGAAACTTAGGTATTTATACTGCAAGACTCTTAGCTTAGTTACTTACTGATAACTTTTTTTTTCTTGTGGGCAAATCTTATAAATTCCAGCATCATATAAGCCATTGTTCATAAAGATTCATTACTCATCCCTCTCTATGTAGATACATTTAGCTGCAATTTGTATAGCACATGGTTCTTAGGATTCTTCAAGAAAGGTAGCAATCTAGAAATATACATGTGCAACATATTCAAATAAAAAAGCAAATTCACAGATCTGTAGATAAAATGACCAAAGTGAGACTGTACTGACTGAATCTGCACAAACTCAATAAAAATGTAAGTGAAAAACACATGTTTACAGTTACATAGGCAGCTTTAAGATTTGGGAAAAACTTGGGCATTCATTATGTCATAGATGTTGCTCATTTTCATTTGAGAAAATTCCCCATTAATATGCATTACTGAACGAGTGATGATTTGGGCCCCTAGGCTGTATCTCATGATGAGGGTGATGAAGATGAAGTCAAACTTTGACAAATGAAGGGAAATCCAGATTTGATCATCACATCAAATCAGAGCTGCAAGCTGTTTCTAAATTCAAAACAGTTCAGATCAATCGGGAATCTTGCTGACATGGAGGAGCCTCAGGTTCTGGCTCTACTAATACGTGTGAAACAGTGAGCATGAAAATGGGCTTTAATTCTAAATCCCATCCCAGGACGCATTGTTCATTCCTACAGCAGCTGGCAAGGCTGCTGACAAAGGACTGGGACAGGAGTTGGAAATCCCAGCTCTGCCAGTTACTAGCTGTAGGATCTTAGTGAATTCGTTAACGTCTTTGATTTCACTGTTTACAGTCTCTAAGACTGAAAAAACAGTACCTGCCCTGTGCAATTCAAAGGGCTGTTCGTACATCAGATGAAAATGAATGCGAAAGTTTCCTGAAAGCTGTAAATCAGATTTGCACTGAACTTCACAGTTAACCTGCCTGGAGAATAAAGATTAGATATCATAATCCTTTGGATAGACGGAAGACAGCAAACCACACTGCCAAGCGTGTACCTATGCAACAATCTTGCATGTTCATCACATGTACCCCAAAACCTAAAATGCAATAAAAAAATAAAATAAAATAAAATAAATAAATAAATAAATAAAATAAAATATATAAAAAAAAACAATACATTAAAAAAAAAAAAGATTAGGTATCATAACATGGCCCTCAAGACCCCGCACCATTTAATCTCATTCCATGTATCCTACCTCAGTTTCCTTGCTATCTAGCCACATATCCTCTGTTCTAGTGACCTGAATCAAGTTACCATTTTCTACCATATGAAAGCTATGCATTGTGTGTTATTGTATTTCACATGCACAACTCATGCATGTATCATTCAATCATTGTAGCTCTTAGAGACAGAATAGGGATTGCTTCTAATTAGCAGTGAAGGGTAGAAATAAGCAATGCACAAATCTCA
The DNA here is from genome assembly GCF_048565385.1 of Saimiri boliviensis. Taxonomy (NCBI): domain Eukaryota; kingdom Metazoa; phylum Chordata; class Mammalia; order Primates; family Cebidae; genus Saimiri; species Saimiri boliviensis. The sequence continues at coordinate 29,424,538 of NC_133449.1, forward strand.
TGCAAATGGTAACTGGTGGAGACAGGATGTGGGTCCAGATTCATCTCTTGGGGTTGTCTCACGTAGAAAGCTTCTTCAGGACTCTCCTCCAGAATAGGTGGTAACGCCCAGAGGGCATGCCTACATGCTGTCTGGTGCAGAGCTTTGCACAAAGTCTGAGTCAATAAAAATAAGTGATATAGAAATGAACTGTGAGAGCTGAGTAACAGCCAGGTTTTCCTTATAGAGTGCAGGGCTAGTGGGAATGCAAGTATTATGGAGTGAATTGTGTCCCACTCCTGTCAAATTCATAAGTTGAAGCCCTGGCCTCCAGTATGATTGTATTTGGGGATGGGGATCTTAAGAGGTAATTAAGGTTATATTTAGTAATCTAGAAGATAAATAAGGTTAATAAGAGATAAGATTAAAGTTATAGTAAATAATATTAAGGTTAAATAAATAATGTTATAAAAGGTAATTATGGCTGAAGCCCTAATCTGATAGAATTGATGGTTTTATATGAAAAGGAAGAGAAAAGTCTGTCTCTCTCCACATTCCTCACCATGTGACAACAAGGGAGAAGGCAGCCATCCGCAAGCCCGGAAGACAACCCTCAGCAGAAACCCATGGTATGAGTCCATTTTCACACTGCTGATAAAGACATACACAAGACTGGGCAATTTACAAAGGGAAGAGGTTTAATGGAGAACTCACTGTTCCACCTGGCTGGGGAAGCCTCACAATCATGGTGGAAGGCAAGGAGGAGCAAGTCACATCTTATGTGGACGGCAGCAGGCGAAGAGAGAATGAGGAAGATGCAAGAGCAGAAACCTCTGATTAAATCATCAGATCTCATGAGACTTAGTCACTACCATGAGAACAGTACGGGGGAAACTGTTCCCATGATTCGATTGGCTCCTACTGCAACCCTCCCACAATACCTGGGAATTATGGGAGTATAATTCAAGATGAGATTTTGTTGGGGACACAGAACCAAACCATATCATCCATCATGCTGACACTCTGATCTCGAACTTCTGACCTATAGAACAGAAATTTCTCTTGTTTACATAACCTCATCTATCATTGTTATGGCAGCCTGAGCAGACATGTTAAACCTGGGGTAAGTGGTGGACTGAATCTGTGATGACCCACCTCATAGGTTGAATGACATGATTTCTCATTCCTGGAAATATTTTCTTCATCACAGCCATAAAAGTGATCATGTCAAAATAATCTTTAGAACATGCTGAAAAGGCTCCACTCTTTGTCTAGTTCAGGAGGTATGAGAGAGATTTACTCATGTCAGCTATTACACATAGATCCAAAAGGAAGTCTCAGGTACATTTTAAAAACACACTGAACTAGATTAAAATTAAAACGCAATGTGTCGAAATTTGTGGGACACAGTTAAGGCAGTGATGAAAGGGAAATTAACACCACCAAATGCTTATATTAGAAAAGAATACAATTCTCAAATCAACAGTCTATGCTCCCAATTCGAGAAGCTAGAAAAAGAAGAGCACAATGAACTAATAGCAAGCAAAAGAAAAGATAAAACATATTTAAAAAAACAATGAAATTGTAAACATAAAGACAATAGACTAATTCAATTAAAACAAAGAGCTAGTTCTTTGAAAAGATCAATAAAATTAACATACCTCTAACTAGAGTGACAAAGGAAAAAAAGAGAAAATGCAAATTACAAATATGAGAAAGGAAACAAGGGATGCTATGGACCATTCAACCATCAAAAGAATAATAAGGGAACACTGCAAACAGTTCTACACATATACATTTAACAATGTAGATAAAATGGGCCAATTCCTTGAAAAACACAAACTACCACAAGTCAAACAATATGAAATAGGTAATTTGAACAGTCCTATAACTACAAAGACAATTAATTTGCCATTAAAAATTCCCTCCAAAGAAATCTCCAGTAAAGCCCAGATGGCTTTACTGAAAAATTCCACCAAACATGTAAAGAATTAATATCAATTATATACAAATAGAAGAGGTACAATTTCCTTTTTATTATTTATTTATTTTTTTTTTCGAGAGAGAGGAGTCTCACTATGTTGCCCTGCTATCCATGAAAGGATGACGGGTACACTTTTTTTTTTTTTTTTTTTTAAATGGAGTCTTGCTCTGTTGCCCAGGCTGGAGTACAGTGGTGCAATCTTGGCTCACTGCCTCCTCCACCTCCTGGGTTCAAGCAACTCTCTTGCCTCAGCTTCTCGAATAGCTAGGACTAGTGGCACACTGCTGTGCTGGTTTCCAATTCATTTTATGAAGCCAGTATTACTCTGAAACCATATCCAGACAGAGACAGTACAAAACAAAAACAAAACTCCAAATCAATATCCCTACTGAATATAAATGCAAACATCTTTAACAAATATTGCCCAATAGAATTAAGCAATATAAAAAGAAGTATCTGCTATGATTAACTGAGAGCTTTTTCAGGGATGCAAGGCTGGTTCAATATTAAAATGATCAATCAATATAATATACCATATTGACAAGCTAAAGAAGATAAATCACATAATAATATCAATTCATGAAAGAAAAGCAGCAGATAAATTCAACTCATTCATGATTAAAACTCAGAAAAGTAGGTAGAGAGAGAGGAACTTCTTCAACTTGATAAATCTACAAATAAAACTCTATAGAGCTACCATTATATGTAATAGTAAAAGACTGATTACTTTCCCTCTGAGATTTAAAGCAAGATGTCCATGCTAACGACTGCTGTTCAATATAGTACTGAAAGTTATAGTCAGGGCAATGGGGCAAAAAGTACATAAATAACAAATGAACAGAAATAAAAGACATATATATCAGAAAGGAATAAATAAAACTGTCTCTATTTCCAGAGGGTCTAGTTGTCTACATAGAAAATCCATAATTAATCAACAAAATACTTCTATAACTAATAAGTGAATTCAGCAAGGCCGCAGGATACAAAGTCAATATACAAAAATTAATTGTATTTCTATATACCAGCCATGAACACTGAGACGTCAAAATTAAGAATACAATAAGACTTATAGTTACTCAAAAATAATACTTAGGCATAAATCTAACAAAACCTGTATCGAATTTGTGTACTGAAAACTACAAAATGCTGATGAAACAAATCAAAGATCTAGATAAATGGAAAGACTACCAAGTTCTTGGATTGGAAGTCTTAATATAGTAAAGTTGTCAATTTCCCCAAAATCGATATATAGGTTTGTAAGACGATGAATAATAACCACCCAAAGATAAGAGGTTCTAATCTCAATAGTGCTTTATAAGGAAAAGAGGTCTTCACAGATATGGTTAAATTAAAGATCTTGACAAGGGGGTATTATCCTAGATGATCCAGGTGAGCCCTATTCAATCACAAGTGTCCTTACAAGAGAGAGGCAGTTGGCAACTGTACAGAGATTATGATATAAAGACAGGCAGAGATTGGACTGATGTGGCCAAGGAATGTCAGCAGCTACCAGAAGCTGAAGAGGCAAGGAAAGAATTCTCCCTGAGAGCCTCTTGAGGGAGAACGGCTCTGCTGACACTTTGATTTTTAATTTCTGGCCTTCAGAACTCTGAGAGAATACATTTCTATTGATTTATTTTATTTTATTTTATTTGAGACAGTCTTACTCTGTCACCCAGGCTGGAGTGCAGTGGCATGATCTTGGTTCACTGCAACCTCCGCCTCCCTGGTTCAAATGATTCTCCTGCCTCAGATTCCCAAGTAGCTGGGATTACAAGTGTGCACCATCATGCCTGGCTAATTTTTATATTTTCAGTAGAGACAGGGTTTTACCATGTTGGCCAGGTTGGTCACGAACTCCTGACCTCAAGCGATCTGCCCACCTCGACCTCCAAAGTTCTGGGATTACAGGCATGAGCCACTGCACCCAGCCACATTTCTACTGTTTTAAATGACCAAGTTTGTGGTCACGATGGCCACAGGAAACTAATACAAGGTTTAACATAATTCCCATCAGAGTCCCAGGAAGATTTTTGTGAAAAAGGAACTAGAATAGCTAAAACACTTCTGAAAAAGAAGAATAAAGTGGGAAGAATTGTTTTACCTGATTTTAAGATGCTATATAGCCATAGTAATCAGGACATGTGGTGTTGGGGGAGGGATATACATATAGATCAATAGAATGATATGAGAACATAGAAACAGACCCAGAAAAATATGTCCATATTCTCCATAAAAGTACAAAAGCAGCTTAATAGAGGAAGGACAGGCTTGCAGCAAATAATAAATGGTCTTGGAGCAATTGAACATCCAGAGGCCAACAAAAAAAAAAAAAGAAAGAAAGAAAGAAAAAAGAAAAGAAAGGTAAAGAAAGATGGGGAAGAAACAAATAAAAAGAAATAAAAGAAGAATTCTGAGCTGTCACCTTAGGTCAGAATTTTTAGTTAATAAAAGTTAACTCAAAATGAATCATGGACTTAAATGTACGATGTAAAATTATAACACTTTTAGAAAAAATATAGGATAAAATTTTGAGGAAGTAGGGCAAGGTAAAGAGTTCTTAGATTTGACACCAAAAAACACTATCTATAAAAGGAAAATTTGGTACATTAGATTTCATCAAAATTAAAAACTTTTGCTCTGCAAAAGATCCTGCTAATAGGATGAAAAGATAAGCTGCAGACTGGGAGAAAATATTCACAAACCACACTTCTGAGAAAATACTCCTATCTAGAATACATAAAGAAACGCAGAACTCAACCACAAAAAAAGTCAAATTAGAAAACAGGCAAAATATTTAAAGAGACAGTTTATCAAAAAGGATAAACAGGTGGAAAATAAATACATGAAAGATGGTAAGTGTTAACTATTAGGAAAGTGCAAATTAAGACCACATTGAGCTGTCACCTCACATCTATCAGAATGGCTATGATAAAAAGTGACACCACCAAATACCGAAAAGGATTCGGAAAAACTATATCACTCCTACATCGCTGACGGGGGCAACGTGGCACAGTCACTCTGGAAAAACAGTTTGGCAATTTCTTATAAAAGTAAGCATGCAATTACCACAAGACTCAGCAGTTGCTCTTCTGAAAATTTATTCCAGAGAAATAAAGACATAGGCACACAAAAATCTGTATACAAATAGTGAGAGCCATTTTATTCATTATCATTCCAAACTGGAAACCCAGATGTTCTTCAATGGATGAATGGTCAAACAAACTGCGGTACCTCCATATCATGGACTATCACTCAGCAATAAAAGAAATGAATTATTGATACGTGTGAAAACTTAGATAGATCTCCAGAGAATTCCTGGTGAGCAAGAAAATCCAAGTTCAACAGGTTGTATATCTATGACTCCATTTGTATAGCATGTTTAAAATTGCAAGATTGTAGAAATGGAGAAGAGATTAGTAGTTTTTAGAGGTTAAGGAAGTGATGAGAGTGGAGGGAAGTAGATGTGAATATAAAAAAGCAACATGAGGAATCTTTGTGGTTCTGGGAATGTTCTGTACCCAAACTCTATCAATGTCAATATCGTGGTTGTGATATTACACTTAAGTTTTCAAGATACTACCATTAGTGAAAACTGGGTAAAAAGGAAAATTAAATCTATATTATTTTATAACTGCATATGAATCCATAACTGTTTCCAAACAATAAGTTTGGTTAAAATATATACAATCGCTATTAAAACTCGAGCTGGTAATCAAATCCAATACAGAATTTTGAAATAAACTTGAAAAAAATCAGTGTGTATGTCAGTGAAATAAATAGAGAGAACTAGTGTTCAAACCAGAGCTTTTCAGAGGGCTGTGGAATACGTTCTTTATTGACTCCGTTCTCCCTAAAGCAGGCCTTAAACTTGACAGTTAGAAAGCTCTGATAGCCATTTCTGGCATCTCAACAATGATGGAAAGTGAAGGCAGGAAGCTGGGACACCAGCACCTGCTAACAGCATGACCGAGGGGACCTGTGATATAGAGAGATAACGGTGTCTACCATGCTGAGTTATTGTGAAGTTTGTGCCTGGGGCACAGAACATGACCGTACCTCAACACACAGCAGCTTTTCCCCAGCATCAACCTTCATGAAGCGTATGCACCTTCCAAGACCACCTCCTACTCTAACGATGCTGTGGATGAAAGCTCTGCACTCAAGCAACCTTCATTTTGTTTGGGGAGACAAGAATGATGAGAGCCAGGACAGCTTCCAGTGTCAGGGAACTTGTGTGTGACAATGACCACAAGGCAAAGGTGGGGAAGTAGGGTGGCGACGGGGGGAGATGGATGCAGATGATGGCGGGGCAGGGACATGTACACCAAGGATGGGGTTGGATCCTTGCAAGAGTCTCATCCTTTCTGTCCCACCTGCCTTTTAGGCCTTCTCCCAGTTTCCCATGGAACAGCTCTTTATCTCACCCACGGAGTGGCCTGTTTCTTGCCCTACAGTTTCTCTACTCTAACACCATCTGAAACGGGCTGTGGAGGATCTGCCTATTTGGGATCAGAAGATTGGGACTGAACCAAAGCATCTCTCACTAGCTAGTGACCTCTGACAAATCTCTCTCCCTGAGTCATATACATATATATTTTACCTATATATATAAAATGCAGAGAGTGAGGCTACTTCACAAATCAGTCTGTGTGTGAGGGACATACATGGCATCCTGTGTACAGCACATGTGGACCACATGGTTGCTCCTGCTTCCCTTAGACAAACAAATAAATGCCAGCTTCATTTAAAGCAAATAAGGTTTCCACAGCAATACTGGACACTTTAAGAGAATTACAAAGTAGCTAAAATTATAGTCTTGCCTAAGGAAACACTTTAATTCTGACCTGATAGTAGAAGACCTCATGCCAACAGAAATCTAGCTTTCGCACAGAATTTCAGGACAGATTACAGGGCTCATATTTAGCCACTCCCCAGAAAAGGATTTGGATCCTGAATGGAGGCCGGCATCACTCACACTTCCGGGTCACTTGAGGATAGCTTCAGCAAGAGATCAGGAAGAAATCCACCTTTGTAAGCTGTTCCAGAGGGTTCCTCTTCTAGGAAACCTGCTGTGTCCTTGTGTGGTGGAGAGACACCCATGCCAGCAGGGCTCCTTTTGTGCATTGCCCCTGCCAGGACCACCCACAGACAGAAACCCTCTGCAAGTTAAAGGGAATGCATCTCAGAGCCTCATGCATGTCTTTCTTTCATCTATCTCCTTGCCCCATTCCATTAAGCATTTGAGCAAACTTACAAGAATTTGCACTCTAAAATAAAAAGTTACAAATTATCTGATAAATTGAGACCAGGGAGAATATATTCAGAAGAGGAAATCAAAACCAGGGCAACGTTACATTGCCAGGTGTGCGAGCTACAGGTTTCTACAGTTACGAAAACTGAGCAGAGACTGTGACTCTGAGCTTTCTGGCAGCCAAAGCTAAGAGAAAAAAACACGGCTCATGAATTCAGTGAACATAAGGCAAACACTCACCAGTTTCCCAAGGAAGCAAAGCTCTTCCTGACATTTAAATCTACAAGAGACATTTCTTAGGTGTGTCTTTCCATAGGGAACAGGGAGTGCTGTAGTGAACAGCATCTTCAACAACGTCCTATGAAAGTTCAGGTCCAGGGTTTGCATGGTTTCATCCACATATCCTCCTCAAGTAACACTGCCATCACACTTCTAGGAAACCTAGATCGAATGTGCTGGGCCTTCATGTTCAACTTAGGGACAAATATATTTTAATCAATTAAAGTTTTTTAAATATATGGTGGAAGGGTAGGAAATGCAACTGCAGCAGAAGCAGCTCAGCACCTAACTCTGGGAATCAGACAGAGGGAGGCCCAGTGTGTCTCTGTGATTCTGTATTGCACTTTCAGTGCCTTGTGGATTTTCAGTCATTCATCTCCTCAGTAAACAACTATTAAGCATTTCCTATGTGCCAGGTGATAGAGTTTGTATATTTGTCCCCAGTGAAATCTCATGTTGAAGAGTAAACACCAATGTTGGAGGCGGGGCATGGTGGGGAAGTGACTGAATCACTGGGGGTGGAATTCTCATGAGGGGTTTAGCACCAGTTTCTCGGTGCTGTTCTCATGATAGTGAGTGAGTTCTTACAAGCTCTGGTTGTTGAAAAGTGTGTGACACCTTCTTCCTACGAGCCCTCTCTTGCTTCTGCTCCGGCCACGTGATATGCCTGCTTCCCCTCTGCCTTCCTCCATGATTGTATGTTTCCTGAGGAGAGAAGCTGAGCAGGTGCCAGCATCATGCTTCCTGGACAGCCTGCAGAACTGTGAGCCATTAAACCTCTTATAAATTATCCAGTCTTAGGTACCTCTTTATAGCAATGTGAAAATAGCCTAATACATCAGGTACTTGTTGAACAATAGGGAGTTAGTTTTGAAAAGACAGCTATGTTCTTCTGGGGCTTACTATTAGTGGAAGAAGAAAGATACTAAGCAAGTAATTACAGGTGTAGACACTGCTACCAATGGTGAAGTGCCAGGATTACGGAAATGGTCCATATGGGGTGTTGAATTAGTCAGGTAGTGAAGGAGAAATAGACATTTAAGCAGAGATCTGAAGGATAAGAAGTAAGCAGCTGGGTAAAGAGAATAATGAATAGAAAGAAGAGAATGTGCAAATCCCCTGAGAGAGGTGTTAGAACATTCCAGAAACTGGAGATGTCAGAACATTCCAGAAACTGGGGATATCAGGACATTCCAGAAGCTGAAAACAGTATGGCGCTTGGTAGGGGCATGATGGTGAGGGGCAGAAGAGCAACGATTCTCAATGGGGCTGCTCAAGGAAGTGGCACATTTCATTAAGGGCTGTAAAGCTTTGCCAAGGATTTGCGTTTTATCCTAAAATAAATAGGCAGATATTGGCAGGTTTCAAGCAAGGGAATTTTAATGCCAGTTCACAGTTCTGATGATCACTAGTTGCTGTGTGGAAAAAAAAGGATAGGAAGATGACAAGAGTGGAGTCGGGGGGCCGCAGTCTTTCTAGGATTAGGTTATCTGAGCAGGAGGTGGCGGGGGGGCAAGAGTATTGAATGAACAATAATAGATCAGGGCCAGGAAGGAAAAGATGACCACAGCGGATGATTCTGAAAAACAATCCAATCGCCTGTGAGTGAACCACTCCTAGTCTGGTACATCGTGAGTCGTGTCTGCTGAACACAGCAGCCCCTGGGAAAAACAGGGGCCCTGAGACAGACAGTAATAACAATGCAAAGTCATTCATGCTTTTATTGTTCAATTATAATCTGTCCACTCATCTTGGTAATAATAATGACGTGTTTGAACAACATAATTGCTTAATAGCCATTCCTTACCACCGCCACCACCGCCCCCTACTATTAGGACAAAACTAAAATAATTTAGAGTATTTGTCATTCTAAAAGAGGCAGAAAAAATTGCTTTGCTCTGCTAGTAGCTTTTAAGAAATAAATTATATACAGAATCCAGTTATTTCTGTGGCTTTAAAGGGAAACCTTCACGAGGCAGCAAAATGTGTAAGAGTTATCCTTTCAGGAAAACTCTTCTCATATAAACAGAATCTCTTCTTTATGGAATTCAAGTAGTCTCTGGGCCTCAGTTTTGCTATCCCTAATGGGGGATCAGACTACTTTGTGGTTTCCAAACCCAGGTATACATAAGAATGAGCTGGAAGCTTATCAAAAATTCACTGGTTTGGGCTCCACCCATGACTTTCTGTGTGAGAGGCCTGAGAATTTGTATTCTGTAGTGCTCCCAAGTGATTATAATGATCAGCTGGGACTGTGAACCACTGACTTGGATAAACTCTCAGGTTCCTTCTGTCTTCAAAAGTCTAGGACAGTGCTTTGCAGTGTGGTCTGCCTGGGAGCTTGTTAGACAAGTAGAATTTCAGCCCCACCCCAGGCCCACTGAAGCAGAATTTGCTCTTTCAACAGGAGTCCTGAAAGACTTGGAGGTATATGAAAATTTGAGAAGTTCTAGTCTAGAACTCTACCTTTCACATATGCACCTTATTTCCTGTAGTTCAGGAAAGCTTGGCAGTTGGAGAAGAAACCAACTTTCCAGCAGAAGCAGAGCAACTCAGTGGCTGAGCTTAGAATGCAATTCAGTTGTCCTTTATCAGCAAGGACACAATGCCTCTTTTGCAGCCATAAATAAGCTCAGAGAAAAGAAGCCGAATCAGCAAAGGTAAATCAAGTCCTGAATTGTGCTGGCTCATGCATATATTGCGAGACAAACAAAAAAGGAAGCACTAAAATCTCATGCATATTTCTTTAAAATATATAAATAGCAGATAATCAGAGGTTGACTTCAAATCTGGGTCTGCATAAATTTCTTCTCAGGGGCATTATATATCCTCTTCCCTTTCAACTTCCTTTTTCACTGGGTCCTTCTCATCCTGAGCTACATTCTGCAGTTTCTCTCCTGTCTCAGACTCGACCCTTACCTAGTCAGCTCCTCTAAAAAAATAAAAATAAAAAAAAAAATAAAAAAAAAGGCAAATCAAAATAAGCAACAACAAAAACCTGTTATAATTTCTTCCATCAGTACTACACGGATAAACGCCAAATCTCTTTCTATATTTACCTCTCTACTTGAATTTAAACTCAGTTTGCCTACTGTCTTCAGAAATTGTTTCAGTAGCTGTCATTTAGTCATTCATTCAACCAACATTTATTGAGCACCTACTTAGTTTGGTATCCCAAGTATCGTACTACGTGAGATTAAATCCAACCTGCCTCTTTCCTCTGGGAGCTCAGAGTTTATTAGAGATTTAAACTTCAGGGATAATAACAACACATAATAGAAAGTGAGAAGTGAAGATTTAAAAGAGATAGAGATAAAATGGTATGGGGGAAAGCCAAAGAAGATAATCTTTTTGGCTGGGGAAAAATAATGATGGTTTCTTGGGGGTCATGGTGGGTTTGAAATATGCATTGAAAAGTTAAAATAATAAGGGCAGGTGTTCCAGTTTCCAGGGCTGGTACTGGAAAGATACATCACCAGGAAAGGGACTAGCATCTGCAAAGGCAAAGTGGTTACCATATACAGTGTGGGGACATCTGAATATAACAAAGTTGACTTGAGTGGCCCCCGCAGGAAGATAAGTAATTCAAAAATATGTTGGAAAGATTGTGGAGGGTTTTAAATTTTAGGCTAAGAAATTTGGGCTTTATTCTCTAAGCAATAGGGGCAACCAAAAACTTTCTCACTAGAGCAGTGACACAACCAAGCCTGAGCTTTTGGAGGAAAATACTGGTTAAGAGAACTGGGCACTGAAAACTCAGAGGAAGGGCATCACAAAAGGTTTGGCGGAGGGCAATGAGGATCGGAGCTAGGAGCCAGCAAACAGGAGGGAGGCGATTTCTAACTGTGGCTCTTGATTATAACTTAGGGCCTATTCTCCGGGCTGGCTCAGAGCAATCAGGTTAGGGAGGGGAGGTAATGGGCATACTATAAAGATAGAAATCTAGTCGTTTCCTGCTATCCTTCAGTATTTTACACGTAGAGCTGCTTCTAGCTCTCTCTGTGGTTTCAGAAACAGAGATTATAGTCATGTGGCTGTGTCATTGTAAGAGCAGAACAAATCCTATATATCTTTTCAAAGTAAAGTTCTTTTCCCCCACTCTCCAGGGAAAGCAGCAACTTCTCCATTCACGTAGGAAGCCAATTGCTAGCCATTATGTTTGCTGATAATTTAGAGAAGTTTATACCCTTAGCAACCAGATATGCTCAGTTTGTCTCCGACACAGATGGAAGACCTTAAAAAAGCAAAAGCTCAACCTTTACTAGAAACAGTTTTCTAAAAGTGCTTATTCAAAATGGTTAAGTTTTAAAAACAATTCATGCATGCATCATGTCTTAAATAGAAATTTCAAGTAGTTTCATAAAATCAGAATTAATTATAATTGTCCTGACTTACTTGGTTCATTCCCCTAGGAATATCTCATAAATATTCAGTGTGTTTAGGTTTCACTGGCTCTGGGTGCAAGGACTCCAGACCAAGTACCCAGTGTCAATTCTCCATAGGGTCCTCCAGATCCCACAGTCTTAGAGGCCTCGGAGATGTCCCAAAGCCAAGACTGCCCAGAAAGACCCAGGCCCAGTCCTTGAGAGAAGTAAACTAAAAAATAAGAGCCTTTACTTTTTCTCTATTTTGTAATATTTTTGCTACCACCAGGTGGTAGTAGGTAGGTGCATCTATGAGAAAGGTGGAGTTTGATCAAAGTGTAAAGGCTCAGTTTCAGGAAATTACCAAAACAAACTCTGTTTAATAAGAGTCTGGAAATCTTAATTAAATAGGTTCAATATTACCCATGGAACAGAAACAAAACTACAAATATGAATCAGGTGCCGTTCCTTGTGGGAAAATTCAGAAAGTGTGTGTTCAGTTGTTTTCAACAACAAATGAACTTGGTTTCTTTCATATGAGACCCAACGGTCAGCTTGAGGAATGTCCCGCATTTTCACCCACATTTTTCTCAGATTCCCAATACTCTCATGGTACCAGTTTAATGAAAAGAATAAGGCGTACTCCATTAGAATCATCATAGAAATATTACAGTTTTAGAGCTAGCAGGAGCTTTTTCGCTTTACAAATGTGGAAATTGGCCCTAGGGGAGTTGCATTGTGACTCGGTAGAATGGACAAGGGCCAAGCAATACCTCCTCCATCCAGGCTTTTGCCCCCACCCTGTGCCACCGCTACTCCTATCAAGGAGTGTGTTGCTCTATCCCGTGGTCAACCCTCAGCCCATAGATACTTTTCCTTGGCGTGGACAGCATTTACCCACAGCAGGTCACTCCCCCGCTCACACTTTCTTCCCCTGACTTCCGGGGCACGGGAGTCTCTTGGGTTTCCTCCTACCTCATCCTTTCTTTGTTCACCTTTACTGGTTCCTCATCTCCCCAGGATGCTAACGTTGGAGTTCTGTGGGGCCCAGCCTTCAGTTTTCTATTCTTTGTTAGCTATAGTCATTCATTCCCTTGGAAGATCTTTAGTCTCATCTCCCTAGTGAGCAACTCCCTGGATTTGTATCTTCAGCCAAGACCACTGCCCTGAGATCCAGGGTCCTTCATCTCTCTTCCTTCTTAAGATCTCCACTTGGGCATTGCTATGGATTGATGATTCCAGTTTCCCACATTAGAATCTAAATTCATGGGTCACTGACACAAAGGTCATCTTCCTGTAGTCATTTCTAACCCCAATTAATTGCAACTTTATCCCCCCAGGCCAAAACCATTGGAGTCACTTTTGTTTCCCCTCTCTCTCTCAGATTCTCTGTCCAAGTCATTGGCTCTGCCTTGGAAACACCACTCCTTACCATCTGTCCTGCCGACACTGGATACAAGTTATGTTTTTGTCTTGCTTAGTTTCTTGAAAATGCTTCTACACATCTACATGCTTCAGCCCTTGTTTCACCATAGTCTCAACTTGACAGCTAAAGGGGTTCTTTTAAAACTTGCGTTAGAACATGCTACCCCTTTGCTCCACAGCCTCCAAAACCTTCCATTTCTCTAAGAATGTAAGCCAAAGTGCTTATGATGTTTCCAAGGCCCTGACAGCCTGCCCTGAAGCCTCCTTGACCTCATCTCCTGCCACTCTCCTCCTGGCTTACTCTGCTCTAGCCACATGGTCTTCTTGCCATTCCCAAATATTCCAGGCATTCTCCTGCTTCAGGGCCCATGTGGTCACTACTCTCTCTGCCTAATCGGTCCTTGCAAGATGGCTGCATGGCTCATTATCTGATCTCCTTCAAGTCTCTGTTCAAATGTCTCCCTCACACAAGGCTTTCCTGACCAGCCTTTCAAAAACTACACCCCACCACTCCCGCCAACCTGGCTTTATTGTCCTTTATAGCACTTACTTACTTTCAACATATTGTATATTTTACTTATTTTTTTCTGTTTCTTCCTATAAGGATATAAGCATCAAGAAAGCAGGGATTGATGTTGGCTGTGTTCAGTGATGGGTCTCTGTGTATAAACAAGTTCCTTGCACTGTTGTATTGAATCAACGTGTGTTGAATAAATAATTGTGGTGTGAATGAACGGATGAGTGAATGGATGAATCCGAGTCTAGTTTCCTTGTACTATAATATATGGCTCCTCTTCCAGTTTCACACTCTTCTGGGCTTGGCAAAATCAGTTTCAAATATAAGTGCTCCTAGTAATGAAAGTTACGTTAGAGAATTCAATACAGCAATGAACGTCTGCCATCACTTCTGCACTGTGGCATGTAAGGTGTGTTCTCTAAGAGTTGTTTATATCTCCTCAAGTGCTATACTTATGGTGCAGAGAGCTGCCACTAGGTAGAAATCTGAGTGTTCAGTTAGGAGCTCTGCATCTGTAATCTGTCTCTTCTTCCCCAACGTACCGCCCTAGGCCAGGCCCACATGGTCTCCTACTAGGTCACTCACATCAGCTTCTCAGTTGGTTTCCCCATTCTCAGTCTTTCTCCCCTAATTCCCACATCACAAGAATGATGTATCTCAGCAGTCTGCAATCTTTCATTTCTAGTGGCCATCCCTTTGTAATTGTAGGCAGACTTGTATATAGAATAGAGCATCTATATTTGACGCTCTTTCTTTCACCCCACCTCAAGGCAGCCTGCAAAGAAGCCTCCAGAACCCAGGGAGCTGTAGAATGAAGTTCATATTCCCCTGATCAATCCAGTGCATACTCTCGGCTTGAACACCCCTTTTCACACAACTATCAAGGGCCGCCGATTGCTCAGAGAAGTGCTTCGTCTACCGTAGTAAGAATGCAGGCACCACCTTCATGATTACTTTTGCCATAGTCATATGCCTCTCACTATTATTCAATTAATGTTTTTCTTAAAATCAACTCATATTTATAAACTTAAATTTGGTTTAGGGAATCTAAATCATTATTGTCATCACCATAAACTAAAACCCAATGTGTCATTCATTATGAATAGAAGAGGATATTAAAATTAAATATATAGCAATTCAAATGACAAAGCTACCGTGTTCATCTGTAAGTATGCACCACACTGCAGGGAAACGCTGCCTGGAAAATAAAGCTGCAGCTCCTTACCTCGTTTCTTCGACCCTCTGCATGAAGAGGGAAATTCTTAAGGTTCTCTGCATGCTGTTTTGCACCTCACTGACTTTACTTATGCAGTTCCCATGGCCTGGAATGCCTACAGCAATTAATTTAGTTTTAGGTTTAAGCATTTTTTATTTTTATTAAGGTATTACACATAAATGACTTAAAAAATCAATTAGCACTCTAGGCTTATAACAAAACACAACTGCCCCTCCCTCCTAATTCTCCCTTCCTAGAGTATATACTTTCAATTCTTTTTTAAAATAATTGTGATGAAATATGCATAACATAAAATTTACCATTTTACTCATATTTAAGTGCATAGTTTGGTGGTATTAAGCACATTCACAGACCTGTGCAACCATCCTCAGAACTCTTTTCACCTTTTAAACCTGAAACTCTGTGCTCATTAAATACTAATTCACTCCCCACTCCCTCATCCCCCTAGTCTCCGGCAATCACCATTCTACTGTCTGTCTCTATGAATTTGACTACTCTAGGTACCTTATATAAGTGGAATCATACAGTATTTATTCTTTTGTTACTGGCTGATTTCATTTAACATAATTATTTCAAGCCTCACTCGTGGCAGTATGTAACACTCGCAATTCACTCCAGGACTTTCTTTTGTCATTATGCTAGGGATTATCTTCTCCTCTCTTCTGAAATGGATTCTCTCTCTCCTGGAGCTCATGTTTTTCTATTCTTTGTTTTATTCCCTTATTTTGATGTGGTATATCCTTCAGTAACTTTATAAGAAAGATGCATAACAGGCACATATTTTGAGACTTTGCATGTGTAAAAAAATCCTTATTTTAACTTCACATTTAATAATAGTTTGGCTGGGTATGAAATTCTAAATTGGAAATTATTTTCCATTCAAATTTTGAACACATTTACCAACTGACTTCCAGGTCGCCAAATTGCAGATGTTGAAGCAGATGCTATTCTGATTCCCTGTCATCTGTATATGATCTACATTTTTTTCTTTTGCAAAATACACAATTTTTTATTTTCTAGTACTGTAAAGTTTCATAATTATATGCTATTGTGCATGTCTTTTATAGTGTGGAATTCAATTATGCTGAACATTTTCCGAGGTTACAATGTGTGTGTGAGAGAGAGTGTGTGTACGTGAGAGACAGAGGAAAAAATGTGTGTGTGTATGTTTGTGACCAAGTATGTGTGTGAGTGTGTGTTTCATGTTTATTTCTGCTGCCCATATTGACTCTGAGACCCTCACCCCACCTCTCCACTGACCTTTGTTTTAATTTGCTTTTTAGTTTCAGTCACTGTGCTTTCGGTTAGAACTGCTACCATCAAATATCTGTGGATCTTTGGTTGTTCTTTCTTTATGAAAAATTCAAAGCCAATTGCAATTTCTGTGTGCATAGCTGAGGGCTGTTGCCTTGTAAGCCTCACAGTAGAGTGATTGGGCCAGGACATAATCACTGAATGGAGGATTCCCCATAGCAATAACAGATTTTTCTCTTGGGCTTTCCCGTCTCCTTGAGGAATAACCCCCTTTATTTCCTGAGTAGGGGGTATATGCCTGACTATAGTGTTCTAAAGTCTGGGAGAGGAACAAGCTAGGACATCTCATTGTTGAGGATGCAGACTCTTCCTTAACCTCCCAGTGGTTAGTATGGTACACACCCACACCCTCACCATTGCCTGCCTTGTGGACTCTGTCCTTACATTCCTTTTGGGGTCCCTCTGTGCTCTCCCTCAGCTGACTCATCTCTGCCCTCCAGCCCTTACTTGGGCTTACCATGGCCTGCTTTGCTCCCTGGCTAGCCCTCAGATCAGACATGGTATCCCTAATATTTCTTTCATGAACTCATGATTTTTATCTTTCACATAAGAAAGACAGCCTATGTGTAGACTCCAAAATCTATGCAGAGGACAGAGACCCTTTGGGAATCAAACTCCACATCCTTAGAACCACGAGGAAGGGAGGGAAGAAGGACAAGTGCCTAACCCATGCCTTCCAGAGTTTCAGACCCCTGACTCTAAGACACTAAGTAACAAGAGATTGAAGGTGAATATTAGGGAGTATTTTACACTGAAGCAAGCCTTCAAATGGTGATATACAAACTAGATGCTCTAATGAAACATATCAAGGTGAACTGAACATATGGATAGGTCAGCAGGTATAAAAGCCCCAATCTTCTAATCCTGAATTGGTCTTTCCAGTGATCAGACCTTATCCTGAAGCCACCTAGGAGATGCCAGTCATCAGTCAATCATTAGCATACAAAAATGCATCACTTTGGAATTTCTAAGGATTGTTAGGACTTGAATGCCAAGAAATGGTATAAAAAGCTAAACATATTTCACAATATCACACCAAGAAACTTTCATTATGGAAAAGGGTAACTCTCTCTAAGGCAGCTTATTACTGGAAGGAAGATCTGGGGTCTTCAGATGTCTTGGGGCTTCACTAACAATTGACTTCCTAGTACTTTTTGATGAAGCACTGTCTCGCCTTTAACACTGCCCTTTAGTTTCTAACCTAATCTTATTTGGCATGATTCTCTAAGACATACCAAACAGAGTTTTCAGGTTTCTGTGTTTTCTGGTATCTGGATATGTCTGACTCACTTAAGAAGTTTCACCCAGTGACAGTAACCATACCCCATGAGGTCTCCATGTTAACAGAGCTTAAATGTTTGCTACCCCCTCAGGCTCTTTGGGTGATGATTCAACCAAAGGGAAAATGGCAAGTGAACATTTGTGCCCCCTCCCCTTCTGACTCCAGAGCATTGCAGTAGGGCTACTTTTAATGTGCTTGGCAACAATTAGCTCTTGAAGCTGCAACAGCTGCACAATGCTGATGCTCTCCAGATGCACCAAACGAATTAAATCATGCGATAATTCAATTGGAAAATTGGGTGTAATTATGGAGAATGCAGAGTCTGCTAGTCGCCGCATGGTGACTGAAGTTCTTGAAACAACAGTGGTGTGGGCTGTTCAGAAAGTGTGTGGCACACACGGAAACTGATATGGGTGTTTGCAGAAATCTCAGCCCCCTCTCTGACAATGATGGAATTACCCAACCCTGTACTCAGTTAAGAGCTTTCTGAGTGTCACCAAAAGAATCTTCTTTGTTACTTCAAAGCTTCTCACATCCAGACGACTCTTTCTGACTTGATAGTGGGGGCTGTGCTTTGAGTATATGCTGATTGAGAACGTGTAAGACAAGCAAAGGCTGGAATCCCTAAGGACCCGTGATCCAAATGTTAATTTAAAGAGCTAGTTAAGTAAGGGAACCATAAATTATGATACCTTTAACATTCTGTTTTAACTAAAACACACACACACACACACACACACACACACACACACACACACCAATCTCTTGATGTAGGGTCATGTCCAAGGTCAGTGTATTCTGTGTATTATCTTTCTTACATTTATCACACCCTTAATGCATTGGTTATAATTCTCAGTTTGGGTTTATGTAATGGGGAATAAGAACCTAAAAAGATTTGAGGAGCAGTTTTAATAGCATCTTCTCGGAGATATTTATGTTTTTCTTTCCAGACTCTGAGAGCTACCCAGTTCAAAGGCTTTTGTGTGCCGCTTTGCAGTTATGCCGTGTACAACTCCAGGAGGCGTCAGCCACAGGGTACCCCTTGGAGTCGTGCAGTGACCACTTGAGAGTCATTCTCAGGGGCCCTGCCTCATCTAGCAGCAACTTCTTTTTTAGTGGCTTGCCTTTATTGAATCTTTCTGCAGCATTCAACTGAATTTTCATAGAAACAATAGCTCTCTCCTTGCATTGGAATTGAATCTTGTAATTACCATAAATATCTTTTAGAACAAATACAACAGCCTCTTGGGAAGTAAGCATCTTAACTGGTGAGCAGAAGTGTGCAGGTATGCCAGGGAATAGCCTATTGGCCTTGAGTGTACACGCTGATATGAGAATCAATCAAGATACTTTACAGAGTGTTCTGCTCAGTTCTGGGAATTAAAAAAAAAATACATGCTTTACAGAGGGAAAGCTAATACAGTGAGCTGGGAAAGGGAAGTTTAATTAAGAGAGTTTCTACTGTCCTGTGAATTCAGTGATGCTCTTAAATACATTTGTATTTTATTACTCACTATTGCATCTACAAATTTTTTAAAAATAGCACTAGAGATGTCAGACATTTTATCTTTTTAGTTCATAGATCAATTTTTCGATTCCTTATCACAACTCCCCAGGCATTATAGTCGTCAGATTGGGAACCCCTGGCTTAGGGTCTGCTGCCCATGGTGAAATAAAACATGATCGAGGTTGGTTAATGAAGTCATAAGAAGTTCTCTTTGCATGGTGTGATTTAAAATCAAAGGGAATAATGGCGAAGCATCCATTGTGAGTCACCCTTTTCCATAATGAAAGTTTATTGGTGTGATATTGTGAAATATGTTTCATTTTCAATCCTATATCTTGGCATTCAATTCCTTAAAACCCTAGAAATTCCAAAGGGAAGCATTTTTATATATTAATGATTGGCTAATAACTGGCATCCAAGGTAGCTTCATAATGGGGTCTGGTCACTGGAAAGAGCAAGGCAGGATTAGCAGATTGGGACTTTCAATCTCACCCCCCAACCTCAGGGAAGAATAGAGTGGCTGAAGGTTGAGTCGATTACCAATGGCTAATAATTTAATCAATCATGCTTATGTAATGAGGTTTCCATAAAATCTCTAAAACAGGGTTCAGAGAGCTTGTGAGAGCTTAACTGAACACCTGGAGGTTCCTGGAGGTGTCACATCCAGGGAGGGCATGGAAGTTCCACACCCCTTCCCCATACCTTGCCCTACACATCTTGTCACCCGTATTCTTTGTAATATCCTTTATAATAAAACAGTAAACATAAGTAAGTGTCTCTGAACTTTGTGAGCTGCTCTAGCAAATTAGTCAAACCCAAAGTGGGAAGTGTGAGAACCCCAAGCTGAAGCCGGTCAGTCAGGAGTTCCTGAGGCTTAGACTTAAGACTGGTAGGAAGCAGGGGCAGTTTGGGAAGTGATCCCTCAACAAGTGGAGTCTGACACTGTCTCCAGGTAGATAGTGTGGGAATAGAACTGAATTGGAGGATACTCAGCTGGTGTCTGCTGCAGAACTGCCTGTCTGCTTGGTGTGTGGAAAATATCTCCACACGTGGTCACAGATGTGTATTGATTTTTGGTGTGAGAGCTGAGAAATCCATTTTGTGTTTTTTTTTCCACTGTCACCTGGATAGTTTAAAAGCCACAAAAAATATTGACACTAAAGAGGAAAAAGCCACCAGTTTATCCATTTGGGACTTTCCCCAACTCCTACTCTCTTGGCCCTGTCTCTAGGTAAATCACATCTTGTCTTTTAATTTGACCAGGTCAGGAAATAGTAATTTCTTTAGACTCGAGAAGCCCTCACTGAGAAACTGTGACCTAGAGTCAGATCATCTTCAGTTGAAATGATGACTCTGCCTCTTGCTTACCTAAGTTAACTTAGTTTGAACATTAGTTTCTTTGTCTGTAAAAGGGTCAGGGTAATAAGTACTCCACCAAGTTACTGTGAAGTTTAAATGCTTCAACATATCTCAAAGGACCAGATGTGGATGGATGCTCAATAAATGTCAGGTAGGAGCAAAGGGTGGTTAAAGTTTTACCAGAAGATGAAGGAATATGGGAAGATATAAGGTATGAGGGACAGGTAATGCAAAATAGAAAGATAGAGAAGATGAGAAAAAGTAGCGAAAACAATATACAGGGCCAGGCACAGTGGCTCTATGCCTGTAATCCCAGCACTTTGGGAGGCCAAGGTCGGAGGATCACTTGAGGTTAGGAGTTCAAGACCAGCCTGTCCAAAATGGCAAAACCCCATCTCTACTAAAAATACAAAAATTAGCTGGGCAGGGGGCATATGCCTGTAATCTCAACTACTCAGGAGGCTGAGGCATGAGATTCACTTGAACCCAGGAAGGGAGGTTGCAGTGAGCTGAGATGGTACCACTGCACTCCAGCCTGGGTGACAGAGCAAGACTCTGTTTTAATAATAACAACAACAATAACATACAGAATTGTGTAGTTAAAAAGGGAATTTATACACATTATATCACTGGCATAGTTCAACAGTCCTGTGAGACAGGATGGGCTTTAGCATTCATTTTTCAGATGAGAAATCTGAGGCCTCGAAGATTAAAAGAGTTGGCCAAGATGATGAAGCAGGTTTGGCAGTGGACCCAAGGTCTCCTTATTCCCAGCCCAGTGCTTTGCTCTTGAGGCTACGTGATCTTCGGCTTTCTGTCTTTACCACACCATCTTAGGGATTCTGTGATGGCTGCTGTGCTCCAGATGGCCTACTTCTGTTCTAGGGAGAGTTATATAAGCAGTCAGTGCTCCAGGAAGCTGCTTTGGGTCTTCTAGCTCTAGCATGGCTTCCAGTAATCATTTAGAGAAAAACAAGAACGGAAAGAATCCATTAAAAAAGTTCATGAAGTTTGTGGGCAGGGGAACACTGAATATGAAAATCGCAACTGGAGATCACCCTTTGAGGTTAGGACCTAGAGAAAAGTGATGTTATTAGTCCTGAGTTATTTTATTAGTGGATAGAAAATTATATGAAGTGATGTGTTTTGAAGATGAAAATTTTAGAGGTCTAATGTAACTCTCCGGGCATATTAAAAGATGTTACTCCATATTCTTCTTGGGTAATCAATCATGCCATAGCAAATTAAGAGTTCTTATTTTTAGCCCTATTAGCTACACAATGATAATGAAAATTGATTAAAGCCACATTCCCCTCCTTAAGACACTGTCAGTAAATGAACTGAAATGCCCCAGAATCAATCCATTTAAAAAATATATCAAAGGTTGAAAAAAAAAGCGCTCATCAATTACTTTGACATCTGTTAATAAAGAAAAGATGATGAACTGGCTGCTTCTGTCATTGTTCGCTTACTGTAGGCCAAGAAAACAAGTTTGTTCATTCCATTGACTGGGGACATCTTCAAAAGCTGAAAGATCTGAGCTGCTGAAGCCCAGATATTGGTTTCCAGGAATATAAATCACAGAAATGTCCAAAAATACTAATAGGAAAGTGCAAAAACAAAAGAAGAATAAGCCATATTTGTCTCTGATTTACCAACCTTCAAAGTCTAAGAAGATTCTTTGGATTAGACTCAGGAAGTTCTTGTAGGTGGAAACTTGGCAATACTGGGGTATTATAAAAAAGCCGGTAGGTGCTGAATATGGTGACATTAACAAACTAGGAATCTAGGGAAACTAGGAAATGCACCCTCTGTGAACCTCATTAATGGTTCTGTGCTTTATAATTTTGGGAAAATGTCAAGATGTCCAAAGAGATAGCTAATGAGAATGTACCAGTTCTATATGGTACCTGTTCCAAGCCAGTTCTGGGGACTATAAGAAAAAAATACTGAAGATAGACTCTTCGGGGGTCCCACACTAACACTGAAGTTTCACTAACAACAGAGTCCATGAGGAACTCATTCAGTCCTCCCTCGGATTATTCGGCGTGGAGTCCAGGGAAGCCTGGAAAAGCTCGCTCATAACCACATGGGGCAAGAAGACAGTCCTCTGGGGCTCAGGTCCATGATTTCTGAACTCTAACACCCTCACGTTGGAGTTGTAAGGTCTCAGCTCATTCCAGATATCAGTCTCATTTAAAAAATCAGCTCACAAACACAGATTGCCTTTGGATAATGATAAAAGTTCTTGATACTCTTCATAAAGAGAAAACGGAAAATAAAGTCTAGAGATGTATTTCTCTTTTCTGAAGAATTGTGTTTAAGCAATTTGGAAAGAATCCAGGTCAAATATCAAGTGTCTTAAGACTTCATGCATTTCTCTAATGATTGACATATGGTCGTGCTAGCTGGAGACTGGGTCATAGGTGTAGAACCGCTGTGCCACTGAAAGCCTTGCGTCCCCATCTATATCCATAAACCTCCTTCTCTGAGAAGATATCCCATTCTGTCTGAGGATCACAAACATATGTAGACAGACAAATTTAAATACACAGAGGAGACACTAAAAATTTTTTTTGATGATGGAATTTACTTTTCCTTGATTGCAAGGCTGGATGTGTTTATCAAAATTCAGGGGACCGTACATGATAAAGGGTGAATTTTTAAAATGTAGATTTTTACATTAAATACTCCATTAACCCCACACCCAATACACACACTAAGTTCTTAACGACAAAAATCGATGATAAAGCCCAGCTTTCACAGCCTTATTGGAATAGCAGAGGGATTGACTGAGGGATATGTAAGATCCTAACTCTAACATTCTATGAATTCTTTTAAACCGTCCCAACTGAAGCACTTCGTTTCAATCCTGCAGGACACTAATGACTGAGACTGTAAGCATGTATTTAAATCTGGCCAACTTACGTATACACATTGCTTCCCACAGGCAGGGGAGCGTATTGAAAGCAAATGTTAATATCTCAGTTCCTAGCTAATGTAATAGTGCCAGCTAATATTCATTGAATAGTTACTATTTACAGGCATTTCTATGTGACAAACATATGTTACTTTACTTGACATAACAACCCTATGAAATGGAAACCATTACTGTCTCCATTTCACACACAAGGAACCTGAAACACTAAGAAGTGCAGTGGCCTGCTCACAGTCAAACAGCAAGTGGGTGGTAAAGCCAGGACTTTAAGGTAGGTAGTGCCCTCTTTGTGGAGAGACTCAGAACCCAATGAGCAAGGAGGGATCAATCCACGCGTACTCTGCAGAGAGGTAGACCCGGCGTTTGAAGCTGCCATCACAGACTTCTTTGTCCTTCTCCTCATTCTCCATCCTACCACCCTATTTCTTTTTGCATTGAAAGAAACTATTCAAAGAACAAATCTCACAGCCTTTTTTCCTACTACATAAAGGGTATGGTATCTCCCTATTCTGCTTCCTCAATTTTTTCTCCTAGAAAGCACCCAGGCTACGTATTTAACATAGACAATGGCATCATTTTAGGCAAGCTGCCAGCTTGAAGTAAGATCAGTGAAGGTACAAGAAGGATGAACCAACAGGGTGTGTCTTTTGTGATCCAGTGCCTTTGCCCTGCCACCCACTTCTTGGTGGCTTTAAGATAATTAGTTCGACACAAATGTCTTAAAGGAGTAACAAGGCTAAGGCGAACAAGAGTGAGAAGGGAAGTAAAACTTGGACTGGAAAAGAAGGCACTGGGAGGCGGCTGTGGGGATTAGAAAGGCCACTTGACTCAGAGTCAGAAGTCTTGATCGTAATACCAGTTGTGCCTTTCAGCAGAAGCATGACTCGGATCCGCTACTCCTCTGACCCTCAATGAGCTCATCTGTACAATGGGGATAGGATAGAAGAGTCATTGCTAAGACCAAAGATATGTCTCTAAAATCGATGTGCACATCGTAAAGCACAGTGCAGTATGAATTAAAATGGCAGAGCACCAACCAAAGGTCCCTGGGTAAAGAAGCTAGGGAATTTGGGAATGTCAACATGAAGTGGTCATGTTTATTATCTTTCCAACAAAGACCTGAATTAACAAACACCAAATGGTTCTGCTGTCAAGAAAAACACGGTGGGTAAGTACACTTGAAAGTCACTTCTGAAAGAGACCTTGAAGAAGGGATAGAGAACGCTGGGGGTCGAGAGGAACTCTTCCAAGCAAGACAATGAAAGATGACAAGTTAGGTCCTGGTGGCTGAAGAGGAGACAATGATTTGTTGTCTGACTCTCCAGCCACGATGGGGCTGTAACTAATGAGGTTATGCTGGTTACAAAAGAAGCATTCAGCCCCTTAATGAAAAACTCTTTGGCAACTGGTGTTAGGGAAAGAAAAAACAAACCAGCAGCGTATTATTAGTTCCGCAGCAAGTTAATTAATTTTTGCCAGTCGCTTTGGGTCACTTGCTGGACTGAGCATCTGTCTCACTCAAGTGAACAGCTGGAGAGATGGCGGGTGTCTCTGCAGGTCATGCATGTGTCCTGTTCTGGGAGGAGAAGGTGGAGCTGACTACAAGGGCTAAAAAAACGTGAGCTTCCAGCATTCGTCCGCTCCTCTCCTCCCCGCTATCCACTCAAGCCAGGACAAAGGATTGTAATTCCAGGGGAAATAAACGAAATGAAAATGCTTAAAATGAGGTAATTTCTGCTTTTGCACAGCACTCAAATGAGAGCAGTGTAATACGGTACACTGAGCACTCTATCAGCCTGTAGAAGTCCCAGGCCCAGACTCTAGGACTTCACTCATTCATCAGCTTGGAGCCATGGTAAGGTGCCTTAACCTCTCTGGGCTTCTCTTACCTCATGTGAACTACCCACCTGCATGGAACGATGTTCATTTGGTATCCTTTCTAGCATTACGAAATCTGAGTTAATAAATCTATCTTTTCTTGGAGACATGTCAATTATCTGCCAAATATGATCGAACGACACTTCCAGAAAGACAGCAGTAGCTAGGTATAACCCTTATTCAAAGATGGGAGAGCAAGGGCTAAGAAAGTGCTCAAATAAAACACCCACACAGAGCTGACCTGGCTTTAAAAAATACTAGCATGTTTTTTAAAGACGTGTAATAGGCAAGTGCGAGGAGGGCCATTTTATTGAGCATGCATATTAATGCTAGTATATTTACTTTCTAGGGTGGATTAAGTGATACAAATTTTCTTAATTATGTGTGCTGCATAATATATAATACACATATATAATATTTATTACACAGTCACCCCTAGAATGGACCAAGATAAAGAGGCTCATAAACTACCCTGAAGCAGGGACTGCAAGTTTAATTCCCTCTTTGAGCCAGTTTAAGCTACTGTTTGGGTGCTGTGGTTTTTAAAATCACTTGTATTTAATTCAAAATTATGAAGTTTTCAGCAAAACGAAAAAGTCAAATTGGGAAAGAGCTCATTATCTCAAGCAAACCCATGTATCTCACTGGGCTTTCAGAACTGTCTTCCCTCCCCTCCCCTTAAAAAGAGACGATAAAGTTAAAGCTCCAGATTTAAAGCTTAGTGGGTCCTCCAGAATTGTGGGTTTCCTCTCCTCCTGCCTCTCCCAGAACTAATATTCACTGTCAAGCCTGCTGCACGTAGTTAAAAGGAGTGATAGGGATCCTCTAAACCCACTCAAACCAAAGAATTAGCGACTCATAGGGAGATTTGCAGTTTCACTGGGTACAAAGCTACTTAATGAAAGTAGAATTGCATTTATAGACAGTATTTTGGATCCCATGGTAAATCAGTAGGTGAGGTTTCCAGGAAGGCAAGTACGTACCACCGACATCACTACACCCAGGAGTGGGCTGTTCTGCCTGGGGAAGGGGGGCTGGGGAGGTGGGATAGGGTCTCCATGGTGAGCTGTTGATCACGACAGCACTGTCTATGCTCTCAGCTGGTCACAAAACCTGGTCACGCACTTTCTGTGAGCAGCCCCTTAAGAAGGGTAGGGCATTCTAATCACTATGTTATTCAACAGGGACTGACATTCGGGGAGGCAAAGTGAATCATCCAGTCTCTCAGGGCTGGGACTGAACCCAAGCCTAACACACAAACCAACCCATCTTACCATTTGCAATATCTGTCCCCAGGGACCAGGCATTTCTGAGGGTCCACTTCAACTCAACAGATTGTCCTACTCTTTTTTACATTGCTACAATGGAATACTACAGACTGGATAATTTTTAAAGAAAAGAGATTTATTACCATCAGCCTAGAGGAGCCCTCCCTCCCTGCCTCCTCTTCTTGTCTGAGGCACTTTATCTTCTTTTCAACTTTCTCCTTTGCTCTCATCTCTCCCTTCCCAGCTCTGTCCTGAGAGAGAAAGAACCCGGGAGGGGGAAGGAGAAGGGGAAAAAGGGGGATGGTCAGAAGAGTAGGTGGAGGCAAGCAGACAGGCAGTGGGCCATGGAAGGCTGGAGTGTGCACAGCTGTTCCAAAGCTCATAGCTTTCTTTCCTTTAGGGTCTTCTCAGTTTCCTTGCCTTTTCATAACTGGTGTCTCTTTCCAAATGTGATTAAACAGCCTCCCAAATTCCACCTTGAAACACTACATTAGCCGCAAAGGCATAGAAGAAGTAGACTACACAATGCCCTCATCGAAACCGGGGTGCTCCCCTGACTTCTCATTTGCTTGACTTCTCCCGTGAAGTACTCACACTGGACATCTTCCTGGGCAGTAAAAGCACTTATTCTACTCTTCTCTGGTTCCTTGTAACATAGTTACAGAGACTGGACACCAGTATTTATTGAGTGTTATGCTTTCTTCTAGAGATTTCATATATGTGGGCTCATCTAAATCTCATCACAATCCTACAACAAGGTATTATTATTCTTTTAAGTGATAGAGCCAAGATTCAGAGAACTTAAGCACCTCAACAGAAGTCACACAGCTGCAGGAAGCCGAATCAGAAGGGTCTGACTGCACGCACTCCACATCATGGTAACGTTCCTGCTTCTTCTCTCTACCTAGTTAGGGGCTCTCTAACAGGCCAGAGGATTAGCTGAGACAGGCACTGTCATTTTGCACTGATGCTGTGATTCTCAGCCCCAGGACTCACCACCCTATCTGGCTCATTGCATTTTCATTAGATGAAGAAATACTTCCACTTGTATGACTGGGATAAGAATAGTTCATGGCAATGTTGAGAGGACACATAGGTGTGAAATCACCTTAAACTTTAACCAGAAAAATAACACGATCATTTAGGTCTTAGCGGGTGATGTTCTAAGACCTGTCATAGATTAATCACATAATTCTAATAATAATCCTATAAGGCGGGACTCCCTATCTGGATTGCAGAGATGAGAGATAAAGTCACTTTCTGAAGGTCATACAGTGAATAAATATGGAGCCAAGATTTGGACTCAAGCAGTCTGACTCTCTGGTCCTTGCGTCCACCCTGTATTCCACTTACACACTAACTGAAATGGCCAATCTGTGTCATTTAGAGCCAACAAAGCAGTAAACTGAAGCCCAGCAGAGACCAATGTGAGAAACACCCAATCTGTTGGACTCTCATATGTTTATGGAGTATCATACTGTGTCTCTTAGCAATACCTTTGGATACATATGTAACTAAAGCTGACTGGAGCGTGCCTCCCTGTCCTCTGAGGTCTAGAGAGCATGAGTTTGAATCTCCCATTCTCTACCTTATGGAGTCTAACATTCTTGTGAAGATTTCCCAGACTCCCAGGTGCTCATGGCCACCTCTGACTTCAGATTCATGAACTGTCTCATTTGCTCCATTTTCCTGTATGTTTTATAATAAGTTGCTCCAAAAGTGAAATTCAGCCCCTTCCTTAAGTTCCATCCAAAAGGCTACATATTACAAGGCAATTTGTATGTTCTCTATAAGATTTGGGTAGGAGAGGTGCAATAAATACAGAGAAAGAATTTGCATGGAGGAATATAAACAACCCCAAGGTGATCAGCAGGTGTGCCGGTTCCTGCAGTTACAACCACTCTCTAGTAAGGAACTATCAAAGCTGGCTTCACTGGTCCTATCTTCTCCTTCTCTTCTTTTCAGAAATGTCCTCTCATTGTTTTCGTGCATAAATATGGACATCCATGACCTTCATACGAAGGCATTTTTCCAAATAAAGACAGCCTCCTCCCAAGAGAAATGTGTGTGTCTGCTTTTATGTTTAACCCTTGCTACCTGTTTGTGCTTTATCTTTTTGATAAAAATATGAACTGCTTAGAATAAATACCATATCTTTCACTGCTATCTATTGCTCTCCAGCCTACAAGAATGTCCAGTACATAGTAGGTATTCAAGAGCTGTTTGATGATTGACCATAAATCAGACTGAGTCACACATTGACTCATAGCTAAGTTTGACTATTAGGCTAATACTCCCTCCACTGAACACACTTCCTAAACAACACTGTATTTCCATAAGCCTATGTTCAACCACTCCTATATTTCCTTAAACGGCAATTCATAAATCAGAGCCGACTAAACTATGGGCCTCATTTCCCCATCGAAACTCCTCATATTCATCTTCCTGAGCAACCATAAAACATGATTTCAAAATGACCTAGTAATTATGTTTTAGGGACACTGAAAAAATTTTAAGTAAAAATGTCTTGATTACGCAGACCCAGAATTCTTTCATGGAGCCATACTCTTATTAATCACTTCAGGTGAGTCAAAGTAAACATAATCAGTCAAAGCTTTACAGGAAGAGATTGAAAGAAAATTCTTGGTGCAAAATGATTTCTCTCCCTCCCTTCCTCCTTCCCATCATCCTCCTTCTCTCCCTCTCCAATTCTTTTACCAACTTTTACCCAAGAAAGAGTATAAGCAGTGATGGCATTGGTGAGATCCTGAAGCAATTTTGCTCTATTAAGTTTACTCTCATGGGGATCACTTCAAGAGAACCAGATTGTATTTTGGGTGACACTCAGTTGTATTATGTGTGTAAGACACATTTGAATATCTTCTCATAACAGACAATGAATCAGACCATATCTTCAACTGGTTTTCATTCTCCTTTGTTTGATGTTTAAAATAAAACATAGGTCAAAATCTAACAGTGGATATCAGTAGTTGTGAAAGTTTAAATTTTGTTGCATGTAACAGTGCAGAAAATCACACCTAATAAGTTGAGTCTGTAACCTTTTATGTTTAAGGTCAGTATAGTATAATGCTTCTCTCTAGTGTTTATCTATATGTGAAGTAGCAAAATGAAGAAATATTTTGCTCCATGATGAAATCACCCTGAAAGGGACTTAGAGAAACCTTTCCTTGCTATGTTGAAACAACACAAGGAGAGGGGGAAAGAAAAGGAAGGTACTACCTTTAGGAACTCCTTTGGTTTCTGGGTTCCTCATTTACCTCTTTCTAATTAGTACAGCTCTCCTGGTTTGTCCCAGGTAAAACTTTCTGAAGTATTTCTCCTACAAGCAGCTCTGTTCCTATTGCCAGTGTCTCTGAGAGCCAGAAGAAATGATCTCAGTGTTAACCCACTAAGATCTCACTTTTACAACAAAGGCAGCAGTGATGAAAACAGCATTCCAACCGTGGTTCAGAGTCTTGATTTGCCTAAGTCCGCCTTAGAAACTTTTCATGGGATTATGAAAAACCAAACTCAAAATCTGTCGTTTCTGTTTCTGAGCTCCATTTTTAAAATAATCCCATTATTTTAAACCCCGACCCTCCTCACTAAATATCCAGTCATCCAAACTATACAATTAAGTTAATACTCGTTCTCTTCTCTTCAGCTACCAAAACAGACTTCAGACTCGGAGCCTTCTTTCTACTAGCATTTCCATTTGGAAGTAGCTTTGGGTCTTTATCCCGGACTCAAGCAGTACGCCCACCTCAGCCTCCCAAAGTGTTGGAATGACAGGCGTGAACCAACATGCCTACCCTCCGTTCGTCTTTGAGGCTGGCTTCCATAATCCCTGACCCTCCTAACCTCCCTCTTTTCCCTACCTGATGTTACTCCGAGCCTACTCTATTGTTTTTCATAGAATATTGTTTAAACTTGATTACAGCAATAATCACTGCAAGTTTAATATGTCTAAATCTACTTGAGTAGCCCCTTACCTGGTCTTCTTGGGGCTACCCTTTCCTCATACTCTTCCTCCATCCCTGTCAGAGCGATCTTGGCAAAAGAAGAGCTGGTCAAGTGACCCCTCTATTTATGTCCTTCTCTTGTTTGTCCAATAAATCCTGGATTTCTTAATATGACTTTCATGGTCCTCTTCATAAGCTGGCTCTAAATCTCTTTCCATCCTCATACTACACCACAGCTCCACCCCACCTTGCTCCGGGTCCCACCATCAGCAGTGATAGTATAATGGCTTCTAGCTGTTGAGCCTTTACTCGGCTCAGCACAGTGCTATGTTTTATATAGGCAACCTTTTACCTCAACCTCCCGACAACATTTGCGGCTGATACGATTATTATTGTAGTCTTCCAGATCACTTACAGAGGTTCAGAACTTGTCCTAGGTGGCCCACCAGTCTCTATCCTCTGGCTACATTGCCCTTTCCATTCCCATCCTATATAAAAATCTAGCCTTTCATTGAACACCTGGTGAAATAAACCCTTCTCTTTTTTGATACCTGGTCTCACTGTTTCACCCAAACTGGAGTGCAGTGGCCCCATCATAGCTCACTGCAGCCTTGACCTCCTGGGCTCAAGTGGTCCTCCTGCCTTCACTCTCCATGTAACTGGTACTAGAGACATGTGACATTATGCTGCCTGGCTAATTTTTGTATTTTTTTGTAGAGAGAGGGTTTTTCCATGTTGCCCAGGTTGATCTCAAACTCCTGGACTCAAGCAATCCACCCACTTCAGCCTACCAAAGTGTTGGGATTACAGGCGCAAACCACCATGCCTAGCCTCGGCTCCTCTTTGAGGCTGGCTTCCACAACCCTGATCTTCTTAACCTCCCCCTTTTCCCTACCTGATGTTACTCTGAACCTACTCTATTTTTTTTTCCATGAATATTGTTTACACTTGATTACAGAAATAATCACTGCAAGTTTAATGTGTCTGTCACCTACTCCAAACCATGAACTGTCCTTTATGTCTTACATATTTATGACTTCCTTTATCCTTTATGTCTGCCGTGGCCTGCACCATAGTAGGTACTAAATAATTTATCATAGCATTAAGTGCTAGGCTCTGAGTGATGGTGGACTCCCAGGTGTTGAGGCTGAAAGGAGTCTATGCAGGATAGGGCACGCTGACAAGGGCATGGTGACAAGAATAGGCAGAGCTCTTGGCTAAGATCATTACACCCACCTCATCATTCAGAATTAGAGCTGAAGTTAATTCTTGGCCTACTTGATATTGTCTGCATCAACAGGGCTTCCCCTGGGACCCAGAATGAGGTTAAGCCTGGGATTGGAACCTACGTAGACTTGCTAGCTTTCAAATGATTTTTTTTTCATTAAAGCACACAGATAAGATATACTATGAATTTTACTCACGTAAGAGCTGCCTCCTCTTCTTTCTGAGAAGTAATGAAATAATTAAATAGAACTGACCCCTGACCTGAAATTCCCTGCCCCATGTCTCCCCACTCTGATGCATGGCTGTTTCTCATTCCCTTCTTCTGTCCTGCCACTGTGCTGAAGTTCATGCAACAGTGCTCATCTCTAGGCCATTTTCAATTAATTTCCTGAGTAAAATTTCATGAGACACTATCAAACCTTTTGCTGAAATCAAGATATATTGCATCTACTCTCTTCCCTTAGTCTACTAATCAAAAAAGCAATCAACTTTGTCTGGCATGATTTGTTCTTTTAAAACCCATAATGCTTATTGCTCATAATTCCATTATCCTAGATAGTATTTTTTCCTCTTAATATTTGTTCCACTATATTAACAGGGATTGAATTACTAGATGGTCGTTTCTAGGATCCCCCCTTTTTTTTCTCCCTACTGCTTTGAAAATTTAATACCTAATTTGAAACTATCAACAAAATGGTATTTTCTTACTCTGTTGAATCATAGAAGAATCATAAAAGGTACTCCCAGGAGTCACTTGATCAATGCCCGTGTATCTCCTCAAGGCTCTCATCTCCTGTTCAAACCATTCTAGACCAGTACCCATTACTCAGTGTCTCCCAAATAGGTGATTCTGAGACCTCTTTTGATAATTGAATCAATGATTCATGCATGACCTTATGCTCCAGAAGAACTTCCTAATTTCTCATCCTGGACTATTCTGAAAGAGGATGATGTGCTGAAGACACATATCTGAGCTCTAATACTGAGCATGCCATTAACTAGCCATGTTACTTTAAGCAAGTAACTTTATTCTTCTTAAAAAAAAAATTTAAGGTAAAACGTACAAATAAAATTTACTATTTTAAGTATACAGTTAATAACTATATATAAAAGTGGTAATAACTATATATAAAAATACAAACACACACACACACACATATATATATGTATGTATGTATGTATATATATATATGTATACATATTCTTTTGCTTCACCTGCTCTTCTCCTACCCTTTCCAGCCTCTGGCAACCACCAATCTACTCTCTATCTTCATAAGATTCACTTTTTAAGCTCCCATCTATAAATGAGAACATGCAATCTTTGTCTTTCTGTGCCTGACTTACTTCACACAATGTAACGGTCTTCAGCTCCATCCATGTTCCTCAAGTGGCAGGATTTTATTCTTTCTTATGGCTGAATACTATTCCATAGCATATAAATAACACATTTTCTTTACCTATTTATCCATTGATGGGCACTTAGGTTGATGCCATATTTTGACTATTGTGAATAGTATTATAATAAACATGAGAGTGTAGATGTCTTTTAGATACATTCATTTCCCTTCTTTCGGATATATACTCAGTAGTTGAATTGCTGAATCATATAGTAGTTGTATTTTTAGTTTTTTGAGGAAACTTCATACTGTTCTCCATAGTGGCTATACTAATTTGAATTTTGGTGACCTTTATTTCTTTCCCTGAATAAATTACTCTGGCCAGAATCTCCAGTGTTATGCTAAATAAAACTGGTGAAAGTGGGCATTGTTACCTTGTTCCATTACTTAGAGGAAAGGCTTTTAATTTTTCCCTATTCAATGCAATGTTAGCTGTGGGTTTCTCATGTATGGCATTTGTTTTTTCGATGTATGCTCCTTCTATCTCCAGTTTGGTGAGGATTTTTGTCATAAAGGAATATTAAATTTTATCAAATGCTTTTTTGGTGGAGTCTTCAGGTTTTTCTACATATAAGATAATCTTATTGATTTGTGCATGTTGAACCATCCTTGTATCCCTGGGATAAATCCCATTTGGTCATGGTGAATAATCTTTTTAATGTGTTGTTGAATTAGATTTGCTTATATTTTGTTGAGGATTTTTGTGTCTATGTTCACCAGGGATATTTGCCTGTAGTTCTCTTTTTTGTGTCCTTGTCTGGTTTTGCTACCAGGAATGCTGGCCTTCTAGAATAGATGTGGAAGTATTCCCTCCTCTTCCATTTTTTTAAACAGTCTGAGTAAAACTTGTATTAATTCTTCTCTAAATGTTTGTTATACAACAGCAGGGAAACCATTAGGTCCTGGGCTTTTCTTTGATAGGAGAGTTTTTGTTATGGCTTCAATCTCATTACTCATTATTGATTTGTTGAAGTTTTTTATTTCTGCATGTTTCCATCTTGGTAGATTGTTTATGTCCAAGAATGTATCTATTTATTTCAGATTTTCCAATTTGCTGGCATAGAGTTGTTCATGATAGTCTCTATAATTATTTGTATTTCTGAGGTCTCAGTTGTCATGTCTCTCTTTTCATTTCTGATTTTATTATTTGAGTTTTCTCTCTTAGTCTAGCTAAATGTCAATTTTGTTTATCTATTCAAAAAAACAACTTTTTGTTTTCCTGATCCGTACTTTTTTAGTCTCAGTTTCATTTATTTCTGCTCTAGTGTTTATTATTTCTTTCCAATTTGGGGTTTGGTTTATTCTTGTTTTTCCTTGAGGTTCATTAGGCTACTTGAGGTCTTCTTACTTTTAAAACATAGGTGTTTATTGCTATAAACTCCCTGTTAGCACTGCTGTGGTCATATCTCATAGATTTTGGTATATTATATTTCCATTTTGATGTATTTCAAAAAATCTTTAAATTTTCTTCTTATTTTCTTCATTGACCCACTGGTTGTTCAGAAGCATGTTGTTTAATTTGTGTCTGCATATTTTCCAAGGTTACTCTTATTATTAATTTAGTTTTATTCCATTGTGGGAAGCAAAGATACTTGATATGATTTGTAATTCTTTGAACTTGTTCAGACTTGTTTTGTGGTCTAACATACTCTGGAGAATATTCCACGTGCTGATTAAAATAATGTTTATTCTGTGCATGTATTAGTCTGTTCTCACATTGCTAATAAAGACATACCTGTAACTGGGTAATTTATAAAGAAAAAGAGGTTTAATGGACTCACAGTTTCACATGACTGGGGAGACCTCACAATCATGGTGGAAGGTGAAGGAGCAACAAAGGCACATCTTACATGGTGGCAGGCAAGATAGAGCGTGTATAGGGGAATTCCCCTTTATACTATATTGAGACTTATTCACTATCATAAGAACAGCACAGCAAAGACCTGCCCCCATAATTCAATTACCGCCCACTGGGTCCTTCCCATGACATAGGGGAATTATGTGAGCTACAATTTAAGGTGAGATTTGGGTAGGGACACAGCCAAACCATATCAGCACAGTTGGGTGAAATGTTCTGTAAATATCGGTTAGGCCTATTAGATCTAGTGTGTAGGTTAATGCTGTTATTTCTTTGTCTGAATGACCTGTCCACTACTAAAAGTGGAGTGTTAAAGTCTCTTACTATTATTGGATTGTAGTCTACCTCTCCCTTCAGATCTATCAGTGTTTGCTTTATTTACTTGTGAACTCTGGTTTTAGGTGCATAGATATTTATAATTTTTATATCCTCTTGCTAAATCTCACCCCTTTATCCTTATATAGTAACTTATTTGTCTCTTTTTTTTTTTTTTTTTTATTGCATTTTAGGTTTTGGGGTACATGTGATGAACATGCAAGATTGTTGCATAGGTACACACATGGCAGTGTGCTTTGCTGCCTTCCGTCCCCTCACCTGTATCTGTCATTTCTCCCCATGCTATCTCTTCCCACCTCCCCACCCCCCGCCCCTCCCCCATTTCCCCCCAACAGACCCCAGTGTGTAGTGCTCCCCTCCCTGTGTCCATGTGTTCTCATTGTTCAACACCCGCCTATGAGCGAGAATATACGGTGTTTGATTTTCTGCTCTTGTGTCAGTTTGCTGAGAATGATGGTTTCCAGGTTCATCCATGTCCCTATAAAGGACGTGAACTCATCGTTTTTGATGGCTGCATAATATTCCATGGTGTATATGTACCACATTTTCCCTATCCAGTCTATCATCGTTGGGCATTTGGGTTGGTTCCAGGTCTTTGCTATTGTAAACAGTGCTGCAATGAACATTCGTGTGCACGTGTCATGCAAAAAAGCTAAGAACTATAAAAAATAGGAGCCATTAACTAGAATAACCATTTTAGAGAGGAACATAAATGACCTGATGGAGCTGAAAAATGCAGCACAAGAACTTCATGATGCAAACGTTAAGTATCAATAGCTGAATCGACCAAGTGGAAAAGAGAATATTAGAACTTGAAGACTATCTTGCTGAAAGAAAGCAGGCAGAAAAGAGTAGAGTAACGAGAATGAAAAAGAATGAATGAAACCTCCGAGAACTATGGGACTATGTAAAAAACAAACTAACAAAAAACAGCTACAACTGATTTGAGTACCTGAAAGAGAAACGGAGAATGGAACCAGGTTGAAAAACACACTTTACAATATCACCCAGAACTTCCCCAACCTAGCAAGAAAGGCCAACATTCAAATTCAGAAACTCCAGAGAACCCCAGTAAGATACTCCATGAGAAGATCTACCCAGAATTTTATATCTGGCTGAACTAAAACTCATAAGCGAAGGAGAAATAAAATCATTTTCAGACAAGCATATTCTGAGGGATTTTGTCATCACCAGGCCTACCTTGCCAGAGCTGTGTCTCTTTTTAACAATTATAGATTTGTAGTCTATTTTACCTGATATAAGTATAGCTACTTCTGTCCTTTTTTTGGATTCCAATTGCATGAAATATCTTTTCTTCACCCTTCACTTTCAGTCTATGTGTATCTTTTAGGTGAAGTGGGTTTCTTGAAGGCAGCATATAGTTGAATTTGTTTCTTTATCCATTCAGACACTCTATGCCTTTTAATTAAAGAATTGAGACCCTTTGCATTTAGTGCTATTACTGATAAGAAGAACTTGGTACAGCCATTTTATTTTCTGCTTTCTGGCTATTTTAAGATCCTTCCCTTGTTACCATTTCCCTTTGTGGTTATGTGATTTTCTCTGGTAGTGTGTTTTAATTTGTTGCTTTTTATTTTTAGTGATTCTACCATAGGTTTTTATATTGTGATTACATGAGGCTTATGAAAACATCATATAGATGATAGTAAGTTATTTTAAAGTAATTACTTATCTTAGATCACAAATAGAAGAATAAAAACAAAGGCAAAAAAAAAACCTCAAAAAATTCTATACTTTATATCCCCCACATGTTGACTTTTTAGTTGTCTCAGTTTACAATGTTTTATATTACCTATCTCTTAACAGAAATGGTTAGGGGGTGGTTGTCTCAATTTACAACTTTTATATTACCTATTTCTTCCACAGATTGGGGAATGGGGGATGGTTTGGGGATGATACTGTTCCACCTCATATCATCAGGCATTAATTAGATTCTCATAAGGAGTGTGCAACCTAGATCCCTAGCACACATCGGGGAGAGGGGGATGGTTGTCTCAATTTACAACTTTTTATATTACCTATTTCATCCATGGATAGGGGAGTGGGGAATGGTTTTGGGATGAAACTGTTCCTGACAGATTCATCTTTTGGGCTTCATATTAGAGTTATAAGTGAATTGCATGCCATAATTACAAGAATAGAGTATTATGGGTTTATTTATGTACTTAATTTTACCAGTAGGTTTTTTTTTTTTACATTGAAAAGCTTTTCTTTTGGATGTTAGTGGTTTTTCATTTTTTTTTTCTTTCAGATTGAAGAACTACCTTTAGCATTTCTTTTAAGAAGAGTCTGGTGGTCATGAAGTTTCTCAGCTTTTATTTGTCTGGGAAGGACTAGCTTTCCTTCATAGTTGAAGAAGAATCTTGGATGGCAGATTGTTTTTTTCTTTGAGCACTTTGAAAGTCTCACTCCACTCCCTCCTGGCCTACTTAGAAGTCTGTTGAGAAGTCTGTTAAAAGATGAATTGAAGTTCCTTTATATGTTATTTCACTTTTTTTTTCTTGATGCCTGTAGCATCCTCTCTGTTTCTGAACTTTGAGAGCTTGGTTATTATATGCCATGGTGTGGTCTTATTTGGGTTGATTCTGGTGTTCTCAGAATTTCTTGGACTTGTATATATCTCAAGTTTGAGGAAGATTTCTGCTATTAGTTTTTTGAATAAGTTTTATACCCCTTGCTCTTCCTTGGCTCCTTCTTGAACACCAATAATTCTTAGATTTGGTCTTTTGAGGTAATTTTCTATATTTTGTAGGCAATATTCATTCCTTTTTTTCCCCCCTCCTCTGACTGTGTATTTTCATATAGCCAGTCTTTGAGCTCACTGATTTTTCCTCTGCTTGGCCCATTTTTCTATTGAGAGCCTCTAATGAGTTCTTCACTTCATGAAATGTATTTCTCAGTTCTAAAGTTTCTATTTCATTTTTAAAAATTATTTCAATCTTTTTATTAAATTTCTCTGATAAACCTTTGACTTGCTTTTCTGTGTCACCTTGGAGATCACTAAGTTTTCTTTAAACTGCTATTTTTAATTCTTGGTCAAAGAGCACACAAATAGCCACTTTGTTAGTGTTAGTCACTGGATTGTTGCTTTATCCCTTTGGGAGGTCACGGTTCCTTGTTAGCTGTTGTTTCTTGTTAGTATATGTTTATATATTTGCATCAAAGCATTAGTTATTTATTCTAGTTTTCTCTCTCTGGCTTGTTTTTTTATTGGATATATTTGCTTAGCAAAGTTTTACCTCTAGGTTGCTGCCTCCTTTTTGGTTCTAGGTAGCACCTGAAGCCCGGGTTCACCTCTGCTCCAGTAAATGGTCATGGTGCTGCCTGTTCCAGATGGGGAGGTCCCAAAGGGATTACCCAGTAGTGTGGGAAAACTGGCTAGAGGTTTGTGCCCAAGGAATCTGTGAAATGGGCTTCCTTAGCATGATGCTGCTGAACAGCCACACCGATTTGGAATCTCCTTTGGCTGAGTTACAGAGCAGTTTTCATGGCTGGAGACGGTAGTCCTGCCTTCCACATTTGCCTATGCCCATCCTCAGGGATATTTTTCCCTTTAGGCAATTGCAACGCTTCCTGTGCATTAAGGGAAGGACAGATCTCCTGCAAGGGAGCCCCTAAGAAGGTGGAAAAGCTGGTGACCACCTCAATTTCACTTTTTCCAGTGGAAAAACTGTGAATGAGAGAAGATTTTCCATTAACTTGTTACCATGAAGATTCTGGGGTGGGATGTCACAGATGTGAAAATCTGATTTTCCTACCATTTGCTTGGAATATTTTCACTTCTCTGTGGTCCTGGGACCTGTCTGATCCTCATGTTTGAATTTTGGGTGTTGCTAGTGAAAATCTCAGTGCTTTATTTTTTATTTTCTACAGGGTCAGGGGAGTAAAACCAGGTTGCTTCTACACCACCATTTTAAAACTGAAAGTCTCCTTTTCTTAATAGAAAGCAAATAAGCATTTTTAGATAAAAATATTTTAAAATGTCATTTTTCTTAGTTTTTAATTACAAAAGAACCATGTAAAAAAACTCTGATATAAAAGTATATTCTCCTCCCAGTTTCCCAACCAAAACTCTACTCTCCAGAAATAACTGGCAATGATAGTTTGGTATATATGCTTCCAGGACATTTTCTATACCTAAAGTACACACACAAACCAAGATGAGGCTATAATATGCATACTGTTTAACAACCTACATTTTCACTTGAATATATATCTCAATATTTTCCATGTTAGTTCTCAATATGTATTTATTGACCATATATAATATTTAACAGCATATATATTTATTTAAAAATTTAAAAATATACATTGCTTTTATAATTAAATTTGTTATGGATCAATTCTAGTTAATTTGGCCAGTTCCCTGTTGATGGATATTTAAAGCAGATTGCATTTTTTTTCTATTCCACATAATTCTGACAATGAACTGTGATAATATTTAAACACTTACTGAAAATCAGCTGAGGGAAAGAGTGACAACTGTGAGATCCTGAAAGTTTCCTCTTAAAGGCAGCCTGCTAGTTCTCCTTGAAGACGTCCTTCACCTCCTTTGTTAGTTGTATTCCTAGGTATTTTATTCTCTTTGTGGCAATTGTGAATGGGAGTTCACTCATGATTTGGCTCTCTCTCTGTTATTGGTGTATAGGAATGCATGTGATTTTTGCCTATCAATTTTGTATCCTGAGACTTTGCTGGAGTTGCTTATCATCTTAAGGAAATTTTGGGCTGAGATGATGGAGTCTTCTAAATATACAATCATGTCATCTGCAAATAGAGACAATTTGACTTCCTCTTACGCTAATTGAATACCCTTTATTTCTTTTTCTTGCCTGATTGCTCTGGCTAGAACTTCCAATACTATGTTGAATAGGAATGATGAGAGAAGGCACCCTTGTCTGGTGCCAGTTTTCAAAAGGATTGCTTCCAGTTTTTGCCCATTCAGTATGATATTGGCTGTGGGTTTGTCATAAATAGCTTTTACAATTTTGAGATACATTTCATCGATATCTAGTTTATTGAGAGTTTTTAGCATAAAGGGCTGCTGAATTTTGTCAAAGGCCTTCTCTGCATCTGTTGAGAAGATCATGTGGTTTTTGTCTTTGGTTCTGTTTATGTGATGGATTATATTTATAGATTTGCATATGTTGAACCAGGCTTGCATTCCAGGGATGAAGCCTACTTGATCGTGATGGATAAGCTTTTTGATGTGCTGTTGCATTTGGTTTGCCAATATTTTATTGAAGATTTTTGCATCGATGCTCATCATGGATATTGGCCTGAAGTTTTCTTTCTTAGTTGTGTCTCTGGCAGGTTTTGGTATCAGGATGATGTTGGTCTCATAAAATACATTAGGGAGGATTCCCTCTTTTGTATTGTTCAGAATAGTTTCAGAAGGAATGGTACCAGCTCCTCTTTGTATGCCTGGTAGAATCCGGTTATAAACCCATCTGGACTTGGACTTTTTTTGGTTGGTAGACTATTAATTGCTGCCTCAACTTCAGACCTTGTTATTAGTCTATTCAGGGATTCAACTTCTTTCTGGTTTAGTCTTGGGAGGGTCTAAGTGTCCAGGAATTTATCCATTTCATCAAGATTTACAGGTTTATGTGCATAGAGTTGTTTGTAGTAATCTCTGGTGGTAGTTTGTATTTCTGTGGAATTGGTAGTGATATCCCCTTTAATCATTGCTCAAGGAAATAAGAGAGGACGAAAAAAGATGGAAACATATCCATGCTCATGGTTAGGAAGAATCAATATAATGAAAATGGCCATACTGCCCAAAGTAATGTATAGATTCAATGCTATCCCCATCAAGCAACCATAGACCTTCTTTACAGAACTGGAAAAACATACCTAAACTTTATATGAAACCAAAAAAAAAAAAAAAAAAAAAAAAAAAAAAAGCTCACATAGCCAAGACCATCCAAAGCAAAACAAAAAAAAAAAAAAACAAAAAAAAAAAACAAAAAACAAAGCTGGAGGCATCATGCCACCTGACTTCAACCTATGCTACAAGGCTACAGTAGTCAAAACAGCATGGTACTGGTACCAAAACAGAGGTATGAACCAATGAAACGGAACAGAAGCCTCGGAAGTAATGCCACACATCTACAACCATCTAATCTTTGGCAAACCTGACAAAAACAAGCAGTGGGGAAAGGATTCCCTGTTTAATAAATGGCGGTGGCAAAACTGGCTAGCCACATGCAGAAAGCTGAAACTGGATCCCTTCCTTACACCTCACACTAAAATTAACTGCAGATGTATTAAAGATTTAAACATAAGACCTAACACCATAAAAACCCAAAAGAAAACCTAGGCAACACCATTCAGGACATAGGCATAGGCAAGGACTTCATGACTAAAACTCCAAAAGCACTGGCAACAAAAGCCAAAATAGACAAATAAGAGCTTCTGCACAGCAAAACAAAAACAAAAACAACAGCAATCATCAGAGTGAACCACTAACCAACAGAATGGGAAAAATTTTCTCAAGCTACTCATCTGACAAAGGGCTAATATCCAGAATCTACAATAAACTAAAGCAGATTTACAAGAAAAACAAAACAAAACAAAACAAAAAAAAACCCAAATGACCCCTTAAAAAATGGGCAAAGGATATGAACAGACACTTTTTAAAAGAAGACATTTATGCAGCCAACAAGCATATGAAATAATGCTCATCACTGGTCATTAGAGAAATGCAAATCTAAACCACATTGAGATACCATCTCACACCAGTTAAATGGTGATCATTAAAAATTCAGGAGACAACAGATGCTGGAGAGGATGTGGAGAAATAGGAACAATTTTATACTGTTGGTGGGAGTGTAAATTAGTTCAACCATTGTGGAAGACAGTGTGGTGATTCCTCAAGGACCTAGAAATAGAAATACCATTTGACCCAGCAATCCCATTACTGGGTATATACCCAAAGGATCATAAACCATTCTACTATGAAGACACATGCACATGTATGTTTACTGCAGCACTGTTCACAATAGCAAAGACTTGGAACCAACCCAAATGTCCACCAATGATAGACTGGATAAAGAAAATGTGGCACATATACACCATGGAATACTATGCAGCCATAAAAATGATGAGTTCATGTCTATTGCAGGGACATGGATGAATCTGGAAACCATCATTCTCAGCAAACTGACACAAGAACGGAAAACCAAACACTGCATGTTCTCACTCATAGGTGTATTGAACAATAAGAACACATAGACACAGGCAAGGGAATATCATACATTGGGGTCTTTTGGGGTGTGGGGGGGTTGGGGAGGGGTAGCCAGGGGTGGGTAGGTTGGGGAGGGATAACATTCAGAGAAATGTCTGATGTAGGTGACGGGGAGATGAGGCAGCTAGCCACTATGGCATGTGCGTACCTATGCAACAATCCTGCAAGTTCTGCACATGTATCCCAGAACTTAAAGTAAAGCAGTAAAAAAAAAAAAAAAAAAAAAAGGCAGGCTGCTTCTCCCTTTTCCTTTGCCCTTAACCTTCCCTACCAGCAAAACCTGATGGGACAGAGTCCAGGAAGAGGTCCCGGCCCTCATTACCTTGAAGGATGGGATGGCTAGGGTAATGTCTTTCCTTCATCCAGTGTGAAAATCACCTGTGAAATTTTTTTCTTTGATACTGAAAGTTACAGTTAGATCCATGCTGCTGCTTACCCTGCATGTCTTTGGGCCATTCTTTACCTTCTTTAGAGCTCAGTTTGTTTATTTACAAAATAATAAGTATACCTTTCTGAGTATACCTATTGCT
Organism: Saimiri boliviensis; assembly: GCF_048565385.1. Taxonomy (NCBI): domain Eukaryota; kingdom Metazoa; phylum Chordata; class Mammalia; order Primates; family Cebidae; genus Saimiri; species Saimiri boliviensis. The sequence goes on from NC_133449.1 coordinate 29,467,703, forward strand.
ACTGTTTATGGATTATTTCCTATATAGCAAACATTGTGCCAATGTGAGTTTTCATGCATTATCTTGTTTAATTCTCACTAAATCTCCTTGAGGTACGTTTTATAAACCTTATTTTTTAAGAAAACGTTTGTAGAGGTGGGGTCCCTCTATATTGACCAGACTGGTTTTAAACTCCCGACATGAAGCAATCCTCCTGCACTGGCCTCCCAAAGTATTGGGATTACAGGTGTCAGCCATGGCACCTGGCCAGAATCTTATTTTTTGATTCAGTCTTATTATTGATTTGTAAGAGTTGTTTATATATTAAAGATACAATTTCTTTATGCAATGTATGATTCACAAATTTTTCTCCCAGTCTTGTGGCTTGACTTTTCATTTTCTTAATGGTGTCTTTTAGAATACAAAAGTTTCAAATTCTGATGAAGCAGAATTTATCAACGTATTTTACTGATTGTGATTTTAGTATCATACCTGAAAATGTTTTTCCCTACCCAAAGTCACAAAGATATTCTGCCATTTTCATTTTTTGGGGTAGAAACTGTATAGTTTTGGCTCTTACATTTTGAGCTAATTTTTATGTACAGTATGAGGTCAGAGTCTAAGTTCATTTTTTTGTATATGAATATCCAATTATTACAGCCCGATTTCCTGAAAAAGACTATCTTTTACCTCACTGAATTGTCCAGTCATCTTTGGCAAAAATCAGTTGATTATAAATTAAAAAATTTATTTCTGGACTCTCAATTCCGTTCCATTGATATATAAGCCTCTCCTTTCTTTAATATCGCACTGTTTTCATTACTTCGGATTTATAGTAAGTTCTGAAATCAAGTAGTATAAGTTCTCCAAATTTGTCCTTTGAAAAAATATTGTGTCTACTCCAGGTCTTTTGCATACAAATTTTAGGTTACAAAATAAAAAAAGCCTCCTGGGATTTTGATAGCAATTACATTAAGCTTATTGACCAATTTAGGGAGAAATGCCATCTTGAAACTATCGATATTTTCAATTCTAAAATGTAATGTCTCTCTTTTTATTTATATTATCTTTAATTTCAGCAATCTGCAATTTTTAGCATATACAGCTTACACTTGTTTTGTTAATTTTTTTTCCAAGTATTTTCTTTTTTTTTTATTATCTTGCCAGTGGAGTTGCTTTCTTAATTCCATTTTGGAAATTGTTGTTAGAACATAGAAATACAGCTAATTTTTTAAAATTGATTTTGTTTCTGACCTTGGTAAATCCATTTGTTTGTTAACCCCCTTTCCCCCTTCCCCGCTTCCCCCCTCCTTCCCTCCCTCCCTCCTTCCCTCCTTCCTTCCTTCCCTCCCTTCTTCCATGTTGCCTAGGTTCAATGAATACAAGTAATGAAAACAAATATTTTCGCTTTAGTCCTAATCTTGGAGAAAAGCTTTTAGTATTTCATCATTAAGGATGCTGTTTGTTAGGTGTGGGTTTTTCACAGATGCTTTTTATCAGGTTAAGGAAATTCCCTTCTATTCCTAGCACATAGAGAAATTTGATCATGAGTGGATATTAGATTTTATCAACTGCCTTTTCTCTGTTTATCGAGATAATCATATGGCTTAGGTACCTTACCCTATTAACATGATGCATTACATCATTGATTTGGGGGTATTAAACCAATCTTGCAATCCTAAACAAATTCCACTTGGTTATAATGTTTCATCCTTTTCATACGTTGCTAAATTTGGTTAGTAATATTTTGTTAAGGATTTTTGCACCCATCTTTTTTGAGGGATATCAGTCAAGGGTTTTCTTTCCTTGTCACATCTATTTTTCCAGATTTAAGATCAGAGAAATAGTGAGTGGCCTCACAGAGTGAGTTGGGAAGTATTCATTCCTTTATTTCTAAAGCAATATGTCAAGAATTGGCATAATTTCTTCTTCAAGTATTTGGTAGACTTCTCCAATGAAGGCATCTGGTCTGGACTTTTCTTTTTTTGTTTATTTTGGAGTTATTTTCCTAGTGATTGCTCTAGAAATTACAACATGCATCTTAGTTTATCACAGTCTACTTAATACTAACCTAATTTTACTAAGATACAGAAATTTTGCTCCAACATAATTCTATTCTATTCTCCATATTTTGTGCTGTTATTGTCCTATATACATAAATATATGTTATCAACCCAACAATACAGTGTTATAATTGTGGATTTACATAATTTTATGTCTTTTAAAGATGTTAAAAGAAGAATCAGAAAAAGGTTGTTTAAGTCTTTTTTATTAACCCATACATTTATTATTTCTGGTACTCTTCATTTCTCCCCACGGAGTCAAGTTAGCTCATGGTATTGTTCATTTCAGCCTGAAAGACTTCCTTTAGTATTCATTGTAAAGCAGATCTGCTGGCAACAAATTCTCTGTCTTTGTTTTTCTGGGAATTATTTGTTTTGTCTTTATTTTTAAAGGTTAGTTTTGCTGGACATCAAAATCTTGTTGACATTTTTCTTATCTTTTAACATGCTGGAATATGTATTTCATTGTCTTTTTGTCTTTAGTGTTTCAAATAAGAAGTCGGCCATTAATCATTTCAATATTCCCTGTACATGATAAGCTATTTTCTCTTGCTACTTTAAGATCTTTGTGGCATTTAACAATATGATGATGATATATCTAGATGTAGATCTCTTTGTATTTATTCTAGTTGAGATTTTCTAAGGCACTTGGATGTGTAAATTGATTTTTTTCACCAAATTTGGTAAGTTTTAGGTCATTATTTCTTCAAAAAAATTTTGCCCCCCTTTTCTTTTCTCTCTTATAGGACTTCTATTAAACACATGTTATAACACTTGATGTTGTCCCAGAAGTCTCTTAGGATCTGAACATTTTTCTTCATACATTTTTCTCTCCGTTCTTCAGGTTGAAAAATTTATACTGGCTTGTCTTCACATTTTAAAATTTCTTCTGCCTTCTTAAATCTGCTGTTGAGCTAGTCTAGTGAATTCTTCATTATAGTTACTGTACTTTCCAGCTCAAGATTTTCCATTTTGGTTTCTTTTTACAAGATTTTTATCTGTCCAGTTAAATTCTCAATTTTTTCTTTGGTTATTATTGCTCATTGTTGTCATGTTTTTACTTCTTTTTTTTATTTGAAGATTTTCACAATAGCTGCTTTAAAATTTTTGTTTTCTAAATAGAATATTTGAGGACATTCAGAAACAGTTTCTATTAGCTTTTTGTTTTCTTATGAGTCATTTTATTATTTCTTTATATATATCCTTATTTTTTAAAAAACTGGATATTTTAGATAATATAGCAATTCTGGATTTTGATATTTCCCCCTAAAGATTATCATAGGTTCTTTTTTTGTAGTTATAGCTGTTTTATTTTGCTATATTTGTTAGTTTTATTTGCTTAGTAACTTGGCTGGACTATATCTGTGAAGTCTCTCTTCCCTGCGGTGTGTGGAGGCTGATGTCTCTGTTGATTCTTTTTCAGGTGCTTATTTTTGTTTTTACTTTTTAATAAAAAAGAGATGGAGTCGTGCTATGTTGCCCAGACTGGAGGGCAGTGGCTATTTGTAGGCATGATCCCACTACTGAGCAGCCTTTGCTGATATATATAGCATGGTCAAATCAGTTTTGACCTGCTTTGTTTATGACCTGTCCAGTTCATCATTCTTTAGGCAACCTGGTAGTTCCCCCACTCCTGGGAGGTCACCATACTGATGCTAAACTTAATGCAGACATTCACGAGCATAGTACACTACAACTCAGGAACTCATGGGTTCAAGCAATCTTTCTGCCTCAGTCCCTCAAGTAGCTGGGACTACAGGCATATGCCACCATACCCAGTTGTTTTGATTTTTAAGCCTGGATTTCTATGGTTAATTTCTACGTTCCTTAGTGATCAGCAAAAGTTTTTATAGATGATGTGCTTAAGTCACCTTAAGTTAGTAAGACTTCTGTCATCTATCAATAGATCTGTGTATAGATAAGACAATGTGTGTGTGGGGGGGTGTTTCTATTTTTGTTTGTTTGTTTTTTGTCAGATCTTAAAAATCTGGAGGAGGAATGCAGTTTAATATTCAGGTCATTGAGTTCTTGCATGTCTGCTCTGCACACATACATAGCCTAACGACTGGCTAAAAGGCTAGTGCTCAGACTCTGATCCATCTCCATTGGGAATATATGCAGCCATGAATGGAACCTCAGGCTAGTAGAGTAGTTTTTTCTCTATCACAGCTCCAACCCACTTCCCTCTGAGATTATCACTGTCACTTGCATCTTTATTGGGCATGCACATTGCTCCCTTCCCCCCTAAACCTCATCCTTATTTCACTCCATCTGGAAATCTGATTTTATTCCAAAGGACACTGAGTTTTCATCCTGTTTTTGACCTCAAGAGCACAGAACCCAGTTCATCAAGCTTACTTAAAAAATACTGTTCTCTTTAGTTATTTCCTCATTCTCACAGGCTTCTAGAATTTGCCTCACTTATCAATTTAGGCAACTAAGTTTGTTTTTCTAGCAAGCAATGTTTCTTAAATTCATCCTTATGTATGTGTCACACAAAAGACCAACAGGTGTCTGAATTTGTTTATATTAGTAGGGCAAGCCCATTTATCCTGCATGCCAGCCAATCTTGCTGGTTCTGCCTATTCTGTTTTCAGAGTTGTTGATGGGAAGATTACTTTAGGCTTTTGGGGGCAAAGAGATTGAGGAGGGAAGGGGAACAGAGAACACTGGGATAAAAGAGAGATGGAAAAGTAACAGACAACAAAAGTGAGAGAAATGAGTGAAGCACTCATCTGAGGGCTGGGCAATTACGGGTGCTCTCTAGAGAACTGCCTAGCCAAAAGCACAGAGACTCCTGTCTTCTCTCAAATCCTCATTTTGAAAGCATTAATTATTTTGATGACTCCATTGTTTTATATTCCCAGTGCTCTGACCTATTTTATAGTTAAAGGCTCCAAATAGGATATAATCTATGCATAGAGCTTGGAGACGGAAGAGAGTAGTGACTTCACTCAGTTCTCACACACCACACTGCCTGGGTGCATACCTCTATAGAATGGATTCCTTTTGGGTATCAATGTATTGCCTTAATAAATGAAGAAAAATAGTTCTTAGGAAAGGAATATTATTTTATCTACATAATGATACTTTAATAATACTTCATATTTGTTTAGCAGAAGTCATGTTGGTGATGGAGGGATTAAACAGGGCTATCTCAAGCTGTTGTTGCAGAAGTAAGTTTAATGTCTATCTACTTTAGTGTCATGGCAATATATAACCAAAGGACTATTCTCATTATAGGCACCTTGCAATAATTCATAATTCTTAGCAAAATATTTCAAATACTTCTTTTATTGCCTCTAGATGTAACAAATGCTGATCACAACAGAAAGAAGGTTGGCAAATATGACACAAATACAGGTCAGTGTGCTCCAGGGAGCTGCCACACTATGTATGCAACTAGTTTCATTAACAAGTAAACACAGTATCTAATACATTTCCAATAACAACAGCTTTCATAAGAATCAATTAGGAAAGAACTAATACCCAACACGTGTGGCTGGGCATGGTGGCTCATGCTTGTAATCCCAGCACTTTGGGAGACTGAGGCAAGAGGGTCACTTGAGGTCAGGAGTTCGAGACTAACCTGGTCAACATGGAAAAAAGCTGTCTCTACTGAAAATACAAAAATTAACCAGGTGTGGTAGTGAGAACCTGTAGTTCCAGCTACTTGGGAAGCTGAGGCAGGAGAATCCTTTGAGCCCAGGAGGCAGAGTTTACAGTGAACCAAGATGGTGTCACTGCATTCCAGCCTGGGTGACAGAGTGAGACTCTGTCTCAAAAAAAAAAAAAAAGGTACTAAGGATCTGAAAGCAAGAAGTAGAAAAACTCAAAGTGGATCATAATGCATTAGATAAGAATAACCTCGCCACAACCTTCGCTACCCAGGTTAAAGGTTCTCACCAATCACTTTGTAGAAAGAGCTGGACAATGAGATCTGAAGCCCTATCTATTCTCTCAAGGTTGCTGCACTTCCATTTGTAAATGTGCATGATCACTGCCTTAAGTGAGGGCTCCTCATGCTCAGCAAATCCTTTGTCATATCCAAAATTCCTGAGTTTAACCTGCCCCTCACTCCCAGATATGATGTCATATGTGAATGCTTGGGCCCAATAAGCTTGCTTGCTAGGGTCAAGATCCTTAAATCAAGATGGAGCAGCACCACCTGCTTCCAGTTGCTGTGGCTGGATGGCTGTTGTCAGGCAGGGCTGCGTGTTGCTCTACTATGTCATTTTCCTGTTTACAGAATGGTCTCTTATGTATTATTTCCATTGATTTTTATAACAAGTCAGGAAAGGGGAGCCACAGAGGTAAAATGACCCCCAGATCCCTCTTCAACTTACACTGAAGCAGTCTTTCTCCATCTTGAATGAGTAAAGATTATCTTTCCACTCTAAGTAGAATAATTCTGCAGTTATCCCCATTCAAGACAATTTTATTTTATTCTTCTTTGCAAGGTCCTGGCTTTCTTTCAAATCTCTTCAAGCATAAATTCTGAGTGGTTCATGGCTTTTCTTAAGCAGAACCCATTTTTCTTTAGGATGCGTCTTATCTATATTATTTGATATATAGAAATCAGTGAAGCTACAAAACTCAGATAACACTAATAAAAGTTTCTTAATAAGAGGAAGTAAGGAAAGCAAAAAGACAGCCGCACATACTTTTATAGATGATCTAGGCCCACCCACTCAATTTGCCAATTAAGAAAGTAAGGTCTGAGATCACATGTCAGCCAGTGGCCAACCCAGCATTCAAATCTCAGCACGGTGCTCCTTTCATTTCTAAAAGGGCAGGGAAGCTATAAACAGCTGGTGGCAGTAACCCGATTCCACTTCCCCACATGGATCTCATCTCTGTGTGACCAGGACGGATGGTAAGTTTTAGGCTGTGGCTGCCTTGGATAGCACCCCTCACACTGGCCATCTGCCAAGAAGACACAGGTGACAGTGGGCTTCCCAAGACCACTCTAAAGATACTGCACTTCACTTCCAGAAACCCTAATTGATGTGATTTGGTTGTGTCATAAAACAAAGCAGACACCCCAGTATCACTGGTATCTGGGTGATGCCCTGAACTTCTGGATGTAGTACCAGACATCTAATGAGGGTGAGTCTTCTGTAGGCGCAAGCCTGGGAAGCATTGTGCTTTAAGAAGAGCTTACCATAATGGTAAGAATGGTAAGAACTCTGTGCTCAAAAACTGGAATTGAAGATCTGATTCTGCAGTATACTGGCTTTGGAGATTTGAACCTCTTACTTCATCCCTCCAAGCTTCTAACTATAGGTCAAGAAATATTTAATGAATGATTATTTTATACTGAGACTTAGGCTAGGCTCTTGGAACATTGCAGTGGATGAGAAAGACTCAGTTTTCTCTTTGAAACTTATTACTTCATCTTAGGTTATCATCTATAAATTAGGAATACTGATAATACCTATCTTGCTGTGTAGAAATCAATGGTGATTGTGGCTGGAGATGCACTTTAGAGTCTGCAACTCTTGCCAGTTTCATTTGGGACAGGAAACAGGACTCACTGCTGAGTCAATTGGCAGCTCACCTCAGCCCCTCTGTATGTAGTTTCACTGCCTCCTCCAACCGCCCCAGACAAGAGCTTCATACAAACTGAGCCCTTGGCGGCTGTTACAGCTCCTTCAGGCTCTCTCCACAGGTAAAGGAGTAGCCTTACCCCAGGTCCTCCGTTTCTAGCAACGTGCCTTCTCCAGGACCCTCCTTGGGGTTGCTTTCGATTCTTCTTACCCTACAAGACCCAAACTCCCAGATGCATCTTCTTATTTCTGGCCTCAGCTCCTTGTCCTCGTGTGTATTTCTGTCCCATTTCTTGTCCATAGAGAAGTTTATTCTGTTTACAGTGGAGGAGACAGTTTAAGGACTGCATTTCCAGCCAGGATTCACTGGCTACCTTCAATATAACTAAGCCAGTTTGTCTTGAAGGCCCCATCCGTCCTCTGAGCCCTGTTCCTTCTAGAATCATGCCCCAAGCAATCCCTGGCCCTAGCCCCAAGAGTATATCAATTTTCCTGCCAACTTGGTCAAGATCAGCTTTGTTAGTTTCCTATTGCTGCAGTAACAAATTACCAGAAGTGGGTAGCTGAAAACGACACAACTGTATTCTCTTTTGGTTCTGCAGGTCAGAAGTCGAACGTGGGTTGGTGGAACTGCGTTCCTTCTGGATGAGATTCCAGGTAGAATCCATGTCCTCTTCTTTTCTAGCTCTTGGAGACTACCTCCATTCTTCCTCTCCTGGCTTCTTCCTCCATATTCAAAGCCAGCAATGTAGCCTCCTTAAATCTCCAAGTCTCTCTGACCTGCACTTCCTTCTTCACATTCCTTCTCTGACACTGACTCTCCCACCTCCCTCCTTCACTTTTTAGGACCTCTGTGATTCTATTAGGTCAACCCAGATCATCCAAGATAATCTCATCTGCAAAGTCCCTTTTGCCCTATAAAGTAACATCTTCACAGGTTGTAGGGATTAGGACATCTTGTTGGGGGCTGGAGGAAGCATTATTTTGCCAATGCTAGTTTTTAGCTCTGCGTTTTGATCCCTCCTTGGCCTCTAGAATCTAATCTGACAAGTTCAGCTGCTGTGATGGACCAGGAGTTCTTCTTTCCTTCCTCCAGAGAAAACACTAGATTTTCTGGAGGCAATGATCCTATCTGGGCACTGTGGTACTAAGGATGACCTGAATCATTGGGCTATTTAGGTTCCAGAAACCATGGCTAAACCTTGGGAGATGGGTCTCTCTCCCTGGGCTGACAGAGATTTCTGTGTCTCACAGGTTTTATGCCAGATATGTGGTCATCATTTGTGTTGGATATGCCTAACCCTTGTCTTAGAGAAGAAAATGACCTTATTGACCATCTAGTCAAAGACCTTACCTAACAGATGAGGAACTCAAGACCCGGAGAAGTAAAGTGATACTCCTAATGGCAGAGCTGGGACTACAGCCAGGCCTCTGCTTCTCCAGCTGGTCCTTCTTTCCTTGCTCCACATGCCTAGCTCCCCATCGCCATGTGGGCAGACCCATCAGGTTCAGTTAGGAGAGATGCCATGTCAGGAGAATTGCCTGAATCTGGGAGGTGGAGTTTGCAGTGAGCCAAGATTGTGCCACTGCACTCCAGCCTGGGAGACAGTGAGACTTCATCTCAAAAAAAAAAAAAAAAAAAAAAAAAAGGGAAAGGAGAGGTGTCATGTTCACCAGACATCTATAGTCCATTTCCAACACCCCAGGAGAGGCAGGTCCTGATGGGAAGGTGAACAACACTTCCCTAGAAGGTCCACCCCTGAGGCAAGCGTGCCACTCATTGAGGCAACCCTTCTCAGGAGCCCAAGCTCCAGCTTGTATCAGAATCGCATTAGGCCATAAGAATCACACACAATTTGCTGATGTGGTTGCTCAAGGGCTCAGATCTAAGGGCCAGGGACCATATTGCTTGAAAGACGAGGGACATGTTTCTGCAAACAGAACCAGAGAAATAATGTGAGCTTTCCTGATGAATTCCAGAAGAGAGGCGGCGATAAAAGGCCACACATCCACCCAGTGACCTTAGTATGATGAGAAATCATGCTCAGATGACAGGCATGACTAGTTAGAACCCTCCGGTAAGCCTGCAGGGGCAAAAATTGAACGGAAGTGTGTGTGTTTCTGCACTCTCACTTAGATGCTGGGCTTGCCCCCTGGGTATATTCCTGAACCTGCTGCACGCTTATTTTCTACAATTCCCTTTTCCTATCCTTCAAGGATAAGCCAAGAAGAAAGAGGTAGGGGGCGGGGTACTCTGGACTTGGGAGCCCCTGCCAGCTGCCAGTGTGCTGTCCCTAGGCAGGCAGGCAGGAAGATCACCTGCTTATCTGTCTGCTTGCCTCCTGTCTCCTAGCCAAGAATTTTGGCTGGGCTTTTTTGAGTGTTGTTGTGGCACAAGATAGTTGACATTTCTCCCTCAAAGTAAAAGATAAGTCAATAGAATACAGTCAAATGAGAAGTTTTGATCCCTTTGTATTAAAAAATAATAGCATGTTTTATTATAAAAAAGAACACACGTTAATAAACTCAAATTTGGAAAAGAGCAAAAGCAATAGAAGGAAATGAAAATCACCGATAATTAATTCATCTAGAAATAACCTCTGCTACTACGTTGGTATATTTCCTTATGGACTTTTTCCTTATGTACATACATAGATTTTTCTTTTACAAACAATTTCTACTACACACCTTCTTTAACTTGCTTTTTGAAACCTAATAATAGCTTCCAAATACTTCCCCAAATTATTCAGTACTTTTACAAAGTATAAGTCTAATTGTGGCATAATATTTTAGGTATACAGTATTTTAATTCCTTATTTTAGGCATTTAAGTCATTTCTAGTTTTTCACCATCATAAACAACCACAAGGTAGTTTTTAGAAAGCCAGTAGGAAATATTTGGCTGTAGCCTGTACCTTAGGTATGTCAGTTGAAATGGAAACAAGAATTTCTATAAAGATATCTCTTGATTTGGGGGAGTTAGTGTTGTCAGTAGTACTCAACCAAGAAGTTATTTCTTTCCTCTCCAAATGATGTTGATTCTGAGAAAAGAGGATAAAAGTCTTTGAAACATAAGAGGGAACGCAGGGGCTAGAGATAACTGTGAGGCCTTCCTGGTGAAGGAGTCCCTGGCCAGCACAGTCCATGTAATGGGAAGAAAGTGGACAGGGAGAACCCTGCCACAAAAAAGCTTAAAGAACTGGAAAAGGGACAGAGACAACAGGAACCTTGACGCCAGGGTGAGACAACTTAGCAAACAAGGAAGTCTGATTCCATTTGCAGAGGACAGGTGTGTGGCTATAATTATATTTATCTAAAAAAGAAAAGAAGAAACCTTTGCTAATGAATAGTATTATACAATTCGACACACAAAGGGCATATAATTGATGATTATAACATGGTAGGAGTACATGCTCAAAAATATTTTACCAATGGGGCAGGCAACAAAATATAGTTTAGAGACCACTGACTTAAAGTAGCAACTTGACCATGGACAGAGCAGCACAGGAAGGGAGCTCTGAGCTGCGGCCTGTGAATACCTGGCAAAGACAGTCCCAGTTTAGATCATCTGGTTTGAAAAAAATGAAAAGAAAGAAACATTGTTCTGCCTGAGAAAGAGAGAGAGAGAGAGAGAGAGAGAGAGAGAGAGAGAGAGAGAGAGAGAGGAGAGAGAGTGAGAGAGAGAGAGTCTGTGTGTTTGTGTGTGTGTGTGTGTGTGTGTGTGTGTGTGTGTGTGTGTGATCAGCAGCCACTCTGATTACATGTTTTTTCTCTTCCAGTTTTATTACCTCTCCTGACTGTTCCCCCAACTTCAACATTCTTCTAAAACAAGAGGTCTTTGCTAAAGGCCGTTCCTACAGACAAAGTTAAGTATGTAATTATTGACTCCCATTGACCAGATGAACTTCAGGGTGACCATTGAACCCTGTGGGCTATAAATGCCAGACTTGAAGCCTGCACTAGCACATTTCACTCTGCAGTGGTGTACAGCAGGGACAACCGCAGAGCTCTCAAGATAAAGATCAGTGACTCTCCAGCTCTGAAGGTCATCTGTCTCCATCTTACTGACAGCCTGTCCTCATCTATGAGGACATCTCTTACCCTTCCTCACCTATGGAACTTGCTCTCCAGGAAGAGCGGCAAACCCATCCACATGTAGGTATCAGAGGCCCCCATCAATCAGCAAATGAAGCCTGAAGGCAGAAAGGGTGGCTAATGATGAGTTTCATTGATGAAGGAGGAAATGCTGAGCAGACCTTTATCATTCCAGTAGTCTATCAATACCTCAAAAGATCAAGAGTCAGAGGTGAGACTCAGAGCCAACTCTTCCACTTAGCTGCAACCTGCAGTGACTGTGGGTACAAAGGAGGCTATATAGAGAGAATTTTCCCACAAAGACTGCACCTGCAGCTCAAAAGGTGACTCAGGTCCCTGCTTTTCCCGGGATACAGTTCACTTGAGAGGTGTTCAGGGACTCTTTGAAGAACATGGCAAACTTTTGGGGTGGGGGAGGAATGGAAGAAAGGATGAGAAATGCTGGTATTAATCTGGGTTCCTCTGAATCTGTCTGATAAGGCTTCCTGAAGTGTCTAAGAATTCACAGCCCACAGGTGCATGGGATCCACATGCCAACCCAGACTCAGGGGGAGAAAAACCAAGGTACAGTGGGCTGAAGAGTGACCTCAGGGGATATGTCCAAATCCTAACCCCCAGGTACCTGTGAAGATGACCTTATCTGAAAATTGAGTATTTGTAGATGTTATCAAGCATCCCAGAATGAGATCATGCTGGACTTAAGGTGGGTTTTCAATCCAGTAATGTATGTCCTGTTAACATACAGATTTCAGACAGACACGGGAGGCATGCCATGTGAGGACAGAGGCGGAGTGTGGAGTGAGACATCTACAAGCTAAGGAATGCCAAGGATCCTCAGCAACACCAGAAGCTAGGAGGGGAGCATGGAAAGGATTTTCCTTCGGAGCCTCCAGAAGGTACTAACCCTGACGACATCTTAATTTCACACTCTTGGCTTCTAGAATGAAGAGAGAATACATTTCTGTTGTTTAGCCATCCGGTTTGCAAGAATTTGTTAAAACAGCCACAGGAAACTAATACACAGGGTACATCAAAAGTTTGAATGATGTGCATGCCTGTAATCCAAGCTACTTGGGAGGCTGAGGCAGGAAAATCACTGGAACCCAGGAGGTGGTGGTTGCAGTGAGCCGAAATCATGCCATGGCACTCCATCCTGGGTGACCAGAGCAAGACACCATCTTAAAAAAAAAAATAAAAATTGAATGACCCCATTCTGGTGTTGCAATACCCTAGTCATGTGTGAAATCTTCCTTAACCACTCCAGGGCTCCAGGACAGTGTTCCACCAACTTTTAAAAACAAAGCCATCTTGATGAACAGAAGGACCTCAGTAGCAGGGCTGCATCCAAACCATCCACCAAAAGCAAAACAAAACAAAGCAAGAACCGGAAAGTCGGAGCACTGGGAGAGGGCTGAGCTGGTCCAGGAAGAATGTGAGGCTCCTCATTGCAGAGTCTGCTTCCATCTTTCCTGTGTGTGCCTGTGAGTGAGGTGCTTGGGAGGGAGCTCTGCAGATGGGCTGAGAATGTGTTTTCCATTTTTTTTTGACATAATAATACAGCATTTTATTTTTAGGGATATATATCCAACTATCCAAAACAGGAAGTGATGTTATGCTCCCCAGGATAGCCTTGAACTCCTGTTCTCAGGTGATTCTCTTGCCACAGTGTTTTCCATTTTTAAGCCAGGATTCATGCTATAGAGTAAAATCCTGTCTTGCTAGAGAAGACAAGTATGTTCCCTTGACTATATTCCAAAACACCGGAAGGAGATAGACATCATCATGGCCCCTGGCACTTCTTAAAAAGTCACAGAATGCCTCAATCTGATGATTCTTCAAGATTTTATTAATTTATAATATTATGTTCCATCAAAATGATCACTTTTTATTATCTTACTGCTCTGAATTGTATCTTCCTTATTATTCTCAGCTGCAGGGACCATAAATTAAAATCATTCAGAACTTATACACTTACAGTTCATTATCTTTGATTGGTATCATCTTGCTGCCTTTTTCTGGTCCTTCTATACCTGACAAGAAATATTGCAATAGCATCTAAACAGTATCCAACCCATGAATGCTGAGTTAGAAAACAAAACAGTGACTACATCATACTAAATGCAACACATCCCACTTCTCATCTTCACCACCAGCAACCTTTCTGCCAAAATGACCGAGAAAATGAGACTCTAAAGCTCTGGGAGTTAGGATTGGAACGTAGGACCCTGCTTGTCACTGTGCAGATTAGACAGGTTGCTTTCTCTTCCTGAACCTTCACTTCTTTCCATAAAGGTCAAGGGAGTTGATTATAAGAGGTAAAGGGGGTTGATTACTACTTCAGATTCCCTGAAATAGCATGCTCGTGAGGCACAATGCTACTTCAGGGAATGGATAGTGACATAATGAACTGACTAGAAAAGTGATGAGAAACCCATTCCTGGAAATTCCAAACACCTCTCAGTGTCATTACTGAAGGAGTAGAGTTCCTGAGAGGGCTGTGAGGCTGATCCTGTTTCCATGACTGATCAATGCTGTATGAGTAGAGACTCCTCCATTAGACTCCAGAAAAATTAGTGGATGTTTCTAACAGTGGTGAGCCTTTCCCAAGCTATGTTTGGATATGCTTGGAGGCTGGTGCATCCACAGCAGCTTTTGCTATGGTTGTTCACACCATCATCCTTACTGCTAACTACTACCTGATGCTAAGAGTGATGACTTTTCAGAGCAATGGAAGTTGATACATTTCTTTAAAAAAAATGGATATTCTAATCCTGACAGATTCATCTAATGGGAAAAGCTTCACATTCAGTGTGTGCACTGACCCTTGGGATCCAGCTTCATAAAAACATAAAGGTATTGATAATGTTTCCATGCTACAGAATGCTGAGAAGTAAACATTTATTATTTTCTTCCTTCCTTCCCTCCTCTCCTGCTTCTTTTTTGTTTTCTCATAGCACTCAGTGTAATTTGCACGTGCTGGTGATCACAGGTGAAGGATGGAGAAGGAGAAACAGATCACCCAATGAAATGTACAGTTTATTGACTTTGTTTTAAAATTTTTTTAAGGCACCAACTTTCAAAGCTATAATGTGTGACTCAGTAACATCAATGGAATTCACAAAGAACACAATTGCCACTTGTCCCTCTCTCTTAATTTCACTGAACTGTAATCACAATTCCACTCCTGGAATATAAAATTTTAAAAAAATCTATAATGACCCAAAATACATGTTTCTAGAGGTTAAGGGTTGGGATTTGGAGACAGTCCTAGGGTTGGCTGAATGACAGTAAGTCTGAATGGGAGTAAGTTAACAGTACAACAAGCCCAGTTATGCCTCAGAATCACCCAAGAAACTTATGAACAATAAAATAAAACAGACTTCCATGAAAATTGAAGCTTCAATAGGATACTGTATTTCATTCACCAGACAGACAAAAATAATACAGTCTGACAACACCAGATTTGATGAGGAGGTTAAAGCCATGGGGAGGAATACCAATAAATCACTAGTGGGAGTGCAAATTGGTGCAACCACTTTGGAAAACAGATTGACATTACCTAATGAAATGGAAGATAGATGCACTGACTCTATCACCGGCAATTCTACTCTTAGTTATATACTTTAGAGCAGTGGTCCCCAACCTTTTTGGCACCAAGGACTAGTTTTACGGAAGACAATTTTTCCACGGATGGTTTTGGGATGAAACTGTTCCACTTGAGATCATCAGGCATTAGATTCTCATAAGAAGCACACAACCTAGATCCCTTGCATGCACAGTGCACAATAGGGTTCACACTCCTATGGGAACCTAATGCGGCAGCTGATCCGAGAGGAGGCAGAGCTCAGGTGGTAATGCTGGCTCACCTGCTACTCACCTCCTGCTATGCGTCCTGTTCCTAACAGGCCGTGGATGGTACCAGTCTGCAGCCTATGGGTTAGGGATCTCTGTTCTAGAGAAACTCTTGAACATGTGCACCAAGAGAGATATATAAAAATGTTTACAATAGTTTTGCTGTCAATAGCAAGAACCTGGAAATAATTCAAATGTTCAACGACAGTAGAAGAGATAAATTGTGATATCTTTATGCAAAAGATTAACATAGTACCAAAAGCAAGTAATCACAGCTACATGTATCAAAGTGAGCAGATGATAAAACAGTATAATCCCATTCATATACAAGGCTGAAAACATGCAAACCTAGTCAGTATGCTGTTTGAAGCTATATACATAGATGGCATAGCCATGAAAAACAGCAAATAAATGATTCACACAAAATGTAGGAGAGTGGTTACCTTGGAGGGTGGGGAAAAGTCTGTGATCTAGGTGGGTCAGAGGAAGCTCCAAAAAGACTAATAATGTTCAGATTCTTAAGCTTGGTGGTGAGAATCTAAGTGTGGTTGGTTTCATTATAATTGCCAATCTATGCATGTATATTATACCCACTTTTTGCTAAATTTCCTAATAAAAAATGTAAAATATATAGATACGTAGGTTCCATCTCAGATCTATTGAATCAGAATCTAAGGTTATTGGATCTAGGTAGTATTTTCTATAAGTTCTGTGGAAGATTTATGATGTACTGTCAGGTTAAGAGCCAGTCACCTTTACACACACACACACACACACACACACCCTACAATTTCGATCACTATTCAGGGTAAAGCAGCTTAAAATGTAAGTCAAGGTCAAGCAATCCCAAGAAAGTCATAAAAACAGAAAAATCCCAGTAAAGTGTGTAGAAGGGAAAGTCTCTTGTAGTTCTGTGATGACAAGATGGAGGTTGATGTATAAGTCTGAGAGCATTGTACCACCTCCAATCTCCCTCACCAGTTTACCCGAGACCTGACCTGTTAGACTCTCTAGCAGCATGAGCCCGAGATGATTTCTCTCAAGAACTTGGACACATAGCAGGCTCTGGTCCTGGTCTTGCTACAAACACAGAAGCATGATGTGGTGCAAAGTGCACTGTCTAGGACTCATCACAGCCAGTATTTAGACCTGGACTCACATGTACATGCTGTGTGATCTTGGGCCAGTCACTTCCCCTCTCTGAGGACTAGCTTTCTTATCTGCCTTACCTCTCTCATTGGAATCCAATGAGAGAGAGTAGGTGGGAGTGCTTTGCTAACTGAAGAAACTACCCTGAATGTCCAATAAGCACATTGCCATTTCAGTTATTACTTCTCCCTAAAACCCAGAAACATAGGCTTTCAATTCTGAGTCAGTAGAGTTTTCTGGGTCCAAGACATTGACAGCCCTCAGATTTGGCTTGGCGAGACCTAAGACTAGACTACGGCTTAGTGCCTCCATGTCTCTCTCTAAGAACCTCAGCACATATTTAACAACTTCCCACCACTTTCCTCTGAGCCTACATTTCCTGACAATAAAGAAGGGGACATTCATAAACAGCTCAGGACCATGGGAAGCAGCACACCAAGCAAACGTGCCAGCTGAGTATTTATGAACGGCTTTGAAACAAACATTTAGTCAGTTCCACAGCACCTTCCAAAGTAGGATTGCTGGATTTGCCAGTAAAAATGAAAATGCAGGACATTCAATTACATTTGAATGCTTCTGTATAATTGGAATAGTTTTTAGTTTAAGTGTATTCCAACTATCACATGAGACACACTTATACCAAAAAATCATTTGCTGTTCATCTGAAATTCAAATTTAACAAGGTCTCTTGTATTTTATCTGGCAACCCCATTTCAAATACTGATCAGCACTTTCTGTTACAGGGAAATCTGCATGGAAGAGAGTTATGAAATCCTACTTTTATTACTTGGTGAAAGAATAAAGGGTTGGGCTGATCTTGAGATGGGACTTGTCTTCCTCCCTTTCTTGCATGGCCCAAGAAGCCATAGAAAGGAAGTGGAGGAAACGTGGAATCATGGCCACTATGGTTGCTGTTTGTGGTGGTCTAGGGAGGAAGAAGTTGACACACCTGGTAACGGCTGCTGTCAGCCTTACACAGCCCGGGATTCACATGGTGCTGTGGAGAAAGGTTGTTCACAATATAAACAGGTATCCAGCAATGAGGACCTGCCCATTCCAATGGAAAACCCTTATAAAGAACCACTTAAGAAGTGTATCTTGTGTGGAAAGCATGTAGATTATAAGAATGTACAGCTTTTGTCCCAGTTTGTTTCTCCATTTACTGGATGCGTTTATGGAAGACACATTACGGGTCTTTGTGGGAAGAAACAGAAAGAAATCAAAAAGCAATCAAGAGACCTCAAATATTGGGGTTTATGCCAGTTACATACAACGATCCTGCATATCTCAAGGACCCTAGAGTTTGCAATATCAGATATCGGGAATAAATTCTATCACATTACCACCAATAAACTTACCTTACAATTAAAAAAAAAAAAAGGCACAAATACCAAAAGCAGGTTTCAAAGTAAACAGCAGAATAGGGGTGAAGTCTCATCATTTCAAACAGAAATAGGCATTCCAGCCTGGTCCTGACCCACCCAGGACATCACCAGGGCCTCTCACTTACCTCTGGGCATCTCCTTAGAACGCTCTGCCTCAGGGCCGTCCAGAAAGTCCATCTGGGAGGCCTCCTCAGAGGGGACGCGGCGCCAGGACCAGCTCTGGTTCCTGAGGTCATGCAGTGGAGGGGAATATTCCAGCTCACAGGGGAAGTCAAAGCTGCACTCCAGACCTGCAATAATAGCCAAGGGTCAGTGGAACAACCCATTTCCCAAACATAGCTTTCCAGCCCCCTCTACTCCATGCTAGGAGGCTGGCCTTCATCTCCTCCACACCCTTTGTCCTGTCCAGGGGAGATCACTTGTCAATATCACAGGGCTCTGTATTGGTGAAAAGGGGCCTCAGAGAATAAAATGTGCCCTTTCTAGAATTCATATTATGGGAGGTGTTTTCAGAGAACATAGGTAAAAACCAGAGCTAACTAACAGGTTGAATGGTGAGAAGCTCTGCATCTTATGAAGTTACCTGAAGACACAGAGAGAGGCTGAGGGTGAGGGGGCAGAGACTGCCCAAGCAATCCACAAGGGCTGAGTCCAAGTCTGGCTCAGCTTTTAGCAGCCCAGTGACTCCAAGCAAGAAAACTCACCTCTCTGTCTCTTAATTCCCTCACCTGTAAATTGGGTTAATTACCACGCAAATTTGCTCTAAGAACTGGTGATAAAACATACTGCCTACAAATAGCTAATGTATGCGGGTATTAAAACCTAGATTATGGGTCAGAGTGAACAGGCAATGTATAAAATGGGAGAAAATTTTTGCAATCTATCCATCTGGCAAAGGGATAATATCCAGAATCTACAAAGAACTTAAACAAATCTATAAGAAAAACAACCCCATCAAAAAGTAGGTGAAGATATGAACAGACATTTCTCAAAAGAAGACATTTATGCAGCCAACAAACATGAAAAAAAGCTCATCATCACTGATCATCAAAACCATAATGAGATACCATTTCATGCCAGTTAGAATGGTGATCATTAAAAAGGAAACAACAGATGCTGGAAAGGATGTGGAGAAACGGGAACACTTTTACACTGTTGGTGGTACTGTAAATCAGGTCAACCATTGAGGAAGACAGTGTGGTGATTCCTCGAGGATCTAGAACTAGAAATACTATTTGACCCAGCAATCCCTTTAATGGGTATATACCCATTACTGAGTAAATACTAGGTATATAACCCAAAGGATTATAAACTATTCTACTATAAAGACACAGGCACATATGTTTACTGCAGCACTGTTCACAGTAGCAAGACTGGGAACCAACCCAAATGTCCTCAAATGATAGACTGGATAAAGCAAATGTGGCATGCACACACCATGGAATACTATGCTGCCATAAAAAATGAGTTTATGTCCTTTGCAGGGACATGCATAAAGCAGGAAACCATCATTCTCAGCAAACTAACAGAGGAACAGAAAACCAAACACCACATGTTCTCACTCATAAGTGGGAGTTGAATAATGAAAACATATGGACACAGGGAGGGGAACATCACACATGGGAGCCTGTCAGGGGGTGGGGGTTTAGGAGAGGGATATGATTAGGAAAAATGATGGGTTAATGGGTGCAGCAAATCACCATGGCACGTGTATACCTATGTTACAAACCTGCACGTTGTGCATGTTTCCCAGAACTTAAAGTATATGAAGAAGAAGAAAGAAAAGAAGAAAGAAGAAGAAGGAGGAAAAAAAAGAAGAAGAAAGAAGAAAGGAGGAGGAGGGGGGAAGGGGGAGGGGGGAGGAGGAGGGGGAGGGGGGAGGAGGAGGGGGAGGGGGAGGAGGAGGGGGAGGGGGGAGGAGGAGGAGGAGGAGGAGGAGGAGGAGGAGGAGGAGGAGGAGGAGGAGGAGGAGAAAAAAAAGAAGAAAGGAAGAAGAAGAAGAACAACAACAACAATAACAAGTCCTCCTCCTCCCCCTCCAGATGGCCTGGGAACTTCAGGATGCTTTGCCAAGTACCAGAGGAAGATAAGGCCTGCATAAAACCAGAGCATACCAGAAGCAGTGGCCCCTGTCACCTTTAGATTATTAGTGCATCATTATAATGCTAAAGTCCCCACCCACAGAAGAGAATCACTGCCACTTTCTGCAAGTGTCCTATGAAGAGCATGTTCATGATCTGCACCTGGGTGCCTGAAGTTCTTCTGCACACAAGCTTACATAGCCCTTGCCCCACATCTAACCCCGTAACATTCGCCAGCTTCCCGATGCTCTGGGAGAAGCTGTCTTTAGAGCAAGCACTCCCTCCTCCATGCCTGACTGGGAATAAAACTTGCCTGCCCTTCCCCACTCCCCACAAAGAAAAAAGAAAACCTAGATGATGGGTTGATAGGTGAAGCAAACCACCATGGCACATATATAGCCATGTCACAAACTACACGTTCTGCACTTGTATCCTGAAAATTAAAGTAAAATAAAAAATAACAATAATAATAAGGCCGGATGCGGTGGCTCATGCCTGTAATCCCAGCACTTTGGGAGGCCTAGGTGGGTGGATCACGAGGTTAGGAGTTCAAGACCAGCCTGACCAACATGGTGAAACCTCATCTCTACTAAAAATACAAAAAAGCTAGACGTGGTGGCACATGCCTGTCATCCAATCTACTCAGGAGGCTGAGGCAGGAGAATTGCCTGAAGCTGGGAGGTGGAGGTTGCAGTGAGCCAAGATTGTGTCACTGCACTCCAGCCTGGGCTACAGAGTGAGACTTTGTCTCAAAAAAAGAAGAAAAGAAAGAAAGAAGAAAGAAAAGAAAGAAAGAAAGAAAGAAGGAAAGAAAGAAAGAAAGAAAGAGAAGAAGGAGGAAGGAAGGAAGGACGGAAGGAAGGAAGGAAGGAAGGAAGGAAGGAAGGAAGGAAGGAAAGAAAGAGAATAAAAAAATAAAAATGTACTGCCTATAAAAATGGACATGGTCCATAGCTGATGCTCTGAAAAATGCTAGGCAGGCCCTGTCCTTTTTGATTGATAACCAAACGGTCATAGGGAACTGGAGTTTTGCTCACAGTCCTGCTTTGCCAGCTGTATAATCTACCCTTCGATCTCCTCTCCAGAGAGGAGGGCCAAGGCTGTATCAGTTAATCAGGGTTTATTTTCTTTTGGGGAGTGACTGCGGAGGGTCACTGGGTAAGAAGAGAGAGAGAAGGGAGGCAGGAAGGGGCCATGCCCTGGATGTTTTGATCTTTGTTGGGCTTCTCTGGGCAGACTCTTTTTGTCTGATGATCCCACGTTTGCCCCACTGTTAGGGTACATGGGCACTGAGCTTCTCTTCCCCTTCCTTGCTCATTGTCTACTACCCAAAGTGGCTAAAGAACTCTGCACGTGGTGGACTCTCAAAGCTGGCTGCTAGATTAACAGAAGATGCCAAGACACAAAACGTTCAACCACCTCTTACT
Organism: Saimiri boliviensis; assembly: GCF_048565385.1. Taxonomy (NCBI): domain Eukaryota; kingdom Metazoa; phylum Chordata; class Mammalia; order Primates; family Cebidae; genus Saimiri; species Saimiri boliviensis. The sequence continues at coordinate 29,489,282 of NC_133449.1, forward strand.
TCATCCTTTCCCTCAAGCCACGGGAACAAGAAAAAGTGGATAATGTGACAGAGGTTGGACAGACAATATGAGGAATTCAGTTTGGGTCCATGCTTGACCAGTTATCTTTCATGTGTGAGCTTTGGTTTCCTCATCTGCAAAACAAAGCGTTTATAGATGAGATGATTCCAGAAACAAGCACTTGATGAAACCTGAGCTACAGCTCCATCTCTGCCACTGATTTGCTGGTGACCTTGACCAAGTCGCTTAACCTCTCTGGGCCTCAAGTTCCTCAAATATAAAATCTAGACCAGATGTTTTCTAAAGTTCTCTTTTGATCTAGCTTTTTAAAGATTCCAAAGTCCTTGGTCTCAGAAGAGTTATAAGAGCTAATCTGATAACTCCATCTTTGTGGCAGTGCTAATGGGTGCTGTGTCCCAATTAGCATTTGTGCACTTTAACAGCTGCTTCTGAGGCTACTACTACCCCAATCTCCAAGACAAGTCTGGTGGTGGAAATTTCAGAATACAGTGGGGGCAGATTCTAAGGCAGGCAGCCCATCAATGGATTGTCTTCTAATGAGTGTCTACACCCATAGACAGCTGGCCCTGTCGCAGAGTGGGAGCAAAATATTCTCATTAACACTAACCAGACTATTTAGGTGTAGGAGACAGGAAAAAAAAATCCTTCAATTACACTTGTATTAAGTATCTTTCTGTTCCTCAGCTGCATTCCAGGATCTACCATCCTTCCGGTCCTAAGGTTAGTACCCTTTCCCCTTTCGTGACTCAGACAACTCGCCTTCACAGTGGCAAGCTGAAATGGGTAGCTCTCACTTTGAGTTGATAAGTCACCTGCTTCAGAGTTGGTGTCCAGGAGCCACAGGCTGCTTTAATCTTCAAGATGTACTTGAAGACACCTGGTTTCCATAGCAGACTACAAAGAGAAAACTGGTCCAACATTTTGTACTTTGAAACACCAATGTGACAAAGGAGGATTAGTGATGAAACATGACTAATAAGGAGAGGTGCAGCCATGAAATGTAACTCCTCTGGGGAGGGTCCACAAGACACATTCACACTGGTAGATGTTCATTTCAGAAGGGACAGAAAGCCGCCAGTCGCTCTCATCCCACATGGACAGTTATCAGTGCCTTTCCCAAAGCTTTCCCTTCTGCAGCCATCTCTAGCTTGATTTTTATCCTCCAATGAAAGATGACCTATTTCTATTTGAGACAGAGGTGAGGTGTGCCAACTGAGTTGCCTCCTGCCTAGCAAATGTGCCCTACATGTGTATTCAACAAACTGACAGTGGAATGTGCAATCCCAGCACCGAGCATATTAATTCTGGGATCTTTGAACTCTGGAGAGTTTAAGTGTGATAATTGGCTGTGTTTGGGCCAGATCCTGCCTAGTAAAACAGGCTATGTGAATGACCCGATTATCAAATAAGTTCCTTCTGAAATTCTTGGTCTGTAGCAACCTCCTTTTAGCTGTTAAAGCTGTACTTTTTAGCTTTAAATAGGAATGGAGTTAACATTAGTACTCATTTGGGTGAAACTGAATTGGACTTTTTTACATTCTGATTTAATTTCTTATAAAACGTGGAGACACAGATTTTTCTCTTTCAAACTAGCCTCAGTGCCTCTTGGGCGATAATACCTTGGCACTTGTCTTGTCTAAAACACCAGGTTAAATCTTATTTTCCTTGAGCCTTTTCTGAGGTTCTGGGCTTAGCGTGCATCTTGAATCTCTCTCCTTCACCCTCATCTGACTCAGTGCCGGTAAGGTAGAGACTGCAGAATCTACTTTACAGGTGGGAATCGGGTCTAGGGCTTCAGCACAGTGCTCAGCCTAAAGCAATGCAACCAGAGGCAGGTCTGCACCCACCCAGGGGCAGAGGTGGGAAGCCACATTCACTCAGCCCCTCCTGGCAGTCTGCCAGGCAGTGTGCTGGCTGTTTTCCTTCCATCACGCTATTTCATCTGCAGAACAATACTGAGAAGTAGATGGGTACTTTTTCTCTCTACAGGTGAGAAAACTGAGGCTTAAAAAATTTTCTTACCCCCAAATCAAAGGACTACCCCAAAGCAGACTCAGAAAGTGACCTAGAACTGTATGATGCAGAATATCCAGTGCTGTTCGTCTCTCTCCCGCAGCTTCAGAATCTCAACTTAGGGCCAAAGATTAAATTACACAATAGATGAGAAACCTGTGAAGTGTTTTACCTTGGTTGTTCTTGGAGCCAAAACCTACAAACTTTTCCTATCTGAAAAGGCTTCCCCATGATAGGGACAGATCTATATCTTCTCAATATTAGGCCCATTTTGCAGAATGACTGTGACCTTCAGGAGGATCCAGAGATCTTGACCTTTTTTTGTTTTGGCCCAGGAGAATCTGACCATTGAAAAAGAGCAATAAGAAGAAGGCACACTTTCCAGGACCTGCTGATCACATATGTGAAATCACGGCTACCTACTTTCTTCTTGTTTCCATCATGAAAGAACGGTAAGGTAGTGGAACCTTCTGGACAAGATTTGCCAGCTGAGAGGAGTGTCAAGTTCTGTGAAGGGAACGGGCTCTAGCCAAGCAGTGAGGATTGTTCTGGGGTTGGTCCTGCACAGAGCAGCTGGGACCCCAGCAGGTCCATTTCCATCTCTAGGCCTGTTTCTTTGCATTTGAAAGATGAAAGAAATGGAGCATGTACCCTCCATGGTGCCCTTCAGCTCTGAAGGTCAGTGATTCGATAGGCTTATCCTGGGCTGACACAACCAAACCTACAGACTGCCAGTCTCATTCACCCAGCCTGTCTCTGTTCAGCAGCTGCTGCCCCTAAAGAGGGACTCGTCATCCCAAGAGGCAGGTTTCCTTCGGAAGGCGGTTGAATGTACATCACACTCAATGGGGACTTGGTTTGCCTCCAGATTCTCAAAGAAATAGAAAGGAAAGTTCAACCGGGTGCAATGGCTCATGCCTACAATCTCAGCACTTTGGGAGGCCAAGGCAGGTGGATCACCTGAAGTCGGGAGTTTGAGACCACCCTGGTCAACATGGAGAAACCCTCTCTCTACTAAAAATACAAAATTAGTTGGGGATGGTGGTGCATGCCTTCAATCCCAACTACTCAGGAGGCTGAGGCAGGAGAATCACTTGAACCCTTGAGGCAGGAGAATCATCAGCCCCTTGGATGAGCCCCTTGGAGGCGAAGGTTTCAGTGAGCCCAGATCATGCCATTGCATCATTCCAGCTGGGGCAACAAGAGGGAAACTCCGTCTCAAAAAAAAAAGGAAAGCTCATGCGGGTTTTGCAGATAATGTTGCAGGATGGAGTGTGTGTGCACATACCTGCACGTCTGTGTGTGTTCATGCATTTTTATCATCTGATACTCACTTCCTGATATCTCCCAGAGTATGAATCACATTTTTAAAAACTGAATTCATTAACAGCTTTTAAGCATTGTTTTAGTATGAAGCACGGCCATTCAGAAAAACATTATGGTAACCATCAGAAAACCACAGTGGTAACCCTGCCCGAACACACACCCAGTCTCTCTCATCAAGACCTCCTGGCTGTAGGAGAGCTGTCAGTGACCACCCACCTTGGACACTCTGAACCTGGGGGTGGAAATACAGCCTCCAGGAATGTGTGAGACTCCCAAAGCAGTCAAGCCTAAGCCCTGTGCCTAGGAAGCCCAGCATGGGTTACTCAGACACAGACGGGGGCCTCCCAACCAGGGCCACGTGCCTGGCCAGGACACTCAAGGAGATTGCATGTAAGTTCCAGCTGTTCTCCATAACACCACAAAAGGGGAACAGGCAGCTTGGTGCATTTTGAACACTTGGGTCTCCCCTTGAGTGGGCTCAGAACATCTAACAATCTTCCTTTGTTTCTAGACTGACCTCAGGTTCCCCCAGAATCCCTTGGATCAAGGCCCTTTATGACTCTTTAACCCCGATTCTGTTAACCCAGAGACCTCCCACTAGTTTCCTAAATTATCTTGGGTCAGTTTCAAGGTAGAGGACCAGCAGCTCCCCTTAGTTTTAAAGACATCCCCTTGAAGATTGCCCAGTTTCCAGATGAATGTGGGGTGGCAGGGCCTTAAGGGGCAGGCCCCCTGGGGTAGTCCACATCAATCCCTTGGATAAGGCCTTGCAGCCTCAGGCCACTGTGAGCTTTGGAAACAAATACTGCAGAATGAACAGACGGGTCATAAAAAGAGAAGAATGCTATGCCCATCAATTCCATGACACTTCACCCTTCTTGATTTTGTCTCTCATTATGAAGTAAAGCTGGGAAGTCTGACTACATTCTCATTCCTGGCAACACTTGGTGTGTGTACAGAAGAGCCCTGACCCTCATGGGGAGGACTCTGTGAAGGCCTGTGGGAAGTGTATTAATAAGTAATAACACTTGCTAAGGGCTCACTGGGGCTGGTCACCATGCCAGGCACCTTACATGATCATCTTACTTAATGCCTATTAAGTAGGCAAGATTCTTATCTCCATTCAACAGATGAAGGAATTGGAGCTCAGAGAGGTGAAGTCACATCTGATGCTACTCAGATAGGAAGGGACTGGTGGTCTTTTACTGATGTGCTGCCTTCCTGTGAGTCCTAAGGCCCCGATTTCAGTAGATCACAAACAGGATTGCCAATAGGAAAGGCAGCAGACATACCTCCGCTCAGGCAGAGCCACAGACATGGACAGCGCCATGAGAGAGGGACAGGCAGGAAAAGCTGGAAGCAGGACAGGAGCCAGAGTGTCTTCGCTGTCTTGAAGGCTCTGATACAATTTAGAAAGTTGGGCCTGGGATGTCCTAGGCAAGGACTGAGTCACAGGTTACATCACCAAGAGCTAAGTCTGAATCTAGTGGGTGCATGGCTCAGGAAGCCGAAGCCACACGTGCAACAAAGCCCAGGGCTTAATGTTCTTATCTAGGTTTCCTGATCATATTAGTCTGTTCTCATAATGCTAATAAAGAAGTACCCAAGACTGGGTAATTTATAAAGAAAAAGAGGTTTAATGGACTCACAGTTCCACATGGCTGGGGAAGCCTCACAATCATGGCAGAAAATGACAGAAGAAAAATGCTCATCTTACATGAGGGCAGGCAAGAGCGCACGTGCAGGGGAACTGCCCTTTATAAAACCATCAGATCTCATGAGACCTATTCACTATCATGAGAACAGCACAGGTAAAACCTGCCCCCACGATTCAGTCACCTCCCACCAGGTCCCTCCCATGACACGTGGGAATCATGGGAGCTACAATTCGGGATGTGATTTGGGTGGGGACACAGCCAAGCCGTATCACTGATGTTTTCCAGAATATGTGATGTGTTTCTTGGATGTGATTGTGATCCCAGTTTAGAAACTGAGTGTGGGTGAGTAAAGTCTCTGTGGCCCTCAGGATGTATCTGTTTTCAGAAGGTGCCTATAAGAGTTCATTTAACTGAATACTTGGTCAATGGGATCTGCATCTGAAAACAGAATCATCAGGGTTGCCACTCACTTAAAATATGACAATATGATTGTGATTTTGTCTTGGGGTTATTTTCCTGCTAGAAATGCTTTCCTGTCTCCAGTTATCTTGGCCTGATGTCTAACTACTGGGATACAGAGAGCCTGATGTTGGTCCTGGCTGTCCTGACTTATTGAATGGTGATGTCTGTGATCCCAACAGCCCTACAATCTTTTACTGTATTTCTACGGCCAGATGTCTTATTCAAGTAACCTTAACATCATCATGGTTGATTCACATGAATACAGCACGAGACTTGAGATTTGACTCCAGTTCTGCCATTTGTCAGCTCTGTGACATGGGACACTGTTTGGTGCTCTCTCAGCCTCAGTCAGGTCATCTCAGTGATAAGCCTCACTTCCCAAAACTGCTGAAAGGGCTTAAGGTGGTGACACATGTGCTTGGAATGGAGAAATTCCCAAAGCGCATTGGCTGATTCCGAATTTGCATAACCATGCCTTTTGTGAACACAGCCTCCTGTTCATCCTGAGAAAGCATATTCCAATGGTCAGTCAGAAAAAGGTGATGGCACATGACCGTTTCTTTAGTATTTTGTCGTAGCAAAGTAAGGTTGGCATTGCCTTTAGGTGATATTCGCAGTCAGAGGCTGTTAGAACTTTAAGCAACATTTGAGGCCAACCATTTCTCCATTGGACAGGTGAAAAAAAACAAGACCCAGGCAAGGGAAAATACTGACTTAGGGCCATGTCACTGATCAATGAGTCCTTCACACACAGCATGGAGGATATTTCTCCTGGCTGCAGAAGTCTTTCTGAATGTCACCTCTTCAGGGAGCACCAGATCCGAGCTGATCAGAGGTACAGAACCCACCAGCTGTCGTGTGTCCTCAGGCTTCACTTACCAGCCCCTCCAGCTGAGGCTGGTTTTCTTCACGGCATATAAAAATGACAACGTATTCCTGACAAGCCCAGTAAGTATCTTCAATAAAGAACCATATGAAACATCATGCATACGTGGCAATTCCTTTACAGTTGGCCTTTAAAGAGATCTATATTTAAAGCTACATTCATTAAATGGAACCCCCAAAATTAGCATTCTCAAAACACTGCCAGTCCTTAAGGATTGTACCCAGCTCAAGGGAACTCTCTCACTGGCCACTAATTCTGAGGCACAGGGAGGGTCTCCTCTGCTCGAGGGATTCATCAGAATGTCCCAGTTGTAGGCCTCCGGAGTCATGAGGGAGCTTGGAGGCCTCTAAGAGGAAGGAAAAGGAGGGAGAATGATGGGGATCACCAAAGAATGCACAGTGGCTGGGTTGCAAAGCTGGTACTAAAATCCTGTTTCTAATCCTGTGATGATGACGATGATAATGATTATTATTCAAAGCTGTGGCTGAAAGACAAAACAATACCTTAAAAAAGAAAAATTCTGAAAAATCCACACTACATTTTTTTTCTGGAATGAATTAGCAAAAACATACATGGCTAGGTTTCAAATATCTCCCAATGATCAGATGGCTCAACTCACCTCCAATAAAGTTTTTTGGGTTGTCTCTTCCTGCATGTACTCTTCTGCCAACAAACTACGTTTTGATGGTTGCTGAAAGCTCCCTGCTGGTGAGCAGGTCTGTTCTCAGGCCCAGAACCACAGTGAGAACAGAGTAAGCAAAAGCATGGGGCCAGAAGCAAAGGGGAAAGTTCACTAAAGAATTCTTAGGAAGCCTTCCAGCTCCAGGCCAATTGGCCTTGTGCTTGGAGCAATTCATTTAACCACTCAAGTCCTGGTTTCCTCATGGATAAACTACAGAGAATTATCACACTAATGATGCTGATAAAAACAATATAAATACCTAATCCCAGCACTTTGGAAGGCCAAGGCAGGCAGATCACTTGAGGTCAGGAGTTCTAGACCAGCCTAGCCAACATAGTGAAAGTGAAGCCCATCTGTACTAAAAATCAAAAATTAGCTGGGCGTGATGGCAGGTGCCTGTAGTCTCAGCTACTTGGGAGGCAGAGGCTGCAGTAAGCCAAGATTGCACCACTACACTCCAGCCTGGGTGACAGAGTCAGACTCTGTCTCATATATCTCTATCTATCTATCTATCTATCTATCTATCTATCTATCTATCTACCTATCTATCTATCTATCTATCTAATCTATCTGCCTGCCTGCCTGCCTGCCTGCTGTGATGATCACATAAGGTAATGAATGTGGCCATGCTTTCTAAACCCTGAGATACCATGTATTAATATATGGATGTTCTTACCACCGTGGCCCTGTGATGCAGACATAGCACTGTGTCTTCCTGTGCCTCAGATTTACCACCAGGAACCAGGGCATGAACAGGCCTGACTTGACCTTGGAGGGCCCAGGGAGAAGCAGACTAGAACAGAGATCCTTCTGTCCTTGCCCTATTTTATATCAACCTCTCAGGGGCCTGGGAGAAGCACCAGGGTGTCTAGGGAGGCATTACAGGGAGTAACTAGAAGCACAGATCCTGCATGTGGTCAGGCTCCCAAGATGGAAATTTGGCTGTGCCATTACTAGCTCCACATGTCAGGGAAAATTATTGAATCTCTTTGTGCCACATTTTTTTTCAACTGTAAAATAAGAATTAAAGCAGGGACCATCTCCTGGAATTGTGAGGAAGATGAAATGCAGCAGTGTACATTGAGCACCTGCATGGCGACTTGCACACAGTTTGGCCTTATTTAATGATGGCTGTCATTGCTGTTACCCTTTAAGTGGCTCCAGGGGTCACCAATGGCAGAGGGAACATAAGAGGGAGTATGTCCAGCATAGCAGGAAGAAAACTCTGTTTTCAGCCCTGTTGCAGCTGGAAGTGAAAAAGGAAAAGGGGTGGCGGAGAAATGTGTGCTCCTCACTCAATCTTTCCTTTGTGAAGGCTGATTGAGCTTGCCTTTGGAAGACCCCAAGTGAGATGATCTGGGTTCTAGTCCTGGCTCTGTGAGATAACTTCACATGAGTCCTCTATGCTTTCCAGACCTCAGTGTCCTCATCTGGAAAATGGAGTGGTGGAATAAAATGATTCTCGTGTCTCTTGCATCTCTACCATGCGAAGAATAGTTGCCCCTTTGGGCAGGTGGCCAAAATAAGCTCTCTAACTTCACCCTAGCCAGCTGGTCAGCAGCAACCCAAGGGCTGTGACTCCCAGCCCAGGCTCAGGTGATTGGGAACTGTGGCTCCCCCTTTCTGGATTATCTCCTTAAGGGGTAATTGGCTCACCAGTCACCTTTGTTATTAATCCACCAGCTGCCATCAACATCTGGTCACTTGCTTCATAACACTAAGTATCCAACCTGGCCCCCTACCCACTCTGAGCACAGCCACTGTTCATTTGTCATAGATCCTCAGAACTTGAAACCATTCACTTCCTTCCCACCAGCCTGCTCCCTGGAATGCATCTGGGAACCAATCACCCAATTCAAGACATCTGTTTAGCTCACTTATAATCAAGCTGCAGAGAAGAAGGGCCAAGTCTCCTTCCATCAATCAATTACATGAAGACAGCCTCAGGGGGCTGTGTGTGTGCATGCGTGCCCGCTGCAGTGGGAGAGACACGGAAAGCTGAATTCCTATTTCTCTTATCTGTGACCATGACAATGTTACAGATAGAAAAACCGGACTCTGCTCTTAATCACAGAACAGAAAACCGAAAACAATTAATTCTGAAGTTAACTAGCTCAGCTTCTTCATTTTATAGATGGGAAAATGAAGTCTCAGGAGACTGAAGGGACTTGGCCAAGGTGGCATGGCCTAGGGTTTGGAGCAGTAAAGAGTTGAGACCAGAACCCAGATTGGACTTCCAGTTCAGTTCTCTGCTTGCAATTTCCAGGAAACACTCATGCAAAATATGTGTGTGTGTGTGTGTGTGTGTGTGTGTGTGTGTGTGTGTGTATGTTGGGTAAGGAAGTCGCTAACAGAATGAGGCAGGGTCCAGAGGGCATGGTGAAATCCCTAGCAGTTTGTACCATTGCTCAATATGACATCTGTCTAAATGAGTTTATTCCTGAAGGGAATAGAAGGTTGGAGATGAACTCAGCAATGTGGCATCCACGACAACAGGAGAAGCTTGGTGGTTAAGGGAGACCTTAGAATGGACCTCCCCACTAATTGTTCTGTCTCTGAAGAGACAGGACCTGCTGGGTGTTAATGTGGACACAGGACTCCATTCCTCCCTGTTTTCAAACACAGGAAGGTACCAGGCTGCCCACACACAGACCTTGTTCCCTTCAGGGACTCCGAGTCCAGTTGAGGGGATGAACTTGCCCATAGCTAACTCTAAGAGGCCTCGGGGAAAACAGAACAAGGGAGTCTCTTTGCTCGGGAGGACCAAAGGTCCACAGAAGAGGCAACTGCTGGACTCCACCTTGAAGGATGAAACAATTTTGACAGCTGGTAAAGGTCTGGCTAGGAAGTTTACTAAGAACAGAGGAGGAGATAAAGTTATTCTCGACAGGTGGAGAACTGATATTGCTTAATTCCGTAGAGTTGTATAAATTTTGAAGGTAAACTGCGTGAATTAAATCCCAGATCAAATACTAGCGCGATTAAAGGCAAAATGCTTTCAAGTTCCAGAGGGCAAAACTAGGGATTTAAAAGAGTTTTAAGCAAGAGTCTTATAGCAAATGGAGCCATGCCACAAAAACCTACCTATCACTGTGCCCTGGGCACATTCAGATTCATCCTCATATCCTCACAATACAGTTGGTAATCCTGATCATTTCCACTTTAAAGATGACGCAGAGAAACGAAACAGTAGGTAGTGGCTGAATGTAATACAACTCACAAGAATCTGAGCTGAGAACTCATTCCACATCTCGGATCCCCAAGACGAGTCTTCCCCGCTGTGGTTCTATGTGTTGCTTTCAGGCAGAGGCTCGAAGACCTTTTGTTGGGATGTTACAGAGGAGAATGATTAATTGATTGATTTTTTGAGATGAAGTTTCACTCTTGTTGCCCAGGCTGGAGCGCAATGGTATAGTCTCGGCTCATTGCAACCTCTGCCTCGCAGGTTTAAGCAATTCTCCTGCCTCAACCTCCTAAGTAGCTGGAATTACAGGTACCTGCCACCATGCCTGGCTAATTTTTGTATTTGTAGTAGAGACAGGGTTTCCCCATGTTGGCCAGGCTGGTCTTGAACTCCTGACCTCTGGTGCTCCACCTGCCTCAGCCTCCCAATGTGCTGGGATTACCGGCGTGAATCACCGGGCCCAGCCCAGTGATTTAAATAGGATTTAAATAGGCAATGTGGAGGTCAGTTAAAGTGCTGGGGTTACCAGACCTAGTTCTCCAGTCCAGTTACCACCCTCATCAGAATCTTGTTTTTAAAGTGTTCTCCAAGTGACTATGAGGCAACTAGACTGAGTGTGGCCATGTGTTCATCCACACCAGCAGTGCACTGACCCCACACTGAGGCAATCCACAGGGCAGCAAAACTGCTGGGCTGGTGGAAACCCAGGGTATTCAAGGAACATGGTGTGTAAAGCAACAGATAGGACTGAAATGTGAGAAAATATTTTGTGATCCCTCTTATTGAGGAAAAACATGAACCCTTGCCTTACAGTAGAGAGGTTAAACGTGGGCTCTGCTGAGCAGATGGCCTGGATTTGAATCTCCGCTTTGCCCCCAGTCCTGGGGAGATCGTCAACCTCTCTAGGCCTCTGTTTCCTCATCCTACGGAGGTGGCTATTTGACCAGACCACAGAAGGCCCTGACAGCTCACAATTTCTATTAACTTCTCATAGACCAAATTATTCTAGTCATCTACACAAATGGGCTGGTTAAAGTCCTGTGAATGGGAGGTCTCTTCTGACACATGTGTGTTCTGGTCAACGGGCTGATTAAAGTCCTGTGAATTGGAGGTCTCTTCTGACACATGTGTGTTCTGGTCAACGGGCTGATTAAAGTCCTGTGAATTGGAGGTCTCTTCTGACACATGCGTGTTCTGGTCAACGGGCTGGTTAAAGTCCTGTGAATTGGAGGTCTCTTCTGACATATGCGTGTTCTGGTCAACGGGCTGGTTAAAGTCCTGTGAATTGGAGGTCTCTTCTGACACATGTGTGTTCTGGTCAATGGGCTGGTTAAAGTCCTGTGAATTGGAGGTCTCTTCTGACACATGCGTGTTCTGGTCAACGGGCTGGTTAAAGTCCTGTGAATTGGAGGTCTCTTCTGACATATGTGTGTTCTGGTCAACGGGCTGGTTAAAGTCCTGTGAATTGGAGGTCTCTTCTGACACATGTGTGTTCTGGTCAACGGGCTGGTTAAAGTCCTGTGAATTGGAGGTCTCTTCTGACATATGCGTGTTCTGGTCAACGGGCTGGTTAAAGTCCTGTGAATTGGAGGTCTCTTCTGACACATGTGTGTTCTGGTCAATGGGCTGGTTAAAGTCCTGTGAATTGGAGGTCTCTTCTGACACATGCGTGTTCTGGTCAACAGGCTGGTTAAAGTCCTGTGAATTGGAGGTCTCTTCTGACATATGTGTGTTCTGGTCAACGGGCTGGTTAAAGTCCTGTGAATTGGAGGTCTCTTCTGACATATGTGTGTTCTGGTCAACGGGCTGGTTAAAGTCCTGTGAATTGGAGGTCTCTTCTGACACATGCGTGTTCTGGTCAACGGGCTGGTTAAAGTCCTGTGAATTGGAGGTCTCTTCTGACATATGTGTGTTCTGGTCAACGGGCTGGTTAAAGTCCTGTGAATTGGAGGTCTCTTCTGACACATGTGTGTTCTGGTCAACGGGCTGGTTAAAGTCCTGTGAATTGGAGGTCTCTTCTGACACAAAGTTTTGCACCTGAGGTTGCTCTCGATGAAACATTTTAAGAGGATTTCCTCTCATTTTTCTCACCCTTGATAAGTCCTTTTCCTGCATATTTTTAGGACACATGTATTTCTAGGTTGGTTAGAAGTGCTCTGTATATAGTATTTCAGATGTTCCAAAGCTGTCAAAAGAGAAACTCCTCCGTTCACTAATGTCTGCTGAATATACTTTTTTAGGTTAAGAAAGGAAAAAAAAACAAGCCTGCTCAAAGTAGTTAAATTCACTTTGAATCCTCAACCAAAGTAAGTCCAGCCCATGTATTGCTCTCCGTTTAGACACATTTCTTTCCTGAAACTGATTAATATGACTAGAAATGAGAGTGCTGGTGGGAAGGTCCCTGCCCTTTAATAAAACAGAGAACTTCGGGGGTGGGAAAGCTGTAGGCTGGGAATTGGGAGACCTGAGTTTGCTCCTCATATGGCCCTGAACTGCTGGGCAGATATCGCAATTACCTCTAGTGAGTACACAATGAGTACAAAACATGAGAGAAGTGCTAGGGTGCAAAAGGAAACAAGATGTGAATCCCCCGGTGTCTAAATGCTTAAAGTCCAGGAAGAGTAGTAATGCAGGACCACAAATAACTAAGACACAGGAAAAGTGTGACATCAGAGGCACTAAGTCGCATGGAGACACATTAAAAAAATTTCCTCCATGAGAATATGGGGATAGAGTGAGGCCCACAACCTCCCAGACTGTTCTAATTTGGGGCCATAGTGTTGTCACCAGCTGCTGGTTGTAAATGCTTGCTACATGGTATCCAAAAGAAAGCTCTACTAAATCCAACAGGCATGTCATATCTGCTAAAACTAAGCAAACCTTCTTATTAGGTACTGGTGGTTCACCAAACCCAGAGATTGAGTCTGTCTCCACAGAACTGATTGGAGTGTTGGGGGTATCACACATACATACAACATTCCTTCACCTAAAAATTCTTCACTTCCTTGGCTTTGGTGTTGATATGATTTGGCTATGTCCCCACCCAAATCTCATCTTTAATGGAAGCTCTCATAATTCCCACGTGCCATGGGAAGGACCCAGTGGGAGGTAATTGAATCATGGGGGCTGGTCTTTCCCATGCTATTCTCGTGAGAGTGAATAGTCTCTCACAAGAATAGCATGTGATGGTTTTATAAAGTGAAGTTCCCCTGCACACAGTCTCTTTGCCTGCCACCATGTAAGACATACTTTTGGACCTTCTTGCCTTCTGCCATGATCATGAGGCCTCCCCAGCCATGTGGGACTGTTGAGTGAATTAAACCTCTTCCCTGTATAAATTATCCAATCAAGACCTGTGTTTACAGCTCTCTACTGGCCATCTTCACCTGGCTATCCTGAAGGCATTTCAAATGTAACCTTTCCTCCTCCCTCTAAATGCCTTGGTCAACACCTTTCCTTGCCAAATGTTTTTCTTCTCTGTTTGTCAATGACCTCTTCATCCACTTAATTACTCAAGATGGATTCCCCTGAATAGGTAACCAAGTTGTGCTCACTTACATCCAGAATCTCTTCCAGATTCCCCTCCTTCCCTTTCTTTTCCATCCTATGCCTCATGCATAGGACAACGCCCAAACCCTGAGCATACTCAGAGTGTCTCTCCAGCCTCTCCCCAGATCCTCTACAGCCTTTGCACATGCATCCCTTTTGTACAAAACATCTCCCTTCTTGAGTCCTTTACAGACCTGGTCCTCCCTCCTCTGTGTTCCTGGGCCTCTGCTACTGCATTTGTCAAAGAGCAGCATGCTTACTTCTTCCTCCAGAGTTCCTTGAGGGAATAAAATGTGTCCCATTTGTATCATTGAGATGCCTAGAGCACAACCAAGCATACGGTCATCACTCCATGAATGTTGACACCCCTTCTCCTGTTCTCTGTGTTAGTGGAGACACGCTAAGGGGGAAATGGTGCAGGGGGCAAGAGGGTCTCTAAAGGGGGAAGTCAAGACTGAAGCAAGCATTAAGGAGCCACCTGCCCAGGGGTGAGAGCAGAACCCATGTGAGCAAGAAAAAGAATACATGAAAAGATGGTCAGACAGCCAAGGGTGACCCCTCCTACTTTAGTCCCTTCCTCTGTCTTTTCCTATGTGTCTCTGTCTCTGTCCCCTCATCATCTGTCTCCCTTTGTCAGTGACTTTCCTGCTCTGTCTGTAAAAAGTGTTTTAAGTGGATCTTTTCTGACTTGTTTTTCTCACCTTTGTGTCACATGGTCATTCATCCTCTTACTATCTTTTATTCCAACTTTTATTCTTTCTGCATTTTCTTACTCAACTTGCCACCAACGTAGAGATAAATTGTTCATATTTATTGGAATGGCTTTATGTGTCTTTGTTTTAAAGGGATATGACCAAGAAGAACATTTTAAACACGTCTCTCCTCGAAACACCTAAGCCAACTTCTTTTTACTGAATTTCCATGGATTGAGCATGTTGGCTCTCAGCAGGTCGGGGCGCTCAAGGTGACAGTCGGTCCCTGATCCCTGGTCTTGTGTGACAGCCAGCATTGCTGTCCCCTTTGGGACTCAGCCTTTGTGGCAAATGCATGCAGAGGTCTTTTGCTTACCAAGCTTGCAGATGAAAATACAGAGGCATGAGCTAGGAAAGAACTTGACCCCCTAGCTCAGTGGAGCAAGGCTAGAAAGAGAACACAAAAAAAGAGACCTGGCCTGGCAGGGGCAGAGGAGTTGGGAAGGAAGCTTTCAACCCTGACGATGGTCCACAAGGGAGCTGCTTTTCACTGATGCCAGTGCTCCTGAGGACCAGAATGGCTGATCGCGGCCAGCCACATTAAATACACAATTTCAGAAATGTGATCAAACTGACTTCCTGCCAGAGCTGTGAAGCAAATCCCATACAGAGCTGCAGGGCCTTTGTGTTTTCCATTTTTGATTCTGTGTTAGGCTGATTTTTTTTTTTTTGAGAGATATTTGATTTACCTAGTTTTTTCAATCAAAGAAATTGACACATTAACAGGACGGGTGGTGATGGTGGCAATGGTAGGGAAAGTAATTAAAAAGTCTAATTTTTCTTTCTAAAAGAACCAGCCCCTGAAGTGGATAGGTCCCCTTGGACTGGAAAGCAGACAAAGTTTGAATAGAACTTTTGTTCAAATCTAACAATTATTTTGTTGCACTTAGACCTTGGGAGGTTGGGAGAAATATTTTCTTTTCCAGGAATCAATGTTCTGGACATTATGGGGCTGGATCAGTTTCTCAGGGCAGTCATAACAAAGTACCATCCACTGGGTGGCTTAAAATAACAGAAATTTACTTTCTCACAGCCGTGCTGCCTCTGAAGTACTGAAGAAGAATTTGTTCCAGGCTTTCCACTTACCCTCCAGTGTGGCCCATAACCTTGGTGTTCCTTGGCTTGTAGACACATCACTCTAATCCAGGCGTCCCCAGACTTTTTACACAGGGGGCCAGTTCACTGTTCCTCAGACCATTGGAGGGCCGCCACATACTGTGCTCCTCTCACTGACCACCAGTGAAAGAGGTGCCCCTTCCTGAAGTGCGGCGGGGGGCCGGATAAATGGCCTCAGGGGGCCGCATGCAGCCCGCGGGCCAGGCCGTCGTTTGGGGACACCTGCTCTAATCTCTGACTCCAGAGTCACATGGTGTGCACTCCATATATGCCTGTGTTTTCTCTTCTTATAAGGACACCAATCATATTGGATTAAGGCCCATCCTAATCCAGTATGGTCTCATTTTTACTTGACTGCAGAGACTCTATTTCCCAATAAGGTCACATTCACAGGTACTAGGTGGTTAGAATTTTAACAAATGTTGTGGGCGAGACCCAAGTCAATCCATACAGGGACCACAGTCTGGGATAGGGAGGGAGGGGGGATAGAGAAAAGACTACCTATAGTGCCAAGGGGACTCCACTCATGGATAGAAAGGGTTGAATTATCTGGCCTGCCTGGGATAGTCTCCATTTGGTGATATCAAGTCTTGGTCCCACAGCTACCCAAGGTCTTAGACATCAGATCGATCAGTCAGCTAAACACCAGGTCACCCAAGAAGTGAGCGTGCTCTCCAGGCAGGGAAAGCTCATCTTTGAAGTAACTTTGTGACATGATAGAAAGAGCACTCAACTTAGAGTCAGATAATCTGGGTTCACTCTTTTCTAATGGTTCATCCACTCCGTAAATTGAAATCCTTTGATCCTCAATTTGCATTTCCATAAAAATTATAAAATAATTTCCATCTATTATAATTTTATAATACAACTTAAATGAGAAAAATGGGTGAAAAAGTTTTGCTATGTATAATTTTATATATATATATAAAATATACATATATATATATATATATATATATATATACATAAATGAAAAATCCCTCTCTCCTGCTCATATGGGGCAGAATCTTTGGCCGTTCTGTTTAAAAAGTTGATGTTGTTCTTCCCATACCCAGAGTGGGCAAATACGATTTAAAGTTGGAAAGGATACCATCTGTCTCTGTGGCTCTCAAACTCAAGGTGATCAAAACTGCCTTTCAAAACCCCCAGTGGCCTCAATCTCTTAGCATCTGGTGCTACTTGATGGAACAGATTTTTTATCTGGGTAGGTAGTTAGAGCCTAATCCTTTAGCCAAGCCTATAAATAAGTCTAAAGGCATTAAAGCTGATGATAAAAAGAAAATAAAGTCTTTCTTTAGACGTCTTCCCTCTGAAAACCTTAGGAGAGGAACGTGCAGCCCTCTGCTTGCTGATGATGAAATTAGTGAGCACTCGTCATTCAAGACAAAGGCGAGAAAGGACTGGAATCTGATGTCAAATGCCATGGAAGAGAATATATTCTACACAGCATATTAGGCCCTCAACGCAAATTAGAAGAAATATGGGAAGCCTTCAAAAAGGTAGGTCAAACTTTTTCCTCAAGCAGATAATTACAGACTGGGGGTGAGTAAATCTTATTAGCCTCTTTCCACCTCGTCTCTTCTCATAAAACACTGGAGAGAGGAAAGCCATTCCAATTCAGAACTGGACAGCTCACCCGAGAGAGGCCTAGCCCACTGGTCATCAGGACGCCTGCGGTCAGGTTGTTGCAGCTCACTCTCTTTCCCCGACCCCAACATGCCCCCCACCAGAATACAGGTGAAGACAGCCAGGCATGGAGTCCCATGATGGACTTGCTGAGACTTGGTGACTTCTCACTATCTGAAGAATGATCCCTTCAGGCGGCAATTTTCCAGTCAAATTTCTCTGCCCAAGTTTGAGGCCTTAAAATTAATGAAGTTGTTAACATTTCTTAAAATGTCTTTCATGGCAGTTGAAATGTATGGATTTATCACCCGAGCCGGCTGGCCTCTTTGGTCCATAGACATGTAGGCTGAGGCCCCACAAACATCCTTAAGGGGACCAGCCTTGTGGCCTGAGCTCTGCCTTTAGCTTGTTCTGAGGTGGGTCTTGGGGCAAGATCACAGATCCTTAACATCTACGCTCTGAGGTCAGCCCACTGGGGACACTCTTTATGGCAATGGGCCTAGCTGCCTACAGAATGATTTCTCTGGCCTATAAGCACTGAAAGGGCAGGGCCAAGCCTTACCTGTCTTTATATGTGCATCACTTCCCAAATCTGACACAGGGCCAGGCACACAGGGAAAATGATGGTGGTGCTAATGTCTTCGTAAGTCTCAGGTGAATTAAATATGGCCGAAAGACATAAAACCTCTGGAATGACCACTATGATCAGTTAAGGAACCATCAATGAAGAATCAGCTCCTTCTTTCCCATGAATCAACAACAACAATGGTGTTGACTGGGGCACTCTCACCCAGAACTCAGGCAGTAACTGCCAATGGTTTGGGTCCTCTCCTCTGCCAAGAAGGGAAATCATGAGGATTCCAGGCCATGAGGAGAGTTTGAAAGAGATCTTGAAAAAACCACTGGATTGATTCTTTTGCCCTAAAGTGGCATGCCATTTCAGCCTCATTTTACAGATAAGGAGGATGAGGCGCAGGGAGCACCAAATGGGTTTATCAGGGCCACGCTGTGGGTAAGAACCAGCTTAATAAACTCTCATGGTTTTTTCCTTTTGACCTGTAACCTCTTACAAGATGCTCTGCAGGGAACAAATGTGTTGCGCTCTGCAGCATGCAGGGGGTAGATCTGCCTTTTTTGGACATTCTGCATTTTATAAAAATTGTCCTCCTGTAGAGATACTGAATGACTTTGGGAGGAAACTCAAAAATGTTACCTGAAGACCAGTCGTATCGCAAATCTGGTTACAAAGCATTAACAATGCAAAGGTCCAGATTTCAATTATTTATAGATACTTGCCTTTATCATAGGATGACACTCAGTGGCTGGCTTAAATAAAATCAGGAAGTAATTCTTATTTGGAATCTCCTTACGACCACTGATCTTTCTCTCCTGCAAGGGCTGCTTAAAAGTCCCAGGAAACATTCCAGCACAGAAGATAATTCTAAACTGCCCTGGGGTTTTTGATGGATTTTTTTTTTAAGTTTAAAATGAAAAGTACAGTTCATATGAACCAAGAGCATTATAGATGACAGACAGCAGCCTTTGGACTGGGAGTTTTTCCACAGTAAGTGGAACATCTCTGCTAGGTGCATTTTAAATAGCTTAGGTCCAAGGGTAGAGACCGCATAGAGGAACAGGTAAATATGCCCAGAAGGAAATCTAGAACTCAGTGCTGCAGCAGGTTTATAAATACTTAATTCAATCAGGCCTAATGAATGACTTTCATCTCTAGAGGCCTTTTGTATTAATTCATCATAAATATGAGGTTGGTGCAAAAGTAATTGCAGTTTTGCCATTGAAAGTAGTGGCAAAACCATAATTACTTTTGCACCAATCTAATAAGTCTTTATGCATCTCTTCCATGTGATAGAATAATGTGGGGAGCAAAGCTTAGTGTCTGCCCTTATGGGGTTCGCCCTAGAGGAGTTCCAGAGAAATAAAATGTTCACTTAGAAATATTTCTTCTCTCCTGTAAATCTCTCCACCGCAGAGACCCAGCCACTATGAGCTGTTAGAATGCGCAGAGAGAAGGAGGAATCTTACGCCATGTAAAGGCGACCTCCTGAGGGGTCCTAGGACAGAACCTATCAGGCTGCATGGGTGGCGCTCGAGAGAAAAAAAAAATGGAAGAAGGGGAAGAACTCTGGCTTGGTAGCTGGAGAAGCCACTCTGTGTGATCTTGTTAAACTTAGTTTCCGCATCTGTAAAAATGTAATTGGACCTGGTCTCTTGATGTCAGAGGCTGTTGCAGAATCAAATGAACCGAAATAATATCAAAGACCATGTTTGGGAAACTTTAAGGAGCTTCCTAACTACAAGGGGACCTGGAAGACCTTTGATGCTTGTAATAATAATCCCCTCTTAAGAGACTGTGATTGTTAGAAATGCTGTGGGTTAGAACCAGAAAGCCACAGTCAAGATGCAAACAACCATCTCATCTAATGACTGGTAAAGGGATGGCTGGAATCCTATACATCATGAAGGCTAAGCGGGAGGGATATGGCAGCAACAAAACCCTTGGCTCCCTGGAATGGCCTGGCTGGAACAGTCCAGTGGGGCTGTGCATCACCGGGAGACAGAGGGCTCAGAAAGACTTCTTTTGCATATAGGGAGCTAAGGAAATCCCCTGGAGCTGATTCCCAAACTGAAACTCAGAGTTCTTATTACGAGATGGTGATGGTGCATCACATGTAACTATTAAACATATACTTACCATATCTGCTGCGATGAGACAGGAAAGGGAAGGAGTCTTTCATTATCCAGGTGAGATTCCATGTAAAATGATCAGGAGAAGGAGAAGGCATATTTCTTGGTGACTCCAAGGAGCTATGACCTGGATATAAAAACAAAGAAAACACTGATCCGTGTGCTTGGGATGTATCTTTTAGCTGTCACTCAATATCAGTCAAAAAGAAAGTTTGTAAGGGGTTTTCATGACATCCGTTGGAAAGATGAGGGGGTAAAAATGAGCCCTCCTAATTGCAAGAGGCCGTGGCAGACCTTGACTGAGTTGACCTCAGGACCCTGATGTACATTTTCTACCAAGGGCAGACAGATCTAAGAGGTATGAATGTTCTGACCAAGGCCATGCTGAGGATCTCTGGGAGATGAACTAGAAGCTGGGACACTTAATGGCTTGGTCTAACAGTTCTATCCAAAGTCTATTCTGCCTAGAAGAATTTCTGTAGCATTATAGAGAACTCCAATTCATCTCGTCCAGATAATGCCTCCATCTCTAGTTTATGTTCAGATTTGTAACTTGATCTAATGTTTGCTTGGGTTATTGCCTTATCAATGAGAGGGTTGAAATTACACTCTGAAGTTATGAGTTCTTAACAATAATGTTATTTTCAGGGTTGTAGTGGCGGTGGTGGGGGGAAGGTAGGTGACTGGAGTTTTCCGATAGCCAAGAGGCCAGAAAGCCAAAAGGATTAATGTTTCTGATTTGCATGAGAGAAAGAAGTCTGGAGAGAAAAGCAGCCGAGAAGCATTATTCCTGTCCTTAGCAGCACCTAAGGATTTTGTGTGGTGAAAAGTCATTACCATATATCTACAAATCAAATGATCACACACTGCATGCTCTAACACAGTGCTTCCCAGAAAATCCCAAGCTCAATCACTATTTGCTAATGTTTTATGGCAGGCAAAGCCTTGTTTGTTAAAGAAGGAAGGATTTGAGAATTAGTTCTGTTTCGTAGATAGATGTGTCGCAAGACGGAGTGCAGGGAGGAGGGAAGGAAGGAGAGTAGCATTTCTTCTGTAGCTTCCCTGGTACAGGCGTCATGCTGGAATCTTTACCTACATCATGTCACAGGATATTCACCATCGTTCTCTGAGATAGGAATGGTCATCTCCATTTTACAGATGCATCAACTGAGATGCAGAGAGGCAAGTGATGGAAGCAAGAACTGAACCCAGGTTTGCCTCATATCAGCAGGTCATGTTCTACTGTGAATGGGCTGATCTGCTCCTCTGGTGGTAACTGTTAACCCACTTGGAGGGACTTTGTGAAGAGGAAAGGGAGAAGAGAAAGAAGAAAAGGCAGCAGGAGTAGTGAAAGCATGTTCCTGGTCTGCCTGCTCTGTACTTTCTTCCGTATTACCCACTGCACCAGCTCCTGCAGGCTCTGCTCTCCTACCTCTAACCCCCTTTTAGCATCAACCGCACTTCACACACCTGAAGGAAATCTCTGGCCTAGGTACCCAAGGCAGTCTCTTGTTTCCAGACCCCTCCACTATTTTACCTGCAGGTGCTGCCCTTAGGAGAGGCTGATTAAAGGTCCTTGTGCCCTGCAGCTGGGACAGGATGGGCATTACACGGTCTCCTTCCTAAAAAACATTTTAATCTCTGCTTTCCATAGATCTGAGTTGGAAGTGTTGGCTCCTGGGTATCTAGGAAAGAATTTTGACTTTTCTCCCATATTTGGTCTGCAGAGATTAGAACTGAATTGACTGGTGCCAAATACATCTTTCTGTAGCATTTCTGCAAAACAGCTCAGAGGAAATGCACTGAAAGGGGTGAGAGGCTGTGCTCGTGAGTTGCAGAGAGAAGCCATCTCATTTCACCTGTGCATCAGCTCTGTTTCACAGGCAGGCAGTGGGGTTCAGAGAAGTGAACACAAAGACAGGTAGGGTTGCTTTGGGCAGGGTTAAGTTTATTTTAGCCTTTTAATAAATTAGTATGTATTGAGCACATATGGACCAGGCAGGATGCTAAGTGCTTTAAATGTGTGATTTTGTTTACTTCTTACAGTAACCTTGTGAATAAGTTTAGCTGTCCTCATTTTGCAGCTGAGGAAATAGAGGTTGGTTATCTTTACTGCAGCCACACAGTCAGCAGGAGACAGGAAATCAGAGTCAGAAGACTACATCAACTGACACTGAAATCCAAGCTCCTTTCCCCACCCTGCACGGGTCACAGATTTGTGCAGGGTGGTCCTCAGCTCTCAGCAGGGCCCCCACGGGGTTGGGGTTGGAGGTCGCCACTGAACATGCCTCAGAACAAGGCAACAGTGGGAAGGGTCTGGGAAGACCTGGACAATTGACCCCCTACAGCAACTCCCACGTGAATAAAAACTGGCATCTCTAGGTCTGAGTCATCAGCTAACCTCAAATTTTAAGTAGCTTTCAAGTGACAGGAAGACTAAGCCTAGGTTATGCTTCCCTGTTTCCAAGTGATGTCATTTTTCTGGAGCATTCAGTTTGGGAATGGCATTAACTTCTTCCTGGATGTGAAGAACCAAGCAGATGGGGCTAGACTTCAGGAAGCACTTACGAATCTGTGAGTGGGAACGGAATGGCACATAACTTTAACATGGATGAGGGCCAGGTAATATATTCAAGTGTTTAAAAAAAATGAAAGCTTTCAAAGGAAGGGCTCTGAGAGCTGGGTCATGACTCAGCACGGTGATATGGACATCACGGTGGACCATCCCTAGTGGCATGAGCTTAAAGCCTTTTACATCACAAAACACCAGTAACTTGCTGAGCATCCTCAGGGTTGAATATTGCAGAATATTACAGAGTTGAAAAAAAGCAGAAAGTCTTATCTTGCCCTTACAGGAACTCCTAGAATATCTTCCAGCCAGTGGGCTCACAGGGGCCCCAATCTTAACCCCCAGAGTAGGGTGGGCAAGTGATAAGCTGGATGAGGCTAGGGAGCTAATGCAGGGGTCAGCCAGAAAGGCTGAGCCTCCCCACCTGAAAAGCCAAGGATCAAGGAAAGCAAAGCCCACATGAATGCAGTTGTTTGCCAGCATCAGAAGCCTTGGAACAGAAGTGAGTGCTAGCCAAAGTTCATAGACGACACATCAATGTAGAATATAAAGAACAAAACGCTTCTGCATTTAACAAGTACAGGGTCAAGAGACTGTCTGTTCCCATCATGCTCCTTACCCTTGTCCATCTCAACCGCTGCGGGGAATGATTTCCTAGCAGAAAGAGAAGCCAGGCCATCAGAAGCAATCCACTTAAGCTAGAGAAAGCCTTGTCTTTTTGGTGTTTCACGGTGAAAACAGGAGGATCCAGAGTGAAATGGGCCTCCCACCAATGCAGATGTATGGGTGAAGGTACGAATGCAGACCAGTCGGCTCAGGCAGGGTGACTCTTGGGCCTTGGGAGATGAATCATAGAGGAGAAAGGAGTGGGGAAATAGGAGCAGGAGCTTCTAGTGAAGTGAGGCAGATCAGTGAAGGCCTGAAGAGAACTGAGGAAGAAATGCACCTGGACTGAGGGCATTATCGATTGGCTAGCAATACAATTGTTGTTTTCCTGATGATTTCTTAAGCCCTTTCTAGGCACTGCAGTGTATCGAGGCAGAGTGAAAACCTCAGGCTCCTGACACTCCTCATTCTTCCCTGTGCTTCATCCCCCTAATGCCCTCAGCGTCGGCCCCAGGGCTCATCTCTCCTAATTCCCTTGCACACGATCTCAACTCCTTTGGCTCTTTCTTCCTTTACAATTATCCTGGAGCAGGTGCATGTGGTAGCGGGAGAGGAGGGGTGGAGGGACACACCACAGTGCTGATGGGCCTCGCTTTAAATTCAAGACCAGAAACCTCAAGACCCTCAGGATGACCTGGGAATCCCACTGCCTCCCCTGACGAAGTCCGTTCACTCTCTCTCTTTCCTATACAACTAGTTAAAATGTCCTCTTAGGTTCTCAAACCTCCGATTCCCCAGTGCTTCTACATTCTCAGTGAATGAGTTTATTTCTTAGTTTGTTGAGAAAAGAGACGCAATCTACTCACTTACGGGTATCAGGTTGTTGTAAAGGATAGCAGTTTATACTCTTAAACAGCGCCAGCCTCTTCACTCAGGTGCTAGTCTCGTCTCTTCTCAAGGGATCTGCTATTACAATGGTCCTGCATCAACAACTTTCCCTCTCTACCAAGTCAGTCGTACAAACATGCACCATCTCATAAAGAGCTTCCTTGACCACCACACTCTGCTACAGCCATTGTCCCTTTACTCTGCTCTTCTTTACAGCGAAATCTCTTAAAGGATTTATTTCTGCTCCTCTCTCCACTTTCTTCCTCCCACATTCTCTTAAATCCAACAAAATCTAGATTGGCTTCACTACTCCAGGTCAAGGTCGCCGGTGACCCCAAGCTGCTGAAACACTGAACAATGCTCGGTCTTTGTTTCACGAGACCCCCCAGCTGCATTTGTCCTGCAACCGCTCCCTGCTTCTTGGATTTCTCACATCCTGGTAACCATGTAGTCCTTGGTGGCCTCCTGCTTCAATGGGAAGATCCTCTTTATTCTTCTTTGCCAGGTCCTCCTCATTTTCCAAACTGTAGAGGAGGAAACGTCTCTATTTCCAGCAACACTTGCCTAGAAACTGTCACGGCTGAGTACTGTATTATATCCCAGTGGTTCTAACCAGCTGACCATCAATGGCCATGAATTTCAAATGACTGCAGAACACCAGACCCTTCCTTGCCTAACTGAACACTCTTTGCTGACCATTGAAGAAGGGAACTTGTTTAACCACACTCACACAAAACTATGCATTCATTCATTCTCTTCAGTTCAAAGAATCGATTTTCAATTCCAAATAAGCAGGACCACATTGTAGCCCTCTTTGCAAGACTTTGCAAACTCTGACTTTTCTTCCTTGGAAAATCACAGTGAATTTCTCCTTGCCTGACATGTAAATAAGCTTGTCTTAAGAAAATAACTCTGTGGGATCTTTATTATTTGACAATTGTTAAAAGTTGGAGAACCTGGGTATTTTCGGCATCTAAACTCTCTCTCCAAGTGATCTCACCCAGTTTCATAGCTCTAATACCATCCACATACTACTGTTACCAAATACGTGTCTTCAGCCTAATCTCTCCCCTAAACAACAGAATACGCATCCAACCGCCTGTTCAAAATCTCCACTTTATTGCCTGATAAGCCACTGAAACTTATCATGAGCAAACCAAAAACCTGACCTCCCTTCCCCTAAACTCCAGGCGTTCCCCATTTCAGATCGTGTTACCAATACTCACCTGGCTGTTTGGGCCAAAAACCAAGGAGGAATCCTGACTTCTTCCTTTTATTCACACCCCACATCAACTCATCAGCAAATCTCGATGGCTCTACCTGAATTTTACCCATTCTCATCTTCCCGCCTCACCCATCTCCATTATTGCTATGAGCTCCCAGAGGACGTCCCTTCAGTTTGTTCTCTATGTAGCAGTTACGTTGACACTGCAGCCCCTGAAATAGCTTTCAAGTTTCTTGCCATCACCTAGCCTGAAAGTCCCACAGGATCTGGCTCCCGATTCTCTCTCTAACCGCATCTGCAACCACTTCCCCTCACTGTTGGCGCTCAGTCCCACAGGCCTTCTTGCTCTTCCCCAAACTTGCCGAGCACATTCCTACCCCAGGGCCTTTGCACTGGCAGTTCTCTCAGTGGAGGAAGCTCCTCCTACTCAGAGGCATGTGGCCACTCTCTGTCTCTTTCCAGGTCCCTGTCCCTATGTCACCTCCCCAGAAAGAACGTCCCTGCTCATCCTATTGAGAGACAACTCATCGTAAGCCATTCTCCATCCCTTTTCCCTATTTCTTACACATATGTGTGTTCTGTATATTGGCTTACTCCTTGTGTACCTCCTGCACTATTCACTGCAGTGTCTCCATGTCTGGCATATAGCAAGCACTCAATAAACATTTGTCAAATAAACGAAACCAGAGCCCTGGAGGAAGGTATTATCTCTGGCACTTATTAGCTATTAACTTCAGGCTAAGCACACACTCTAAAAATTCTCAGTGTTTTGTAAGGGCCAGATGAGACAATGTGTGCACGACATAGTCTTTCAATGTCAGTCATACCATCCTTAAAGTTGTATGCTCCTATCTGTGTTTTAGAATCCAGAATGAGTGGGAATCTTGGTCCGTTTCCTATGTTGGGGGCATCTTGTGTGAAGAATTTCAACATCCAGAAATCAAAAGTGCTCCCCAAGAGCTGCTTCTCTATTATTCACTAGTTAATCATTAACTTTGCCAACTGTACAGGATCTCGACTATCCAAATTGCAGCCAGTTGGCACTCTGTATTTCCAGTCTTTATTTTTATATGTCTCACTGCATGTCTATTTATTCCTAAGCCAATATACATAATATAGTAAATAAATCATACTTGTGTCAGTATAAATAATAAAGAGCTATGCACGTGTGATGGTTATTTACATGAATGCCCCAGGCTCACTAGCAAGCATGTTTTACAAACCTACATCAATAAAGTGTAACAAATGCTTCCATTCTAAACGCTGTTTGGAACAGTTCCTACCTTGCCTGTACACGTTTTACTTATTTATTTTCCTTCCAACAATAAAACAATCAGTGACAGCCTGCTAGTTTTCCCCCTTTATTTGAAAACACATTTAATAATACATTCTTTTACAATGATTTTGTGTCACACAAAGCAAAGCTTAATGTGGCCAAATAAATAGTGGTCTGGGTGTCAAATCAGGCACAGCTCTCACAGAGTGCAGGGCAGGCCTCTTTTTGGGACTGGCAGCCCAAGGGAAATGGTTTGGGTATTCACTAGGCTGAGCCCGCACCTGTTCCGCAAAAAAAAACCTCAGTAAATTTACATGACTCCTAGAGTTAGCGGTGATGGGCGATGTTGTTAATTTAGTCTGAAAAACAGAGATGTGATTTCAGAGAAAAGAGACTTTGCAGATGCACCATTTGTCCTAAACATATAGCCCTCCCCATACCTCTCTGGGCCTGGAAAATGAGGGGGTTGAACTCCCTGTTCGCTAAGGTCCTCTCTGGTTCATACATATTTGGTTCTCTATGGTTTGCTTTCACATTTTCTTCCAGCTGGCTCATTCAGAAGGGAGCTATTAGTGTCAAGGGCGGAATTTGGATGGAATTAAACAGCTCCCACTCCACCTCACCTTTCTCTAAGCCCCATCCCATCCTGCCAGAGACGTTTGTGCTCTTTCTTGATAGCTCAAGTATTGAAGCAAAAATCACTCTCCCATAATATTCTCTTGTACTGTCAAAAGTTATAGTTTCCGCATGCATTTCCTGCCTCCCCAGGAGGACCCACGTGTAACTTCCGAGTTTATTCAATGGTGAACCACCTCTGCCAGCCAATAAAAGCGCATGCCCCTTCCCAAGGTGCAACAGTGAGGAATATTAATAAAGGAAATTGTTAGCATGGTCCCTGCCCTTAGGGACTTGGTCACCTGCAGGGTATCCTACACCAAAAAAAGAAAGAAAAAAAGAAAAAGAGTCACAAAGAGGTTGCCCTAGGAATCGCTAAAGTATGTAAATTTGGAGCCTGAACACTGTTTGTCTTTTCAGCCTTATTTCCCATTCAGAATCCTTCCTTGCACATCCTATTCCATTACACCTAAGCCTCCAAACTTACAACCAAGCTAATCTCTGCCTAGAACATCCTTCTCCACTCCCTGCTTTCCTAATCCTATCCCTTCTTAAAGGGCCAGCTCAAATCCCTCCTCCCAAAGGTCCTCGTCTTCCCTGAGCTGGACACTAAAGCAGTGGAGCTGGGATTCGGGTTGTGCCAGAACAGAAGCTGAACCTGGGCCCTGACTTCCTTAAATACTTAAGGCAGGGGTCCCCAAACTTTTTACACAGGGGTCCAGTTCACCGTCCCTCAGACCGTTGGAGGGCCGGACTATGCAAGGTGTGACGCCCTTCACAGCCAGCGCTGCTGCCTCCACTATCCCAGACAGCAGTATACAGTGTCACAGGCCCAGCACCGCCTCCAGGGCTGTACACAGGGATGGCGGTGATCAGCCTGTGACACTGTGTGTACAGCGTCCTGGACATCTGCAGCAGCGGTGGGCCTCTTCTGTGGGAAGCCCACTGCTGCATGTTTCCCCTATTATAAGACACCTCCTAAAAATAAGACAGCCCCCGTCTTTTGGGGGTAAAATTAATATAAGACAGGGTCTTATAATAGGGGACACACCGTGTGTAGTAATGTGGGGGGAGACTTTTGGGCAAAGGGAAGTTATGGGGCCATTATGTTGTTGTACATTTGGGGGAGTATGGGAGCCATTGTACTGTGTAGTAATGGTTATAGTGCTTTGCCTTTCTTCCTACTTCTGCTGTTATTTCACACTGCTTCCGGTGATGTGGGGCGCTGCAGCTGCAGACCGGATGTGCGTCATATGACGCGCTTCCGGAGTCGTGAGGCGTGTGTCCCGCATCACCGGAAGTAGTACTGTAGGTAAGCGATGCCACGCTTTGGGGTGCTGCCACATACAGTACTCCAGGAGCACAGGATGCAGATGAATCCTGTGCTCCTCTCACTGACCACCAATGAAAGAGATGCCCCTCCCTGAAGTGCAGCGGGGGGCAGATAAATGGCCTCAGGGGGGCGCATGTGGCCTGCGGGCCATAGTTTGGGGACCCCTGACTTAAGGCTTGTTGCTACTTAGGATAGTGGTATCGAGGCCATTCATCAAACCCATCAAGGATAACGGATTATAATTGTATATTAATTTCACTCACTAACCTTAAGCTTCAGGTCTGTTGTGTTTGTTGATTTTTTTCTTTTTCTGCTCATTGGTTTAGAAAAAAATAGGAAAAGCATTTCAAGGAGGCTGTTTTTGGTTTGACGTCATGTAGGACATGCTGAACAGGGGCAGGGGCAGGGGCAGGGGCAGGGGCAGGGGCAGGGGCAGATCAAGGCAGGGACTTATTTCATCAGCTGAGATACCATGTCTATGCAGGTACTAGTGACTCATCATTCATGGCCAAAGTCCCATAATGAAGGCCATGTGACAGCTGATGCCTCCTCTTCAGAATTTGTATCTCTCAGAATTGGATAGTTCCAAGTCACTGCAATTTCACCTTTTGAGAGATGACTTCGGTGTCCCATGCAAGCAGCTCCTGACTCACCCATGAGCCCCACCATGCCTCCTTTGGCCCTGCATCCCTGCTGCAGATATGCTTGGTCGCTGACCCGACCTACCTAGCCAGGGTGGACTCGCACTGGCTTTTGGCAGCTGTGGAAGACTAAGGGGCATTTTTATTTTAGTAATCCAAGACAGCAATAGAGAGGATATCACTCTCCAGGTGGCCTGATTCTTAACACCCCCTACCCCCTAAGACCTGAGTGCTTCCATTAGCAGGACAACACGACTCTCTGTTTTGGGTCCATTTCTGTGGTTTGCTTGGACTCTACTCTTTATGAAATTTACTCTACTGTGATCTTAAGCCTATTTTCTCCCCCTAGAATATGTTGACTAGAATAATAATCAAAAGAAAGGCTTTGAACTGCCACCAGGCCTTTCATCTTGTGATCCCAGAGAGCTTTACCAAGCACTAAATAATTAATGTACTGAAAGCGACACAAAGACACAAAGACAGGGCAGCCTAGAAAACCAAGTCCATCAACAAAAGACCTTTTTCTTTTGGAGTGAGAGAGTCCTTGTAGCGATAATCACCAGCCAGCAGGCCCAGGAGTCTCTGGGCATGTTGGATAAGAGAACACAAATGATCCAAGAACAACTGGCTCTTCTCTTGACTTGATGTTTCAAGTTGGGAAGTAACAGTTGCCAGGATGACTCCTGAAATCATGCAGTGAATGCCCTGGAGAGTATAACTCACTTTCACAGGAAGAGGGGAGCTTGAAAGAGTGGATTCTAACTATCTATACATTCACCACGACTTAGGGCTCCTTGATGTTTTTCTGAGGCATCTACTTTTGTGATCCTTACAGCAACCTCTCTTACAGATGAAAAGATTGAGGCTCAAGAAGGACAAATGCCCAAGGTCACATTGCCAGTGAGTACTACGATGTGATGTATGACTGCAGACCTCTGATGTGTGGGCCAGCTAGGAATGCCACTCTATGGCCACCCTTGCAGGTGATGATTCTCCTGGAGAACAGAGATTGGGAATTAAATACAGCAAAATGAAACTGCCAGGTCATAGATGCTTGCTGCATTCTCCTAACTGAGGACAATAAATCCCTTCAGGTCAACCAGAAACACACACCTAGAAACACACACCTTCCATCAGGGCAGCTAGCTCTGCGGGGCCTCAGGCTCAGCCACTACTGTCTCCATAGCAACCACCACAAGGCCTGATGCCTGGATCCTTGAAATTGGTCCTTGGCTGGTCCAAGGGAACATGCTTAGGGTGAGGGGAGGAAGAGAGACAGAACACTTTCTTTTAACTTCCAGGTCTTTCAATCCCTCTTTATCTGCTTGTCACCCCTCTCATTTCAGGATAAAGAGTCTATCCTCTAAGAAGCCCCAGCTCCAGATGCCACATTACTCAGCACAAAGGCCCTTCACCATGACTAGACTCATTTCCACAGCTAGAGAACTGTGTTCTCAGGTACAGCAATGTTACTGCGTGACCTTGGGTAAGCTGCTTAGCCTTTTTCAAGCTTTGTTTCTCTGCATATAAAACAGAACTCATCATGCTTTCCCAGCCAACTTTTGAGATGCTCAGAGAATTAATGAGACAGTATCTACAAAGCCCTCAGGCTCTTTTGAAGAAAAATACACTAGAAATCCTTGTGCTTTTACTAACAGGCATTGGCATGATGCTATATTTTAAGTCACTCTTCACCTGTATTACTAAAATAAACTCAGCTTGTATGAAAATGGACAAGCCAGCAGCCTGATTGGTTTCATCGTACTCTGGCTCTGCATCACCTTTTTGCTCCCATTCATCTTGCACTGTTAACAACAGTGGTTAGTGTTACCCTTGACCTCGTGCAGAGACTCAGAGTGGGGGAACTGGGGGGGCTGTGAAGACTATTTATCTATGTCTTCCCATCACACATACGAGGAAGCCTGTGTGATCAAGCTTCCTGAAACACGGGAAGAAACGATGCTCCACCCAGTCATCTCATTAGTGGAAAATCACGAAATCTGATCTTCTGTTCCCCCATTCTGTGCCTCACCCACCACAGAAGAAGGTAGCAAAGAAAGGAGGAGGGAGAAGAAATCGGGAGACATGTTTTTGCTCTTAAAACCTGTAAGCTGCAATACCCTGGGATGTCAGGAAGAAAACTCACTAAGAAAGAAACCAGTAGTTCATGTGTGCCTATTACAAACGGTACACAGTCCCATACTGGGGGCTTCATAATCGTTGTCCCACAAATTCCACAGTTTTCTGAGTGGGGGATTATTATTCTCATTTTTGAATGAGGAAACTGAGGTTCAGAGAGGTTGAGCAACTTTCCCAAGGTTCCGGAGCCGAAAGGGATGGAGCTAAGATTAATTCATTCATCATTCATTCCATTTCTACTTACTGAGTATCTCCTATGTGCTGAGCTCTGCCCTTGCCAGCTGGGCTGCATTAGTGAGCAGAACCCCACACTACCCTCTTAGAGCTTCCAGGCTGAGGAGCTCAGAGTGTGGCAGGCAGCAGACAGCAGTCCAACAACCTCTCAAGTCCTTTTGACATCTCGATGTTATGCATTGTGAAGGAGATAGACACAATCCTCTGAGAATACACAATGAGGGATTTGACTTCATGATGAGGGCCAGGGGGAAATTACCTGAGAAGCTGATGCGTGAGCTGAAACCCTTAACCAGATGAGTCAAGTTAACGAGTTAAAGGGAGTGGGATACGGTAGAAGGCTGGAGAGGGCAGGGGTCTATTGAAACTCAAGTCGCTCTCAGAACAGAGCACCTGCCCCTTATTTTTCACCAAGGAAGGTGAGGCATTACAGAAGAACCTCAATGTATGTCCCCATCACATTGCCACTGTCCAGCAAGGAACCCCTTGGAGATGACATTGACTGCAATGGAGAACAAGGACATAGAGTCTAACACAGCAGAAAGAGTGACCAGATTACAGATGCCTGCTTGCTTCTCCTAAGGATGACAGATCCCTTCACGTCAGCCTAGAAGGCCACCTAAAACTGCTACCTAAAATGGCTCTGCCCTATGACAGGACTGATCTGACTTGCCAGGGACCCTCCTACCTTTTCTCAATGCTCAGTCTGTTAGCCAACTTTCCTGCAGAAAGCGGGCCTGGAATCCAGCCACCAAAACCTCAGCCTCCCCTTTGCTCTGAAATCTGAATTGCCTTCTGGAAAAGTGAGAGATTGAAACTGCCCCAGGAACTCTTCTCGCAGCCATCTGGGTCTCACGAATAAGCCCTGGCTTGCCTTCCCTGTCCTTTCCCATAGCTTGGGCCAGCAAAGTCAGAGCCTCTCTACTTTGCTTTAAAAATGAGGTAAAGAGGGGCAAAGAGGGAGCGGGGAGCAGGGAGAGAGAGAGAAAAAAAGAGGGAGGAAGGAGAAGGAAGAGACAGTAAGGAGACTCCTATTAAGGAATGGAGCTGCAACAAAGAAAGGAAGGAACGTGGAGGGGGAAAGAAAAATGATCTGATATTTTTCACCGTCTGGAAGTTACCGAGAGAAAGTTATTCAAAGTACCACTGTAAAAAGGCCATAAGACACCTTGGGGAAAACATGAAAGTCACACTGCCACCATACAGATGAGCACCCTGGAATTAGCTGCCACAGCGATGTCTAAAAAGAGGAAATTCAATGGCCCACATTGCAGCCTCCTCCCCACTCCCTCGCAGCTCCCACCCCTCCAAATCGCGGGGCTCTGAAGGCAGAAGCAGTAATTTGGAGCTAGCAAGTGTGAAGGAATGTTGGAGCTGTTATTTGCCTTCATGCAGCACATCTTGAGTGCATCTTTTAGAATATAATTTAAAATACACTTTCGGCTTTACTATAGAAAATCTGAAAAAAAATCAAGAAGGTCTAAAGGAGAAAATAAATATCACCCATACCTCCAGCATGCAGAGAAGCCAGTGTTAACATTTTATGGTATATTGGTTTGTGACTTGGTTTTCACTCACTTAACGAGACAGCGCTTGGCTGAGAAGTATACTGAGGAGAAGGGGAGGAGAGTGTTCCTCTGCACCCATGAGATTTGTCTACAGGGCAGAGAGGGGAAGTCGTCCTTGTAAACCACCAAAGCAGCTTGCACCCTGGCACACAGATGCTGAAATCATGGCAACTCAGATGTCCTCGGCCCTGGGCAAGGACCTGCCATTAAATGCAGCACAGGCTTGGAGAAAGCAAAGGCTGTCCTCAGGAAGGACAGGCCTATGGGGGTTTGGGAGCTGCTGGGATGATAGACCCAGAGGAGGCAGATACACAGTGGTGTGTGTGTATCTTCAGCACGAGTAGACAGAGGGATACACAGATTCTGCTCTGGTAGGCACCTTGCGGAAGCCATAAGGACCAAAGACTAGATAGAATGATAGTGTAATGTAAGTGCTTGAACCTAAATAGTAGGTGCAGTACATTGATTTTATGACTTGGAAAGGCTAAAAAAGTGGAATTCCACCTCATTCTCAAAGGAACAGCCAATGAAAGTAAACTAGAGATAGAGGGATAGAGTTCTGTCTCTGTGGCCAATGACACACCCCACAAATATATGGGCTCCCAAAGCCCTTTCATTTAAGCCTTTGATCCTCATAAAGGTTTAACAAGATAAGAAAAACAAATCCCAACTTACACAGGAGGAAAACAAAAATCAGAGAGGTGAAGTCAGTGCTTCCTAACCTTTTTGCATATCATGATACACACAGAAAATGATAATATGTATACGATCCACTGGAGTAAACAGCTAAGGTTGCTTGCAGTAAAAGGCAACTGGCCCGAGGGCTTCTGCACTCCTGGTCTGGCCTAGCCTCCCAGTGTGCGGACAGTCTCCGTGGGTCAGTGTCTCTGCACATCTGTTGGCCGACACACACGGGATCGCAGCTCACTGCTGGAGAAAGAAACTCTGGGTCAAGAGATGTGGCCACAGTCACACAGTGAGAAGCAGCAGGATGCACTGTCACCCTGCATCCTGCCCCAGGGACATTGCCACACAGCAATAGAGATGTTGGCCTCAGAAAGTTCCTGGTGCTTATAGCCAACACTGTGTCACCATTCAAACAAACCAGGTGACATGGGTAAGGCCTTTGAAGTTTGATCTGAGAGCGCCTCAGGAAGTTTCCCTAAAGCATTTATAACTGTCAAGAAGCTTCCCTAAAGAAAAGGGGTAAAACTTGGCTCCCTTCTCTACTCAGAGAAATTCAGAAAATAATTTCACAGATGGTTATTGAATGGCCAAAAAGTAATGATTACAAATGACTGAGTTAGACTGCTGTGCGGAGCCTCATCTGTCATCATACGAGCGTCTTATCAGAAGTCCCATCAGGATTAGGGGCTCATCGTGACTGGTGACATTTGCCAGCCGAGATGGCTCAGTTCCCTCCATGTCCCCTTCAATCATGGTGTCAGGAGAAGCCTTCCAAGGTTTGAGCATAAACTCTGAAAAATTGCTTTTGGCAATGACTCCAGGAGCAGCTTTCAAGATAATGGACTCTTCTTCTGCAAGTGGCACTCTATCTCCCCAAGACTTCCAGGGTCTTTCTGTCACTGGAGATTCTGGGCAGCATCAGGACATGATGGACCACTGGCAACAGGTATAACAGAAACTAAACCTTCTGGCCTATTGAATTAATGATTATATTAGATACAGGTAGGTCACACTCAGGGAGCACTTACATTAAACCTCTGGATGGAAAATGAAAATATTTTCTCAAATCTGCTAATATCTCCAAATGTAAACCAAAGATTTACATTTTCATTTGGACAATAGCAATCTGGCCCAAGAAAAGCAGTCAGGAATAGACATTAAAGATATTTAGAGCAGGTGAATAAACCATGGGCTAATTGGATAACACTACATCTATCTCTTATAATTGTGCACCAAGAACACTCCTGACTCCTTGGGAGTCTCTGTCAGTGACCTATAAAGGTGTTGTAGGAAGATGAGGTCAATTCTCTGTTAATTTCTCACACTCAGCAGTGGGAAGGGAGGAGAGGAGTTCTCATTTTGCCCTGAGCCTTGGACACGGGGTAAACCCTGGTCATTTGTACAGGACGCATCCAGAGACTTCTGGAATCCTCATCTTCAAGAATATTGCTGTAACATATCATCACCTCCATAAAATGCATTGCCACAATAGGCAGAAAACAGTAAATCATTCACTGAGTGACTCATAACCAAACCCAGCCTCATAGCACGAGATTTTTCAAATTCTTATCTCAGCAAAATGACAATTTATTACATATCATGTAATTTGGAGTCACTTGCAAATAGTAGAAACTGGGACTATTAGATCTGCCACTACCAAGAAGTTGCTGTAGTCAGAATACAAGAGAGAAATAAAATAAGATACAAAAGTAACTTTTCCACCTACCCTGGGTTCCCAGACTCTGAAATGGGCAGGGGGAGCCAAGAACTATTGTCACAAACTCCAGAAGTTCCAGCCATGGTTTCCTCACTGTCCACACTTGTAGAACTGTGCAGTTTTCCTGCCTCAGGTAAGTAGCAGTGATATCTGTAGTAGGTTTAACTCACCCTTGAGGTGAAAAGACTTGGGGAAGACATGTTTATGGGTTGCTGACTGTTAGGGAATGCTGTGGACTGAATGTTTATGGCTCCCCCAAAATTCACATATTGAAACCCACTCCCCATTGTGATGGTATTAGGAGGTGAGGCCTTTGAGAGGCAGGGCTTTTGGCAGAGTTCTCATAAATGGAATTGGTGTCCATATAAAAGAGGCCCCAAAAAGAGCCCTCACCCTTCTACCATGTGAGGACACAGCAAGACGGCACTGTCCGTGAACCAGGAAACAGGCCCTCACCAGACACTCAATCTGCTGGCACCTTGATCTTGGACTTCCCCATCTCTAGGACTGTGAACAATAAACTTCCGTTGTTTTTAAGCTACCCTGTCCATAGGTTTTTTTTTGTTTGTTTGTTTTGTTTTTTTAAGCAGCCTGAATAGACTAAGGGAGACCCCACAGATAAAGACTTTGAGTTCCTGACCTTCAGGAATTGATGTAAGTGGAGTGAATATAAGAGGAACAGAGAGAAGCACTAGAATATGAAGCAGGGCTCCGGGGGTTGGAAGGCAGGTAAAAGTAAATAGAAGGAAATCCACTCAGAGCAAATAGGACACATGACACTCAAGAGCAAGATACACGACTGGCTGTTGGGGCACCCTCCCTGAAAGTGGGGCACTGAAGAAGAGTAACCCACCCATTCTTCCTGGAAGTCAGACGTGACGTGTAGCAGGATCAGGGAGGGAAAACCTGGTATCACCGAGCAGAATGAAATGGCAGCCAGGTCTTGTTACAGCTTTGAAATGTCCTTGTTTAACAGAGATCTGTGGCAAGAGATACAGAATGTATAAAAGGAGCAACAAACTAGATTAAGAGAAAAGGAGGCAAGATGGGGAATCCCAGATGATACCATGTTGTCTTGGAGTTGAGATCATGGGCTTAGATGTCAGGCTGGCCTGAACTCAATTCACTGTTCCACCACTTCCTAGCACCTATGTGACTTCAGGCAAATGATTTTAACTTCTTTAAGCTTCGCTTTCCTGTCCTGTGACAGCAGGACAATAATGGAAGCAACCTTACATGCTTGCCTTGAAGATGCCATGAGAGAGTGCTTATGAAGCACTTAGCACAATGCCTAGCCTACAGTAAGTGTTCAGTCAATGTGATTTATATTACTGCTATAAAAAATACAGAAAATGCTGGGCAAAATGTGGGCCCAGCCATTGAGAGTTCTGAGTTTTAAAACTTCAGGAAAGAGTCATGTGATCCGTAGGAGGGAAACATACACTTTGTAGGCAGGAGGGGAAGATCTACAATCCAGAAACACCCACGGGGATCCCGCAGGTTTTCCGGGCTGTGCAGGCTGTGACAGGAGGGGTTGGAGGGGCTGTCTTGGAAAAAGTGGCAATGGGAGCTTGGGCTTACTGAACCTGTGGCCTGTAGATTCTGGCAGAACACCGACCAACATCAGAGGGGCCAACAGTAGATGGCCTGAACTTGGGAGTCGCTTCTAATACTTACAAAGGCTGTCAAGTCTGGGAGCCAGCAAAGCATACATCAGTTTCCCAAAGTGAGAACTGAGGCATGGAAAAACAAGGTAGGGCCCAAGGAGAGGACTTGGAGAACAAGCAGGGGACAGGGCAGAGATCCAACACTGGGCCCACGACTCAGCCTCCTTCTAGCCACGTGTCCAAGATTCACTGACTTGGCAATTGTGCAATCTGTGCTCTGTATATTCATTGTTCCTCAACCATGTTCAAGTCTCAACAAAAGGTGCTGCAGACCATCTCCAACCCCATCTGCTCTGAGCAATCATGGAGATGTCATGATGTCTCAAAGAGAAGAAACTGGCCAATGTTTTCAGATTTTTTTGACATACAAAAAAATGAAGTTCAGGGACAACAGGCCTATAAGTTTAATAGTGCTCTTGGACAAAATTCTAAAACAGATAATTAATCAGATGGCATGGAAGCCTTTAGAATATATATTGACCATAGGGAGATGAAACTAGTTCAATAGGAATAAGACATGATCAGATTAAGGATAATATCTTTACTATCAAACGAGCAATCTCTTCCCCCATGCTCAAAACCAAAAATAATTACAAAACAAATACACCTGTAAAAGTAAATATAGATCCTGATCTCTTTCTCTCTCTTTTTGAAACAGACAGGCAGACACACACACACACACACACACACACAAAATATCCAAATATCAATGGCCAATAAATACTAGAAAAAAAACTCAACTCTAACAGTAATCAAAAAAAGCAAATTAAAATACTAGAATGCTACTTTTTACTTACTGAATTAGAAAATATTTAAAATAACTTTAATAATTTAAATAAATTTAATAGACATTTTAATAATTTAAATACAATTTAAAATACATTTTAAAAGAATTATTCTCAGCACAGATGAGGGCAATGAAATAGATAACCTTATATATTCTGGTACAAGTATGAATTGTAAATGTAATGCTTTTTAATAATTATGTAATAATGGCTAACAATGAGTATGTGTAAATTTCTACATACATGGATCATTTTTTTTTATTACAACAATCTTATGAAATAGATATTGGTATTCTCATTTTGCATATGAAGAAATTAAAAGGGTACAAGTTTCAAATGCCCCAGAGACTCTGATTCTCACGTCATTTGAGGGTTGCAGGGAGAATGGAAATGGGTAAGGAGAGGAGAAGACAAGAGAAGTCCCCAAGCGGGTGTCTGATTTGGGTATACCATTCTCCCATTTAGAATAACAACATTGCACTCTCCTGTAGATAAGAACAGATAACTAATTTTGGCAATATTTAAGACTGTTCATACTTTTGACTTTCTCTCCTAAGAAAATATTCTAAAATTACAAAAGTGTTTGTGAACAATCATAGCCTTTAGTAATTTTATAATAATAAATGCTATTTAGTTGGAAACAATTTAAATATCTAGTAATAGGTTAAATGATTTAAAAATAATAGTAAGAGTATTAGTAATAATAATTGTTATTGCATACTCATTATGTACCAGGTGCTAGATTAAGCTTTACTTGAATTATCTCATGTATTCCTTATTGATATGGTTTGACCATGTCCCCACCCAAATCTCATCTTGAATTGTAGTTCCCATAATCTCCACATATCATGGGAGGACCCAGTGGGGGTAACTGAATCATGGGCCAGTGACCCCCCCCATGCTGCTGTTCTCATGATAGTGAGTAGGTTCTCATGAGATCTGATGGTTTTATAAGGACTTCCCCCCCTTTGCTTGGCACTTCTCTCTACTGCTACCTTGTGAATAAGGACATGTTTACTTCCCCTCCACCATGATTGTAAATTTCCTGAGGCTTCCTCAGCCTTGCAGAACTGAGTCAATTAAACCTCTTTCCTTTATAAATTACTCAATCTGGGGCAGTTCTTTATAGCATCATGAGAATGGACTAATACACTTATAAAGTTCCCAAGCCAGCCCATGATAGCATCAGAATTAGAGCACAGGCAGTCTTACTCCAGAGCTTTTATTATCAATGATCAAACTATATATATGTAATTCATTTCCATGATGGAATATTATGGAGCCATTAGAGGTTATGTTTCCAAAGGGTTTTTGATAACATAGGGAAATATTTATATTATATGCTTGGAAAATTACATATGTAGTATGATCTAGCTATGTGAAAAATATACAAAGAAAATGACTGGAAGAAAATATACCAATTAACAGTAATTGCCTTTGAATGGTCTGGTTATGAATCATTTATTTTCTTCTTTATACTTTTCTGAATTTTTCTAATGTACTAAAATAAGCATGTGTCATTTTTTTTTAAATCCAGAGTGGAAATAAAGTAAGTCATGTTCATGCCAAATTACCCTTATTTCCATTTTGACAGTGCATTTTAAAATTTGACAAAGTAACTTATATTTTAGTACATTAAAAAATGGAAACAAGGAAACAAATTTAATAAAAATAATGCTTAGAGTTATTTGTTAATGAAGCAATGTTTTCTATCCTAAGTAAATAAAAGAGGACCGGGATTAAGGCTTATACACTCCTGAATTTCTACTTTTCTGACCCCAGTATCTAGCACAGTGCCTTATGTAGCATTGACTTTTGGCAAATATTTATAGAGTGAGTGATTTTATCTTTCTAAACACTTTTTAAAAATCAATGGCGAGACATGGAAAAAATGCTTATTGAATTTTTAGTAATAACATCGCAGAAAATAGAATCAACATTTATAATTACCTAAGCCATACACAGGATGAAATTTAATACTTGTTAAAATTTCCAGTGTCACTTGTTTGTGTATCAGAAGTTTTAAAATATGTTTTATTAATTGAATTGCTAATTTTGACTCTAGGAATATCCCAAGTAAGTAACTGAGAATGGGCACAAATATTTAGACCCAGTGATGATTCCTTGTTCCAGAACTTGGTGACAACTAAAGACTAGAAAGAATCAGATGTTTAACAGTGGGTGATAGGTTGAATATACTGTGGGCATCCTTAAAATAAAATCTCATCCAGTAAAAGGGTTTTGTAGAAATTTATGTGTTGATGCAGAAGTATTTTTGCAAACATGGTAATGTTAAAAGGGGAGTTATAAAATAATATAAACAATGTGATCCTAATGTTGTGAAAATATATAGGTTCCAGCTAGAGATAAATGCATAAAATACAGATTGAGAGGCTATACATGAAAATTTTAGGGGTAGATATCTGTGCGTGATACAATTATAGGTAGCTTAGTTATATTTGTATTTTTTCATTATGTTCTGATGAATGTGAATTGCTTTTGAAAAAACAAATGTAAAACTTCTCTATGTAACTATAGAATGTGTTCTGGAAAACTGCAGTTGGTGCTGATTTTACAACATTTCATGTTAAAAACAACCACCATCCAAACAAACAAAATGGATCTGGATGTATGATTGCCCCAGCTCTACATAGCTAGCAGTGCAGCATGGCAGCTAAGAAGATGTTAATTCCAATCTTAAGTGACACCACAAGAAGCAAAATCTCTTGGCTGTGGGCAGCAGCGATTCCCCTGGGCTCCACAGTGGGCAAAGCACAATGATCATTTTGCATTCATTTCTCGCATTGTTTTAGAAAATAACTGACAATCTAGCGAGTCCAGAGTACAACAAGCAGGTGGTAGAGACATCTGCCATGAACATGGCTTGCCCAGAAAAGGAGCGTCCACTGGGAAGCATTACCTCCGCCATCCTTCCCAACCTGGTGTCCGTTTTCTTTTACATAATCCTCCCTGAGTCTCCACCACTAGGAAACATTTTGGGATGATTCCTCAGAATAACACATGTGCCTGCATGGAGGGTGGAAAATGGTTTGAGTTGTAGTTGAAGTTAGATCTTGGAAGA
The DNA here is from genome assembly GCF_048565385.1 of Saimiri boliviensis. Classification (NCBI taxonomy): domain Eukaryota; kingdom Metazoa; phylum Chordata; class Mammalia; order Primates; family Cebidae; genus Saimiri; species Saimiri boliviensis. The sequence goes on from NC_133449.1 coordinate 29,530,295, forward strand.
ATAGTCAGGTCATGATGAGGACAGCTGAGCCAAGGTGAGAGGGAGAACAACAGGCACGAGAGACAGGAAGAGCAAAAATGCAAGCCCCCAGGACCTAATTTGAGCCTTGAAACCCAGAGCCTAGTATGAGAGAAGGGAAAAAGGGTAGAGATCATCAACAACAGCAAGCTAGAAAGATGGCTTTGACAGTAGCTTTTCATATTCCTCAGGTCAGGGAGATCATGTTATATTACATTCATTCGATTATTCATCTAATACGACCTGAGCCCTTGCTCTGTTCTTGCACTGTAACTAAGTGCTGCACCTAGTCACACAAAACTGAGCATCACACTGCAGTCCCAGCCCTCATGGAGCTTGGAGTCCATATCAATGGAAAGAGAAGGACCAAATGGACGCTTGAAAAGTAAATGACGTATTACAAATTTGCATGCTCCTTTTGCAGAAGAATCATGCTCATATTGTATGTATCATTACTTTTTTATCATAAAACGGCCTTCCACATTTATGTCTTGATGGCATAATTTAGTTTATGAGCCCACTGGGAAAATTCCCTAACTTATGCAGCCATCTACTACTTCGTTGTCACTCCAGAACTACTGGGTGATGATAACACAGCCCATGAATCCATCTCTGCTCATATTTAGAGAAGGTTGCCCGGGCTTTTAGGACCAAGAGAAATATGAGATGTGTTTTGAATGTGGATTTTAGGGTTTCTCAATGTGGGAAAAGACAGTCAAATGAAGAACTGAAATTTCAAACAAGGACTATTGAAAGGAGACTTGTTTACCCTCTACAGAGACTGAATCAATTAAAGAGTAGCCTCAACTTAAAGCTGAAGCGTGATAGGAACACTATGCCATGAGCCATTTGTTCTACTTGGTGATTGAAAGTTTTATGCTTACAGTTTCATGAAACTCAGAATGAAACCATAGTCAGAACACACAAGGATATTTGCTACTGATAATCCAAATCCAAAAATAGCAAAACAATAATTTCTAGGACATATGATTTCAAAGATGTGCAGAAAAGGGAGAAAAGAACATTATTATACTAACTAGGCATGGTAGGCAGCTCATGCATGTAATCCAAGTGCTTTGTGAAGCCAAAGTAGGTGGATCACTTGAGGCCAGGAGTTCAAGACGAGTCTGGGTAACATAGTGAGATCCTTCAAAAACAATTTTTTAAAAATAGCCAGGCATGGTGGCACATATTGGTAGTTCTAGCTACTCAGGAGGCTGAAGCAGGGAGATCACTTGAGCCCAGGAGTCTGAGGCTGCAGTAAGATATGATCATGCCACTGTACTACAGCCTGGGCGACAGGTCAAGACAGTCCCTCTTAAAAAAGAAAAAGAAAAAAATAAAAGAACATAGTTATATGGTTTGTGAAATTTGATAAACCTGGATTTACATTTCCATTGTACCACTTACAAGGCACATAACTGAGGCAGATTAATATATTTGAGCCTCATTTTTCTCACCTGTTACAAAATTAGATGAGGAAGAAAATTCCGCTTTATATTATTGTTAAAAGATTTTATGAGGTTGTGAATACCAAGCACACAGCAATGACTGTTTCAACGTGAGTTTACTCCCCAGCCCCCATTAGAATCTAGAATTTAGAGGCAAGCATGGGTTTTGACTCTACAGCCAGTTATATGAGGAATGCTCTCATATGTGCCAGGCACTAAGGGTGTAACTAGAAATGTAGATACAATGCCAAAAACACCTTCCAGTACATGCAATGAAGACTTTAAAAATGCACTTGTAATGTCACTTTTATCATTTTTATTGCATTCAATGCAACAAACATTTATTGAATGCCTACTCATACATATTCATTCTCTAGTTTAGTAGAACGTCAAAGAGCCACTGCACTCTGATGTGAGGTCAGGGGCTGTTGTTTCAAGTCTCTTCTTCTGACATTGAGAAGTTTTCTGTTCCCAACTATGCAGGGCCAGTTTATTTGACAATTATGCTCCTCACAGGTACAACAGAGCTCCATCAACTTTGTGAATTAACAAAAATAATGCTTTCTCCATATTAGGAGATCAGATATTTATTCAATGAAAGAAGAAAGAAAGAAGGAAGGGATGACGGAAGGGAAGAGAGGCAAAAAGGGAGAGAGAGATGGACAGTCAGTCACTGAGACAAACAGAGGGCAGTCAGAAAGACAGATACAAGGACAGTCAGACAGAGGAAAGTTAGACAAAGGGACAGGCAGACAGAAAGACACTGTTATTTGTCTTCATGTTCTCTTTTCTTTGGACCATGACAATTCCTATCTGCTTCACAGGACTACTGAAAGGAACATATGAAAAACAAGGGAAAGCATTAGATTCTAAATGGTTATGAATAGTGTCAATATTAAGTGTCGAGTGAAACAGACAAATGATACTAACATAGAGTATTTGATTTTTAAAAATGCATTTAATTGTGGTACCTCCTTATAATGGGATGTCATTCAGTACTAAAAAGAAATGTGCTATCAGGCCAGGTGCAGTGGCTCACATCTATCATCCCAGCACTTTGGGAGGCTGAGACGGGCAGATCATTTAAGGCCAGGAGTTGGAGACCAGCCTGGCAATATGGGGAAACCCTGTCTCTATTAAAAACACAAAAATTAGCCGGTGTGGTGGTGCATGCCCATAATCTCAGCTACTCAGGAGGCTGAGACAGGAAAATCACTGGAACCCGGGAGGCAGAGGCTGCAGTGAGCAGTGATTGTGCCACTGCATGCCAGCCTGGGCCACAGAGCAAGGCTCTGTCTCAGGAAAAAAAAAAAAAAATTAAAAAAGAAAAAAGAGAAATGTACTAAGCCATCAAAGACATGGAAGATACTTAAATGCATATTACTAAGTAAAGATGCCAATCTCAAGAGACAAGAGACTGTATAATTCCAAACGTATGACCTCCTAGAAATGGGAAAAGTATAGAGACAGGAGAAACATCAGTGGGTGCCAGGGGTTAGGGGCGGGGGGTGGGGCAGATGAACAGGTGGACCACAGAGGATTTGGGGGGCAGTGAAACTACTCTCTGTGATACCATAATGGTGAATGCACAACACCCGAAGTGAGCCCTAATGTGAACGGTAGACCGTGGGTTACAATGCTGTGTCAGCGTCGGTCTGTCCATTGTTACAAATTAGACCACGCTGGTGTGGGATGTTGACAGTGGGGGAGCTCTGTACTCTATGGGAGCAGGGGCTATATGAGGAATTTGGTGCCTTCCACTAAATTTTGCTGTGAATCTAAAACTGCTCTAAAACATGGTATGTATTAAAATAAAATAAATCTCTAGAATCTGCACACGGAAGCTAATCAATCTTCACAGAACACAATCCGGAAAGAGGTCAGATCCATTCTCAGCTCTGAAGTTGAGCCGCTTGGTTGCTGAAGTGAACAACCCATGTCTCCCCTGGTGACATCACCTCGTCAATGAGAAGCTGACAGCAACCAAGCTCAACTCCTCTCTTAGAAGTAGAGTCATTGGTGATGGTTCTTCCAAGACAAAAGCCTCTTTGGCCTCCATTTCCTTACAAACGTCTCTGGGGCAAGTTGAAGGTGCTCCATAGATCCAGGAGATCCAAGCTGCAGCTTCAGAGGGACCCTAGCGGATAAAGCCCTGGCCGTTCCATGACTAGGGTCCCAATGGGGTCTAGAACAGGAGCTGGGGAGAGGTAATTACTCACCCAAAGTGCTGGAACCATGAAGGTTTCAATCACTCATGAACAGATCCGAACATTTCAATCATGAAACCTGAACTCTGCCTCCCATATGAACGAGCATCTTGGCCTCCGTCACACCGACAGCTTTACTGCCGACAGGGCCTCCCTGCGAACGGAGACCATCTCTAACTCATGACGGCCTTTACTTCTATTCAGCTTTACCTCAAGCGGGGCCTCCGGGACTGCAGATGAACAGGGCAGGGAGCTTCATCTTGTCCAAGGCCCTCTTTCTGGAGGGAAAGTGCAGGGACAGCTCCATTAGGTGGGATGCTATCTTCATTCTAAGGCAGACTTGCTGACAAGCGTCTGCAGGGCAATTACTCTACACTGCTTTTCCCACCGTAGGTATGGGCGAACAGTGCTAAGCTCTCTCCTCTGAACATCCTTGTGACCAAGGGCCTGAGTTCACAGGGCCACTTGACCTGGACTGAGACCTGAGCTGGCGTTGAGTGAAGGGATGGGCGGCCCTGCCTCTGTTACAGGCTGTGGGGAAAGAGCTCCATGGCTGTGGGCCTCAGTTTCTGCATTCATAATAGAAAGGGGCTAGGCCAATTGATTGCCAAGGTTCTTCTTGGCTCTGATTTCAGAAACCGCATCTCTACTAAAAATACAAAAATTTAACTGGGTGTGGTAGCATGTGCCTGTAATCCCAGCTGCCCGGGAGGCTGAGGCAGGAGAATTGCTTGAACCTGGAAGGCAGAGGTTGCAGAGAGGCAAGATCGCGCCACTGCACTCTAGCCTGGGCGACAGCGCGAGACTCTGTCTCAAAAACAAACAAACAAACAAACAAACAATGACAGCATTTATGTTGCTCACAAATATATCTTTTTATCTGTATGTTAGATTCTCCACCTAGCCAGGGATCCAACACTAGACACTGACCCGTTAGTCCAGTGATCTAACCAACAGAAGCCAGCAACCGCAGCTCAGGGCCAGGGAACCCCTGGCAGGAGACTCCAGCATGCCAAAGCTCACTTGTTCTCTCATTCTAGCCAGGTGAGCAAGGATGCCTTAGATTGCAATCCAAACTCGGACTAAACCCAAAGAGCTTATTCCTTCTTTCTGTTATTCTAAGACACCTAGAGCAGCCCAGAGCAAGAGCTTTTCCTATACACAGCTGCAGCCCCTATCAAAATGACAGCTGCAAAGGCCAACAATGAGCAGGGCCCTTCAGGTACCAGCCACCTTTCAGTGAGGGACTCATAATGACAAACGCTCCTCGCACTTTGGCAACTTCTCAGCCAAATATCGCAATAATGGCCACACTCTAGGCAGTCAACGAGAAAAACCCCCAAATCCCAGGGATACAACTCAGTCTCAGTGGCCTTAAACAGCCCAAGAAAAACAAGTTGTGCTCTTTCTGGGTTCTTGGTGTTTACTTTTTCTGACATCGAGTTTCATGATTTCCCTACCCATGGGTAGGAGTGGGGATGGAAAGAAACGACAATCATTTTTCCACATTGATAATGCATAAGCTAGCTGAGATCTCTAAAGCCTCTATGATCTTTCATTTCTTCTTTCCGCCAGAGCTTACCCAGAAGTTTCTCTTAATTAGAATTTTCTCTGTTTCATTTAGAGTATGATGTCTGCCCTGGAAACCTGGAAGCAACCCTTTTCAGGCTGGCCTTTGCTCATCAGGGAAGTCTCGCTCACCACAGTCAGTTACCTATATAAGACAGAGTAGTACTCACCTTGGTGGTATAAAATTAAAGACTAAATGAAGGAAGCAACAGACTTCAGAAGAAAAGCCATCCCCTCTGCAAAGGAAGGAGATGAGAACAAGAATCCTCCGGAACAGCCCCCGTTGCTTTCCCTTTGTCATTAGTGAGCCCCTGAGGATGGATTCCTGTTTGACGTGGAGCCTGTACTTTTGACAAAGTCCCTGAACATGACCCCTAAATTGATTTTAAATCCCTCTTCAGAAGAAACTGAAATGATAAAACACGCAGCATCTCTTAGAGACCATCTGTCAGAAACCACTCAACAGATGGGGGCTTAAAACTCTGTTAGCCTCCAGGCTGCCAGTCTTTGTTTAAACTTTAAGAGAACTACAGGTGTTAAATGGGCCCCCAGGATTGCAGACCACTTCAGGGCATAGGTTCTGATGAGGATTCTGTGAGAATTGCTAGGCAACTGGATCAGGACAGGCCTGTAAGGCTTCAACCAAGCCCATTTTATGGTTCACATGGAGGTCTTGAGATACTTAAAATCTCCCTCTAAAATAAAAAAAAAAAAAAAAATGCTTAGATCATGTTTTCTTTAATTGAAAACTTGCAGAGCAGGCTCTCAGAGAACACTGTGTTTCTGTGCCACTGCATGCAAACTTAGGCCTATGATGTAAAATACCTAAATCTTGCAACTTTTCCTATTTTCATAATAGTTTCCTATATGACCTTGGGACTAGCCTTAGAGATTGTTTAATCCAAACTCATCACACACAGGAGGGAACCGAGGCCCACACAGGAGGAGCTACTTACTTAAGATTTTGCAGGATGTTTGTGGAAGAAATAAGATCCCACTATGGTACAGTGTCCTTTCTAACATCTCTGCGACTCTGGGTCCAAGGTGGTGGGAGAGATGTTATGACAGGGGGTGGGCTGGACCAAGACAGAGAAGTGTGCTATTCCAGTTACCTGTTGCTGTGTAGCAAACAACTCCAATACTTAAGGCTTAAAACAATGGCAGAGGCCAAGCATGGTGGCTCACACCTGTAATACCAGCACTTTGGGAGGCCAAGGAGGATGGATCATGAGGTTCGAGACCAGCCTGGCCACTATGGTGAAACCCTGTCTCTACTAGAAATACAAAAAAATTAGCTGGGTGTGGTGGCATGAGCCTATAGTCCCAGCTGCTTGGGAGGCTGAAGCAGAAGAATTGCTTGAACTCGGGAGGCAGTGAGCCAACTGGCCAAGTCCAGCTGGCCAACAGAGCAAGACTCCATGTTAAAAAAAAAAAAAAAAAAGAAAGAAAGAAAGAAAGAAAGAAAGAAAGAAAGAAAGAAAGAAAGAAAGAAAAGGACGGCATTTATTTTGCTCACAAATCTTTAGCTTGGGCATTGCTTGGTTGGGCAGCTTGGGGAAGCGCCTGGTTGAGCAGCTTGTCTCTTGTCCACTCTGGCTCAGTTGGGCCATTCAAAGGCTGGGGGCTGGAATCATCTGAAGTCTCATTCACTCAGATATCTGGTAGGTGATGCAGACTTTTTTTTCATTAACTGACTTTTCTGGGAATTACTTATTTATTTATACAGCGTCTCTCTCTGTCACCCAGGCCAGAGTGCAGTGTTACAATCATGGCTCACGGCAGCCTTGGCCTCCTGCGCTGATGCTGACTCTTGGCTGGGATCTCACCTGGGGCTGCAGCTGGAACATCTGCAAGTGGCCTTTTCATGTGGCTGCTTGGCTTTTTCACAACATGGTCTTACAAGGGGGGTTACTGAGAGAGAGAGCAGATGGAAGCTGTATTCGCTTTTCCAACGCAACCTCAGAACTCATTGGCGTCACTTCCACTGCATTCTGCTCATCAGGCGTGAGTGACCCAGGCAAGCCCATTTTCAAGGAGAAGGGGATTCGACTCTGTATTTGGATGGAAGGGGTGTCAAAGAATTTGTGGACCTGTTTTAAAGCCATCACGTCTGTCAAAGATGTCTTTTTCTACCACATTGGTTAGAAAGTGAGGAATAGATTTTCACCGTTTTGAATAAACAGCCCCACAGGGAAGTGCTTTACTCTATGCCTATCATATACTAGGCACTAGATTGAATGTTTGTTTGGTTACTTCATTTCAGTTTCAATCCTGACAGCAGCAGCAGCAACACTCATATTTTCCCAAAGAGGAAACTGAGACTCAGATCATTTAATTTGCCTAAACTCACTCAATTAGGAAGCGGCAAAGGCAGACTGTATCCCAGATCTGTGTTAAAGGCTCATTCCCTGTCCATGAGATAACTTCCTGCAACTTTTTGCCAACTTCCACTGAGGTAGGCGGATGTATCCCTGGTGGCACAACACCCCTGAAAATGCTGGGTTCTAGAGAAGTTTGATATAACTGAATCCTCTACCACACACAGTAAAATGAGCAAAACCTTCTCTCGCAGTTCCTGGCAAGGTCTACTTCTTATACAGATGAAAAGAAAGCTGAGGCTTTCAATTTGGTTGGAGTACTCCTGGTAAAATTGTGTCTACCTTATATGTTAATGAAAGGATCAATGGTTCTTTGCCTGATAAGATCTTTTTCATCCTTTGAACTCAGCTTACATTGCACCTGCCCAAAAAGTCCTTCCCCGATTGCCCCATCAAAGTAGGTTCCCCATATCACCATGTTCCATCACTGCCCATGTTTCACCTCTTTCCTGGCACGTATCTCAACCTGTAATTACATGTGGGCTTAGTCACATGCTTATTGTCTGACTGCTACTATCATGTCTGGCAGAGAGTAGGTGCTAAATAAATATTTGTTGGATGCACAAATGACTGAATGAAGGAATGATCCCAGACTGTAAAAACCTTGAGATCCACAGAGCTTCCACTTTTGGCCTCAGGATGCTAGGACCACAGGTCCACACTCTCATGCCCCACTATGGAAAAATCGGGTATAATAACAGCAATCTTATGAGGCACGTAACTCTGAATCAGGCACTCTTCCATCACTTTATGATTATTATCTCACTATTCCTTACAACAGCCCTGTGACACAGGTATTACAATTATTTCCACTTTCCAGATGAGGAAACTGAGGTTTGGAGGAGATATGTAACTTGCCCTAAGCTAACACCACTGGCAAGAAACAAAACTAAAGGTTCTCACTGAGATCGGTTTGGCTTCACAGTCTGCCTTCTCAGTTATTGGGCAATAGTGCTAACTATGAGTTTTCTTAAAAGTTTGATTTAAAAAAATTAAAAGGTAGTAGAGATCAATTTTAAACAATTAATTTTTATGGAAAATGAGAATTGCTTACTTGACTCTCTGACAACACATTACTAACATCAAGTGGTGTTTGGACTAGGTCCATGCATGTTGGTAACAGGTACCCAAATTATAGGAGCAGCATTTGTGGGCCTCTTGAATCTTCAGAATACAAATAAGGAATTGTGCAACAAAGTTTGGCTTTGCTTGAACTCTTTAAATAAGAGGGTGACTCGATCTAAATTATTCTAAGCTCTCAGTTTTCTACCCAGGCGTAGGATTTAACGCAGCACGTGGCTCTCATGCCACCTCCAGCATCCCTTAGTTGTGGGTTGTGATATGGTTTAGGTAACTTGGAGAAAGGTTAATGAGAAGCCTGATGTTTTATGAGATTCTCCACAACTCTAGGCCCTTCATCCAGTTTCGGGGAGAAAGTGCCTATAATTTTTCGTAGTTGCTGTCTTTGAGACATCTGTTACATTCTAACTTTCATGTGTCCTATCAGTCCACTGTGTTTGAACCATACTCCCAGTGTCTTTTCACCTGGGAGAGAACATTAGAAGGGCAATTGCAAGCCCTTCTACTCATAACACTTGCGCAGAAACACAGTGAAATAAGCCATGAGGACGTGATGCTAAAAGAAACCACAGTCCCTAATTGAATCTCATGCAGTCCTATATTCCGAATGGAATCTCAAGGTTGGAAAGAACTGTAGAAAGCCACAAAGTCCAGGTCCCTTCTCAAAGCCCTTGGCAATGACATCTGATCTTTCCTTCACCAGTTCCGTGTGTGTGTGTGTGTGTGTGTGTGTGTGTTGAGTGGGGGAGGTCACTCTATTTCATGAGTGGACAGTGCTGACTGATGGAAATGTCCTCCTCAATTATTTTCAGCTTGCCCTCTCTCAAACTGTCCTATTGAAAACTAGAGGGAAAACAGTCCATTTCTTCTCCTCTAATCAGTGCTTTACTCACAACAATATGTTCTAACTAGGCTGAAAGTTTACAAACTTATCGTTGAAATGGATGCTCTTAAGAAAGATCATTTTCATAATCAAATCTAAAAACAAGTTTCAGCAACAATTATCTACAGGTAGGAGACATTAAAAAATTAATTGTTAAATGAATGAATGAATGAATGAGTTTATTCACACCAATAAAACTGAAAGTTGCCTTTACTATTGAGTCACCATCAGAATACATTGGTTTTGGAGTGACAGGAGAGTATCTCTTGGACCTCAGAGAGGGGCTGATGTCTCTGTCTCCTACCCCACCCTGTCCTGGGATACAGGTAGAGGCATCAGCTTATGCTTGTATTTCCTCAATGTCCAGCACAGAACCTAGCACAAAGTGAATGCCCAATAAATACTCCAAAGAATTTCCAGTAATGGAAAGAGCCCCAGAGACCATTTGGCCCAATCATTTTCCTCCCAGAAATATAAAAGAGATCAGTAAAAAAAAAATCAGTAATTTCTTCTGGGTTCCTAGAAAGCCCTCCTACCCCCAACCAAATCCAAAACACCTTTCCATCTGCTTTGCCTAAAGTTCATTTGATGGAAGGTTAGAGCCTGTCATAGCACATATCATCAAGCTTTCCCTTCTAAAGTGACAAGGTCCAAAGAAAGATAAATTACCCTCAACTTACACTAAAGGACATTGGCAAACATTTCTGGAAAGCTACATAAAATTAACTAGCAACCAAAGAAGGAGTCATGTGAATCCTAAATATCTGCTTCTCTGAGCTGGGTGGTGGGTATCATCTAAACTGATGAGATTGCTTGTCTCCTCTGGGAAAACAAAAAAGGAGTTTGGAAGGGTGGTCAAAGCTTCCCTTCTTAAAGGGGTTGCAAAACCCACAACAAGAGATCCACATGGTGCCTTCAATCTGACACTCATTAGGTGGGGCTCAGCTCTCCAGTGCTTTGCAAAGACATCTGTTACCCTGTTAATTACATCCTGGACAAGCTCCAGGATGTCTGAGTCAGGACCCATGGGACACTGGTATTTTTTTAAAGCCCTTGGTCTACCCTAGAACGACACTTTCCACTCAAGGATGTGTTGACTAAACTATGAATCAGCAGCCCACACATAGCAGGTGCTCCAAGCATATGGCCCATGGCAATGCTTCTCAAATGTTAATGTGTGTATGAATCACCTGGTGATCATATTGGAAATGAAGGTTCTGATTAAGTGTCTGGGGTGGAGCCTAAAATTCTGCATTTCTAACAAGCTCCCAGGTGATGAAGGTGTTGCTGGTTCACACACCGTACATTGAATAGCAAAGTTACATCTAAAATTTACTAGGCAAAAGAAGGCCTGAGAAGCATGTTGAATACGCACAATCCCAGGTCACCAACCTCAAAGGTTTTTATTCAGAAAAACTGAAATTGGACCACAGTATATACATATTTAATAGGTACCCCTCAGTGATTCAGCAGAGGTCTCTTTGATGGTACTTTAAGAGATACTAACATAGCACTTTCTATTTTATTTTATTTTATTTTATTATTTTTTAGTTACAGTCTCACTCTGTCACCCAGGCTGGAGTGCAGTGGTGCAATCTTGGTTCACTGCAACCTCCACCTCCTGGGTTCAAGTGATTCTCATGCCTCAGCCTCCCAAGTAGCTAGGATTACAGTCGTGAGCCACCATGCTCAGCTAATTTTTGTGTTTTTAGTAGAGATAGGTTTTGCTATGTTGGCCATGCTGGTCTTCAACTCCTGACCTCAAGTGATCCACCTGCCTTGGCCTCCCAAAGTAAGAGATACTAACATGTCTCTTGAATGATCATATTCAAGGTGTGTTCTCTGGCCTCTTACAGAAGAGAAATACTCACCTGACATCCACACCTCCTGACCACTTAGGACAGTGACTGTCAAACACCAAGGCACTTCAAAATCACCTGGAGGGCTTGTTAAAGCTCAAAAAGCTGCCCCAAATCCCCAGGGTTTCTGATTCAGTAGTTCTTGGGTGGGATTCAAGAATTTGCATTGCTAACCAATTTCCAGGTAATGCTAATACTGGTGGTTTAGATGCCACACTTTGAGAACCTCTGGTCCAGATGAAAGGTAATCTTTTAAAAATCACCAGAGGAGCTTTTCAGACCACACTCATTATGAAATGCTTGGGGACCCTCAACCCATGTCTTTTACAAACAGTGCTTCAGGTGCTAAGCACCCACTGAGAGAACAAATACTCCAAAGAAAAGGCCCCTTAATCCTGAATAGATAATAGTTTTAAATTAATATCCTTAGGACCCCAGAAAGAGATGTGGGACTGCTGACCAACCAGACCCAGGGGTCTCAGACAGGGAAATCCTCAGGCCCAAACCCAAGAAAAGGCCTAACAGCTGCTGAGCAGGAAGGAAGCTGCTCCATAGGGAAGCGGGCCCATCCTTCTCAGTCCCCAAAGCAAAGGAGGTCATGGCTTCCCCACAGCCCACAGCATCTCTAACCTAGTGAGCCCAGCCATTTATTAGTTCACATAAGGCAGCTTCAGTTTAGCAGAATAGCTTATCTATAATATACGGAAACTAGAGTGACACGCGTTCATTGAGATCTTCCCCAAATTCATCAAGACAGAGAGAGGAGAAATGAGTTGAGTCCTCTTGTTTCATGGAATAGGATCACATTCTACCTGGATCTATGGTAATCAGAAGTGTGCTGCTCCTCCCCTGAAACACTCCAGATCCTTGAAAGCAGGTTCATGTCAATATCTCAAGGGCAGCATTAGCCAGGAAGGCCAATGAAGGCTCCCTGCCAGGAAGGAACAGCCTAGAAAAGCATTTCAGGAAAGAGGCAACAGCCAGACAACAGCTGCCCCAGACAGACAGCACATCCGCCGAGGGCGTGATTACATGGGACTTGAGAAGTACAGTCATGCATTGCTTAACGATGGGGATTTGTTCTGAGAAATGCATCATTAGATGATTTCATCACTGTGTGAACATCACAGAGTGCATTCATACAAACCTAGGTGGTAGCTTACTACACACCTAAACTGCATGGTATAGGCTATTGCTCCCAGGCCATAAACCTGTACAGCATGTTACTGTACTGAATACTGTAGGCAACTGTAAAACAATGGTATTTATGACCTAAACATATCTAAATATAGAAAAGGTACTGAGCTGGGCACAGTGGCTCATGCCTATAATTCCAGTACATTGGGAGGCCAAGGTGGGAGGATTGCTTGAGCCCAGGAGTTTGAGATCAGCCTGGGAAACATAGTGAGACCCCATTTCTACAACAAATTTAAAAATTAGCTGGGTGTGGTGGCACATGTCTGTAGTCCCAACTACTTAGGAGGCTGAAGTGGGAGGATTGCTTGAGCTCAGGAGTTCCAGGCTACAGTGAGCTATGCTGGTGCCACTGAACTCTAGCCTGGGTGACAGAAACCTTTTTTGAAAGCAAATCAAAGCAAAGAAAAGAGAGAGAGAGAAGGAGAAAGAGAGAGGCCGGGCATGGTGGCTCACATCTGTAATCCCAGCACTTTGGGAGGCCAAGGCGGGCATATCACAAGGTCAGGAGTTTGAGACCAGCCTAGCCAGCATGGTGAAACCCCGTCTCTACTAAAAATACAAAAATGAGCAGGGCGTGGTGGCATGTACCTGAGGTCCCAGCTGCTAGAGAGGCTGAGGCAGGAGAATCACTTGAATCTGGGAGGCGGAGGTTGCAGTGAGCTGACATCACGCCCCTGCTCTTGCACTCCAACCTGGGAGACAAAGCAAGACTCTGCCTCAAAAAAAAAAAAAAAAAAAAAGAAAAGAAAGAAAAAGGAAGGAAGGAAGGAAGGAAGGAAAGGAAAGGAAGGGAAGGCAAGGAAGGAAAAAACAAGAAAGAAAGATTACAGTAAATGTAAAAGGTAACAAACGGTATACCTGTATAGGACATTTATCACGAACGAAACTTATCAGGACTGAAAGTTGCTTTGGGTGAGTCAGTAAGGAGTGGTGAGTGAGGGTGAAGGCCTAGGACATTACTGTACCCTCCTGTAGACTTTAGAAACACTGTACACTTAAGCTACACTCTATTTTTTTTAAAGAATTAATTTGTACTGGGATGTTATGATAGCTATGACTTCGGCATGCGATAGGAATTTTTCAGCTTCCTTATAAGCTTCTGAGACCACTGATGTATGTGTGGTCCTTCACTGCCTGAAATGCTATGTGACCCGTTTGATTTGGGTTCTGCCTGCCCCACGGTCTCGGGGAGGGGAAAGGCCCTGAGCTGCATGTTTATTCAGTGTGAGCATCTCAGCTTCTTCTTGTAATCCCAAGTACTTCCTCTCATCTTGCCTTCTGCTGCTCTGAGTTAATGAGCATCACCAGATAACTGGTTTCTGAGGCAGCCTAGGATCCCAATTCTCAGGCTCCTGCTTGTATGAAGCGTCATTTTACTGAAACTGAGGGACAGTTCTGAGGCAGTGATCACCTTCCGTGAAGTGACATGTTACCAGGCAAAGCAGAAGCAGAGCAAGTGTCCACTGTGTCTTCATGGTCTAGATTTTTAGAGACAGTTCCCAGCTCAAATATTCTTTTCTCTTGTTCAACCAACAAGTACTAATTATGGGTGATGAAAATATACAGAAACCCTAGAGATACTGGTTAAAGATAACTATAAAATAACAATGGTGATAACTGTAGCTAACATTTTTGAGACTCGAGTGGTAGAGGTATCATCCCCATTTTAGAGGTAAGGAAGCAGAGACTCAGAAAGCTAAGATAATAGGACAAAGGTAACATTATCTAATGTGGGCCTGTCTTTCATCAAAGACCTTACCTGTACTCTACAAAGACATTCTGAACCTACAATGGTATAACTTAACGATTTTTTGACTTTATCATGATGCAAAAGCTACGTGCATTCAGACACCAAATTTAAAATTTTGATCTTTTCTGTCATAAATTGTTTATTTTTATTATTATAAAATAGGCATTGTGTTAGATGAGTTTGTCCAACTGTAAGCTGGTGTAAATGTTCTGAGCACATTTAAGGTAGGCAAGCCTAGGCTATGAGGTTTGGTAGCTTACGTGTATTCAATACATTTTGACTTCTGCTATTTTCAACATACGATGGGTTCATCAGGATATAACCTCATGCCAGCTTGAGGAACGTCTGTACCCTGTTACTTTTGCCCTCACATTCTGCACTGACACTGCAGAATAGCCCTGAAGGTAGGAAGAAGGAGAAACAGTCTTGTCATCTGAGCCAGCTCTGCTAAAACTGCTTTTCAAGGAGCAGAAGGATGTACCCAAGACTGAGACACCCAAGACCTGGAACTGGTACGAGAGCCAGGGGTTGGCTGGATCAATGCCTCCACTCCAGCAGCAGCAAAGCAACCCAGCCTTCATACTCAGACCCAGCCCAGGGTCACAGGTCTATCTTCTTCGCTAGTCCCATTCAGCTCCTGTCTTCCTGGTCTCCACCCTGCTAATTGTCTACAAACTCAGAAAAGGCCTTTGAATCTAACACAGTTTTGCTCATGGCAGAAACGCACAGAAGGAGGAGAAAATAGGTCGGGAACTTCAGAACGTGCAGTAAAATAGAAACCCCTCCAATGTTCCCAGCACTGAAGCATTCAAATAAAATCACTGGACAATTATTTGCCTGGATCGAGAAAGTCAAGTCATTTTAGGAGCTGCCACTAATCTTAAAAAATAACAAGTGTGATTTGATCCATGCAAGGAACCAGAGTGCTTGAAGATTTCTCCACCAGAGGCTCTGCACTTTCATGAGGTATTGACAAAGACCCGAGGGTAAGTTACGGGGGGGAGCACGACCACTGTGAGCTTTTGCAGAAGTGGTAGGAGCTGGCTAAGTTAAGATCAATGATTTCCTTGATTGCCTGGCTTCCCCCTCTCTTAAGCCTGGTCTCCGTCTCAATTTCTATTCCTATCAGCCAGAAAAATAAAGATTGTTTACAGAGCTGAAATAACACCTGCTTGGTTTATCTTATTTTAGAAACAATAAAAGCTAGGGAGTTGGAGGGATTAAGGAGGAAAAAAAATCAATTGTGTTCTTTCATGTTGGAAACATTAAAAAATAAGTCACCCTGCTACCTGCTCTAAGGCCCAATTTGGCTCTCCATTACCCAGGGCAATTTCCAATTTCATCCTGCAACTTCCCAAGGTTTAAACGCGACTGAACCATAACTGAATGCCCTTGACAGACTCCAGGAAACTTTTTTCTGGTCAGTTTTTGACAATTTTAGGGCATGAACCTGATGCTAAACGCACCAAAAGAAATGGAAATATTTGCTTTGGCATTAGCACCCAAATACAGTCAACACCCTGAGTCTGGCTGAATCTCTTTGAACGTTTTTTAAATGTTTTACTGTTATTTCACAGCATCTTTGTGAGAAAGGCAAAGAAGATTTGCTCCCTCTCCCACTAATCTGACATTATACAGATGTGGATGTTGAAAAAAAAAATTTAAACAACAAAAAGAGAAGAATTGCCTGGTCCCAAGCCACAGGGATGATAGATGGTTAAACTGGGTTAGAATTCACGTTTTCTAACTCCTAATGCAGCAGCACTCATTCATGATCATTCTCGGGAACATGTACCTTTGCAGGAGGCTGCCAGCCCAAATGCAGGAGCGACTGGGCTTATCAGATAAGAAAGCCAGGTCCTTAAATCCAGGCCATCCAAGGGTGGCCACAGCAAGCTCAGCAGGATGAAGAATATAGCAGCCTTTCTCCCTGCCTGCATCTCCCTGCAGAAGGAGCTTTGAAGAAGAACAGGGCAGTTTCAAGTGTGACCCCATCATACACTTCATGAACTAGCATACCATAGGCCCTGCTTGCCCTCACTGACTTTAAGCATGACACCAGCCACTCTCTGACTCAGTCTCTTCATCTGTGATAAGGAATACCAAATAGTCTAAAGCAGTGTTCCAACATAGGGGACCCCATCTCTACAAGAAATTTAAAAATTAATCAGATGTGGTGGTGCATATCTGTGGTCCCAGCTACTCGGGAGGCTGAAGTGGGAGGATCGTTTGAGCTTGGGAGCTTGAGGCTGCAGTGAGCCATGATCACGCCACCACATTTCAGCCTGGGTGACAGAGCAAGACACTGTCTCAAAAATAAATAAATTAATAATAATAATAAACTAGTGCTCAAAACTTCTCTGGGAATGGAGACTATTTTTTAGGCTAACACATTGATATTTACACCTTAGTGATCACTAATATTATTATTGCTCAGAAAAAAAAAAAATTCTAAATGAGTTTCTATTTTCCTACCTACAACAGCTTCTAAATCCATTTGACAAACAGTAGTACAGAAGTGTTCAGGACAAAAAAGTCTCTCTGTCTTAGGACATACCGGGCGCTAGCAAGGATGTGCAGATGGGAACCTCTTCTAGAAGACCCCCGCCCCAGAGCTGGCAGGAAGCACCTTGACTCTGAGCTTGCTTGCCTGTGAAGGAATGTTTATGAAGTTTTTCCGACAGCAGCTTCTCTAAGAGCACCAACTCTGGGAGTGGGGGTCAGTGAGGAACTGTCTGGGTTTTCTACAGTGAAATGATTTTATGCAGAAGGGGGTGACCAGCACTGCAGCCAGGGGACCAGCCCTCTTTAGTCAGAAACACCTCAACCCTGCACTCCCAGGGACTCATGGACTTGGAGTCGTGCAAGTGAGTGCCCTCTGTGAGGACCTCTGCCGCATCACAAAATGACTTTACCGGGAAGCTCCAGAGTGTCAAACACCCATGCATCCTTGGCTCTGGGCTGAGGAAAATCTCCTGGTTGGTGCTTTGAGAAGGAACCTTGAGGTTTTGAGGGAAGAATTCTCTACGGAGCAGACTATCTCAAGTAACCAGGATTTCAAAGGACCCAGGATGGAAAATGCCAGCCTCAAGTCTTTCTTCTCTGAATGGATTCTGCCTAGTAGAAGAAAGATGGGTTTGAAGAAGGAGGAATGGGAGACAGACTCACCATACCTGGGTCCCCTGCATGTGCCAGGCAACAAACTGAGCACGTTATGTATCTTCTCGTTCAATTCTCTCGTTTACTTTACAAGGCACATATTAATTCTCATCTCCCCATTTTGTTAGTGGGGAGGTGGGGATCGCAGCTTGACAATGGAAGGACACCCCGGGCTGACTCAAGGCTGTGCTATTCCTACTGGGCTGTCACCACCAAACAGGGAATGGAATTTTAAAAAAGGTTCACAGCACCTCAAGCATCTGTGCCACAGCACCCATCCATCTGTCTTCAGACCTGTCGGCTCATCCCTTTCTGCCAGTGCTTAAATGAATTGAAAAGAATAATAAACCCAAGTTTTGATAAGTACATGCAAGGCGCTGCAGTTGGCCCAGATGCCCCTCAGTTGTGCTGATCTAAGCATCAAGCCAGAACACAAAAAGCCCGAGCACTGAGCGGGACTAATAGGTTTCTACAGACAGCAGCAAGGAGCCCACATCTTGGGGCTTCCTGCACTCCTTCATACTCCAGCATCCTGGGGCTGCCCCACCTCCAGCCTTTGCACATGCACTTCCCTTGGACTACAGTTCTCCTCTTCCCCTTTTTCACTTGGCTAAATTGGTCTTGCTTCATGGCTCAGCTCAAAAGTCCACTTCCCAGGAGGACCTTCCAGACCTTTTAAATGCTCTCAAGACCCCCAGGACTTCTGACAACTCTTTTCAGATTTTGTACTTTGTCAGTCCTAAGTATCTGTATTATATCTGCCTTCCCAGCTGGTTTGTAAACTCAGAAGGGGGCAAGAACCCTATCTGTTTATTCACTATCCTGTACAGCATGGAGTCAATCCTCTGTACACTGCATTGATGCCTTTATAACTATTTCCCTGACTCTGAAGCAAGCCCCTTAGCAAAGTACAGTAGCTCATTTACTCATTTATTTATTCTTTTTTTTTTTTTTTTTTTTTTGGACAGAACCTCACTTTGTCACCCAGGGTGGCATGCAGTGACGCAATCTTGGCTCACTGCAACCTCTGCCTCCCGGGTTCAAGTGATTCTCCTGCCTCAGCCTCCCCAGTAGCTGGGATTACAGGTGTGCACCACCACAACTGGCCAATTTTTGTATTTATGGTAGAGACAGGGTTTCACCATGTTTGGCCAGGCTGATCTTGAACTCCTGGCCTCAAGTGATCCACTCGCCTCAGCCTCTCAAAGTGCTGGGATTAAAGGCATGAGCCACCATGCGTGGCCCACTTATTCTTCAAATATGTGCCAGTCACTGTGCTAGGGATTAGGAACATTACAGAGAACAAGATCAGTAAGAGTCTCAGTCCAGGAAGCTGGTACTGCAGTGGGAGAGCAGACTACGAGCAAATAGCACAGAGATACAACAGGGAGAGGTAAATGCTGTGATGATGGAGAAAAGCAGAAAGAGGGCTAGAGAGAGACCAGGAAAAGCCTTTCCCAGGAGGTACAGTTAAGCAGGATCCTTTGAGCATTGAGGCAGTGAGCTCTGTAGGACAGTAAGAAGAAAAGTGTTCCAGAGGGTGCCATGGGAGCAAAGCCTTTAAGGCAGGGTCCAGGAATGGCCAGAGTATCACATCAGCCATAGTGACATGTGGAAAGTGGGGAACAACGGGAGGGGAAGCCAGAGGGATATCCTGGAGCAGCTGATGCAGTAACAACTGGCACTCCTGATCTCTTACTAGACGCCACACGGTTCCTGGTGCCCTAGAAGACACCGTCACCCCCATTTTGCAGTTGACAAAGCTGATGCATGGAAAGGTTAACCCCTCACCCAAGTTATGTGAGCAGCAGAGCTGAGATCTGAGCCCAGGCAGTCTGGTCCAGAGTTCAGACTCTTGCTCTACCCCCCTTTCATGTCCTGTAAGTAAGGTTGCCAAGTAAAACACAAAATGTCTAGTTTTAGGCCGGGCGCGGTGGCTCAAGCCTGTAATCCCAGCACTTTGGGAGGCCGAGGCGGGTGGATCACAAGGTTAAGAGATCGAGACCATCCTGGTCAACATGGTGAAACCCTGTCTCTACTAAAAATACAAAAAATTAGCTGGGCATGGTGGCGCACGCCTGTAATCCCAGCTACTCAGGAGGCTGAGGCAGGAGAATTGCCTGAACCCAGGAGGCGGAGGTTGCGGTGAGCCGAGATCGCGCCATTGCACTCCAGCCTGGGTAACAAGAGCGAAACTCCGTCTCAAAAAAAAAAAAAAAATGTCTAGTTTTATTTGAATTTCAGATAAACAGCACATCACTTTTTCATGTAAGTATATCCTAAATATTGTGGAAGCATCCTGTTTTTGTTATTATTGTGTGTGTAGTGTGTAGTGTGTGTAGTGCGTGTGTGTGTGTGTGTGTGTGTGTAATCTGTCAATGTCACTAGGAAGCCATAACTAACTCTGAATTTTGTCTAAATGTGGTGGGAATCCTCTAGAGCAGAGGTCAGTAAACCTTTTCTGTAAAGGGCAAGATAGTAGATATTTTATGCCATGTAAGAATGTGGCACATGCAGCCTCTGTGGCACATTCCTGTTTGGTTTGGGTTGCTATTGTTTGTTCATAGCTAGCCTTTTGAAAATGTAAGAATCATTCTTAGCTCACACATCACACCAGCTGCAGTTTCTGACCTCTGTTCTAAAGGATTCTTAGTAGACAGACACGATCTCACTTAGGCTTTGATCCTTTTCGTGAGGGAAAATGCACCCATTCCCAAGAGATGATATTCATACCTTACCCACATTCATTCTCTCTCTCTCTCTCTCTCTCTCTCTCTCTCTCTCTCTCTCTCTCTCTCTTTCTCTCTCTTGAGACAGGATCTCACTCTGTCATTGAGACTGGAGTTCAGTGGCATGATATTGGCTTACTGCATCCTCTGCCTCCTGGGCTCAAATGATTCTCCTGCCTCAGCCTTCAGAGTAGCTAGGACCACAAGCATGAGCCACCACACCTGGCTAATTTTTTGCCTCTTTAGTAGAGACCAGGTTTTGCTATGTTGGCCAGGCTGGTCTCAAACTCCTGGCCTGTCTCGGCCTCTCAAGGTGCTGGGATTACAGGCATGAGCCACTGTGTCTGACCCCACATACTCTTATTTGGGGAGCACTGGAGGTTGGCTGTGACTTTCCCATCAAGCAGACGAATGGCTGCCTGCTTCCCTGGGAGTTAGGACTCACTTTAGCATTAAGGTTCAACCATGACACCTCATTGATAAGCCACTGGTTAAGTCTTTTCTGAGAAGCAGGCTTGGCCTACTTATGTCTGGGATGGTGATTTGATTCCAGGGTTTCCATGCCCACCGGATGTATCAGAGATGAACAGGATTTGTACCTTGTGGACCAAGGCCCCTTGGCCTCCTTCCTGGATCTCATCCCTTTCTGCATTGAATCCAGGTGCCTGGCCCTCTCCTGGTTCTCTCCTCCCTCCCCAGGCACTGCTCAGGCCTTATTCATCATCTGTCTCCAAGAGTTACACCTCCTTTCTGGGCTCTTCCTGCTTCTTTCTCTCATTCTTCTTCTCCTGATTAAAAAGGTTTTAGCCAAAATGAACTCCTACCTCTGTCGAGCCTTCAAATCCCCATTTTCTGGACATTTCAGATTTGCCTTGAAGAGTGTCTAAGGCAAAACCTGTTCTCCTTCCATTCCTGGAGAATATTCATCATACCTTCCGATTCCTGGAGAATATTCATCATCTTTCATCTGAGGTTTTCTGTCTTCCTTTTCATTTAGTCCATTTAGTGGGTAAGTTAGCTAACTGTATGTTGCCTGGTATACAGGAAATGATAAGTAACAATAAAGCAGCCAAGCAATACTATTGACTGAGACATCCACTAGGTACTTAGGAAGTTGAAGCGAGATCAAAGATCCCTGGGCATGCATGTGCATGTGTGTGCACGTGTGTGTGTGCAAATGTGTGTGTAGGGTGGAGAAAGACGGATGTCACTTTGATTTAGCCTTCTAGGGACAGGATACAGTGCAGGAATATTTCCCTTGACATGCTTTCTGGGAAATTTCCAATGTCTGCCTTTGACCACTCTGGCTGTTTTAAATCAGAAACACTCTGGCTTTTGAACAGGTTTCAAAATCATCACAAGAGAGATGTTCACGATCTCTCTTTTTTTGTTTATATTCCAGTCCTTTGGGTTGCATGATCTTGTGAAATTTGTAGCTAGAGGAACCCAGTAGTGATAGGCACCATGATGAACAGATCTGAATATTTGTTTAACACTGCAGATTAATAGGTCACTGCTTCCAAAGTCGGAAGCTATTGTCACATTAATTTATTTGTGCATACATGATGTCCACTGCTCCTAAGGGTGCAAATAATAGCTTTGCCAATATGAAAGCAAAACATAATTACTCAACAATAAATACACTGTATGCCAGGAACAGCTATTATCAACAGCACTTTTGAAGCCAAAACAAAAGAAGTATTAGAGGATTTTTCCTAAACCTCTGCCTATCATTCTCATGGAGGTAAAGTTACTTGTGTTTGTTTTTGTCACAGCAAGTGCAACTAGGCTACAGCACCTTCACTCAGCTACCATTCCTCCTCGCTTTCAGGGCAGGCAAGATGCTTGGCGTCATTTTTGTCTAGCCAGTGCCCCTCTCAACACACAGAAAATCACCCCTACACACACACACTCCCCTTTCCTGATGCTCAGCCTATCTGTAGAGTCTGTTATACTGACTGGGTGGGACTTCTAGTGCCAACACTTATTAGCTGGGTGACCCAGACCAGCTATTTAGCCCTCTCAGCCTCAGTTTCTTCATTTGTAATATGGGTGACAATAAATAATACTTACATTCTTATAGGGTGATGATGAAGCGAGAAAATGCATTTAAAAGTCCTAGTTACTATCCCGGGTACATAGTAAGTGCTTGATAAGTGCAAACGTCATTGGCTAAGCTCCTCCAGTGTAGAAACTCATTAGGGTCCACCTTCCCAGGGATGTCTCCAGTGCACTTCAACGTCAAAATGGACCCATCAGACTCCATTAAGCCCCAATCTTTGCTAACTAGTTGATCAATGACTTGGTCCAGGTAAGTATCAGCAAAGTCACAGGTTACCCTGTCTGACTGGGAGTCTCTTTTGACTCTTTGCAAAGAGCCGACAGACATTATTGTTGGGATTACTGCTAATTTTTGTTTGGGGTAGACGGAGTATTTGAAACCCTGGAACCATGCAGAGAACTTTGCAGACAACTCAAAAACCTCTAGTAAATCCAGGTAAGCTATTCTCAACACACCTCAACATGATCTGCCTCCATCCGAAAACTCGGAAAGACCTTTTGGCTGTTTGCACACCTACACTCATCCAGAGTCTCATGGTTCTCCCCTACCCCTGCCCCTTATGTCCCCAGGAAAGGAACAAGTGCCTGGGGTTGCAGGCTTCCCAGGAAGCTCTGATGAATCACCACTGCAGTTCTGTTCATGCCTGCCAGGGGATATAGAGCCCCCGGCCCAGAGAGAACACGGCCCTTCTCTTGGACCCACGTTGTGGCAATGCAGAATCCAGCAGCTGCAGGGTTGGTATGGCCTTAGTGGCCCCCTACCCACTAACAGAGAATGAACTTAGGGAGCAGACAGGGGGCTTGGTTGCTGAAGAACCAAGAAGCCCTCACAATGATGAGGCCCCATTCATAAATTTGGGAGGTAGCAAAGTAGAGAGGAAGAGTGAACAGATTTTGAAGGCAGATAGATGTGGGCCCAGTTGCCAGTTTTTCCTGCCACTCTGTGACATGGGGCATATTCCCTGACCTTTGAAGCTTTGCCCTTCCTGTGTTAAATGGGAGCAATAGGATGATGAATATGCTCCGGCTGGAGGAGCAGACTCTCCTGAGGATTAGCTCTCCCCCTTCTCTGTTGAATCTTGAGGGCAGCATGACCTCGGGGAGTGTCAGAGTTATGTTCTTCCTGGACATGTAAATTCTTTAAAATCCCAAAGAAAGAGTTGGCACTGGAAAGCTAAGCAAAATAGATAGGAAATGTTCAGTGGAATTTAAGCAAAGAATGCAGAGCTGCTGTCCTCTTCCGCTGTCTGCTGGGAACTCCCTGGGGAGTCTCTCAGCGTTCACCCATTAAAGAGGCTGCTGAGATTGTCTGTGGGCTCCACATAGCCATAGGTAGATGACCCCACCTGTGAAATGGCTTATCCTCTGTGAATGAAAGTCACCCTCCTAGACAAAGACGGACTTCTGGATGGGGTGAGCAATCTCCCCTTTTGGGTTCCAGTAATGGGTCCAGAAGTTCAGAAGGACTTCAAGCAGGAGGCAAGGAGAATACAATGCATGTTTTGTATCTAATTTAGACGGTTAATTTAAAAATTGGAAAGCATTCACCTCTACTCAAAAATAGCCCATTCTAGGTTAAATTCTTAATTATTCTGGAAAATGCAAATGAGAAACTATAAATATAGAGTAGAGGAATAATCACAATATGCACAGTGTAAATTCAAGTCAATCGGTAAAGGGGGAAAGAAAATCATTTGCCTTTGACGTTAAATCCAGCTGTTCTTTAAAGTCAGTTTTCCCTAGCCGAAGATTTTGCATTCTCTATGACCAAACCACGTCCAAAACCCTCTGAGTTTAGACAATACTTGATCTGAACATCTAATAGTTCATTCTTCTCTAACACCACTGAACACTTCCATTAAACCAAAGTTATTATTGCCAACATTATGAGGCCTGTCAGAAGCAAGCCCATTGTTCAAATGAATTGACCTCTACTACAATTGACCTTAACATTGCTCAACTGTTTGACAGTCAATTATCTCATGATCTCCCGTCAAATGGGTCTCATTGCTGAAATAACTAATCCATTACAGAGGGCAGGTTATTTTAATAGCTGCGCGGAGGGTTGCATTTTGCAGTCTCCCCGTGAGTATACATTGTGGAACAACTTGTAGCCCTTGGTCTGTCTGACAAGAGGAAATCATTATACCAGATGCATGTCTCCGTGGAGGAAAAATATGATAATAAGGGGTTGGTAGGACTCAGTTATGGCTGAAGTGAAGTTAGCTCTTAAAATATAGCAGCTCTTGGAGACATGGACATATGTGCCTCTGAACTGCAGAACAGAAGAGGAAATAAGGATAAGGGAAGCTTAAGTAACCAGTTAAGATGTTGCAGCCATGTAAGGAGGTTGGAGGAAAGACTCTAAGTCCTTTTCTAGTTCCAAGTATCTATGACAGGGACTCTTTAAAAGAAAGGACTCTGAAGTCAAATGACCTGGGTATGGGTCTTACGCCACCACTTTCTAGTTGTGTGAAATTGGGTGAGTTGCATATCTCTGTTAAACCTCAATTTCTTCATCTGCACAATGGAAACAATAGTATCTATCACGTAGAATTGCTTTGAGGAGCACATGAAATGCCGGGAATCGGTATAGAATCAGGCCCATACATAGGCACCTGAATAGCATTATTATAATCATTATAAATGCCAATATTCTCCTTCTTAGTCACTTTGAGAGCTAGCTTTTTACCAGATATGCAACCTCTAAGGATCTTTCTGCGTGGACGGAGATCCTGGCATTTAGAACTGTAAGAATAAGGATTTTCCCAGTCCATGAATGAGGCCTAATAAAATAGGACAGTTAATAAAAATAACGAGTCCCTCATAAATCAGGAAATTAAGTGTTTCCACATTAAACCAGGCTCAGCCCCCACGTTTATGGGCCACTGGAGACCCAGCTGCCTCTTGAGGAGCTCATGCACCTCTGCGGAAGGGAAACTAGAGTGCCCGCCTGGCAGGTCGCAGGCTATAGCGAGGATTGAGGGTGCTGTCCTGCCACCCCTTTCCTATCAGCTTTGAAGGCCGTGCTCACACTTATTTATGATTTGTCTCAGGCCCCTGAGATTCCCAAAACTGTAACTCATGTCCCCTAAGCCCAGGGCTGAAAGATGTCTTGGTTTCTGTGCACACACAATAGGGCCCAGGCCAATAGAGGAAAATGCAGAAGGGAGAAGGAGAAAGAAAGGGGAAGAGAAAGCAGCAGCCTTCTTTGGGGCCCCACACCAACCTTCAGAAATCCTTGAAACTTCCTCTAGTTACACCCTATTTATTCTGCTCTTCCAGTCACCTGGGGAGGTGGAGATCACTATCTCCAAGAGACAGGCAAGAGGACAAAGCCCCAGAGATATTTGTGACCTCCTGTGGTGACCCAAAACCAGAATCCAGATTTCCTTTAATCTTAACCCACTGTTTCCAGTGGAGTCCCTATCTGGGGTCAATCCCTTCATGTTACCAGGATGTAGTTCAAGGACCATGGCATTGACTGTACACATCCAAGGGTCAGGGTGAGGCCCTGGGTTGATTGCAGGGCTGTCAGAGAAGAGCTCTCCAAGTGATTGTGGGGTCAGAACAGAGCTCTCCAAGTGACTATGGGGAGGGTGGATCCAGCCAGAGAGGTGCGTGGAGGTGGCCCCTGAGTACCAAGTGGTCCAGTTGTGTGCTGGATCCTCTCCTAAAGTCTCCCAAGACCCCATTATGCTCACTTCTTCCCAAGTTTGATGACTACACTTACAGCTTAAAATTGGCCATGGTAGGAGTATTTACAACACAAATATCAGTGAACATCCCAAATCAGGAAAATAGTTCTTCAGCATTTACCAGCACACCACTGAGGAAGCCCCACCTTTCATTTCTACATTCATCAAACATTCTTAGAGCACACACTTGGGGCCAGGCACTGTGAGAGTCACTACATATATGAAAATAATGGATCTTGTCTGCTTGTGTTGTTTGTTCTGTCACTGGCTTAATATATCCCATTAGGGTGGGCAGAGACACCCAAAAGCAAAGACATTCAAGTCTAGTCATTTTGGTTTTTGTCATCAGCTTCAGAAATGATGAGTTTGCAAGAGGATTTAAAATTCTGGGCTAAAATGAAGATTGGTATATCATGTTAAAATCCATGGATGCTCCATTTTCATGAAGTCTGTTTCTGGTTGTCCTTGTGTTGGTTATTGATATGATTTGAATTTGTGTCCCCATCCAAATCTCATGTCAAACTGTAATCTCAAATGTTGGAGGTGGAACCTAGTGGGAGGTGACTGGATCATGGGGGCAGATCTCTTGCTTGGTGCTGTTCTCGTGATAGTGAGTGAGTTCTCGTGAGATCTGGTGGTTTAGAAAGGTGTGTGGCACCTCCTTCTTCTCTCTCTCTTGCTCCTGCCTTGGCCATACATGATGTGCCTGATACCCCTTTGGCTTCTGCCATGATTGTAAGTTTCCTGAGGCCTCCTCAGAAGCAGAAGCCACTATGCTTCTTGTATAGCCTGTAGAACTCTGAGCCAATTACGCCTCTTTGATTTATAAATTACCCAGCCTCAGGTCTTTCTTCAAAGTAATGTGAGAATGGACTAATACGGTTCTGTGTAAGTACTGCCCAAGTATTCATTCTCTATGGCTTTCTCACTCAAAAATGACTGAAAGTTTTGAAGCCTCCTTCATAAATCTTATGGCAATTCCCCCCTTCCCTCACTTTCTCAGTGCCCTATCTGAGCCTCTCATGAGCTCTCCCCAGAACTGTTGGATCAAGTGATCTCCCTGCTCAATCCCTCATCATGATGCTTCTGTCAGAGTGAGCTTGCTTTTATTTTTCTTTGTATTTATTTTGTTTTTTATTTCATAGAGACAGGGTCCCACTGTGTTGCCCAGACTGTTCTCAAATTCCTGGGCTGAAGTGATCTTTCCACCTCATCTTCCCAAAGTGCTGGGATTACAGGCATGAGCCACCATGTCTGACTCTTTCAGAATAAAAAGAAATTTATCTTAGTTATATATGTATGTCTATTTTTAAAACATACATATATGTATGTCTATTTTATATATGTATGTCTATTTTCTTTGCTCATCTGGAAAATACAGATGAGCAAAGAAATCATCTCTAATCTCACCACCCAGTAGTGCTCAGATTTTTCTCTCAATGTTTATATATACATAGTGGTGAGCTGGGAGATGTTTAACAAGTGGTTCTCTGTTTTATTAGGCCCTGATTTGTAGTGTTGGCCAATTTCCATAATAAATACTTCCACTTGGCTTATTTCATGCTACCAACATGACATCACTGAACATGGACTGGGAAAGAGATGCTGGCAAATCAGATCTTGCGAGCTCAAGTGTGCCGGCTGCAGCACATCACTGTAAAACATATACATAATTTGAAGAGAAGTGTGGAAATGCTGTATCTTGCTTTGTAACACACTTTTTTAAAGTCTTTTCATGCCAATGAATACATATCACTAATACAATTTTAATTAGCTGTATAGTATTTTATTGAATCAATGCATAATTGACTCAACAATATCCATATAAACTCTGTGATTTTTGCTAATATAAACAATACTATTACGAACAGAATTGCAGACAGATCTGTATGGACAGAACAATAGTTACGATTCAGAGAAATCTGGTTCTTGTCTCCTTAAACATCTAGCATGGATCCTTTTGCACCACCCACAAATCCCAACTCCTTCGCTGGGTTGTTCAGTACCCTTCAGGCTTCTTAGGAT
Organism: Saimiri boliviensis; assembly: GCF_048565385.1. NCBI lineage: Eukaryota > Metazoa > Chordata > Mammalia > Primates > Cebidae > Saimiri > Saimiri boliviensis. The sequence continues at coordinate 29,558,359 of NC_133449.1, forward strand.
CTTCGGTCCTACAAACCTGGCATTTATTCTTAAACAGCATGGCTCCATTCTCTCCCCCAGCCAGCATGAATCACTCCATCTTCTCCATACAGACATATTCACCTCACACATTTGAGTACTGTCTTCCCAATCCCTGAAACCTCCTTCGCTTCTTCACCACCTCCTGCTCATCCATCAGGTCATACCCCGGGCAGTGAGTATTTCCCCTGGGTCTCCCAGCATTGCACACACACCTCTCTATGGCATCTAACAAATGTCTATGATCTAAATCTATGTTGATCTATCTACTCAGCAAAACCATAACCCCTTAAGGATATGCTAGGAACTTCTTGTTCATCTTCATATGTATAGTAACTAGTATTAGGCCTGGAGCAGAGCTGAGGCTTAATAAATGATTGTTGGATACTAACTTCTATGTACTTTTCCACCTGCCATCCTCTGCATGATTTATTGTCTGATAAGAAACATGGAAATATCCTGACAGACTCGAAACCCATGTCCAGGAAAAAAGGAGACCAGTGCTGCCAGTTTCCGAGTGTAGCCCCTCATTTCTCAGAGCCCAGCCTCCAAAAGGCTCTTCTAGAAGCTGCTGAATATCCTGATCTCTGAGGCTCCACCTGGCCCCTCTCTGGATAACTAGCAATCCAACGCAGAGGACAGACTTGACTTTCTTAACTCCAAAGTCTCTTACAGTGACAGTGACATCTAATTTTGACAGTGTACTACATAATCGGAAACACAGCTATTAATAACATATAATAGGGCCTACTATGCGCCAGGCACTGTGACCAGGAGTTTACATTTAATTTTTACTTTTCATTTGATTCTCACGACAATCTGATGAAATGTTCATTAGTAAGAAGATCAATCTTAAACAGGTTAAATTACTTGATCAAGGTCACACAACTTACAACTCTGTTTCCCAGTACCTTCATGATGCCTACTGCAACTTTTTAAAGGTAGGGCAGGGATAAATGTCAAGTGATGGAGGCTCAGCAGGATAAATGACACAGTCAAGGTCAAATAGCCAGAAAAGGAGATGATCCTAGTTTTCCCAGGACTGTTGTGATATTAAAATGAAACATCCCATGTCCCAGGAAACCCATCAGTCCCTAGAAAACCAGGATGGTTGGTCATCCTATGAGGGCATAGAACTCAGGGCCTCTGGACGCTGGCCTAGTGCTCTTTCCACCACAAACACATGTTCTACTTTCCCTCTCGATGGAGGGCCTCATCGAAGATACAGTCATTAGGATGGGTGTATCCATTTTACCAGGTCCTTAGTGAAATAGGCATTTTGGAATCTGTTTGGAACATCAATCATTCAGGCTCTCGAGAAGAGACAGACCCCAGCTGGACCTGTTCTTTTTAGTACACTCCAGTGATGAAAAATGCCCAGTTTCTCCCCTGCCTTCTCCCCCTGCCTGGCACACCTGGACTGCTGCCACTCATCTGTATAATGTGCCTGGCGCCATCTGGCCTAGCATCTTGTGTCCTGTCAACAGGGATGTCAAACAGGCAAGATGAAAGGACATAACTCCAAGGAACACTGTTTGTCTTCTAGCCCCAGTCTGGGGAAGTCATGATGATTACTCATTTGGTAGCTACAAGGGAAGAAAAATGACTTGTTACTGTCGGGATGACAGTTGGTGCCTAGAGCAGTCTTTGCTATTTCTTGTCTTAGCAAGTATTCTGGGGCGGATCCTGGGACTTTCAGATGAAGGTGGCTATCAGCTGGAGTATCCCAAGAGGCTCCCAGGGAATTTTCATGGCTTAGAGATCTGATGACAGCTGTGGCCATGTTGCTGGCTCTGCTTGCAGCAAGCATGCCCATCCTCTTTGTGAAAGTCGCAAAGGGGAGAATAAACAGATTTAGCAGAGAGAGCTGGAGCTCTAAAAAGCCCAATCTTCACATCTTCTGTCTGAGCCAGCCTTGGGATTCCGGGTAAACAGGGGCCCAGTAAATAGTAATTGGACAACTTCAGGGAGAGCTGATGGCTTTTTGAGAAATAAACCTCCCCAGGAAATCCAGTTCAGGAAATCTACTCAGTATGCTTTCTTGGTATAAAGCAAGAAGATATTGCAAAGAAAGATGGATAGCCTTAATTGCATAAAAGCTAATACTAATGTCGATATGTCAGAAGATGTCAAAATACGAGTAAAAAAGGAAAACAATAAACTGATAAAAAGACGCAACAAAGTTCCATTATATTGATATATAAAGTTATTAATCAATTAAAAATGATGAACCTCAAAATATTAAAATGGACAAAATTTGACAAAGTAACAAATTAAAATCAACAAAAAATAATTACTTGATATCTAAACTATAAGAGGAGGCACAGTTTAACCAAATTATAATGCAGTTAAATTATGTATGTCTATGTGTATACGGATATGTGACTATAAGTAAATATTTATAATAAAATGTTTTAAGATAGGGTCTCGCTCTGTCACCCAGGCTGGAGTGCAGTAGCACAATCATGGCTGACTGCAGCCTTGACCTCCTGGGCTCAAGTGATCTTCCTGGCACAGCGTCCTGTGTAGCTGGGACCACAGGTGTGTACCACCTCACCTGGCTCATTTTTTGTATTTTTTGTAGAGATAGAGTTTCATCATATTGCCTAGGCTGGTCTTGAACTCCTAGGCTCAAGTACGCCACTCACCTCGTCCTCCCAAAGTGCTGGGATTACAGGTATGAGCCACAGCATCTGGCTAAATATTTTCTTCATAGTTCTGTTTATCTCTCAAATTTCCCACATTGGGCTGGTATTACTTTTAAAGTTATGAAACAGTCTTTCCTATTAAAGAGGGTAAAGTAGTCTAAGGGAAGGGATTACAGTCTCTTGAATTCCATCCTTCCCTAGCCCTGTCTTTTCCCATTAGTCTGTAGAATGATGTGTCTCTTTATTTCCAGGCTATATTTTACTTTTTTCTATGTCTTTTTTTCTGAGAGTAAGGAAAACTCAAAAGCACAGCCATCACTTCTTTCTTTAGCCGCTGAGATGTCGCTGGCAGAAGTTGGCTCCTTGTGGTTGGATGGGAGAAAACAGCACCCACCTATAAGCTCCTTGAGGGCACAGATGAGTCCACCAGTGTCTGAGCCTCAGCACCTAGCCCCAGGCCTGGCCCGGCTACTGAACAGACCTCAGGGTAGTCACACTTCAGCACATAGTGATTTTCCCCTGCTGAGTACTGAGAACTATTAAATACGTGGACGCATCACTTCCTTCAGAGGTGTTCCCTCTTTAGAGGAGAGATCAGACAGATTTACAATGAACAATAACACAAAAACAGGTGACATGAAATAAATGTGCACTGAGATGCTACAGGAGGAAAGGTAGGCATTAACATGCAAGGACAAGGAAACTAAACAAGCAGACAACAGCAGCAGCGGTTTAGATACTGGGCAGCAAGTGGATGACTAGACTGACAGCCAGTTAAGTGAACAGTGATCAGAAAGCTGCATCCTTAATCGATAGTGTGGAGGCCTAGCAGCAGCCCTAATTTTCCCAGAATTCCTAAAAGGGATTAGGCCTTGTTTGTGCTACCTCTAGGAGTATTGGTGGGAGGGAAGAAAAACTAAGCAAAGAAGCCTTGATGAAAGCTCATTCAAGAAGCAGCTGGATCCACAAATCCCCTTCCCATATCCAGCAAGAGATCAGAGGCTTGCTTACTCTCTGGAATTGGAGAAATGCAGACTCCCTGGACCAGGGGATACCAGCCATAGTTAGAGGAAGAGGTTAAACTACCACGCGTAGGAAGAAGGAGTGAGTCTCTGTATCCTAAATGCTGAGATCTCTAAACTTTTTCCCTATTGGGTTGCCAGAATCATGGCCACTAGGCTCTAAGCAGGCAACTGGGAGAGCTTTTCCAAGGGGATTTGAACAGCTCAGAAGGAAAGATCTAAAGATACTGACCACAAGGTTCTCTAACAAAATCGCCCAGTCACAGCTGAAGCCCACAGATGACACGTCCCAGCAACAAGCTCAGGGCTTCCAAACAGAATTCCAGTGCCCTACTCATACTAAGAGCAGAAACCAGGGCGGACAGACATCCGAGGAAAACCTCTTAACTTGACATACAGCAGTTAAATCAAGCAAACGGGATAAAAGCAACCAAGTAGGAATTATGTAAGAAAAACATTTTATATTCACAATATATTTAATATCCTGAGAGATATAAAAGAAGATCAACTACATTTATGAAAACAAGAGCTGCATAATATAAAAAAGAACAGTACGATAGCAAAACAAGGCTGGTGAAATTAAAAAGATTGTAGTAGAAATGAGAAAAGTCAACAGAAGGTTATAGGATAAAGAGATAGAAACTAGGACAGGAAATATAAGAAAATAAATGACCAGTCCAGGATGCCCCGCATGTAAATAATGAGAGTGCCAGAAAGAGAACACGCACACACACAGAGTCACACAAACACACAAAGCCTCACATACACAGTCACACACATACACAAATACACAGACATACACAGAAACACACACAAAAACACACACAGACACACATATACAAATACACACACATACATCCTCACATACACAAATATATACACAGACACACACACAGAAAAAAACACACAGACACACACATACATGCACACACACACAGGCAAGCATTAACACACACACCTAGAAACACATACACAGACATGCACACATACACAGAAAAATAGATACATGCATACATAGGCAAAAACACACAGGCACACATAGACACTCACAGATACACATGCACACATACGCAAATACACACATACATGCACACATACACAAATGCACACATACACACAAAGGAAGAAAGAAAATCAAGCACAAAACAATTCAAAAAAAGTCCCTAAACCAAAAGACTTGAATTTCTAGATTAAAGGAGTTCATATGCAAGACAAATGAAATAAACTCAAATCATAACACTGTGTCATGAAATTTTAGAATACATAGGACAAGTCCTAATCAAACAAGCTTCTAGACAGAGAAAGTAAAACGTATCCCTTCCAAAGATGATGAGTCAAAATGGCTCTGAACTTCCCAATAGTAATACCAGAGGCCAGAGAACAATGGTGTGATGTCTTCCTAAAGCTGAAGGGCTATGACTTCCACCCTGGAATTCTACACCCAGAGAAACTATCAATCAAATATGAGGGTAAAATAATGGCTTTGTCAGATAAGCAGGGCCTCAGATGTCTTCTCTCCCGCCTTCTCTTTCTCAGGAAGCTGACTGAGGAGGGGCACCTTCAATGCCAGCCAGTACCATCAGGACACTGGAAGGCAGGCCTAATCCACAGGGATGCCAGGTAAAGAGAATTCCCAAGATGAGGCAGAGGGCAGGGCAACACACCTAGATGGGAGCAAAAAAGAAGCTCCAGGAGAGATTTCTTGAAGGTGATATTGGTGGGACAGCAGAGGCTTCTGATACTTGGATTAGAAATGTAGACAACTGGCAGAGTTTGAGGTTGAAACAGTCACATATTCAGAGGAAACTAAGCTAATATAAAAGGATATAACGTAATCTACATGTAAATATCAAACAAAGCAAAACAAAAACAAAGCAAAACCTCTAGGGAAAATAAGATTGTTCATGAAAGGAAAAATAAAGGCTTAGTCATGAATATCATTTGCATTGCTACATAATATAAACACTGAATATTGATTTGAATGAAATTAAAATGTAGCTCTATTGGAAGAGTGAAGAGAAATTAAAGACATGTCTTGGCACGTATGCAGAAGCAGGGGTAGGGTTAGGGTGTGCAGTGAACCAATTCCTCACCTCCCACACTCCCTCACCACCGTGGGAAGTCAACAGAAAGGGTTTAAAATGGCAAATCAAGAAATAGCAACACAATTGTATTATTTACAGAAGTCTAGCTCTATGTCCTCTGCCCAGAACAGCTAATGGAGTAAAAGGTGGTCTGCCTGGTGAAAGGGGATGGAGAGTGAGGGGTAGAGGACTGTTGTTTTTCACAGCAAGCCTTATACACTATTTGCTTTTTAAAATGATGGGCATGTATAAAACTTGATAACGTATCAGAACTTAAAGAAAGAATGAATCTCAGTTCTTCAAGTGCCCCAATCTCTTACAGGTCTTGATAGTATTTTCCTACCTGGTCTCATGCTTAAAGCAGAGGACTGGCTTACCATGCAGCTTGAGAACTTCCGTGTAGGGGGAAAACTTTCTCCTCGGGACTCTAGGAAAATGGGATTTGTGGAATGATGTGCTGGAATTCCCACGTTTGTCTTTGTTGTTTCACTCTTGTCTTGGTTGTCAGTGTAAACAAAAACACCAACCAACACTGATGTTGGAACTATATTCATGTGTTAATTACAACCATATGTTGACTATGGATAAAAATTTTGGCAAAATCAACAAAAGCATTCTGTGCCAATCAATTTGAATTTTCAAAAAAGAGTATTTTAAATCGTACACTATACATCTTTTTTATCAGTAAAATACACAGTGAGCATATACACACGTTTTTTCTTTTTAGAGAGCTAGTTGTTAAACACTTACCAGTACATTGGTGTACCTATAGCATCTGTTCAGGCGTAAGAAATGAGAGATCCTATGTAGAAACAGAGAATTGGCCACAACAATCTTTTGGGGGCCCTGTATTCTTGGAATTGACTTCTATCTTCCCCTGTTTATTTTTTGCTACCTGGATAGAGGAAGCCTCTGCTTTTAGGTCTTCAAGTCTCAGGTCTCTGACTTGACTGATTTCAATTTTCGTGAGTTTCCCCCAAGGACATTGGCACTGATGAACGCAGAGGGCAAAACTCACTAGATAATGATGAGTTTTTTTAGCATAAAGTTAAAGATTATTGAAAACTGACAGGCTCATTATTTTTCAGAGAAATATAAGTAAAACATCTATCCATTGGGATGGATGATGGGAATGACAACAGAAATATTTATGGCATTAAGCACGAAATGCATTTTTGGCTGAATTTTGTTTCATCAATGTCCTTATGAAATTCTATTCTTTTAAAAATGCATCATAAAAAATAAGACTTCAAAGGAGGCAGAGATTAATTTAGAACCTTGAAGGGAACAAGGAGAAGGAGGATGATCTCTGAAGACGCCTTTAATGTGAAGTCTCCTTTCAAGAGAAGGTCTTAGAACTGGGATGGCGCCAGATTTATCAAAATCTTGAGAAAAACATAATTTGATAAGATAATATTCAATGGAGTGCTAGTCCTGTTGTGGAAAAGTTCTAAAAGATATAAAAATAAGGCCGGCCCCTGCCCATCGATGCTCAGAGCCATTGCAGGCAAGACACAGTGCTAATCAGAGCAGCACCCCTGTGCCTAATGCTACCTCCCAGAATCGTCCAGGTAGCATTTATATCATGCTATCTTTGGTGCTATTTACAAACAGGATGCTTAATTAGTGCTCATTAAATTTGTACAAATGACTGTCAGCTCATTCTCTCCCCCATTGCTTTGAAACTCCCTGACTGACATATTTCTGACTGACAGGAACGTTCATCTCTGAGGCAACTTAATTTCAACCACCCTCCCCTGCCAAGACATCTGCAGACACTCACTCTAGAAGGACAGGAATCCGCTGCAGGGTTGAAGCTGTGGGGCCCTCTTGTTCTCTGATTCCCACTTACCCACATGATAATCATTCTGGGAAGCCAGTGCTTTGACCTCCTATTGCCATACCATGTTACGGTTTACTAAGTGCTCTTACGTACATCCCTGTTTTGAGCCTCTCAACAACCTTATAACAAGGGCAGAGCTGGCAGAGTGCCTGTTTTCTCGAGGAGAAACCAGGATTCCCAAAGGTTAATGCCTTGACCAAGGTCCTAGGGCAGAATCCAACCTGGGACTCACTCAGTTGTTTTGGCTTTGAGCCCAGTGCTCTTTCCATAAAGTGCTGACATCTGGACTGTGAGGTGGGCCTAGGAGGTAAAAATAGAATGCCATGTGCCTGAGAAATTTCTTCCAGTAGAATGCTAAAGGCACCACTCTAGACCAGGCAAGGATGCACACTGACACCCATAACTGAACAGTTTCTATTGAGTACATATGACTTCTCTTTGAAAATGGATGATATAACTACTCCCAAGAAAAAAAATTAGTACCTAAAAACAAGTCACCAAAGAGTTACCAAAAGGGATAGTTCCAAAATTCTGAACTGGGGATGGGTTAATTTAAATGTATACAGTTATTCATTCTATAACTAAAAGAACAGACTTCTTTCTGGATATAGTTTACCCAGATGCTCATGTGAAGCAGACAAATAGGGTCTGAGGGAAGAAAAGATAGAGACAAGAAAACTCGGTTGAAGATTCAGAATAAGAAAAAAAAAAAAGAAGAAGAAGAATTCTTATTTTAATCATTGGAAGTGTCAACAAACACAAGGCCCCCTTTGACTGATTAAAAGATAAACCAAAATCTAACATTATGCTTGGTGAAGGTTATTAAAGGACTCATGAATTAGATGGGAATAGCAAAAAAGCCTTTAAATTCCCTTTCAACTCTCAGGTCTTGGTTAACTCTGAACAAACCATCCTTTAACTGGAAAGTCAGAAATATTTCACTGAAGCCCATAATTTGTGTTACCAAAACACCTGACCTAAAGGAAAATGACAGGCCTGTTATTTTGCTAACCAAAGGAATCAGAGACTGTCATGCCACTGGGGAGAAGGTAATCCCTCCTAAGTAACTGCATACCGCACGATGGAGGCCTGGGATGTTATACCCCAAAGCTTTTCCTCCTTGTCAGAAACCTGTTCCACCATGTGGAATGGGAGTAGACTCCCTCCCGCTACAAAAAAACAAAAGCAGAAATCAAAAGAGAGAATGGTTCTCTCTCTTTATACCTTTGGGGCAGTGGTTACTTAATCACTTGAGCTCTTCTAGACAGAATTCTTCGGGTTAAAATCCCTGCTTCCCCACTTACTAGCTGGGTAACCTTGGGAAAGTTACTTAATCTTTAAAATGGAGATGATAATTGTACCTGTCCATAGCCTATTGTGAGGATTAATGTAAGTAAAGTGGTTAGCACAGGGCTGGCAACAGATAGTAACCACCCAGTGAATATTAGAATGACCAACGACTGTAGTTTAAAGTTTTAGTGAGTAAGTATTGCAGTGAAGGAGAATCATAAAGGTCATGGCATCATGGGGTATTTCACACATTCTTGAGCATTTTGAAAAAGTCATATGACATAATACAGGAAACTCCCAGGTATACTAGGGTAACATCTGGAAGGCATTGATGGAGAGAGACATTTTCTAATTGCCACTTTCGAAGCAGTAAACAATGTTATTGATGGTACTACAGGAATTTTGCTGAATCAGACATAATATTGATCACCTTCTCCTTGCAAGGCATGATGTGAAGCACAGCATAAGGCTACATTACATTCAGATCTTCCCAGAACAGGCATGAAATATGTAACTCTAATAAAGAACTGTAAGTACGCTAAGAAACTACAACGGAATTTTGTTTAAAAAAAAAAAAAAAAAAGAGCTTACTGCTCACCAGACTTTGTGATGATTAAATTGGCTCTTTAAGCATGAAAGAGAGGATGTTACTCAAAAATCAAATGAAAAGTCAAAAACAGCCACAATCAACCCCATTCTCATTCCTTCCAATCCTAACCTTGACTCCATGTTGAGCAAGAAACAGTGGTGGACGACAGTCTGAATACAGCCTTTGGGAGGGCAGCTTCTCTCTGATCCACTCTGACCTCCTGTACCACCTTGGTCAGAGGGCCAATGTGTCCCTCTCACTCCTGGCAAATGAGGAGTAAAATGATGGTGGTTGAATGTATAGTTGGCTTATTTCAAATCCAAGTCAGATCTGTTTCTCATTAGCTCCCAGAGGCTAAGATACGTATAAACTCAAAACAAGTCCTGGTTTTTCTGGGCATGGTGGCTCATGCCTGTAATCCCAACTACTCAGGAGGCTGAGGCAGGAGGACTGCTTGAGCCTGGGAGGTCAAGGCTGCAATGAGCTATGATTGCACCACTGTACTCCAGCCTGGGCAACAGGGCAAGACCCCATCTCAAGAAAAGAAAGAAAGAAAAAAAAAAAAACGAAAAGAAAGAGAAAGAGAAAAAACAAGCCCAAACCCCAAGTCTTACTTCATGTCAAGTCCTAGAAGCCAAGAGCGTTTAATGATTCCTTCAGAGTACCACCCTGCCCAGGTGAACCAGGACTACCTGTGACCTAAGTAGAAGCACTTCTCCAGGTGGAACCCCGGAAACAAGGGTTCTGGGCCCCAATCTACCAGCAACCGGCTCTGTCATTGGGAGGGGCCATGGAGTTGGGATTTTCCTCATCTAGTCTCAAGTATGTGTCTCCTCAAACTACAGCAAGGGTAGGGCCTGGCACCCACTGGGAAGCTGAATATGTGTTTACACAGGGCGGGGCTCATATACTAAACTAGCATTTGCTATTTTAAAGCAAGAATCAAAATACTCATCTAGGAGAAAATCAGAATTCTATTAGATTTTTAATAACCTCTTTTACAATGTACTATTATTTTATTTTTAATGCTATGGCAGGAATAGAAAAAAGGGTACATCATGACCTTCTTAGAGACCAGGGTCTCTTGAAATTATCACCCAGCCTAGGAGTCACTGGCCGGGGTCACCTGACAGTGAGTCACTGGCAGCTAGTTTGTGGGGAAGACGAGGTGAAGTTTGTGGACAGGCAGACCTTCTCTCTATATTCTCTCTTCCCATCTGTCCATTTTGCTTATTGCTAGGTACCTAGGGCCTTCTACCACCCAGAAACCTGAGTCAGAAATTCATGCAGCACATTTCCACAGGCCGGCTGGCTTTCTCTTCCTGATGTGGGCATTTTCTCCGTGCACTGTATCTCAGAGGGACAGTTAGAAGAACAGCTCATAAGATGAGAGATGGGCTGACTGGCTGTTTACTGAAACACACCTACAGATCACCTGGGAATCTTGGTCAAATACAGATTCAAACTCAGCATGTCTAGGTTGGGGTCTAAGATGCTGCGTTCTGCCAAGCTCCTGGATAATGCTATTCCTGGTCCTCAGGCCACACTCTCTAGCTCTGACTGCCCCAAACCTGTGAGCTCACCCTGGAATCATCTCAGCCAGAAGTTCCTAGATCAATAGTCTCAGGGATCATTTCAGCAGGCCCTTGCTTTCTGAGCCATCCCTTGCCCACCAGTCCAGCCTTCCACCAAAAAGAGTGATGCCCAGATGCAGGAGAACTCCTCAGCTCCAGGCAGGGAAGTACTGTTAAGGAAGCTTACAAACACACCAGAATTACCACGGTGGCTCTTCAATAGCTCCAGTTATTCTCCCCAGGGGAGTCCTCAGGATAAGACAAAAAGTCTAGGAGAAACCCCCTAAAACCATTTGCATTCACAGCACAGGAAACACAAAAGCATTAGGATGTGCTCTGCAGCCCTTGGTGTCAGGTGGCAGAGTTCATAACCTCCCAGGGAATCCAATTCAGTTGATGGCAGTGATTTAACCTCTCTTCAGCATCACTCTCAACTCGTATGTGAGGACAAAAGACTGAAAACACTCTCAAACAAATAAAGAATGCCTATGTGGTTGGACCAGGCTCCCAGGGCCACAGCCACAGACTAAATTTCGGCTCAAATGCTAGATTTGGAGAAGATGACTTCCCAACCAAGCAGAAGGTAGAATTCTGTGTGCATTCCTAGATGGTTCGGGTTAGCCGCCATTGTGTGTGGGTGCATGCATCGTGTGTGTATGTGTATGTGCATACAGGCATGTGCACGCATGTGTGCCCCTGTGTGTGCAGCAGGAGTGAAGTGGGCAGGAAGTGTTAAGCACACTGATGCTTTCTCTGTGCAATGCCTGCCATCTGCTTGGCACCCTCCTTCCTATGGCAGCTGAAAGGTCATTCAACAACCTTTGCTCTGTCTCCCTGGAAAAGGCAACACTACAACTCTGTCCATCAAAAACTGAACAAACCTGAATAGAAAATAGGGTCCACTCTTATGGAGAAAGGGAAAGGGCTGCATTACAATGTCTGCGCCTGCCGAATTCCTCGTCTGTCCTGCCATGGGTTTTCCTGTCTGAGAGAACATGGAATAAAGAAACCTTGTGGTGGTTTGACTAGGCTTCCAGGAAGGGTTAAGTCAAAATAATTTGCTTCTGGTGTTTTAGCCAGTCCTATTCAGAAGCTCTCTGTGCCCTGAGAGCCTCTAGCATCCCACCTGGGGCCTGGGCTAGGTGGGCTAAACTGATGTTTGGTGGGGGCAGGCTGGCTTCTCCAAGGACACCCTTTATGCTTCCTTTTTTTTTTTTTTTTTTTTTTTTTTGAGATGGAGTTTCGCTCTTGTTACCCAGGCTGGAGTGCAATGGCGCAATCTTGGCTCACTGCAACCTCCGCCTCCTGGGTTCAGGCATTCTCTTGCCTTAGCCTCCTGAGTAGCTGGGACTACAGGCATGCGCCACCATGCCCAGCTAATTTTTTTGTACTTTTAGTAGAGACGGGGTTTCACCATGTTGACCAGGGTGGTCTCGATCTCTTGACCTCGTGATCCACCCGCCTCAGCCTCCCAAAGTGCTGGGATTACAGGCTTGAGCCACCGTGCCCAACCCATGCTTCTTTACTTATAATCAACAGAAACAGATAAAAAAAGGGGCACTTTCAAATACCTCGAGGGGGCTCTAGAAAAATAGCTCCACTGGGGATTACATGAGAACTCCTGAGTTCTAATTCAATCCGAGGCTCTCTCTACACCAGCAATATGGACTCTTGAACAGAGTCCACATCATTCTCTCTGTGAATGCTCAGTGGATGTTTAGAGAAGTCCCCGGACATCAAATTCTGCAAAAGAAGCTCCCCAAGGAAGCCAATCTTTGGTTCTGCAGATAATATATAATGTGCTAAATCACTCAGGGAAATGTCACACAGTTGTTAGAATAAAGAAGGTTTAATTGCCAAATATTGGGCTTTAAAAACCAATCAAGTGTAGAAAGTAACTTTAATTAGAGAGAAGAATCAGATAAACAGAGTATAAAAAGCTCAGTGCTTGAACAGCCTGTATCTCATTGTACCTTCATTCTCCAAGGACAGAGAGTAAAAACAGAGATTAGACCTCTGCTAGCCACTTTGGGACAATTATAAGCAAAGGGAACAAATGTATTACTTCACTGACACCATTTATGGGGCTTTCATTTATGGAGCTTTGGGACAAGACTCCTTGATCTTGGGAATGCTGAGAACCAAATAACCAGCATCGCTGTGGACCAAGCATCCCAGCCCTGAAGACAATGAGTATTGACTCCGGATCTCTACAGGTGCTCTCAAAAACACCGACAAGATTATCCATCGACCTGCAGTCAATAGTGTCTACCCACTGCATTCATCTTGGGAGAAAAAAAAAAAAATCTGCCAGTCATTTTCAACTCAGGCACTTCGGCAACCCTCAGGGTCTTGGTGCCTGCCTCATATTCCAAGCATAGAGCCCTCAGGGTCTTGGTGCCTGCCTCATATTCCAAGCATAGAGCCCTCCTGTCGAGGGACTTGAGATTGCCAGGGGACAGAATGCTCACTTTCCTATTCTGTCTCTAAGGAAGCCCATTTCCTGAAAGTCTGAAGGTGATGAATTCACCCAAGTGAGCTCATTGTCACGCCCTGAAGCCCCTCACCCACTGGAGCAGCTTTGAACTGCGTGCTGTGGGCCTCCCATCTCTCTAGGGTATTTTTAGAACTGAGCATAGAACAAAACTGAACTTTTCAAACAGAAAGGAATGCAAAGTGCTTAGGGCTAGTTTTCAAAGGGCAACGCTAATTTTAAAAGATTATTGATTGGGCCTAACTGCAGTATGACAGGGTCAAATGGAGTCAGGAACACACAGGAGGAATCCAGGTGGGGAGAGCTAAGCCCCGAACACCTTATGGAGATCTGAGCAGCACCCTCCGCTGAAGTTGACAGGCTCCGTTAGCACAGCCTGTGGCGTGTCGGGGTAACAGATGCCGCAGCAAAGGGCCCATGCTGGTTAAGGAAGGTGATACCGGTGAAAGGGTCTCCAAATACAACCAGAATCTTTTCAGTTGATGAAAATATTATATGGAAATATCATTGTATGGAAACCTAATTTCTAATTCTTAAGATGAGTTCCTCAGCTCTTCAGCAAAATGTTCTTTGATGACTTTCTGAAAAGGTCAGGTGGGAATGGATTAAAAATACACCAAGGCATTCAAACATCCTCTTCAGAAAAGATAGAACTACCCTGGGCCTCATTCTCCCCTTTCATTCATTCTGATAACAAGCATTTTCTGTGCATCTTCTAGGTGTCTGAATGCCGCCAAGAATAAACAGAACAAGGATGATTCAGACATTGCCCCCAGGAAGTTCAAGGCGGAGCGAGAGAGACACACACAAATATTTAAAAGACACCCATTTACTATCCAGACAGAGCCTGAAGGCTGCTCAACATGCATCAGGGCAATGGTGCAGCAGCTTGCTCCAGAGAACACCATCTTTATTTTCCATCCCACCCTCTGCTCAGGCAGGACGACTGCCTCAAAGAACTGTACAACAGCCTTCAGGCTTTTGCACAAATCTCTGTATTCCAGAGACCAGTGGAAACCACTTCGTGGGCTTCTCCCAGGCTAACTGATAGGTCCGGCATGCCAGTTTCCCCATCCTCCTCTCACGGGCCTTGCATGTCAGCAAAAGGCTCCCCACCTCCAGGAATGAGAGAGAACATGCCTGCAATCACACAGTGGATACACTCAGCACACTTTTTAAGAAACAGATCATCTGCAAAGTGACATCAAATCATTGCAATGTGCAAAGCAAACAACGAATCTGTCTCACCCATATAAAAATGACACGGCATGCCTGTGATGGGTGATGAACTGTACTGATGTTTTTCTCATCTCCTAAACCTGTGTCCAAAAGGTTGTAAGCCATGAAGTAGTAGCTCATCATTGAGTGTAACGCCCTTGTACCTCCTGCTTTGCAAAAGAAAAATCTGGGGGACAGGAGGGAAGAATTCCTCTAGCCAAGTTTTTCCACGGATTCTTTTCTCCATCTCATGTCCTCTGCTAACCTGTCCTACAACACAAAATAGACCTTCCCACAGCTTTGGGGTGTGTGAACCGCCCATGGGAAGATTCTTCTAGATAGAAAGAACTGGACCCCCAGTGGTCCCCCAGATGGCCTGGGTGCAGGCTTCAAAAGCTCAGGAGTGAAGTTAGTGTCAAAAGCAAAACAAGTCAGGAAGGATAGCAGGGTTGACAGTTGGAGATATTAACTGAGGTGCTTTTTATTCCATAGATTTCCCGTTATCTAGTTACCCTATCTCTTCCTCACGTCATTGCCTCAGGGGAGGAGGGACAATAATAGAAACAAAACAAAAAGTTGTTTAAATCTAAGAGCTAAACTGTTTTGCAAGGGTCTTAAATAAGAGATTTGGAATACAGCCTATCAATCGGCCTTGCCTGCCCTAAGATGAGATAAGGACTCTCTGGAGTCAGGGAGCCAGAGGTGGATCACAGAGAGGTAAGGGGAAGAGGCCTGTAAGTTTGTAAGGAGAACTGTGCCCTCTAGAACCAGGTGCAAGTTTCTTCATGGGACTCCATTCAACTTGCTGTATATGGTTCCCAAGCTGGTCTAATTACCGGTGGCCCCGGGATTCCTGCAGCCCTCACACTTTCAGGAACTGGAGGAATAAAACATTTTCCTCTTTGCTGACCCACCCCCCCGCCCCCACATCCACCACCATCACCATCCCCTCACAGCCTTTCCTCTCCTGTGCCTGGCCAGCGTTAACCCCACCCCACTCCAGGAAGAGCCTCTCTGGCATCAGAATAGTTCCATACCTGCTGCCCTTCCCAGCCTTTGTCAGTCTTCCAGGAAGGGAGACCAATTCCCAGGGAATACTTTTAGGAGGCAGATTGAAAGCCAGGACCTAATTTCCCATCAGCCATCAAGCAGTAACAATTCTGAGCAGTTAGGGTTTGCATAGAGCCAGTGACCTACACAGAAGCGAAAAGCTCCAAATGCCAGTATTGTTCCCCAGAGCCAGCCTTCTGTGGGCCTTTGCCTCTCACCTCGCCTTTCAAGAGCACAGACAAATGAGCCTTCTTGACATGTTTACGCCAGTTCCTCTCCCCCAGTCCTCATTCTCAGGCCCTTTTGCAGAATGCCCTCTGACCACATTCTAGAAGGATGTCCTGTCGTGTGAGCCATTTTGTTCATGAACATGACTTAAAACAGCTTTCTTTAACATAACTCCTGCCTGTGATGGTAGCAGTGTTGTGCTCCATTTCTAGGTTGTTTCAAAGAAATCTGAGCCAGTGCAAGATATCTGTCATTCCTCAAGGGTAGTGACTTAAAGACAACTGGTTACATTACAGGCTCTCAGCTTTTGCCTACCTTTGTCTCTGGGATGTGTTTTTCTCTTATCTACATCATAATCAATAGTTCTTACCCCATTTGTGATGGATCATATCAGTCACAACTATGCTAAATTGTCACCTGAAATTTAGCTTAGATGCTATTCTCTTGGATAGAACACAAGTTTCTCTCTTTTCAATGCCTGGAATATTGAAAGAGCCTAAGCAACAATGTTCAATTATGTGTCAAGCCACAGTTTTGCTGTAGAACCAAGAAAAGAGAACACATCCACAGCTGGCTCCCAACTCACTACAGACCCATAAAGAACAAACTCAGTAAGTGTCAACCTGTCTCCGAACAAAAGCCCATTTATTATTGAGAAGTCAGACACATAAAAATTAGATCAAAGACCCACAACTGTCCATTCATGATGTACTATCCATGCTGAGCAACTACAAATTCTTTTTGATTGCAAAAAAAAAAAAATTAAAAATATACTCAGTTGAGTCCAACAATAAAATAATTTCATGAGAAATCTCCACTGAGTTTGGCTATCCCAGGAGATGCATTGGTTTAGCTGTTTTATCAAAAAGCTTTGAAATATAAAGTGCTCCTGAGGAGTTAGAAAGGACACAGGAAAAACATTACCCTTTAGGGAGATGAAGAACTATAACATCCCTGTCCTCACTGTTCCCTGGGGATAGAGGTCCCTCCCACTGTCACCCCCAGGGACAGAGTGTCATTATGGAGCAGGTGACCTGAGCACCCATCCTAGTCCTCCAGGATTCCACCAACTGGCAGCCGTGTGTAAGGTGTTAACTTCCTTGGGCATAAGTTGTCTCATCTCACACATAGGAGCTAGATATAAAAATCTCCAAGGGCTATTTCAGCTTTGAAATTTTGTAATTCTTATATAGACGAAAGAAGAAGAATGCTATAATATTAGATATGAGAGAGCGTGGGAGAAAGAGAGACAGAGAGAGAGAGAAACAGAAGAAGGAAGGAAGAAATGAGAGCAAGGAAATAGAACCCAGAAAATGTCTTTAGGAAACCACAAGAGAAGTATACAAACAGAAAATGCAAGTGCAGACAAAGTAGAAAAGTGAGAACAAGACAAAGATGAGCTGAAAACAACTTTACTGCTAATAAACACGAATGACAATGAGAGTTTCCCTTTAGCGCCTACCATGCTGCGTATACATTTTCTCTAATATTCACAGTTTTCTGAGGCTGGCATGAACACATGTGTTTCACAGGTGAGGAAACTGAGGTTCAGTGGAGTTAAAGAACTGGTTCAGGCTGGGCACAGTGGCTCACGCCTGTAATCCCAAAACTTTGGGAGGCCGAGGCAAGCAGAACACTGAGGTCAGAAGTTCAAGACTAGCCTGGCCAATGTAGTGAAACCTCGTCTCTGCTAAAAATACAAAAATTAGCCAGGCGTGGTGGCAGGTGCCGTAATCCCAGCTACTTGGGAGACTGAGGCAGGAAAATCGCTTGAACCCAGGAGGCAGAGGTTGCAGTAAGCTGAGATTGTACGACTGCACTCCAGCCTGGGTGACAGAACAAGACTCCGTTTCAAAACAAACAACAAACAAACAAACAAACAAAAACTTGTCCAAGTTCACACTGCTAATAATTATTTGGAACTATGATGGAACCCAAGAAGCCAAGCCAGCTTTTGCACTATGTTATCCTCCCACCTAAGACATTCTCCCAGCTGTTTAGCAAGAGACACAGTGCTCTCTTCTGCTTTAATTTATAAAGCATGGCTCAACTAGAGGGGCTGTGAGAGATCCACAAAGGCAGCACCTCCATCCACCAGCAGCTTTAAATGTGCCTCTGACACAGAAGGGGAGGATCAAGGTGAACTGCCCTGAACCACTGCCAAGAAGCATCCCTTTTTAGGATGGATCCCACTGTGGGAGACAGCATAGCAAAAAAAAGGGACAAGCACTGGCTTAGACATCAGGAGGGCTGCGCCTACACTCCGGCCACAGATTTCTCCCAGGGCTCTGCCCTCCCTGCCCTGGCTGCCTCCAAGCCCTGCGAATACCCTGGTGCACATGAGCTCATGGGTATAAGGAGTTAGACACAAGCAAAGGGCAGTTCTGTCCCAGGCACTTCCTGGTATACATGCGGGGAGTGGGGAGGTGGGAGCCATTTCTGCAGAACACCCTGAGATCCTGCAAACAGCAGGCACCCAGTTGTTGCTTTAGGAAAACCAGACTCAGCTTTAAGAAAATTGGCAATTAAAACACAAAATTACCTTTCAGAAGAAACGAACTGGAATGTGAATGAGATTGCTAAAATCTTTTTCATTTTGGCCAAGACTCAAGCCCACCTTCTGCTAAATAGAAAGCCCGCACGTACATCTGAAAGATGATTCGATTTACAAAAGTTCTATTTGTCCACAATCTTTCACACAATCTTGCATTAACAGACGTGAGTTACGTGGGCATGAGTCCATGTGACTTGGGAAAATGTGGAAAACAAGAAACACGGCATGCAATGTGTGCAGGCTGCAAGGCTAAGACCAAGCAAGAAAGCAGATGGGGTTGAAAATGAATCCTGCGGTGAGAAAATGGATTTAGTATGAGCCAAAGCCACGGACCACTAGTGCACTACTGACCCCCTCACCAACCCCCAGCCCCAGCCTTCCATCAGCACCCAGTCTGTGAGTTCTGACGGCTCCCTATCTTTCATCTCTTTGATATCAGGAACCATAGTAAAGATGCAGAAGCAATATCATTTACCTAGGGGAAAATGTTTTTGTATATACAGACACACACACACACACACACACACACAACACACACAAACACACTACCCTCTCTACAAGGTTGGAACTAAATATCTCTCTTATTCACTGTTGTTGGATAAAGTGGCTTTTAAAAGTTTTTGTCATTGTCATTTCCACTTTCGCCTTCACTCTTCCACACAATGACGATAAAATGAGACTGAGAATGATCGATGCTCCCCTTTTAATGACAAATGCTACCAATTTTCACATCCCTTGAAGTTTTCTCGTATTCGTTTTCTTTGCCTAGGTGGTTTTTTTTCCTCCTTTTCCCACCCAATCTTTTATTTCTTTCCCTTACATTATCTGAAATGTCTATAGAGCCCTGGAAGGATAGACGATCCTCCCCAGCTCTAACCAGCACTCACGAACCAACAGGAGTGGCACTCTCTAACAATATGAAAATGGAAACCATCTTACCCTACTCAACTAAAGTATCTGCACAGCCATCAGTGATTCTTTTCAGAGGACAATGCAAAGGCCAGTGAGTTACACTTGAACAAATAACTTCTCCTAGAGAGAAAATGACATCCGCAGTGAACAGTGTTAAAGCAAGATGTGTGTTAACAGCGACGGTGCTGGAGGCCTTCCAGGAGTGGCACAGAGATCACCACGTGGTCACTCCTTCAGTAAACATTCATAAAGCACCAACTGTATACTGTACTGGGCAAGGCACGGTAAAAGGTGGATAACATAGTCCCCAAATTTAGGAGGTCAGAGTTTCAGTTGTGGGAGCCCAGAGCTAGTGAAAAGTTTCCTTTTACTCACTCTGCTGATTAAGTTTACATAGACAAATGTTCTGAGGATTCCCTGGAAGTTTTTTAAAAAGAACAGACACCCCCTCAACAGAAAGAAGCCTCTTGAAGTCCAACTTCGTACAAGTTTCACTTCAGGTTCGATCTAACTCAAGCAAATACCATTTTTAGGTAAGGCACATTAGCACTGCAATAATCAACAATCTATCTAGTGATTGTTTATTCATGTACCTGCTATGTCTGAAACACAGTGCTGGGTACTGGGTAGGGGATACAAAGGTGAATTAATTAGGGCCTCATTCCTTAAGCCACTTGATGTTTTTCTATGACTGAGCCAGAAGTCATAGAGAGCAATCCAAGGCCAGCGTTTATTAATTTGCAGTTAAATGTATACACTTGCACCAAAGCACTTACTGGATTCATACTAGGCACGTCATGTATGTGAAGATAAACGATGCACAGGCTTCTCCTTGGGAGCTCACAGCAATACAACAAGCCATCCATGGGACATATGCATAGGGAAAGAGAATAGCCCAGGAAGGCTTTACAAGGGAGCTGACATATGCATGGGTTGGATCTTAGAAGGTAAGTCAGAGTTAGCCAGGAAGAGAATGAGAAAAAGACACTCTGTAGGGAGAAAGCAGTAAGTGAGCAGACAAGATGCTGTAAGGCAGTAGGGCGGGTTAAATAAGGGAGCGGTCCTCCGAGGAAGAAGCAGAAATGATGTTAAAAATGTGGGTGGGACCAAATGACCTATGTCTTAACCAAAGAAGAATGGAATCAAAATCACCAATGATCTTTGGCATTCTGTAAATCAGAATTCCATTCAAGTGAGATTAGAACCTACACCTTTATTCAAAATGTTAGTATATGGAAATATTGGTTAGGTGTGGCACATAGGCATAGTTGTGGAAATGAAAATACATCATCGTTTGCAGCAGACACCAGGAATCTGTATAAAGGCAAAAAAGTTTCTTGAAACAAGCAGTGATAACAATTGCTAAGAGGTCTGCCTCGCAGCCTCTGTCTGCTCTTTAGCCTATGATCTGTCTATAAGGACAACAAATGGGTTTGTCCTAGCTCATCCAGCTCTCTGGCTATAGCACAGCCGGTTAGATTAAGGAGCCTAGTGATAACTTCCTGAGTGCCTCATGAGGGGGGTCGAGGCCTGGCCACACAGCCACAGCACCTGTCACGACAGGAAGGGCTACAGTGTCACGGGAGGGTGGGGGTATTCCAGTGGACAGATTAACAAGACATTCCTTGTCAGGGAAGGAACAAGCATCTAGATGCCAAAACCAGAGAAGTCTAGACAGATCCCAACAGCCTGCTATGGAGACCAGGACCAACAATTACTTTCTTTCTCTTTCTATTATTATTGATTGCATAATGGACTCCCAGGCCTGGGGGAAATTAGAAGTTATATAGGGACTCAGGTACTCATGAGAAAGAGAAAGGGAGAGAAACAGACAAGGACCCAGCTCTTGAACGAGAGATTAGGAAAGGTCCATAGTTAACCGAAGCAGACTGAGTTTCCGGGAACATAGCAAAGAACCTCAAAGAACCTCGGTAAGACTGACTGACTGTCAAAAATAATAGAACAGAAAGGGACAGGAAGAGCTTCTGAAGCTGCAGGACACGGTAATCCCAGATGCCAGGGTCAAAAGACCTCAGCTTTACAACATGGAGGGCTAAGGAACAAGAGCCAGGAGACCCATTATAAAGCCTAAGAAGTAACCGTGTTTTCTGATTCAGAGCTTTATGGTCTTTGTGTTTCCAGTTCCCTAACCAACGTCACTGTCTCTATTGACACTTCTTTCTGAAGGTAAAAGAGTTAGTACACTGGTTCTTTCTTCCTTCCGCTATCAACTTTACCTAAGTTTTGCAAATGGCCAAGTCCAAAAACATGCTATATACTGGTATACTCTGTGTGTGTGCGTGTGTGTGTGTGTGTGTGTGTGTGTGTGTGTGTATGTGTGCATGCACTCGAGCACGCCTGCACACACACACACCTATACATCCCTGCCTGGGTCTGAGTCTAGGTCATTGCAATATCCCAAGGCAATATGAACACCATAATTGCTACCATTAATTGAGCACCTCCTATGGGCACTGTGATGAACTCTTGAATCTCTAATGCTTGAGGATATCATTTTATTTATTTTTTTACACAGCAAATGCTAAGAATCTCCAGCACTCCCTAGCACTAAGCTTATGGAAAATAAATATCGTCACACCTCCTTGTAAAAGGCAAGGTCTAGAAGAGTAATGACCTCACTTAGCCAACCAGGCAGGCTATTCTATCTGGAAAGGCTGAATCAGCCAACCAACCAGTTTGACTGATTCCATCCAGTGAGCTGACCAGTTGATTGACTGGTGTGGCAGAGTCACACAGTGGCTTCTGCACCGTGTTGCCACAGCTTTACCATGTACCTCTGCTGGTAAAATGAAGTGAAAAGCTAAAAAAATTATCCCAATTATTTCCTGTATGAAAGATGCCGGCCTGGATTAAAACCTTAAGAACTTCTATCATAAGCCAAACTGTATGGTGGAGAATGACAAAGTGAAGCCATGGGCCGATCCTTAGACTGGGGAGAATGAATGGGGCTTCTCCTGGGTCTACTGTTGTCTACCTAAATCTCAACCATGATTATTCATTAGAATCACCTAAGGAGCATTTAAAATCATCGACGTAGGGAGGTCCCAGGGACTGTGATTACATTGACCTGGAGTGGAACCCGGATACTGGTATTATTTTAAGTTTCCCAGGTTATAATAACATTTAACCATGGAGAATCTTGGAGTTTAGCAGCATGGCCCCTCCAGGCCTCAGTTTTCTGTTTATTTATTGAGGATGTCAGACCAGGTGATATCCAGGGCCCTGTACGGTTCTAAGATTTTATGCTCATCCTGATCCCATCCCCAGCTGGCGGGCAGCTCTGAAGAGACCACTTTCTCTTTGCATAATTCAATTCCCAAATGCCATCAAGGCGGCTGACCTACCACAGAGGGTAGGCATGTGGGTTAATGAGATCATATTTGCAAAGTGTTTGGGGCTCTAGGGAAGAAATCTCTAATGTATGCAGCTAAAGAATGATTACAGCAATGTTCATGTCATTTTTTTTAAGAAGAGTAAACCACAGTTCACAACCCTGCATTGGCCATAATTAGACTATCTTGTCAGAATGGAGGGTGGCGGAGTGGAGAGTAGATTAAAGCAGGGCTGCTTGTGTTAAGACCAGATGCCAGGTTAAGCCTCCCAAGAGCCATGTCTATGCAATCACAAGTGACATAGACTGGACTTGAAAAATGTTAATCTATGCAAAAATCCTCTTGTTCTCAGTATACCCCAGAAGATTCCTTCATGGCACATATTCTTGTGGACGTCCTTCCATATTACAGAGAAAAAAGTTGAATCTTGTGGGTCTTTTCCAAGGGTAAATAATCAGTGGGATTTTATTTCTAAAATGTTACTACCCATTGCTATTTCTGACACATTGACATTGGAACACAAAAAATAATCTTTCTTTAAAATCCTCTACATTAGACCTACCCACACACAGGATGTAGAAACTGGAGTGATGGCAAAGGCCCTGGAGCCCAAGAGACAGGAATCTGTATCTGGGTCCACCTCTTACAACCTCTGGGACCTCTTGGCAAGTCTCTTCCTTTCCTTTATCTAATTTTTCTTCTATTAGATAACATGTGAAAAACACCAAGCAAAATGCCCAGCACAACTCAATAAACATATAGTTTCCTATCTCTGTACCATATGCAATTGATGTTATCAGGCTTGATATAAAAGATTTCCAAAAAATATCACCACTGCCCAGATGATACTGAAGGTCTCTGGTAGGCTAGATCTCTTGTTTTTCACCGCCTTTTTGTAATTTCATTCATTCATCCATCCATTTATTTATTCATTAACTTACTTTCAACTAGTTTATATGGTTTGTGCAACATAGGTAAGAGATAGTCCTTGTCATTTATCAACAATTAATAATTCTAATTTGAGGGAATTTGAAACATTCTATTTCAGAATTTTCTCTAAACAATCAGGGTGATTCAGATGCACTAACTTATCTGAAACTGAGTATTTTGTGTTTTCCATAGATGTTTAGAAATCGGCAATTCTGATCATAACACGAGCTTATGAAATAAAAGTTGTAACCCTGAAAAATTACATTTTTCATGCTTTTGTGTACATGTATAGGTTTAAATAATTCTAACCAAAATATGAATATAATTTCTTTGGAACTTGAAAAATGATTCTAAAACTCCTTTCTTGTAACAAATAACAAAAAATAGTTTTAACCTTTTTGATAGAGAAAATAAATGGAGGGATCAGGGATTCTCTAACCATACATTAGGTATTTTATAAAGCTTTAATTCTTAAAATGTGTGGGTGGAACAGTTCCAGAAGGTAGACACATGGAAAAGTGGACCATTCCAGTGGAGACTCCAGAAACAGATTCAGGTCTGTGTAAGAATTTAATATGTAACAAATGGGACATCTCAGTTTCAGGAGGTAGCACTAGACAATAATTATTGTCTGGGGCCACTAGTTAACTACTGGGGGGAAAACTCATTTGAAACCTCAATTCAAATCATCTACCACAATAAAAGGCAGATCAAGTAAGTGTAAGAAAAATAATCCATAACAAAACTCAATGGAAACACAAAATGGTATCTCACACATCTTTAAATAAGATAGGATTTTCTAAGATTAAAATCAGTAAAAAGGATTAAAAGAAAACAAGAAAAATGTGACTGTTTGAAATGCCTCAGTGATACTGAGGGTTTATTTCCAGACCACTGCAATAAAGCAAGTATTGCAATAAAGCGAGTCATACAGCATTTTTTGTTTCTGGTGTATACAAAAATTATGTTTACACTACACTTAGACTATTAAGTATGCAATAGCATAATCTCTGAAAAACAATATACACATCTTAATTTTAAAATACTTTATTGCTAAAAAGGGCTGACAATCATCTGAGTCTTCGGTGAGTCATAATCTCTTTGCCAATGGAGGGTCTTGCCTCAATGTTGATTGCTGAGGTGTCTGTGGCAATTTATTAAAATAAGAGTAATGAAGTTTGTGGCATCCCCTGACTCTTCCTTTCATAAAAGATTTCTATGTAGCATATGATGCTGCTTGACAGCATTTTGCCCACAGTAGATCTTTCAAAATTGAAGTTAATCCTCTCAAACCCTGCCACTGCTTTACCAACTAAGTTTATGTAATATTTTAAATCCTTTGCTGTCATTTCAACAATGTTCACAGCATCTTTACCAGGAGTAGATTCTATCTCAAAACACCACTTTCTTTGCTCATTCACAAGAAGCAACATCTCGTCTGTTCAAATTTGATCATGAGATTGCAGCATTTCAGTCACATCTTCGGGCTTCATTTCTAATTCTAGTTCTCTTGCCATTTCCACCGTATCTCCAATTGCTTCCTCCAGTGAAGACTCCATTGAAGTTTTAAACTTCTCGAAGTCATCCATGAGGGTTGGAATCAACTTCTTCCAAACCCCTGTTCATGTTGATATTTTCACCTCCTCCCATGAATTAAAAAGGTTCTAAATGGCATCTAGAATAGTGAACCCTTTCCAGAATGTTTTCAACTTACTTTGCCCAGATCCATCAGAGCAATCACTATCTGTGGCATGTATATCCTTACAAGATATATTTCGTAAATAATAAGAGTTGAAAGCCAAAATTAGCCCACTATCCACGGATTGCAGAAAGGACGCTGTGTAGCAGATAAAAAAAAAGACACTCATTTTCTTGCACACCTCCGTCACAGCTTTCGGGTGGCGGGGTGCATTGTCCATGGGCAGTAACATTCCAAAAAGAATCTCTTTTTCTGAGCAGTAGTTATTAACAGTGAGCTTAAAATATTCAGTTTATGGAATATTCCGTTTACATGGCTTCCCATGTTATAAACAGATGTGTTGTCATTCAGCCCTTGTTGTTATATTTATAGAACTCAGGCTGAGTAGATTTAGCATAATTTTTAAGAGCCCTAGGATTGTCAGAATGGTAAATAAGCACTGAATTTAATGTCGAGTCACCACCTGTACTCACCCCTAAAAAGAGAGTCAGCCTGTCCCTTGAAGTTTGAAGCCCGGCATTGACTTCTCTTCTGTAGCTATGAAAGTCCGAAGTGGCAACTTCTTCTAATATAAGGCTGTTTTGCCTACTTTGATGGTTTAGTGTAGCCAGCTTCATCAATTATCTTAGCTAGATCTTCCGGATAACTTTCAACAGCTTCTCCATCAGCACTTGCTGCTTCGCCTTGCATTTCCACGTTTTAAAGATGGCTTTTTTCCCTCAACCTTGTGAACCAACCTCTGCGAGCTTCCAATTATTCTCCTGCAGCTTCTCTACCTCTTTTGGCCTTCATGGAAATGAAGAGAATTAGAACTCTGCACTAGATTAAGCTTTGGCTTAAGGAAATATTGCAGCTGGTTTGATCTTCTATCCAAAACACTCAAACTTTCTCCATATCAGCAATAAGGCTGTTTTGCTTTTTAAAAAAAAATCATTTGTGTGTTCACTGGGGTAGCACTTTTAATTTTCCTCAATGATTTTCCTTTCCATCACACTTGATTAACTGGCACAAGAGGCCTAGCTTTCAGTCTGTCCCAACTTTTGTCATGCCTACCCACCAAACTTAATCATTTCCAGTTTTTTTACTTAAAGTGAGAAACATGCTAATCCTCCTTCCACTTCAACACTTAGAGGCCATTGTAGGGTTACTAATTGGCCTAATTTCAATATTTCTGTATCTCAGGGAACAGGGAGGCCCAAGTAGAGGAAGAAAGACAGGAAAATGGCAGGTAGGTAGAGCGGTAGGAACACACATCACTGGATAACTTCGCGCCCTGTACATGGGTGCAGTTTGTGGCATCCCAACACAACTAGAATAGTAACATCAATGATCACCGATCAGAGATCACCATAACAGATATAATAATGAAGTTTGAAATATTGCAAGAATTACCAAAATGTGGGGCAGAGACATGAATGGAACACATGCTGTTGGAAACGTGGTGCTCCATTGAGGGTTGCCACGAACCTTCAATTTGTGAAAGTTGCAATATCTGTGAAGTCGAATAAAGCAAAGCACAAAAACTGGAAACATGTCTGTGTTACAACTGCATAAGAGTATTGTAAAAGACTTTCAAATTGGGGAAAATGTACAACAAACGTAGTAGATGGAGGTTACTCCTGATACCATCCAAATAATTTAGAAAAATGCTAAGACAAGTAGGCTATGAACATCAACAGAAAATTCAGACACACGCGCACATACAAACAGCTAACAAATACGAAAAGCTCAGGCTCGCTGGTAAGCAAAGAATCGTAACTTAAAAATAAGATGGCGGTTTTTCTTTGCCTATCTAATTGAAAAGTATTGTTAAAGTAATATGCAGTTCTGGCAAGTGTTGAGTGAGACAAACCTTCTTACTACACTTCTAGTGGGAGTATCAGTTGTTCTGGAAAGAGCATTCAAAAATCTCTCTACAGGCAAATATAGATCGCCTTTACAATACACCTGTCTTTTGACCAGTAATTTAACTCATTGAAATCCATTCCAAGAAAATTACCTGTTATACACATAAAGGCTTTTTTTGCATAAGAATATTCACCACTGCAATCTTTATAGGATAAACAAAGCGGCACCAAACTAGGAAGCAAAGTAGCTACTTGAATAAGGAGTGATAAAGTAAATATAGCACTTTAAAAGGTAAGTTATTATGTAACCTCCAAAGAAGATGATTAAGACTTTACGTAATATTAAGTGAAAATACCATCTTCAAAATTTTATATGCATCAACTCTAGGCTTTAAACCCACAAAGACTGATTTTAAAAAAATATGAAATTGTTAACAGCAATTATCTTTGGTGGGTAGTATTATGGATAATTACTTTCCTTCTTTTTCAATTATTTGAAAAATAATTACTATGCATTATTTTTATAATTAACACATTTTTATAAAAAGGACATAACTGCATATTCCAATTATTACTTTGCAACAAGAGAAAGACAGGATGAGGTTGACACCTGCCTGCAAACAGCCTTTCTTTCTGCCCCTTCTATTCCCTCCTAATCTCTCGCTATGAGGCCCACGCACACAGCCTTGAAGGAGAAATAAAAGAATCATCTGTAGGCCTGAGTTTTCTCTTTTATCCTTACAGTCAAATGAGAAGACTTCTAAACAGAAGATCTAAGGTATCACGGCAGAAAAATAGATAAATAGATAAAGGCTTCACAAAGGCTCTCTCTGCTGGGGAAGAGCTCCTGGAACCATCAGTCTATCTGTAATAAAGCATCCGGTCTCTGTGGCTGTCTTCTTAATAAGCCAGAAGCACATTTACTGTAGCCTGGTGAGTGACGATCAGCAAAACTTAGGAAAAATACAGCACGGATTTCCTCCGAACGTTAGCAGCCAATTTCACTCTGGGAGGTAAAATTACTGGAACTGATAAGCCAATATTAAAAGAGCAAAAAAGCTCCTTAAATATTACAAAGACCAATTTGAGCCATCAGACCCACATCTGAACAAATGGGAAGATGGCAATCTGAAAATTATAATATGAATGAATTGATTTTGTACCTGTTCTCTAGTTTCATTATGATTGCTGACAGCAGAATGGATTCATTTTATGTCATTTTCTTCTAAGCCTCATAGAATATTTTCTTTCAGGTCCTGAGATATGAACAGAAAGCACAGATGGCCCGTCTGCTTCAACCCAGCAGAGACTACGAATGACTCTGGAGTTGTTTAAACTTGTTTCTTTTCCCTAAGCAACCTGGCTATTCATTACCTGTTGATTTCAAGGCTCAGAAAGATGCAAGTGGAGCTGGAATTCCCTTAAAAGAAGCTCCAGTGTGGGATGGGGCACAGGGTATAATACTGGGAAGAGGAGCTGAGCTACCTTTCATAAGTGTTTTTAAATGCAGAAGAATAAGCACAAAATAAAATCCTATTAGTGTGATTTTAGGAGATAGAAGGCCATGATATTCACAACTTACTATCAAATGGCTCAATGAAAAAAACAAAAGTTATAAACATACACACGTGCACATGCATGTGCATGCACACACACACACACAAACACACACACACACACACACACGGAGAGAGACAGAGAGAGAATACCGCAAAATGTAAAGAATTAGATTAGAAAATCTAACAGAAAGGTAAACAAAAATTAATAATACTATCCAAGCAACCTTTCTTTAGATTGCAATTATTTTGTAAAATTTTTTAAAATAAATGAAGTTTAGCAGCTCTCTGCTCATAACTGCCTTTCACTGTCCCGTCCTGTATATTCTAACCAGTCTAGATCACTGTTTCTTGAGCTCACTCTGCTCTCCCACTTCCTTGTCTTTTGCTTATGCTATTTCCTCCACTAAAAATGCTCACCTCCTGCTCCTATTCATAAATCTTTTAAAGATTTTTTTCAAATGCTTCTCCTTGAAGCATCCTCTAATCTTTGTCCCTGCACCCAGTTATATTTGGTTTCTTGCCTTTGAACCTCTCTTAAGATCCAGTTTATCAGAGCACTCTCTCCTTCTGTCAAAGGACAGCAAGAAGTAATATCCCTATTATCATTGCTTGTTCGTGTGACTCTCTCCCTTTTAAAACTCTAGGATCCCTGAAGGCAGGGACCATGTTGTCTCATTCACTGGTACCCCCCAAGTGCCAGGGACAGTGCTTAGTGTAGAAGGACTCACTAAATGTTTCCTGAATGAAGGAAGTGATGTTCTGACCAGCTATTGGAGTACTACTGGACTTTAAATCTCCTTAAATCAGGGACTCTTTCCTTCTCATCTCCATATCCATGCACAAAGTAGGTGCTAAATAAATATTTGTTGATTTTTTTTCAAAAAGCAGATACATAGGAAGATTTTTTTTCCACTTTCACCAAAGCACTAGATCTGTTTATTCATGTACTCATTGACCCAAGAATTTGGGTCAAGTAAAGCTTTAGCCCTGGCCATCTGAAGGGTACCAGCAAAGATGAAAAGGAGTGAGTAGAGCCACCTGCAGAAGGCCGTGGGGCAGTGAGCTCCAGATGTTCCTGGTCAGTAAGTAAGTCTTAAAGCTGCCTCAGGGCTTGTGACCAAGTATCTTAAGGGTGGGCACTATCTTGGTGGTGTCATCAGCCAGTGATTCCAGAGGGCAAAGCCTAGCAACCAGATTCCTCACACCTGCCAGTGTTCTTCATTAGAGCAGCTAAGAAAGAAACAAGCCCAGAAGTCCGAATCCAAAAGGGAAGTAACTATCACCATGCTGGTACTTACGTGGCCAAAACAAAACTTCGTGTGTGTGTGAGACAGAGTCTTTGGGATGTTGTATTATTAAATCAGTATCTTCACCAACTCCTTTCCATTTTGGGAAAGCCAAGTACACTCATCCCTAGGTTCACTCACAGGGCGAAAATTAACCAGAGAAATCCCATCAAAGGGAAATCTAAGGAATTAGAATTCTTTTCTATTGCATTTGAAAATTGATGATTTCAAATACTGCTGGAATGAGAGTTGTTATGTAAAATTTAGAAACCATACATGACTTGAAGAGATTTTGTGCTGGAGAGAAAATATGTAGAACTTGGTCTTCCCACCACAAACTACAAAAACCCCCACTCCTCACAGCCAGGTCTTTTTAGCAAATGTACCTTCAAAGGCAGACAAAGAATAGTGAAGTTCTGGAGAAGTATGACAGTCTTTGGCCACGTTCTATATTTGCCACCATAACTAGAACCTGCTATGCCTCCATGAACATCCAAAGGTAGGATAATAATAACCCAAAGAACTTTTTTCTTTCTTTAAGCCATACTTAGGTAAGGAGGGCTTTATCCCCACCCCAGACAGAATAATACCCAGAAACCTTGACCCTAGAGAGGGAAGGACTCTGACCTTTGTGGAGAATTTTCCTGGGGGAAAAAAAGAGAGAGAGAAAGAGGGAAAGAATGGAGAGGTCATCCGTGTGGTGGTAGGAACACTTCATTTAGTCAGGGGCCTTGACTCTATTCCTCCCTCTGTGCTCACCAGCAGTGAGCACTTGGATACGCTATTGAGCTTTTCTGAGTTTCTAGTCTGCCATCCATAAAACAGAAATTTAAAAAAATTGCTCCACCTACCTCACAAAGCTATTGTGAGAAATCAGTGAGGTGAGAGGATTGAAAATTGTCTGAATTTGGAAGGCATGGCTGCACCAGCTAGGTATGGTTCATAGGGGCTTTCTCACCGGCCAGATTACCATAAAACCAACAACTTTCCATGGTTGTTTCTCCATCATTTGTGTCCACTTCTCTTTTGACTGAAAAAGAAACATTTTCAGAAACTTCTAAACTCTGAATTAGCCACTGAGATTCAGCCAGGGCACCAGCTTGGACACCTGAAGTGGTTCAGAATGGGGTCACTGAAGAGATGGGTTGGAAAGAATGACCATGTATCACTTAAGAAACACTAATAGAGTTACAGCGGCTGGGTGCGGTGGCTCACGCCTGTAATCTCAGTGCTTTAGGAGGCCAAGGCAAGAGGACAGCTTGAGGCCAGGAGTTTGAGGCCAGCCTGGGAAACAGAGTGAGAGCCTATCTCAAAACAAACAAACCACCAAAAAAAACCCACAGGCACAGTGGCACACAACTATAGTCCTAGCTACCTGAGAGGTTGAGGTGAAAGGACAGCTTGAGCCCAGGAGTTCAAGGCTCAGTGAACCATGGTTGCACCGCTACTCTCCATCCTGGATCACACAGTGAGACCTGTCTTGAAAATAAAGTAAAATAAATAAAAATATAAAACAATATAGTAAGAGAGAATAGTTGGCAAGAAAAAAAAAGGAAAATACATTAAAAATCATCATAAAGACCTCAAAATGAGAAAAAGGCATACTATAATATTGTATTGTCATCAATAAACCACATTTGGCTGATCAAGAAATGCAAAACTAGACCAAAAGGTACAATGACAATCACTGTGGCCAGGCCCACACCCTGCATTCATCTGTTCATTCAGTGCACCTGTGTTCAGAACTTTCTCTGTGCCAGAACTTCTACTGTGCCACATTAGGGTGCAGAATAGGATAAAGCTCCTGACTCCAAGTAGGGGAGGTGAACATGCAAAGTAACAACCGTAATTTACTGTGGTGTGTGCAGTGCTCTAAAAATGATGACAGCTCAGAATGAAGACACTCATTGGAGGTGGAAGGGAGGGATGGAGAGAAATGTGAAAGCTGGGGAGGATCCCGAAGAGGAGGTAATGCCTGAGAGGAGGCTAAAAGTGACAGGTGGGACACAGCTCTCATGGCTGAGAGATAGTAGAATTAACTTCTCAGAGGACTTTAGGAAAGTCCAGCCACCAGCATGCTGGGCAAAGGCAAAGACCCAGACTTAGTCCTTAGCATCTGAGCACAGAAATAAATCCTGGCATGTTTCTTCATCATTCCCAGCATTTCCTGAAGCTCAGGCAAGGAATGTGAACCACGACTTGGTTTTATGGATTTCAAAGGCAATCTAATATGATCAAACAAAAGTGAGTTGGAAGATGGTGTTTGGGACTATGCAGAGAAGAATTCGCTATGGATCAGGAATCTTGGTAGAAGCATCTGGTCAACAGGGACAGACAACTTCTTACAACCCCCTGCAGTCACTGACCCTAGCCCTAAAATTATAAGGATTAGGGTACCCAGGAACTTCCATTGGGAAGTATGGCAATGGAGGTTGCTGAGAAGGATCTGAACCGTGGAGGCAGTCAGGTTTCCCACACCTCAGACTTAACAACAGGCTCTTCTCCTTGAGATCCAAGGAGAGCCCTTTGGGCTCAAATCTACCCCACATCCATCCAACTGCCAAGGCAAAACAGGCAGAAAAGAAGAACCACAATATTCCCAAGGTGTGGGGCCTCCAGGTCCTAAGCAAGGCAATTTGGGGAACTGAGTAATCGCATAGTAATTTGACATCTGTGACGTATGGCGACAGATCAGAGCCTCACCACCAAGCATGCCCATGCTCCTCTCTGCCTCCTGTAGGCTCCCATGGGCACTGGCCTCCTCTCTCTCACCTAAATCGGGTGGAGTTGGGGAGGTGGGTCCTACTCACAGTGAGGGGCAGAGCAACCTCAGGGAGGAACAGGCCCTGAAGCAGCTCCCCCAACCTCTATGAACCCACAGACGGCAAGAGAGATACAACCTTCGACCCAAAGAAGACCATGAGGCCGAGGGATATGCTTCCCTACCTAGCTGACGGAGGAAAAAGAAAAGCTATGCACAATAACTAGCAGATACTGTGAAAAATACCTTCCACCGAGAGTGAGCGAGGAAAACAAGAAACATGAAAAACAATCACCCATTTGCAGTTTCCCTTCATTGCACCTAATTTGAAAAATGCATAGAATTTTTAAGCTCAATGACTAGTCATCTATCGCTCAGTCCCAGAGACTGTTTTGTTAAAGAAAAAAAAAAAAGATGAGTATTCTAGTTGCTACCTATACTGAGCAACACTTCTGTATTCTCATTTACTTTTAACGACTGTAAGTTCGGCTCCTGGAACTGCAGGTTTTGCCTGCATCATGCAGCGTGTATGCTGTCACTGTGCAACATTCAGCCTTCAAGGATCAGGGGAGCCACACAACCACTTCAGTAGAAGTTGGCCTCTATTCCTTCATTTTGCCTTCTGTTTTTCCCCTAACTTTTTCCATTTTCTGTTTTCCTTCTTGCCTTTTGCCAGACTCCTTTCTTTTTCTAGGAGGAAAAACACAGCTCTCCATTTGCTAGGAGTGTGCAGACCATAAAAGTTAAGAGGGTTCCTAGAATGTATCCAGTAATACATCATTTCAACACTGAGGAAATTGAGGCTGAGAAATCACAGCCTAAAACCACAGTTATTTGTTGAAGAATCAGCTTTAGGATCCTAAAGGTCACTTGATTCTTATGTCAGTATTCTTTCTGCCACAGAACTGCAGTACTGTTGCAGGGAAAATCAGTTTGGGAAATGACAAAGTAAACTACTTCTTAACCCCTAGGTCTAGTGGGGCGTAAATAATAATGAAATTGTTCTATTTAAATGTTTACTTGCTTTACATGTCAAAACAAAACAAAATCTCCCCAAACTAATCAAGATTAAATATATTTGGCTCAGTCACATAAGAAAGGCCTGCATGTCTCCCAAAATAGTCACCTACTTAAGCTCAGTGAAGTACAGAGATTGAATGAAAGAAGAAGAAAGCTTAGAGGTTGATTGTACTGGGCAACTTCCATGGTCTTAATTAGCAGGTGG
Source organism: Saimiri boliviensis (assembly GCF_048565385.1). Lineage (NCBI taxonomy): Eukaryota > Metazoa > Chordata > Mammalia > Primates > Cebidae > Saimiri > Saimiri boliviensis. Next base: position 29,592,543 of record NC_133449.1, read on the forward strand.
GAGGGGAGGGGAGGGGAGGGGAGGAGGGGGAGGGGAGGGGAGGAGGGGGAGGGGAGGGGAGGAGGGGGAGGGGAGGGGAGGAGGGGGAGGGGAGGGAAGGGGAGGGGAGGGAAGGGGAGGGGAGGGGAGGGGAGGGGAGGGGAGGGGAGGGGGAGGGGAGGGGAGGGCAGAGGAGGGAAGGGGAGGGGAAGGGGAGGGGAGGGAAGGGGAGGGGAGGGACCCTCCCTCAAATCTATATTCAGGGGATGGTTACCAAGTTATCAAGTTGGTAGATTATTCAGGATTTTTGCTTTACCCATCTCCTTCTGCCAATATGATTTTTAAACCATTGTTCTATACCCTTGTACCTACACTGGAAAGGGGAAAAGAAACAAGAGACTGGAACTCTTTTTTGTTGTTGTTATTATCAATTGTGGTTTATAACAATGAGGAGGAGGAAGAGGTTGAAAACCAAACAGAAAGCCCAAGACATATTTTAGACACTGACAGCCATCCCCTCAACACTGACCCCCAAACCATGCATTCTGGCTTAAGTATAGTTCTCTCTTTCCTGGAAAAGTGCAAATAACCTGAACAGGCTTTTAAAAATACAACAGAACTTTTAAAAAGTAGTTACAATATATTCAAAGGAATTCTTTCTTAATTATCTAAATGGCTTGAACTGTTATGCAAGTAAGGAATTGCTTTTATTAAACGCCAAATCTTTTTTTAAGGCAACCTCAGGGAGTTACTCATTCTCAATGAGCTGTGTTTATGCCAGCAAAACCAAGTGGCAATTTGGGCAACAGTGTAATCCAGACCAAAGAAATCCGTCATTGCTGCAACTCCATCAACATGAGTTTCTGAACAACTTAGCCCATTAGGCGGCAGATCTGGGCAGGGAATGGGCCAGAAGAGGTGAAGCTCCCACAAAGTATTACTGAAAAGCTGAATATAGTCAGACGCTTATTTGCTTGAATTCAACTATTCCTTAATAATAACTAAACAGCCAGCAGCTGGTGATTAACTCTGTGAAACAGTAATTTAGTTGTTTGCGTGTGTCCACTGTCGTGCTTGGGGTATTCTTCATAGTCAAGGTGTGGAAAACTGAATAGAGGGGTTTAACCATATCTGCCTCTGTTTCGAGAGAAAAATAGCACTGGGCTGTCAGGGTGCTGGATTTTAACTCCTTCACCATTATTTCAGATTGCTGTATGTTTGATCCAGTCCATCACGTGAAAATTCTCTTTTTATCCTACTATGGATAAATTGATTGCCCAGGGTTGATTCATTCATGTAGAATAAACATTGTCTCTGCTTGTCTACACAGCAAAATGTAGATTTAAGAAGTAATGCAGACACATAATGGATGCCAAGCTTAGATGCTGCAGGTGGGGGAAGGAGCCCCAAACCCTTTGCGCGTCATGCCTCATAAATGACGACGCTGTTCTCCATTTCCTTACACGCGTATATGGACTCTGCCTCAATGTCCCTTACAGGAGGCATTTTAGGGAACAAACAACTTAGGCTGAGAAGAAATTCACTTCCCTGAAGCAACGGTAGTAAACAGATAAGTAAGTTGGGAGACATAATATATGTATATTTAGTATTAGAAGCTGAGTGAGAAAGACCAAGCCAATTGTTTTTCAAGACAATTAGGCAATACTCAGGGGCAGACCAGGAAAACTCAATCTCTTTTTCTTTTTTCTCATTTCAGCACTGCAAAATATAAAAGGCTGCCTATCTGTGAAGCCTGCAGTTAGAACATTTTCAAAACAGTAATCTCATCTTCTTTTTTAATTTTTTTTTGAGACGGAGTTTCGCTCTTGTTACCCAGGCTGGAGTGCAATGGCACGATCTCGGCTCACCGCAACCTCCGCCTCCTGGGTTCAGGCAAGTCTCCTGCCTCAGCCTCCTGAGAAGCTGGGATTACAGGCACGCGCCACCATGCCCAGCTACTTTTTTGTGTTTTTAGTAGAGACAGGGTTTCACCATGTTGACCAGGATGGTCTCGATCTCTTAACCTCGTGATCCACCTGCCTTGGCCTCCCAAAGTGCTGGGATTACAGGCTTGAGCCACTGCGCCCGGCCCAGTAATCTCATCTTCTAAGAACTGCCTGCTGAATTTAAAGATACACTTACAAGTGAAAGTAAAAGACCTGTTGCCACCGGCCCCACAGACAGGTGAGGTGCAAGGCAGGGCAGCCATGCTCTGTCTACCTTGATGCCATCTCATTCCACTCCCAGCTAATGAGACTTCTAAGAACTAGAATGGGCCTGGATACAGGGTATGGATTAGTCCCTGAAGGCTAATGTGGACTAATGCCCAGCACTGTTTGGATCACAAAGGACTTTCACACCCACAACTCATATGCAGCTTAAGACTGTAACCATGTAAAATTAAGTAAGGCCAGGAAGACGGTCTGCATTCAGCAGATATAGCAACACAGATGCAGAGAGGTTATCAAGCTCTCATAACTCACCTACCTGGAAGCTGCAGGGGGCTGTGACTCCCACTCTACCTCCACTGCCTTCCATTGTCTGAAGGAATACCAGTGTTGGGTTTAAGGTGCCACTAGGGCTGGCATCCAGGCCCATTAGTCCTACTTCCGACTTTCCACGTTGGAAAGTATGCCCACCCTCTCTTTTTCTTAGACCACGTGGGGGCTAAAGCAAGTCCATCTTGGATGCTAATCTGCCATGTTGACTTTCAAGTAACCCTGGTTCTGGGAAGGCCTGTAAGATTTCCAGTTAATCTATTGTTCCTGTGTAAGAGCACTGTGCTTACTTTAAATCCGGCCCCTAGATGTCAAAACAAGCTTCATGTTATGGTACATTGATTGTCCTACACATCACTTCTGACTCACACATGCCCCTTTCCTGGGCCTGAGGAGTGATGGTGCAGATAGTAGAGGATCATGCATACGTGATCCTCTGTCTTGTCTGGCTTCTGAATTAAATGTTTCTGAGAAACTGGACCTGGCAGCCTCTTTTGAGCCTCTCAGCTTCCTTGAACGTTGGGGGCTACATTTGCATAGACCTGCCCACTGGGAAACAACTCATCACCTAATAAATTAAATGAGAACAGTGATAGTACCCACCTCCCCAACCTCACAGAGTGACTGTAAGGGCAGCTGACATAACAGACAAGGAGTCCTTACACCTTAAGGCTACAGAGCAGATGCCCTAAACAAATAGGCTCAAGTTCCTGGGAGCACTTTAAAAATATATATTATTTAATTTAAAGTTCCAGGATACATGTACAGGATGCGTAGATTTGATATATAGGTAAACATGTGCCATGGTGGGTTGTTTCATGTATCAACCTATCACCTAGGTATTAAGCCCCACATGCATTAGCTATTTATCCTGATGCTCTCCTGCCTCCTTCTTCCTGCCCCCTGACAGGCCTCAGTGTGTGTTGTTCCCCTCCCTGTGTCTATGTGTTCTCATTATCAGCCACCACTTACAGGCGAGACCATGTGGTAGTTCCTGTTCCTGTGTTAGTTTGCTGAGGATAGTGGCTTCCAGCCCCATCCATGTCCCTGCAAAGGACATGATCGTGTTCCTTTTATGGCTGCATAGTGTTCCACGGTGCATATGTACCACATTTTCTTTATCTGGTCTGTCATTGATGGGCATTTGGGTTGGTTCTATGTCTTGGTTATTTTGATAACGGGGAGCACTTTTTAATCATCACTGCTTATACGTTCAGGCTGCTGGTTTCTTCCACCTCTCCATCCCTGACTTTTCATCTGTTTCACTCCTGTACCTGAGCACCATCTTCATATTGCTTTGTTAGGTAACAGAGATACCAGCTGAAGATTATAGAACCCAAACCGTAAGGAGCTCAGCACATTTGACAAGTCATGTACATATGAGTGAGGAGGTGAAGTGGAGGGGTGTCTGTATCTGTCTATACATCGCCAGGCTTCAGTAGGTAAGTAATTTCCAGAAGCCTTCAAATATCCAAATGTTTAATTAAAAATCAATGCATTGTTACCTTTTCTTCATGGTTCTCTAGAAGTCATACCATATGGAAAGGTCTGATGCATTAGGACAGTCTTAAGACTAAGGCCAAAGGTCAGAGAGAGCGGAATGCAAAGTCTAAATCACATGGTGTGTGTGTATGCATTGGGTCTGTAATTGTTGTTGTCAACGGGGAGAGGTGTGGGATGGTGAAGCTTCTTAATAGCATGGAAGACTAACAGTGTTTTAAATAGAAGAAAAGGGTTCCATGTGAAAACAGCAGAGGGAAGAAATCATTTAGAAAAGCAGAGATGAGATAGAAATCTAGGAACACTCCCCCAAAATTGAAGAAAGCTTAGAAGCTACCGTTAAACAATTAAAATTGGAAGAAAAGTAGCTGCCAGCTGATGTGAGCAAACACAAAGGTAACTAAAATTGCACAGTGGCTGAAAACTCTGAGCTGTGCCAAAGTCCAATTGAAAGTAACTGCCCATATCCTCAGCTGGCGAGATTTTCTACCTGAGCAAAGTAGATATTTGCGATGTTGTCAGAATGCTAGGGCTTGCCAAAACAGATTGGTGAGGACTTAAAGCCTCCCAGCGGAATGTAGACGAGTTGGTGACGCCATGAGGAAGTCAGATGGGGGAATGGCTGATAATCACAACTCTCCCCACTGCATAGGGTATAAACGGGCATGCATGGGGGGCATTTTTAGGTGGCGAAGGTATAGGAGACGAAACAAATGAGTTGCAGAAGAAGGTCTAAGGTTAGATGGTGATAAGAACAAACAGGGTTCTTGGAGGAAAAGACCAAGGGTCTATGTTAGACAACTGTAAGGGAAAACATAGATGTGTGTGCGTGCACACACACACACACACACACACACACACACCATAATTAAAGAGATCTTAGACAACCCGACCACCTAAATTACTTTTAAACTTCACTTGGGAGCAATCCTTAGCAAAGATTACAATCTGTGCAGATTGAAGATGACAATTAAAACTTAAATTTTCTTAAAGCCCGCAAATAGTGCTTTGGGTCTTTATGGCAAGTTGTCAGGCGCTGCAAAGAGCTCGCCTTTCCTATCTCTCCCTTGACAACTTAGAAATATCTGTCATTCTCGTCCCTGTGGCTACAACAGTGACATAATAAGAAACAAGGGAGGAGACGAATCTCTCCCCAGACTCTCATCTAGAGAAGCCAAAGGAGGTTGAATGAAAAAGAACAGAAGATAACCAGAGCGGTGTGAGTCTTGTGCTATCGATTTTGCATCTGTCTGAAAACATTACTCATTGGAATGGTGGCAGCCCTCAGGAAGAGAGTGAGGAGGCGTCCTTCTGCCAGGGAGGGCTCTGTGGTAAGGGGCCCAATGCATGCTAGGAGCTCTGGGCAGAGGGAGTCTCAGGGCTTGTTCCTTGGGCTGCCTCCAGGCTCCACTGACTTGCTGAGTGAAAGCGACAATGGTTTTAGCACCTAGAAGTTTTCTGAAGGTACAAAGTGTTGGGTGGACAGCTCAAATAAATACCAGCTTAATATAAGCCAGTAAGCAAGTAGTACAAGTGAAAACGGAAATATAAATGGTTAATTAGGTGAACATTATGCATAACAGATAGAAGTAATAAAAGCATGCATTAAAGGGAATTAAACTTTCCTTGTAGAGTTTTCCCCACAGTATAGAATCGACACTATTGTTGTCACGGCATCTCACTGTAGAGGGTTCGGGAAATGCTTTCCATGACACAAGGATAGATGATTAAATAACATCGAATTACATTGTGAGAAGGTGATGTCTGTTTTAATTCTCTTTTAACTCCTCTGAGTATCTCAAAGATAGAGTGTTTCAACTGGGTGCTGCTACGTCTTTAACACTTCTCTGACACTTGCCAAGCTCCTTTTTTTTAACAAAGAGAGAGCAAGCTTCAGGCTTAGAGACTTTGATTTGGCCAAAGCATCTAGCAAGAATCTAATCTCATTGTTTGCTTTTCATCTCTTAATTCGAGTATTTTCTATATGCAATTACTAAATAATATAAGGTTCTTCCTTGAAAATAAATGCACTGAAATTAAAAACAGTCTATGGTAAAAGATACTAAGTACAGGTTACCCAAAGAGGACATGGATCATGGAGGTGGCATAAATGTGACCGGAGTTTGGAAAACAAGGATGTTGGTCCCAGTGCAGGAAATGACTTGCTATAGTATCACATTTGTCTAGTGTCTATGAAGGTGGAAAGAAGATGAAAGGCAGCCTCGTCTGAAAAGCATCTGGCACTCAGAGAAGCCACATGCCTTCTCTGAAGCTCTCAATCCCTAGAGTCTCAGTCCCTCCTTTTTAGGCCAAGAAACCTGAAACCAAGAGCCACCTGACCTCCATTCCCTGAGGTACATCACATGGTAGTGACAGAATTAGTCACTTTGCCTCATTTTTCTTCCATCGCTTTCCTAGATCCCTGGGAGACAGAGATAGCTGAGGCCCAGGATACCTATCAGATGGAAAAACAGACAAGTCATTACCCTCTTCTCACCCGCCCATGCACTAAACCCTTGCTGCTCTGAATACTCCCCCATAGGAGGCAGTGGCTATGAAGCGTGGTGTAAGTACAGGGTCCTGGGCCTTCTGAAGGCTGATGGCTGCCTCTCCACATAGCAGCCCAGCATGACCAGAATACAAAGTGGAAGGTGAAAGTCCACCCTCCACTTCCTGCCATGCATCACATCCATACACAATTGCATCTTGATGGATGCGGCAAACACAACTTCATATGTCTGCCACGGCCCCAGTGACCTTTCAGATCCCTGAGTTAAAGGGACCATTATTCATCTTTATGTACAGCTTTCTATGACAGGCCTGCATGATAAAGCCCAGAGACACTTCGATGAAGTAAATAATTTAGCCCCATCCATAATCACCTGCCATTCCCAAATCCTAATGCCTTTCCAGGGATTGCTACACCAAACCAGTGGAATAATGAGTCGCCTACTGATGACACCAGGTTAGTGTTAACTTTATGCAGAAGCTAAGCTACATCAAAGAGTATATGAGTTTTAAAGAAGAAGATGGATGAAGAGCATTTTCTTATGCAAGGCTCTGGAATATCACACAAGTACATTTCCATTTTAAAATAACCAATATTATGTGTTGGGCCCCTACTGTGTGCCACGTGTTGTGCTTGCACATTCATGGATTGTTTCATTTAATCCTCAAAACAGCCTTCCTTGCAAGGTAGCTGTTAGCATCTCCATTATACTGAGAGTTTGAAATCAAGATGGCTTTCTGAATGTGATCCTAATAGCAAGTACTAAGACAGAAAGCCGTTTTAAAATTTTGCTGGAACAAGGGAAGATGTGAAAAAATAAACGACTGCATGGCAGAGTTGGATGTGAACTACAGTTGGTCTGACTCTACTCATAATCATTCCACTGGACCTCACTACTTTTATCTCTGTGAGGGAGTTTGGTTTAAGAATAGAAGGGGGGCTGCCTGGCACCTTGCTTCCTAACAGCCCTTTATCCTGTTTTGGGGTGCAGGATGTTCAGGAGAATGTATGAGATCCCAATGACCCCTACCTCCCCATCTTCAGATGTAGTCACAGCATATGCTCGGTGGGATCTTGATGAGTCTTCTGCTGCTCTATCCTGAATTCAAATGATTACTTTCCACAGACATATAAAAGGCCAGGGAATTCCAAAGAGCAGCTAGTACTGGCCAGCAGGTTTGTGACGAGCACAGGAAAGCAGCTGCTGGACAGTCTGGCCTTACTCAAAAAGGACTTGTCTATTTGCGAACAGTTTATACTTTGTGGTCTGTATTTGTCCGTGGCTTTAGAATTTTCCCAAGTCATAGATTTGAAGAGTTTGACAAGTCCATGGATTTCTCATTCCAGCTTTCCATTAACAACTGAGTCTAATGATTATATATGGATTAAAAGGGCAACACGGACAAACAGTGATGGTGTCAAGATGATGGTGGGTTGGGTAAAATTTTCTCCTTCACGGCTTAATTGAGATACCATCATTTAAAAAAATGGATAGTTGGCCAGGCGCGGTGGTTCACTTCTGCAATCCCAGCGCTTTGGGAGGCCAAGGCGGGTGGATCACCTGAGGTCAGGAGCTCAAGACCAGCCTGGCTAATGTGGTGAAATCCCATCTATATTAAAAAATACAAAAATTAGGCAGGTGTGGTGGTAGACGCATGTAATCTCAGCTACTTGAAAGGCTGAGGCAGGAGAATCACTTGAACCCAGGAAGTAGAGGTTGCAGTGAGCCGAGACTGCACCA